>NC_050573.1:428507496-429144274 GCF_011100635.1 Trichosurus vulpecula | reverse complement strand
AAATAACTCCTAAAAGTTTTGGAGGGAGGATTTAAGTTGGTAGATTGAGAGGATGGCATTGTCAAATGAAAACATTTTAAGGACTTTGCTTGTCAAGTGAGGGTTTTTGAGGAGTCTTGCTTCTGGACAAGAATAAGTATGAAGAGAGAGGATGACGTTGAGAGAAGAAAAGAATATTTGAAGGAACAAGCTCCTTGAAGATATGGGAATGGTTGAGATCTAGGGTCCAAGTAAAAGAGTTGAATTTGACAGAAAGAACAGCCTTTTTCTTAGAAGCTAGAGGAGAAGAAAATAGGATGGATGAAGGTTGTCAGAGATCTTAAAGTTTCTCTTTCTGTTCCTTTAAAATATACAACAAAATTATCATGTAAATTTCTTTTTCTCTTATGGTAGATAAAGCAGTACACAATTGATGGCCCCAATTTTCCAACAGAAATAGGAAGGAATGTCTGATGCAGAGCAAGGGTATGTGTTTTGTATAGATGGTATTGTAGGGACCTTGGACAGAGAGGGGAATACCTGGAATAGGCACTGAAAGGTATGTAAGATAGTCAATCCAGAAAGAATAAAAATGTTTATTATTCAGTAGTTAGTTCTAGTTGAGATTAGATAATGTGAATTTATGGTGGACACAGTTGGCCTAGTTGTGTGACTTCCTCTAGAGGAATTTAGCAGCATGGGTTTATGACAAGAGAAGAAAGATTATGGGAATGACTGACTGTTGAGGGTTGGCAAGGCATAAATATTAGTAGAAAAGAGAGGTAAAGAATTTGAATGTAGATTACAGTATATAGCTAACTGGTCAACTATAGGGTCAAGATTGCGAAGAGAGAAAGGTAAGACCAGAGTAGCAATGATGGATTAGGGGAACACAGAATGACTTAGTGGCTGGATATCTCAGTGAGGAGTTAAGAAAAATTTGATAGGCACAATAGAAGGGAAAGTGATTGTGGATTGGTTAAGGTCAATATTGAGACAGATAAAAGGGAAGGGAGAGGAAGGTGTGGATGAGGGGAGATATTTTGCCTTATCAAAAAGTTTAGATTTGAACAGATCAGCCATAGGAATCAAGATTGTGAAGTGAAGAAAGTGAATTAAAAATCCCCAAATCAAGGATTAGCGGAAGAGAAACTGAAAAATAGCTAGTAATAAAATGGGCAGGATGAGAAGCGAACAATGTTTTAGGAACTTGTGATGATTGGATTCAGGCTTGGCCTTTCCATATGTGAAGTATGTACTGGGCTCATGGTCACTGAGTACTCTGAGTATGAAGTACCTTGGAATCTCTGATGGATGTGAGATGCCTCTGGTAGCCACTTTATTGACTAACTCCAGAAGATTGGTTATGTCCATTGTTTCTGAAACTTGGCGGCTGGACTGATCTCACAAGACATAGCATGAAGAGACATTGAAATGTGGTGGATAGAACACTAGTCCTGGAGGCATAGAACCCAGGTTCAAATCCTACATTCCATGCTTACTATCTGTGTATCCTTAGTTAATTTTTAGTTTCTATTTATTTCATTTTTAATTTATGGAATAAAACAATCATTTTCATAGCAAGATGATTGTATATGAGACAGCAAATCTACTATGCACAATTTTCAATTCCTTTCGAATATACAACAAAATTATCATGTAAATTTCTTTTTTTTTCCTTTTTCTTCCCTCCTCCTGCCCTAGAGATGGCTGCCATTAGACACAAATTGATATACATTTGTAAAATTATTCTATATGTACTTCTATTTATCAGTTCTTTCTTTGGATGCAGGTAGCTACTTTCTTCATATGTCCTTTATAGTTAATTTGGGTGTTTATAACAGACAAATTGATTTATTTATTCAAAGTCATTCTTAAAACAATATTGCTGTTACTGTATACATTGTTTTCTTGGGTCTTCTCATTTTGCTCTTCATTATTTCATGTAACTGCATGTTTTTTCTAAAATCATTGAGCTCATCATTTCTTATAGCACAGTAGTATCCATCACAATCATGTACCACAACTTGTTTAGCCATTCCCCAATTGATGGGCTTCCCTGCAATTTTGAGGTCTTTGCCACCACAAAGAGAGATACTATGAATTCTTTAGAGCATATATATTCTTTTCCTTTTTCCACAAGCATGTTTAGCAATAGACCAAGTAGTGGTGTTGTTAGGTCAAAGGTTATAGGTAGTTTAACAACTCTTTGGGACTAATTCCTGATTGTTCTCCAAAATGGTTGGATCAGTTCACAATTTAACCAACAATGAATTTAGTGTCCCATTTTTCCCACATCCTCTCCAACATTTGTCACTTTCCCCTTCTACCATTTTAGCCAATCTGGTATGTGTAAAATGATATCTTAAGGTTGCTTTAATCTGCATTTCTCTAATCGATAATGATTTAGAGCATTTTTTCACATGACTACAAATTGATGTCTACATTAGAAAACTGCTTCTTCCTATCATTTGACCATTTATCACTTGGGGAATGACTTGTATTCTTATAGATTTGACAAAGTTCCTTATATGTATTTGGATATGAGACCTTTATTTGATAAATTATAATATTTCCCCCCAATTTTCTGCTTTCCTTCTGACCTTGGTTACATTTGTTTTATTTGTACAAAAAACTTTTTTAATTTAATGTAATTGAAATTGTCTATTTTATAACAACTTTGCTATTTCTTGTTTATTCACAAATGGTTCACCTATCCATAAGTCTGATAAGCTATATATTCCATGTTCCTTTGATTTTCTTGTAAAATCTATTTTTAAAACTAGGTCATACATGCTTTTTGACCTTATCTTGGTAAATGGTGTGAGATACTGGTCCATGCCCAGTTTCTGCCATAGTACTCTCCAGTTTTCCCCAAAATTTTGACCGAATAATGAATTCTTATCCCAAAATCTTAAGTCTTTATACTTGTCAAATACAAGGTTATTATGTTTATTTGCTGCTGTAAACTGTATGTCTATTCCATTCCATTGTTCAACCTTTCTATTTCTTATCAGGTACCAGATAGTTTTAATAATTATTGCCTTACAGTATAGTTTAAGATCTGGTACTGTGGAACCTCCTTCTGTTACATTTTTTTTCATTATTTCCTCAGTTAAATTATTTAACTTCCCTGGGCCTAGAAAATGAGAGAAATTAGAATAGTTGACCTATGGGAGTCCCTCTTATATGCTATCTAATCTGTTCTAAGTTACCCCTACTTGAAATATGAATTCAGCATCTATCAGCACTTGCCCCCTCTATTAGACTGGTAGATCAAGAGACTCCCCAAAGTAGAGCACATCTGGATGTAAGCATGGCATTTTATAAAGTCTCTTTGGATAACTGTGGGAAAGATGGTGAAGGATGGACTGGATGCTACTGTTGGATGAATACATAATTAGTGAACTCTAAGAAAGTTAACTGATGATTGGCGGTTAATGTCAATCAGGAGGAAGACCCTTATTGAAGATCTATACAGAATTCAGCCCTTGGCTCTTTCCTGTGTAGCACTTTTGTCCAAGACAAAATATAGAAAGAATATCAAATCTGTGGGTGACAGGGAGCTCTGAGGGGAAGCTAAATGCATTACATGACAGAATTGAGATTCATGTGCTTAATAATCCAAAGGCAAGTCAGGAATCTAGTATTTCTGTTTATTTTGTCTTGTAATCAATCAACATAATAAAACCTTCCCCAAGGATTAGTCCTTTCTATTCCACTCATTTCTTTTATTTTTTCTCATCAAATATTACTTTATTTTTAAAGTCTTTTTGTATGTTTTTGTATATACAATAGATGCTTAATAGATGAATATTGAAAGAATAAATGAATTAAGGATGAATTGATTTTTTTAAAAAAAATGCAAAAGAGTAAAAGCAATGTTGTAATGATGAGCAACAGTGAAAGACTTAGCTATTCTGACCACTATGATGATCCAAGGCAGTTCCAAAGAATGCATAATGAAAAATGCTACCCACCTCCAAGAGAACTGATGAGTTCTCAGTGCAAATTGAAGCGTATTTTTTTCATTTTCTTTAATTTTCTTTCTTTTTTGCAACAAGTTAATATGGAAATATGTTTTCCATAATTTTGTATTTAATTGATATGTTTCTTGCCTTATCAGTGGGTGGGGGTGAGTTTGCAGGGAGGGAGAGCATTGGGAACCCAAATTTAAAAAAAAAAGATTAATGTGGAAAATAAATAGGTAATTGAATAAATACTTTTAAGACATGCAAAAATGATATGCGCAGGTGGGAATACTGAAATTAGAAAAGTGTAAAGAATATTATCCCAATAGAATTAACTGGCATGTATTTTTCTTTTTATTTATGTTTATAGGACCCAGTACAGTACCTTGCACTTAGCTGGCATTTAATAAATACTTGTTGAACCTATATGATTAGACTACCCTACATTTAAGTTAAAAACAAATCAACTGCCTAGATCCAGGATACGGGCTTAATGTGAAAAAATGACATAGGATTTTAGTTAGCTACAAGTTTAATATATGTTCACAATGTGATTTTTCAATTAAAAAATGTGATGTTAAGTTGCATGTAGAGGCTTAATATTCAGATGTAAGCTCATGCAGTCCCACCATACTGTAATCCAGTCAAGTTGAAATATAGAATATTGTTTTCAGTTCTGGGAACAGTCCTTATTTTTATTGTTTTTTATTATTTTTAATATGATCTTAATTATTGAATCCATTTCTCCCCTATTCTCCTACTCCAGCTAGCCATACTTTGTCATAGGGATTAAAAAGAGAAAGAAGAGAAAGAGGAAACAGTTCAGCAAAACCTAAGACTTCATATGATATCCCACACCAATAATCTACCACTTCTATGAAGAGAGTAGGAAGTATGCATATTTTTTAAAAGGGACATGGGCACACTAGAATTCATCTAAGATATGATGGCAAGGGAAGTTAAAGAGAAAGAGAACCATACCATATTGGGGACATCTATGGGATCTGGCTTTGTTTGTTTTGAAGAAGATTGAGATTGTCTTACCTCCTGACAGAGAAGTGGTAAACTATAGTTGTAGGATGAGGCATACTTTTTAAAGCATGGTCAATGGTATTTTATTTTGATTGACTCACTTACTTTTTCATTATAAGGGAGGGTAGAATTGTTTGGAGGAGGAAGATTTATTGGAAAATGATAGTAATATAATACCTATGAATCATTGCTGTTATTGATAGATATAATGACTAGGGGTTGGGAATGAGTGGGTCCTGATGATTATCTTCAAATATCTGAAAAGCTATTATATCTCTCAAAGACAGAACCACAATTATTGGGCAGAAAGGGATTTTAATGTGGAGGGATTAGAGAAACCAAGCTTCAGAGGGCCGAAGGAGATCAAGAGTAAAGTGATTGTTCTACATGTGAAACGATATGTGTCTAGGCCTCATTCTTACCTTCTTAGCATACAATTACAGAGCCAGTTCTGAGCATAAGTTCAGTTCAGTCTCTAACACCCATTCTTGGGCTACTACCATGATACTGAGCTCTGAAATGGCCTTCTCTCATCATAACTTGTTCCTCAATTTCTCCCTCTGTCAAATGCCTCTGAAATTCAATATTCATCCTCATCGCGATATCCAATTTCTTTGCCCCTCTGTGTTTTCTTTATTCATAAGTACTAAATGATGTTTTCAGCAGTCTTGTCAGATGCCCTCAATGAAGATGAAAATGGCATCAAGGTCAGCTACTGTACTAGTGATGAATTATTTATTTCAGAAAAACTACAAGTCAAGAATAAAGTAGAGGGAGAGTTGGTGTGTGATTTTTTTTATTCACAGACAATAGTGCACTTGATGCAGTCTTTGAGGTTGAGATTCCACAAAGTATGGATGATTCTTTGCTGCTTGTGCTAATTTTGGCCAAACAATGAATACCAAGAAAACAGAGGTTCTCCACAAGCCAGCACCACATCATTTATACACGGAACCAATAGTTAAAGCAAGTGGAGAAATTTTGAATGCTGTGGATAAGCACACTTACCTTTGTAGTATACTTTCCAAGGATGTACACATAGATGATGAGATTGATGCATGAATTGCCAGAGCTAGCTCAGCATTTAGGGGGCTCTGAAGGAAAGTGTGGGAGAGAAGAGGTAGTAGACTGCTGACCATACTGAAAGTCTACAGAGCCATTATTTTGACCTGATTGTTGTATGCCCGTGAAACCTGGACAGTACACTAGTGCCATGCCAGGAAACTGAATTACTTCCACTTAAATTACCTTTGGAAGATTTTGAAGATTATCTTGCAACATAAAAGTAACTGACACTGAGGTCTTTTCTCTGGCTGAACTGCCAAGCATTCAAATTCTACTGCAGATCAAGCAAATCCCACGAGCTGGCCACATTCTTTGAATGCCAAACGTACATTTGCATAAATGATTATTTTACAGAGAACTCACACAAGGCAAACTTTCATGTGGTGGTCAGAAGAAGTGATACAAAGACACTTTCAAAGTCTCTCTGAAGAATTTTAAAGTCAATTGTCAGACTTGAGAGACACTGGCAAATTAGCACACAGTATGGTGTGCCTGCATCAAAGAAGATGCTGTGCTCTATGAGCAAAGAAGAATTGCAGAACTTCAAAAGAAGTGTGAGGTTCACTAATTTAGAGACCTCTGCCACAAATGTCCATATCTGTGCCCAACCTGTGGTAGAGCCTTCTTAGCTCATATTATTCTGATCAGCCATAGTCAGACGTACTGTACCTTGACCCCAACACAGTGATGTCATTTTGTTCCTCTTTGTAAATGGAGGAAATCAACTGACTAATTCATTAGCTCTCCTCTGACCTCACTTTTCTTCAGTCTTAATCCATATAATAGCCCAATTATATACATATCCAAACTTGAATCTCTTCCTTCCTTGTCCTCAAAACATTTATGCCCTGCACAACTCCCAATGCCTAAGCACTCCCTACACACACCTTTACTTCTCCTAACTTCATGCTGCTGATTGCTTCTAGTGCAAGAGTTTTTAATCATGTTCTTATTTGAACCCTTTTACTTTTCAAGAAATCCTCTCATATGACCTGATTAATTTAAAAGGAGATAAAATCCAGAATTCCCTATGCATATGCACATAAGAAATAAAATTGATATACCAAAAATGTTATTACTTCATTGATTAGAAATCAATTCAAGATTTCTAGAATATTTTAATACATGAATGTAGTTACTTACCAGCTCTTACCTGTATTGCTTTGATAAATTTTTCACAAGCTCTGGTGATATACACACCCCAGATTGGGAACCCCTGTGACAAAGGAAGCTATATAACCTTGTCAACTGGGTCTAATACATATTTTCACGTTCTTTTATATCAATTGAGCATTAATACTAAATTCTTTTCATTCTTTTCTTATTTTTAATACAAGTTTAACAATCATGAGTAAACATGAACATCCCCTCATTTATTCTATGACACTGCCATGAGTGATTGTTTCAAACCTTTTCTATGTTTAAGACCATGGAACTACCTTCCCTTCCCCTCTCAGGATAAACCTTGATTTCTACTTTAGTTTGAAAAACTAGGTCAAGTATAAGGTGTCCTTCATCTCCCTTGCTTCAAAATCATTTACTTGCAACTTTGATCTCAAACCTTCTTGTCTCTCCTAGGAGCATGTTCTAGCAATCACTTCCCTAGAGATAGCTTTATGGAACAGTAGAGAAAGCCCTGGATTTGGAGTTAGGAAAATCAAAGTTCAAGTCTAGCCACAGATATTTACTACCTCTATAATAATAATAATAATAATATAGTAATAGTACCTTCCTCTCAAGATTGTTGTGAGGATGAAATGAGAATATTTGTAAAGCACTGTACACATAAGAGTTTCTTAATAAATGCTTTTCTCCTTCTCTTATTTGCTTCCCTGGGAGAACCTGGGTTCAAATCCAACCTCTAGTGGTTATTACCTATATAATCTTGGTGGAATCACTTAACCTTGAGTGTCGCTTTCTTATTCTATTAATCAATGGGATTGGGTTAGATAGCCACTGAAGTCTTTTATTGTTCCAAACCTAAGATTCTGATTCTGTCTTTCAACTGTGATCTGACCAGGGTAAAGGTTAGCAGAATTATGACCTCCTAAGTAATTTTTGTGGGGGATGCCATAAGTCATTGCTCATACAATTAAAGATTTAGAGTTTAGAGGAACTTTCATATAATACTTTGCTTTGAACCTCCCACTCCCACCCAAAGTACACTATTTTGTATTCTAATCATCAGTGGATATATCGCATTTCCCTACTAAGCTGTAGATGTCATGAGGATTGGGAACACATATTATTCAAATTTTGTTTAATCTCCATGGCTTAGCAGATTGAATACTTACTGGTTGTGGAGTCAAGTCAAGCAGATCTAGTTCCCAACCTAGTCTGTAGCTATTAGTAGCTACATGATTGGGGAAGTTAATTCCCCTAAGTGGAAGAAGTTTTCTCAAGAAATCACAGATCCTTTTCCCATGCAGAGGTTTTTATACAAAAAAGCTTCTAGTAAATGTTTGTTGAAAGAACCACTGAGTCATGGGCTAAAGAAGGAATACCCTGCACTATATAGAGGGTTGGAGTAGACAACCTCTGAGGTTCCTTCTTTAACATTCTTTTCATTCTGCATTCTTTTACATGGCTATCTCTTATCCCTTCCCTGTGGTTTTATTACTTAGCTTGTCTCCTCTTCCATTCAGCAGATATATTCAAGGGGAAAAGGAAGTTCAGGTCCAGTCAACTCTTGATTATTAGGGTGTCCTTTAATCCCCTGTGGATGAGCACAGCATCTATCTCTACCTATTGTCATCTTATGTTATTCACACTCCCCAGTGGAAATTCTTCATCCTTAGGCAGGATTTTTCAGCTGTTTTCTGCTGCCTCACTGAACCTTGCTTTTTTTCTCTATGTATATTTACCCTGCTCAATAATATTAGAAGTGTCTGTAAGAGGAATGAGGGGATAAGAAATAGGGGCAAATTCCATCTAAGTCACCTAATTAAGCTTAAGAAACTTAAAGAAATGTCCCAGGTCCCTTTTACATGAAAATTATTTTTGTCTCAAATTAAATGAATCTAGTTTGATTTCTCAGCAATCTTATAGCTGCCTTCTTATGCAAGTTACACCATCTAAAGTGGGTCATTTTAGAATTCATACTTGAAAATTGTTCCTCACCCTCTCTTATTTTAAACTTCTCCCTAAAACCATCTTCCAGCTGCCTTTGCTCACTGCATATCATTATCCTGGGACTTAACATGGCACTGTGGGAGAGAGGAAATCCTAGGGGAAATATTGTTGTTGCTCAACAATGTCTGACTCTTCATGACTCAATCCGGGAATTTCTTGGAAAAGATTCTGGAGTCGTTTTCTGTTTTCTTCTCCAGCTCATTTTATAGATGAAAAAACTGAAGCAAACAAGGTAAGTGACTTGCCAAGGGTCACATGGATAGTAACTGTCTGAGGATGGATTTGAACTCATGAAGATGAGTTTTCCTTATTCCAAGCCTAGTGCTTTATCTACTTTGCCACCTAGCTGCCCTAGGGGAAAGCATAGCCATACCAAATTGTATTGTTTGTGTAACCAACAATCTAATCTAGTTTGTTCCTCCAACTTATATGTTTATATATTGGCTGGATTCATTGATGTATATACATGTGTGTACATAAAGTAAATACAGGGGGGCGGAGCCAAGATGGCGGCTGTTAGGCACGGACTAGAGTGAGCTCCATACCTGAGTCCCTCCAAAAACCTATGAAAATGGCTCTGAACCAATTCTAGAATGGCAGAACCCACAGAACAGCAGAGGGAAGCAGGGCTCCAGCCCAGGACAGCCTGGATGGTCTCTGGGTGAGGTCTATTCCACACGGAGCTGGGAGCTGGGAGCTGGGAACGGAGTGGAGCAGAGCCCAGCCTGAGCTGCGTGGATGATCCAGACCAGAAGCCGGGCGGAGGGGGCCCTAGCGCCCTGAATATGTGAGCTGCGGCAGTTACCAGACCCCTCGACCCACAAGCACCAAAGACTGCGGAGAAGGTTAGTGGGAAAAGCTGCGGGAGTAGGAGTTCGCGGTTCGGCTTCCAGCCCCTTGGGCAGTGGAGGTGGGGCAGCTACAGCTGTTGTTACTTCCGGCTCCAGGCCCACCTGGTGGGAGGAATTAAGTGGCAGATCAGAGCAGGAGTGCACAGCCTGCTGAAGATCTAAGCCCAGTCTGGACTGGGGGTCCTTGGGGAAGGAGGAGTGCGGCTCTGACAGAGCTGGCACCTCCCCCCCAAACGTAGAACATAGAACTCGTAAGTCTACAAGCAGTCATACCCCAGTGAAAAACTCAAGGGTCAAGTTAGTTGGTTGGGAATATGGCCAGGCAGCGAAAACGCGCCCAGATTCAGTCTCAGACTTTGGATTCTTTCTTTGGTGACAAAGAAGACCAAAACATACAGATTAAAGAAGACAACAAAGTCATAGAGCCTACAACCAAAGCCTCCAAGAAAAACATGAACTGGCCCCAGGCCATAGAAGAACTCAAAAAGGATTTGGAAAAGCAAGTTAGAGAAGTAGAGGAAAAATTGGGAAGAGAAATGAGAAGGATGAGAGAAAACCATGAAAAACAAGTCAATGACTTGCTAAAGGAGACCCAGAAAAATACTGAAAAATACACTGAAGAAAACAACACCTTAAAAAATAGACTAACTCAAATGGCAAAAGAGCTCCAAAAAGCCAATGTGGAGAAGAATGCCTTGAAAGGCAGAATTAGCCAAATGGAAAAGGAGGTCCAAAAGACCACTGAAGAAAATACTACTTTAAAAATTAGATTGGAGCAAGTGGAAGCTAGTGACTTTATGAGAAATCAGGATATTATAAAACAGAACCAAAGGAATGAAAAAATGGAAGACAATGTGAAATATCTCCTTGGAAAAACCACTGACCTGGAAAATAGATCCAGGAGAGATAATTTAAAAATTATTGGACTACCTGAAAGCCATGATCAAAAAGAGAGCCTAGATACCATCTTTCAGGAAATTATCAAGGAGAACTGCCCTGATATTCTAGAGCCACAGGGCAAAAGAGAAATTGAAAGAATCCATCGATCGCCTCCTCAAGTAGATCTCAAAAAGAAATCTCCTAGGAATATTGTTGCCAAATTCCAGAGCTCCCAGATCAAGGAGAAAATACTGCAAGCAGCCAGAAAGAAACAATTTGAGTATTGTGGAAACCCAATCAGAATAACCCAAGATCTGGCAGCTTCTACATTAAGAGATCGAAGGGCTTGGAATGCGATATTCCGGAAGTCAATGGAGCTAGGATTAAAACCTAGAATCACCTACCCAGCAAAACTGAGTATCGTGTTCCAAGGCAAAAGATGGAGTTTCAATAAAATAGAGGACTTTCAAGCTTTCTCAGTGAAAAGACCAGAACTGAATAGAAAATTTGACTTTCAAACACAAGAATCAAGAGAAGCATGAAAAGGTAATCAAGAAACGGAAATTGCAAGGGACTTACTAAAGTTGAACTGTTTTGTTTACATTCCTACATGGAAAGATGATGAGTATGATTCATGAGACCTCAGTATTAGGGTAGTTGAAGGGAATATGCATATATATATATATGTATATATATGTGTGTGTATATATATATGTTTATGTATATATATAAGTGAATGTGTATGTATGTATATATCTATGTGTATATGTATGTATGTGTATGTATGTGTATATATATGTGTGTTTATGTATATATATATATATATATATATATATATATATATATATATATGTAAAAGAGAGAGAGCAGACACAGGTTGAGTTGAAGATGAAGGGAAGATATCTAAAAGAAATAAAATGAAATTAAGAGATGAGAGAGTAACATACTGAGAGAGGGAGATAGGGAGAGATAGAATGGGGTGGATTATCTCGCATAAAGGTGGCAAGAGGAAGCAGTTCTATGGGAGGAGGGGAGAGGGCAGGTGAGGGGGGAATGAGTGAACCTTGCGCTCATCAGATTTGGCCTGAGGGGGAATACCATACATACTCAGTTGGCTATCTTACCCCACAGGAAAGAGGGAGGAAGATAAAAAAAAAAATAAAAGGCGGGGGTATGATGGAGGGGAGGGCAGATGGGGGTGGAGGTAATCAAAACAAACACTTTGGAAAGGGGACAGGGTCAAGGGAGAAAATTCAATAAAGCGGGATGGGTTGGGAAGGAGCAAAATGTAGTTAGCCTTTCACAACATGAGTATTGTGGAAGGGTTATACATAATAATACATGTGTGGCCTAGGTTGAATTGCTCAACTTCTTAGGGAGGGTGGGTGGGAAGGGAAGAGGGAAGAGAATTTGGAACTCAAAGTTTTAAAATCAGATGTTCAAAAACAAAAAAAGTTTTTGTATGCAACTAAAAAATAAGATACACAGGCAATGGGGCGTAGAAATTTATCTTGCCCTATGAGAAAGGAAGGGAAAAGGGGATGAGAGGGGAGGGGGGTGATAGAGGGGAGGGCTGACTGGGGAACAGGGCAACCAGAATATAAGCCATCTTGGAGTGGGGGGGAGGGTAGAAATGGGGAGAAAATTTGTAATTCAAAATGTTGTGAAAATCAATGCTGAAAACCAAATATGTTAAATAAATAAATTGCATTTAAAAAAAAATAAAAAAAATAAAGTCAAAAAAATAGAAAAAAAAAGAAAAAAATAAAAAAAAATAAAAAAAATAAAAAAAATAAAGTAAATACAGATATATACATATATACTATACACACATACACAAATGTGTATATTTGCATATGCATATGTATATCTGTACATACATACATATATGCATAGCACATATGGTTGAGATGGGGCTCCTTTAAGTCAAAATATGATTTTTGAATGCCATCATCATGAACTACTTCATGATTTTGAACGAGTTAGTAAGGAACAGTTAGAGTAGGCACAGTGAAGTCATGTGACTCTAGCATAAAAGGAGGCATTTACTGAAGTCCTACTTCCAAGTTGCATCCTGACATGCAGGTGATCCTGAGTTTTTGAGGGCTCTATCTGCAAAGCACAAGATGTAGTAGGTCTTGTCAAACTGGTAAGATTTTAAATATAGGCTCAGTTGACTTCTTGTGTTTGTTGTTAGAGGACCAGAATTGCTAAGTATGAAGATTATATTTTTTCAGGCACAAGGGCTCATGATAACTGGATATAAGCCATAGGGCTGTGATAATTTGTACTATTGTTCATAGTGAAAAATCATGAACCCTCAACATAAGCTGAAACAGGCAGGGAGACAGAAACAGAGGGTGATAGAAGGTCAACTGAGAACCATGTACATTTTTTTGAATTTTATCATTTTTATTTAATATTTTAGTTTTCAACACTGATTTCTATAAGATTTTGAGTTACAAATTTTCTCCCCATTTCTACCCTTCCACCATTCCAAGATGGCATATATTCTGATTGCCTCATTCCCCAGTCAGCCCTCCCTTCTGTCACCCTACTGTCCTGCTCACTGCCTTTCCCCTTACTTTATTTTTAGGGCAGTATAGATTTCTATGCCCCATTCCCTGTATAACTTGTTTCCCAGCTGCATGCAAAAACAACTTTTTTTTGATCATGTGCTTTTAAAAATTTGAGTTTCAAAATGTCTCCCCTCTTCCCTTCCCACCCACCATCCCTAGGAAAGCAAGTAATTTAACATAGGCCACACATGTATCATTATGTAAAATACTTCCATAACACTCATGTTGTGAAAAGCTAACTATATTTCCTCCCATCCTATCCTGTCTCCCTTTATTCAGATTTCTCCCTTGACCCTGTCCCTTTTCAAAAGTGTTTGCTTTTAGCCAGAAAGAAGCAATTTGAATATTGTGGAAACACAATCAGAATAACACAAGATCTAGCACCTTCTACATTAAGGGACCAAAGGGCTTGGAATATGATATTCCAAAGGTCAAAGTAGCTGGGATTAAAACCAAGAATCACCTTCCCAGCAAAACTGATTTTAATGTTCCAAGGCAAAATATGGATTTTCAATAAAATAGAGGACTTTCAAGATTTCTCAATGAAAAGACCAGAGCTGAATAAAAAATTTGATTTTCAAATATAAGAATCAACAGAAGCATGAAAAGGTAAACAAGAAAGAAAATTCATAAGGGACTTACTAAAGTTAAACTGTTTTGTTTACATACCTACATGGAAAGATGATGTGTATAATTCATGAGACCTTTCTCAGTATTAGGGTAGTTGAAGGGAATATAGACAGAGGGCACACGATGAGTTGAATATGAAAGGATGATATCTAAAAAAATGAAATAAATTTAAGGGGTGACAGAGGAATACATTGAGAGAAGGATAAAAGGAGAGATAGAATGGGGTAAATTATCTCACATATAAGTGGCAAGGAAAAGCAGTTCTGTTGGAAAGGAAGAGGGGGCAGGTGAGGGGGAAGGAGTGAATCTTACTGTCATTGGATTCAATTTGAGGAAGGAATAACATACACAATCAATTGGGAATCTTACTCCACAGGAAAGTAAAGGGAAGGGGATAAAAATGGGGGGATGATAGAAAGGAGGGGAGATAGGGGGAGGAGGTAATCAAAAGCAAACACCTTTGAAAAGGGGCAAGGTCAAGGGAGAAAACTGAATAAAGGGGGACAGGATAGGATGGAAGGAAATATAGTTAGCCTTTCACAACATGAGCATTGTGGAAGTGTTTTGCATAATGATACATGTGTGATCTATGTTGAATTGCTTGCCTTCCTAGGGAGGGTTGCTGGGAAGGGAAGAGGGGAGAGATTTTGGAACTCAAAGTTTTAAAAGCAGATGCTTAAAAAATTTGTTTTTTGCATACAGCTGGGAAACAAGATATATAGGGAATGGGGCATAGAAATCTATACTGCCCTAAAAGAAAGTAAGGGGAAAGAGGACCCGGGAAGAGTGGGGTGAAAGAAGTGAGGTCTGACTGGGGAATGAGGCAATCAGAATGTATGCCATCTTGGGGTGGGGGGAAGGTAGAAATGGGGAGAAAATTTGTAACAAAATCTTGTGGAAATCAATATTGAAAATTAACTATTAAATAAAAATGATAAAATTATAAAAAAGTGTTTGCTTTTGATTACCTCCTCCCCCTATTTGCCTTCTCTTCTATCATCCCCCCTTTTATATCCCATTCCCCTTACTTTCCTGTGGATTGAGATACCTAATTGAGTGTGTATGTCATTCCCTCCTAAAGTCAAAAGCAATGAGAGCAAGATTCAGTCATTCCCCCTCACCTGCCCCCTCTTCCCTTCCAACAGAACTGCTTTTTCTTGGCACTTTTATGTGAGATAATTTACCTCATTGTATCTCTCCCTTTCTCCCTCTCTCAATATATTCCTCTCTTACCACTTAATTTTATTTTATTTTTAAACACCATCCCTTCATATTCAACTTACCCTGTGCCTTCTGGCTATATATATATATATATATATATATATATATATATATATATATATATATAAACACACACACACATATATATATATATATGTATGTATGTATGTATGTATGTATATTCCCCTCAACTACCTTAATACTGAGAAAGGTCTCATGAATTACACACATTATCTTTCCATGTAGGAATGTAAACAAAACAGTTCAACTTTAGTACGTCCCTCATGAATTCTCTTTCTTGCTTCTCTTGATTCTTGTATTGAAAGTAAAATTTTCTATTCAGCTCTGGTCTTTTCATTGAGAAATCTTGAAAGTCCTCTATTTTATTGAAAATCCATATTTTGCCTTGGAGCATTATACTCAGTCTTGCTGGAAAGGTGATTCTTGGTTTTAATCCCAGCTCCTTTGACCTCCAGAATATCATATTCTAAGCCCTTCGATCCCTTAATGTAGAAGTTGCTAGATCTTGTGTTATTCTGATTGTGTTTCCACAATATTCAAACCATTTCTTTCTGGCTGCGTGAAGTATATTCTCTTTGACCTGGAAACTCTGGAATTTGGTAACAATATTCCTACGAGTTTTCTTTTTGGGATCTTTTTCAAGAGGCGATTGGTGGATTCTTTCAATTTCTATTTTACCCTCTAGTTCTAGAATATCAGGGTAGTTTTCCTTGATAATGTCTTGAAAGATGATATCTAGGCTCTTTTTTGATCATGGCTTTCAGGTAGTACAATAATTTTTAAATTATCTCTCCTGGATCTATTTTTCAGGTCAGTGGTTTTTCCAATGAGATATTTCACAGTGTCTTCCATTTTTTCTTTCCTTGGGTTCTGTTTTATAATATCTTGATTTCTCATAAAGTCACTAGCTTCCACTTGCTCCAATCTAATTTTTAAGTTGGTATTTTCTTCAGTGGTCTTTTGGACCTCCTTTTCCATTTAGCTACTTCTGCCTTTCAAGGCATTCTTCTCATTGGCTTTTTGGAGCTCTTTTGACATTTGGGTTAGTCTATTCTTTAAGGTGTTATTTTCTTCAGTATTTTTTGGGTCTCCTTCAGCAAGTCATTGACTTGCTTTTCATAGTTTTCTCACATCACTCTCATTTCTCTTCCCAATTTTTTCCTCTACTTCTCTTACTTGCTTTTCCAAATCCTTTTTGAGGTCTTCCATGGTGTGAGACCAATTCATATTTTTATTGGAAGCTTTTAATGTAGGCTCTTCAACTTTGTTGACTTCTTCTGGCCATATGTTTTGATCTTCTTTGTCACCAAAGCATGAATCTAGAGTTTGAGTTTGAGTCTGAGTCCATTTTCACTTCCTGGCCATGTTCCTAGCCAACTACTTGACCTTTGTGTTTTTTGTTGGGGTATGACTGCTTGTAGAGTAGAGCTTTCAGGTCCAAGAGCTGCTGTTTTCAGAGCTACTTCTACACCATCATCACCACAAGGTCTGTCACAGGAGTACTCCTCCTCCCCCAAGAACTTCCAAGAAGGACCTCAATCCAGATCCAAGCAGGGCACAGCAAGAGAAACTGCCTCTGTGCCCCCAAAGCAACATTGAACTCCCGCTCTGATCTGCTGCTAGATTCCTCCCACCATGTAAACCAGGTACTTGGGAAGCAGCTGATGCTGGAGCTCTGGAAGCGACCTCAGGAGCTTCCTGCTGCTGCCACTGCCACCATGGCATCACTCTGCCCCCCTGGGATGGGGCCCGACCTCTCTAAACTTGATCCTGCAGTTTCCCACTAACCTGCTCTTTGGCGTTTGTGGGTTAAGTCTGGTAACTGCCACAGCTCAATGATTCATGGCCCTAAAGCCTGTTCCAGCCAGCTGACTCCAGGTCTTGTCTGTCCTGGCATGGCCCATGCTGGGCTGAGCTCCACTCCTAGCACTGTGTGATAGACCCTTCCCAGTGACCATCCAGGTTCTCCTGGGCTGGAGACCTCTTTCCTTCTGGTATTTTGTGGGTTCTACAGCTCTAGAATTTGTTCAGAGCCATTTTTACAGGTGTTTGGAGGGATTTGGGGGAGAGCTTAAGCAAGTCCCTGCTTTCCAGCCACCATCTTGGCTCCTCTCTTGAGAAATATGTGTATTTTAATCACTTTCTTTTTTAAATTCTAATTTGCTTTCCAGAATACTTGGACTAATTCACAATTCTACCAATAGAGAATTATTGGGCTTATCTCTCCACAAATCCTCCAGTCCTGACAATTGCTGTCTTTTTCATGTTTGCCAATTTAGTAGATGCAAAAATGTAACCTCTTTTGACAGGTAAAATTTTGTAGAAAAATACAGATAACATTTGAGCCAAAATTATTTCTTCCTTGTTCTTTGTCTAGAGCACTGCTAAGTGATTCAAGATTTATCTAAGTTTCTTGTTTCCTGTCTTTAAAGGAAACCTAACCTGCTATGTCTGCTTTGCTGCTATAAGGAGGCATCACAAAGTGGCAGTGTGTTCTAGTGGAAAGGGCATTGAACTTGGAGTCAGAAGGTGGAAGAGACAGTCTTCAACTTGTAGGTTTTAAGCCCCCTGTTAAAATTCTGACTCAAAATAGCTATGTTATCAAGAGAATAGTCACTGTCTGAGCCTTGATTTCCTAATTTCTCTCAAAATTTACTATTGAGTTATTTTTAACATTTGTTTTCTCAAAAGTTGAGCTCCAGATTCTCTCCCTCCCTCCTGCCTCTCCCCACCCACTAAGAAAGCAAGTCATATGATAGTAAAATGTAATTTCTAAGATCTCTTCCGTGTCTAAAATGCTGTGATTCTATAAGAAATGAGATCAGAACTAGGCCTGTGTACAGGGAACAGCCTCCACCAACTCAACTCCAAACCTTTGCAGCTTACACTTGTCGAGAGTTGCCTGGACAACTGATGGATCAAATGGCTTGCCCACAGTCATGTAACCAATATGGGTTAGAAGCAGGAGTTCAACCCAAGTCTTCCTGGCTCTATGGTTGTTTCTGTAAATCCTTCACCATATTGTGTCTATGATCCTACAAGATCAACTCCACAAACTTTTTTTTTTAATCTTTTTTTTTAATTTAAATTTATTTATTTGACACATTTAGTTTTCAGCATTGATTTTCACAATAGTTTGAATTACAAATTTTCTCCCCATTTCTACCCTCCCCCCCCACTCCAAGATGGCGTATATTCTGGTTGCCCTGTTCCCCAGTCAGCCCTCCCCTCTATCACCCCCCTCCCCTCTCATCTCCTTTTCCCTTCCTTTCTTGTAGGGCAAGATAAATTTCTACACCCCATTGCCTGTGTATCTTATTTTTTAATTGCATGCAAAAACTTTTTTTTTGTTTGTTTTTGAACATCTGATTTTAAAACTTTGAGTTCCAAATTCTCTTCCCTCTTCCCTTCCCACCCACCCTCCCTAAGAAGTCGAGCAATTCAACCTAGGCCACATGTGTATCATTATGTATAACTCTTCCATAATACTCATGCTGTGAAAGACTAACTACATTTTGCTCCTTCCCAACCCATCCCGCTTTATTGAATTTTCTCCCTTGACCCTGTCCCCTTTCCAAAGTGTTTGTTTTTGATTACCTTCACCCCAATCTGCCCTCCCCTCCATCATCCCCCCCTTTTATTTTTTTTTCTTCCTCCCTCTTCTTTCCTGTGGGGTAAGATATAAACTGAGTATGTATGGTATTCCCTCCTCAGGCCAAATCTGATGAGCGCAAGGTTCACTCATTCCCCCCTCACCTGCCCTCTCCCCTCCTCCCACAGAACTGCTTCCTCTTGCCACCTTTATGTGAGATAATCCACCCCATTCTATCTCTCCCTATCTCCCTCTCTCAGTATGATGCTCTCTCATCCCTTAATTTCATTTTATTTCTTTTAGATATCTTCCCTTCATCTTCAACTCACCCTGTGTCACACATATATATACACATAGATATAGACATACATACACATTCACTTATATATATATATACATAAACATATATATATATATATATATATATATATATATATATATATATATATATATATATATGCATATTCCCTTCAGCTACCCTAATACTGAGGTCTCATGAATCATCCATGTCCTCTTTCCATGTAGGAATGTAAACAAAACAGTTCAACTTTAGTAAGTCCCTTGCACTTTCTGTTTCTTGATTACCTTTTCATGCTTCTCTTGATTCTTATGTTTGAAAGTCAAATTTTCTATTCAGTTCTGATCTTTTCACTGAGAAAGCTTGAAAGTCCTCTATTTTATTGAAAATCCATATTTTGCCTTGGAGCATGATACTCAGTTTTGCTGGGTAGGTGATTTGAGGTTTTAATCCTAGCTCCATTGACCTCCGGAATATCGCATTCCAAGCCCTTCGATCTCTTAATGTGGAAGCTGCCAGATCCTGGGTTATTCTGATTGGGTTTCCACAATACTCAAATTGTTTCTTTCTGGCTGCTTGCAGTATTTTCTCCTTGATCTGGGAGTTCTGGAATTTGGCGACAATATTCCTAGGAGATTTCTTTTTTGGATCTATTTGAGGAGGCGATCGATGGATTCTTTCAATTTCTATTTTGCCCCGTGGCTCTAGAATATCAGGGCAGTTCTCCTTCATAATTTCTTGAAAGATGATATCTAGGCTCTTTCTTTGATCATGGCTTTCAGGTAGTCCAATAATTTTTAAATTATCTCTCCTGGATCTATTTTCCAGATCAGTGGTTTTTCCAATGAGATATTTCACATTGTCTTCCATTTTTTCATTCCTTTGGTTTTGTTTTATAATATCCTGGTTTCTCATAAAGTCACTAGCTTCCACTTGCTCCAATCTAATTTTTAAAGTAGTATTTTCTTCAGTGGTCTTTTGGACCTCCTTTTCCATTTGGCTAATTCTGCCTTTCAAGGCATTCTTCTCCTCATTGGCTTTTTGGAGCTCTTTTGCCATTTGAGTTAGTCTGTTTTTTAAGGTGTTGTTTTCTTCAGTGTATTTTTCAGTTTTTTTTTGGGTCTCCTTTAGCAAGTCATTGACTTGTTTTTCATGGTTTTCTCGTATCCTTCTCATTTCTCTTCCCAATTTTTCCTCTACTTCTCTAACTTGCTTTTCCAAATCCTTTTTGAGCTCTTCCATGGCCTGGGACCAGTTCATGTTTTTCTTGGAGGTTTCTGTTGTAGGCTCTTTGACTTTATTAATTTCTTCTGTCTGTATGTTTTGGTCTTCTTTGTCAGCAAAGAAAGAATGCAGAGTCTGAGACTGAATCTCGGTGCGTTTTCGCTGCCTGGCCATAATCCCAGCCAACTAACTTGACCTTTGAGTTTTTCAGTGGGGTATGACTGCTTGTAGACTACAGAGTTCTATGTTCCACGTTTGGGGGGGAGGTGCCAGCTCTGCCGCACCAGCACTGCTCCTTCCCCAAGGACCCCCAACCCGAACTGGGCTCAGATCTTCGGCAGGCTGTGCACCCCTGCTCTGATCTGCCACTTAATTCCTCCCACCAGGTGGGCCTGGGGCAGGAAGCGACTGCAGCTATTGCTGTCCCACCTCCTCTGTCCCGGGAGCAGTGGCCAAACTTCGAACTCCTTCCACTCCCGCAGCTTTTCCCACTAACCTTCTCAGCAGTCTTTGGTGTTTGTGGGTTGAGAAGTCTCGTAACTGCCGCAGCTCACATATTCAGGGCGCTAGGGCCCCCTCCGCCCGGCTTCTGGTCTGGATGGTCCAAGTCGCTCAGGCTGGGCTCTGTTCCACTCCGTTCCCAGCTCCCAGCTCCGTGCGGGATAGACCTCACCCAGAGACCATCCAGGCTGTCCTGGGCTGGAGCCCTGTTTCCCTCTGCTGTTCTGTGGGTTCTGCCGTTCTAGAATTGGTTCAGAGCCATTTTTTATAGGTTTTTGGAGGGGCTCGGCAGGGAGCTCAGGCTGGTCCCTGCTTTCCAGCCGCCATCTTGGCTCCGCCCCCCTCAACCCCACAAACTTAAATGAAAACTTTCTTCTTCCCAAACAAAAATGTTACTTGTGCACCTGCTATTTGTATTCTACTGGACAAACACTAAATTAGTATTAAACTAGTTCCTTTTAATCAAATCTGTCTCCCATGCCTGAGACCTCTTTGATTTACCTCCTCTTTCATGACACTTATACCCAATTAGTTATTAGTGATTTCTATTCTTTCCCTGTAATGTTTGGTTGTTTTGGTTGTTTTCTTCTGCCTCTAACTGTCTATGGTGACTACCTAAATAAAGAATAAATTTTTCACAAACCTCTACTATGTGCAAAACACTGTGTTAGATATGGCAGATACAAAAAAAGGAACATTGCTTGCAAGCAGTCAACAAGAATTTATTAAACACATACTATGTGCCAGATGTGGGCAATACTATGTCAAAAGCAAAACAATCTCTCCCCTCATGGAGCTTACATTCTAAAACTAGAAAAAGATACCAGGGAACTTTTTTTGAAGATAATTGGGGTTCAGTGACTTGTCCAGGGTCACAGCTAGCAAGTGTTTGAGCCTGGATTTGAACACAGATGCTTCTGACTCCAAGGCTGGTGCACTGTCCACTGACCACCCACTTGGCCCACAAGGTGACTTTTTGAGACAAAGAAAATAAAAGTGAAATCAACCAGGAAAGACTCATGTAAAAAGTGAGCTAAAAACTTAAAGGAAATCAAGTATTCAAGAAGCAGAGGTGCTGAGAGCTTGAATTTCAGGTATAAGGGATGGCCTACACAAAAACACAGAGGTAGGTTAAGGAATGTCATATGTAAGGAATAGCAAGAGACTGATTTGGCTGGCTCATGGAGTTAATGGAGAGAAATGATAAGTAATAATGATAAACTTGGAAAGATAGGATGAACCTAGATGCAAAGAGTTTTAAATGTCAAACTTAGGAGTTTATATTTGATTTCAGAAGCAATAAATTGGTAACCACTTGCATGTATTGAGTATCTTCAGCAGGTGGCATAGTAACACTTGGGCTTTAGGAGAATAACATTAGCAGCTCTGTGGTTGGAGGATTAGAGTGGGCAAAGGCAAGTGACGGAAGGCCATTAAAATAATCCATGTGTTTAGTGATTGAGATAGGTAGGAGAGAAAGAATAAAAAAGGGGCATTAGGAAGGATGATAGTTCTTTTTCTTCAGTCACCAGGTGTCTGGTATAACTAGACTGGGAGAGTAGGAAAGACAGGAGCCTCTTATGAGTCTGAAAAATGTATCCAGAGATGGGACTACTTGCACACATAATGGCAGATGAATAGAACGTTGTAGGTCATGGCTCCACAGACTTAGTACAGCTATGGTCTATCTCTTGGCAAGAAAAAGCAGTTCATTGGAAGGGGAGAGGGGGCAGGTGAGGGGGAATGAGTGAATGTTGCTTTCATTGGATTTGACTTTAGGAGGGAAAAACATACACGCTCAGTTGGGTATCTTACCCCACATGAAAGTAGGGGGAAGGGGATTAAAAGGGGGGATAATAGAAAGGATGGCAGATAGGGGGAAGAAGTAATTAAAAGCAAACACTTTTGAAAAGGGGCAGGGTCAAGGGAGAAAATTGAATAAAGGGGGACAGGATAGGAGGGAGGGAAATATAGTATGTCTTTCACAACACTACTATTTATGGGAGTGTTTTGCATAATGATAAATGTATGGCCTATGTTGAATTCTTTGCCTTCTTATGGAGAGTGGGTGGGGAAGGAAGAGGGGAGAGAATTTGGAACTCAAAGTTTTAAAAGCAGATGCTCAAAAAAAGTTGTTTTTGCGTGCAGCTGGGAAATAAGATATGCAGGCAATGGAGCATAGAAATCTATCTTGCACTACGAGAAAGTAAAGGGAAAAGGGATGGGGGAGGGGAGGGGGTGACAGAAAGGAGGGCCGACTGGGGAACGGGGCAATCAGAATATATGCCATCTTGGAGTGGGTGGGAGGGTAGAAATGGGGAGAAAATTTGTAACTCAAATTCTTGTGGAAATCAATGCTGAAAATGAAAAAAAATAATATATGGAACTGAAAAAAAGAAAACATAATAAAGATAAAGAAGTTGTACCACATTAAAAAAATTTGAGCTCCGAATTCTCTCCTTTGCTCCTCTCCCCCCTCCCATCGAGAAAGCAAGCAAGTTGATAAATGATACGCATGTGCAGTCATGCAAAATATATCTCCACATCAGTCATATTGTGAAAGAAAACAAACCAAGAAGGAAAGACAGGAAGGAAGGAAGAGAAGAAAGGAAAGAATACAAAGACAAAGAAAGTAAAAAAAAATATGCTTGATCTGCATTCAGATTCCACCACTTTTTTCTCTGGAGGTAGATAGCATTTTTTTTTCACTCCTTATGTAAGTCTGGAATTGCCTTGCATCATTGTATGGATGAGAATAGCTAAGTAATTCACAGCTGATCATTATACAATATTGCTGTTACTGTGGACACTGTTCTTCTGTTTCTGCTCATTTCACTTTGCAGCAGTTTATATAAATCTTCCCCTGTTTTTCTGAAACAATCCTGCTCATCATTTTCATAGCACAATAGTATTCCATCACAATGATATACCCCAACTTGTTCAGCCATTTCCCAATTGATGGGCATCCCCTAAATTTCTAATTCTTTGCCACCACAGAGGAGCTGCTATAAACATTTTTGTACCTATATGTCCTTTGCCTTTAAAAAATATTTTTGGGATTCAAACCTAGTAGTGTTATTGCTAAGTGAAAGAGTATGCATGGTTTTATAGCTCTTTGGGCATAGTTCCAGACTGTTCTTCAGAATGGTTGGTTCATTTCACACCTCCACCAACAGTGCTTTAGTACCCAAATTTTCCCACACCCCTATCCAACATTTGTCATTTTCCTTTTCTGTCATATTAGCCAAACTAATAGGTGTGAGGTGGTATTTGAGTTGTTTGAATTTGTATTTCTTTTATCAATAGTAATTTAGAGCATTTTTTCATTTGACCATAGATAGCTTTGATTTCTGCATCTGAAAGCTGCTTGTTCATATCCTTTGTCCATCTGTCAATTGGGGAGTAAATTGTATTCTTATAAATTTGACTCAGTTCTCTATTTATTGGAGAAATGAGGCCTTTATTAGGGAAACTTGATGTAAAATTTTTTTTTACAGTTATGATTGCTGACTGTTTATCTCTCTGTCTCTGTATCTGTGTTCCTGTGTCTGTCTGTCTGTCTGTCTGTCTCTCTTTTTTTCCTTTCACCCTGTCTCTCCCTAAAGTGTTTTGCTTCTGGTCATTATCTCTCCTAATTTGCCCACCTTTCTATCAGCCCCTTCACCTCCTCTCATCTCCTTCACCTCCTACTTCCCTGTGGGGAAAGATAGATTTCTATACCTAACTGAGTGTATATGTTATTCCCTCTTTGAGCCAATTCTGATGAGGGTAAATTTAAAATGTTCTCTGTGATCCCACCCACATCTTCTCCTTTTTAACACTTCTTTTATGTGAGAAAATTTGCCCTCTTCTACTTCTCCATTCCCCTTCTCACAGCACATGCCTCTTTCTCCCTCTAAACTTAATTTTTGATATCATCCCATCATTGACATCCGCTTGTCTCCTTAATTTTAGTGTTGGATATCTCCTTATAATTGTCAATTCATTGCCTTCTGTCTATGCATACTCCTCTAGCTACACTAATAACGACAGAACTCTTTAGAGTTACAAGTGTGATCTTCCCACGTAGGGATACAAACAGTTTAATCTTATTGATTCCCCTATGATTTTGCTTTGCTATTTAACTTTTTATACTTCTCTTGAGTCACATACTTAAAAGTCAAAATTTCTATTTAGCTCTGGTCTTTTCATAAGGAATGCTTGAAAGTCCTCCATTTCATTACATATTCATTATTCCCCCTGAAGCATTATATACTGTTCTTTTTGGTAGGTGATTCTTGGTTGTAATCCTTGCTCCTTTGTCCTCTAGAGTATCACATGGCCATCCCTCTGATGCTTCAATGTAGAAGCTACTAAGATCTTTATGATCCTAACTGTAGCTCCACAATATTTGAATTATTTCTTCCTGGCTGCTTGCAGTATTTTCTTCTTGACCTGGAAGCTATGGAATTTGGCTTTAATATTACTAGGACTTTTTATTTTGGGTTCTCTTTCAGGAGGTGATCAATGGATTCTTTCTATTTCTATTTTACCCTCTGGTTCTAGGATGCCAGGGAAGTTTTCCTTGATAATTTCTTGAAACGTAATGCCTAGGCTCTTTTTTTTATCATGGCTTTCAGGTAGTTTCAAATTTCTTTCTTAAATTATCTCTCCTCAATCTATTTTCTAGATCAATTGTTTTTCCAAAGATATGTTTCACATTTTCTTCTATTTTTTTTCATTCTTTTGACTTTGTTTGAATATTTCTTAATGTCTCATGGAGTCATTAGGTTCTACTTGCTCAATTCTAATTTTTAAGAATTCATTTTCTTCAGCAAATTATTTTAAGGAATTATTATCTTTTTCTACAACTCTACTTTTTAAGGAGTTCTTTACTTCAGTGAATTTTGGTACATCTTTTTCCATGTGACCAATTTTACTTTTTAAGGAGTTCTCTTCAGTAGATTTTTGTGTCTCTTTTACTATTTTGTCTCTTTTTTAAGGTTCTCTTTTCTTTGATATTTTTGTGCCTCCTTAACCAAGCTGTTGACTCTTTGTTTTCAAATGATTTTCTTTCATCGCCCACATTTTCCCCCAATTTTTTTCTCTTTCTCTTATTTGATTTTTAAAATCCTTTTTGAGCTCTTGCAGGAATGCTTTTTGAACCTAAGACAAACTCACATTTTTCTTTCAGGCTTTGAATATAGCTGTTTTGACTTTTGTCTTTCTAAGTTTGTGTTTTGACCTCCCCTATCACTTTAGTAACTTTCTATGGTCATTTTTGTTGTTGTTGTTGTTTGCTCATTCCAGCCTATTTCTTGACTTTTCACTTTATGATTAATTTGGGCTCTGCTCCCCAGGGTGGAGTGGATACTGTTCCAAGCTTCAGGGTTTTCATGCTTCTATTTTCAAAGCTAGTTCTGGAGGGTCTGTAAGTTTTTGGTTATTCCAAGCTATGATCTAAGGAGAGGCTTGTTCATTACTCTCTTGGCCTGTGCTCTGGTCTGTGAAAGGCAACAAGCACTTTTTTCACCATCCTAGAATTGTGATCAGAGTCCCTACTACCCTGCAGCACACTCTCATTTGCCTGGCAATGTGTCCAAGAGCTGCCTAGAGGTAATGCAAAAAAGTCCTCTCCTTCTCCCTCTCTCTCTCCCAGTGTCAACAAAGGTCCTCTTGTAATCCCCTTCTAACCAGGTGTCTGACCCCCTTACTGTCTGTGGGCTGGGAACTCCAGAAACTGCTGCTGTAAATTCAGTCACTCCTTTCACTAGACTATGCTCCACTCTCATCCCAGTGAAACAGTCCTTTCCTGCCAAGCATCTAAGTTGTCTTGAGCTGGAAAATTGTTTTACTCTGTCTTTATTTTGGCTCTACCACTCCAGAATTCATTTTGAGGTGTTATTTAAAAGCTCTTTAGAGGGGAATTTGGGAGAGCTAAGATGAGTCCCTGTGTTTACTCATTTTCTGCCTTTTTTGTGACTTGGTGTATTTATGTAAGCTTTGGTCCTCCACTATCTCAAGTTTTTTTGTGCTAGGGCTCAGGATCTTGCTTCTAGCCTTGACTGGGCTTTAAAGCTTACTTACTTGCTTTCACTGGAGGGTGGGCTACCCTTCTGGCTTGTACTGGGGTTTGGGGCCTCCCTGTTGGCCTTCCTAGGGTGTGGGGTTTAGCTGCTGGCTCAGTGCAGGGATGGGGCCTTTCTACTGGGTTGTAATTATAAAAGTCTTTCTGGTGGCTGGCCTGGGAAGAGTGATCTTGTTGTGGTCTGCCCTAGCAGTGGGGCCCTACTGCTGGGTTGCTATGGAAACAGAGTCTTTCTGCTGGTAGGCCTCAAGATGGAGATCTTACACAAAGCCCTGGGGTACAGCTTTACTATTGGTCAGCAGTGGGGTCAAGGCCTAGCTGGTGGCTAGTGCTTCTGGTGGAGTCTTACTGCTCTGCATAGATTGCTCACTTGCTTAGTGGGTTGATAATTTGCAGGAGGGTGGAGTCTCCCTGGTGGGTTGCCACAAGCTTGAAGCCTTGCTTCAGGCCTCTTGCTGTAAGGCTGGCTGCTGTTGCTGCTCTTGGACCTCACTCCTTCCAGGCTGAGGTAGACCTTTCCTGCCATGTTAGTAAGCTCCTTTCCTGCTCCTAGATCGATTCTGATGTATTTTTCAAGTTGTTTGGAGAGGAATTTGGGAGGGCTTCAGAGGGTTCTTTCCTCACTCTGACATCTTGGCAATGGGTGTCCTTGACTGATTTCTTTAATCACAGCTGTCTCTCATGAGAAAGGCCTCTGACTTACCTCCTTTTTATGAAACCTTTATCCAAATAGTTATCTGGTCTTGCTAATTCTCTCCTTGTAATATTTTTTTTTTGTTTCCTTCTGCTTCTTCCTGTCCATTGTGATTAATATAAATTAGTCCTTTAAGCAGTAGCCTCCAAATCTCCCTCCCTCTATGTTCTGCTGACTTAAAAGTTCTCACCACACCTTATTGCTTTGCCCCTATTCTTATCTAAATCATTGCCAACCCTCAAAGCCCAGCTCATATCCCATGTCCTCTATGAAACCTTCTTTAAATCTCCCAGGCTATACTAACCACTCTATTCTCTTGGTTCCCAGACCATTTTCTGTCAGTACCATACACTCGGCATTTTCAATATACAGCCTTCCATGTTCACACTTCATGTGTATATCTCTCAGCTGCCTAGCTAAATGGGTTGATATTGTGTCTTAGGTTTAATATTTATTCCTTATAAGGCTTGGTACAGTTCTGGGTACATGGCTCATGTAGAAAGTAAGCTAATTAATGAAGGAAATCAGGGATTCTTGATTGCTAATGCTAAACAAATATTTATTTATTTTAGAAGATTGATTTTTTTTGATGATCCAGTTAAAGAATACTTATATAGATAAATGTGTGTCTCCTTATATATTAAAGATTGTTGAAACATTACTTTTACTAAAAAAATTCATATTTTCACAATTCCCCATGTCTTAGACTGGGGTTTCTCAATAACTCTTGGTTCTTTGACACCTATACTTTCAGTAAACACTCTTGTCTCCTCTGTTCAATATGAAAGGAAGTAAATTCTGGAGTTGACAGTGCATAAAATTCAATAAAACAAAATAAAGGGTTTAACTATTTTTTCCATAGAAAACATTTATTACATAATAGCATTTGTATTACCATTGCAACTTTGGGGATAACTTAATAGAATAATAAGGTTAGCTACCAAATTTTCTATGTACACATTTGATAACATTCTCATACCCCAAGAACCTTTGTCCCTTACCCAATCCTAATCTTGTCCATGGACAAAATCTTGAGGGTGCATTTTGGATAAACATTTTTGGGGCCAAGCAAGGGAGAGAGAAGGGTCAACTACCCATCACCCTCTGCCTACAGTGAAATGCTCAGCAAGTGGAGCACTTTGTTTTGTCCCTTTCACCTGTTACAATTTACCAGAATGGATTAAGGAACCCAGAATAACAGAAAATCAGTAATCTTGTGTTTGTGTATTTTATCTTGGAATTACTGATGAAAAATGAAGAGAGGTCCAGAAGGTCATGAAGCATTCGTTTCTTAGGGAACGTGTGCTTTCCAGAATACTGTGTTTTGTAGTGTAGAAATTACTAGTTTTCTATTCTTTTTGAAATAGAATCAGTTTAGTAATGTACTTGAGAGATATCAACACTTCAGGACATCAATAGATCTGTGATCTTATTGATGTCGGTATGTCTTTATGTAGTGCACACTATAACCTTTCCTCTCCTCATGAAGCAAAGGATTGAGTAAAAAGCATTTGTTTGTGCAAAGCTCTATGCTATACATGGGGTATATAAATTAAAAAGTAAGACTGCTCCTGCTTTTGGTGATTACTGTTGTTCATTCTCCATTTTCGAAGAAGGCCAATGACATCATGAATGAGTGATGACTTGTGCACAAAGTGCAGTAAAATGATACAGAGCTGCACAAATCATTAGACTCACTATCTTTTTCAGAGTTACTAAAATCCAGGGGCAAGACAAAAGTCAAGATGACTAATGGTGACCAAGGATACGGTGGCAGATACCTTGGTACCTTGACATCTTTGATGTCTTACCAACCTCTAAGTATTACACAGTGGTTGCTTCAGCTGCCTTCAGGGCCATTGGGAAAAAAAATGTTCTCTCCCATTCCTCCAGGAGAAGTCTTCACTTTCTTGGGGTAGACATCCCCCTAACTCACCAATGGGTTTAAAATCTGTTGCCTGCCCTCAGCATTGTTAGCCCATTTACCAAGATGGTTTCCTAGATTGTGGCCACTATGCATACTGCAGTTTCTTGGAGCCTCAAGTGAGAATAGGGTAATAGGTGGACAGCAAAGTGGGTGAGCAGCTGTGAAATGGGCTCAGCAAGGCTTCTTACCATAACTGCTTGTCCTCCTTGAACATCCTTTACACCCCACTCACATTATAATAGGGGAGGCGACACACATGAAAACTGATGTAAATCAGAAGGAAATTTCCAGTTGTCTTTAGGGGGCAGGAGTTAAACAGATGGTAATACCTCTTCTTTAATGACATTTCCACTCTCCCACTAGGATTTTCATGAGGCTCATTACTGGTATTCTGGCCACTTAGTGATGAATTATTTTGTCATGGCAATTCATGAAACAAATACAAATACCAATTGGTTTTTAGTCTTGTGCTTGTACTAGCATTGATTATTTTGAAAAGCTGGTAATTCTATTTGGAATTAGGAAGATCTGAGTTTGAATCCGAATTCAGACACTATTGTGATTATGTGACCTTGGTGAAGTGTCTTAAGGTCTTAATATCAGTTTCCTCATCTGAAAAATGGGGATAGTAATAGCAGACATTTAACCGGGTTTTTATAAGGACCAAATGAGATAAAAAAATGTAAAGTACATTGAAAACTTAAAATGATACATAGATGTTAGTCATTGTTAGCTAGCTATTGAGGTCAGTGACCTAACAATATTCAACTTGAAGTAACAGCTTAAGTATTTGTTGAATTGAAGTGAATGACCATTTCCTTATATCAGCCTTTTTGTCATAGGGTTCTTTGATTTAAGGCACAATGTTACAGCACAAACTTTGGGTAACATTTTAAACTTTTTTTTCTATTTCCTCATCTATACTCTGTACCCACTCAGAAAGGCTCAAGGTCTCTTTTCCAGATATTCCTCCAATGAGTGTGATTTCATGCACTTGCCCACCCATATCCCCTTTGAACTCCCCCAGAGGGCAAACAGGGCTGTGGCCTGTTCTTTCCTCTGTTTTTTAGGGAAGCTATAGGAATGTAAAACCATTATTTGAAAACTATTTGTGGAAATATGAAAACAAACAAGGGCCCTTGCCTGTTCCTTGTACACCCCAGCCATTTTTCTTAAATGACCAGAATTTGTTTTTTTATGCTAATTTGAATATAGACTTGGTAGAACAAATTTATCAGTCCCAATGCGTTCACTGTGAGTAATAATATGTCACTCCTGCAAATGAAATGTTATATTCCTATGAGTTTTGAAATTAAAACTAAATCTTTTTTATTTTAATTTTGGAAATATTGCTTTTTTCCCCAATGAAGCTATAGGTAGCCATTATCATTATATATATTCTAGTAAGAAAACTATTTTCTGAAATCATACAAAAATCTTATTATTTTAGCTACCATAATCATGAGATTTAAGTAAATACACTACATATAAATTCACACACACACACACCAACATTCCTGGTAACACCAAAAGGGATATATTTATTGACATTGAGTTTGACACGGTGGGAGTTTCTTACCACAGAAATATATACTGATGGGAAGCCAGATGGTGCAGTGGCTAGAGTCCTGGACCTGAAGTTAGGAAGACTTATCCCCCTGAATTCAAATCTGGCCTCAGACACTTTCTAGCTGTGTGATCCTGGGCAAATCACTTAACCCTGTTTGCCTCAGTTCCTTATTTGTAAAATGAGCTGGAGAAGGAAATGGCAAACCACTGCAGTATCTTTCCCAAGAAAACCCCAAAAATGATGTCTCAAAAAGTTGGAAATGACTTAACAACAACAATAACATCATAGTGATATTGTATAAAAATGTGCTGTGTTAAATTCCTTAATTGTATACAACATGTTTGCTATGGTTCAAAATATTGTGGTCCTTAAAACAATGACTTGCTGATTCATTCATCTAGCAACAGCCAAAGACTGGTAAGGTGTAGTTGTAATTGAATGCAGTATCAGAAGCTTCCGCTATAAAATGTAATGAAGGTGCTCAGAAACAAGGTTTTTTGGCTCTACAAAGATACTGCGATCTAGAAGAAGTTAGAGGAACCATAATTTGGAATCACATTCCTATTCTTATGAGAGAGGGGAAGAGAGTTAAATAAGCAAATTAATAAAGAAAAGAAGTTAACATTTCAATAAGTTTAAGGAATTTGGAATAAGACAGGTAAATAAGAGTAAGTTAATGAGCAATGATGCGTAGACAGAAAAGACAGAAAGAAGGAAAAGACAGGAAGGAAGAAAAAAGGAGGGAAGAAGGAAGGAAGTGAAAGAAAGAGGGCAAGGAAGAAAAAGACAGAAGAGAAAAGAAAAGAACATAAAATATCAAAAAATATAGAGATTAAAAGTTAAAAACAAGTTCCAAAGAGGACACAATTGAGACAATTTTGTTACTATACTGTTAAACAATGTACACTTTTGAAAACAAATTGTATGTAACAGAAGTTTAGTAAGAAAACTTCATTTTTTTTACTTTGTGCACTGAAATATTCATGTCTGATGATTAAGTTTATAATAAACAAGTAATTTTAAAAATTAAAGGAGATCTGTGGCACAGTAAAAACCCAACTGATACTGAATAACACCAATTTATATGGCACCCAGTCATCAGGACTGCATTACTTTCATTATCAGAATTTAGTAACCTAAGACTAAAAATAAACAAGCCAGATAGTAGAGTAATATAGCATGAGAATTTGTTCTGTGTCAACAATGGTTGGACAAGAGAACACACAATTCAAGGGTAGAAGTCAATCGAGCAAGACTGTGAAGAGAGGGCAGAGTTGGGGTTATTGCAAAGATAGAAAGGAAGGACTAGAGACTGTGGTGCAGACAAATATAGCAACTGATATTGGTAGTGCTAGGGCAACATAGATAATGCTAATACATTATTGGGAAAGCTGCAAAATGTTCTAAGCATTCAGGAAAACAAATTGGAATTATGATAGAGAAAAGACAGAATCTTTAAGGTGGTACATTATCAAATCATTAACAGGAACAATCCTAATCAACAAGAATAATGGCTTTTTATATGCTCTGTAGTTTTGGTCAATTCTATAATGGCAAAAATGTGACCTGAAGAATAGCTCTTGTAAAAGCCTATGAGCTCGTTAATCATCCTTTTTACATCATCATAGACAATTCCCATGATGTACGTGTGGGTTATTCAAATATACATACATATATACATATGTATATACACTCATAATTTATATGCACTATACATATGTGGGAAAGTAGGCATTTAGGTGGTTAGTTTTTCTCTTGGTTGCCTTCTTTTCTTTTTAATATTAATAATATATTTTCCATTAACACATCCAAATTATTCAAAATACAACAATAAAGATCGCCTGACTCCCTGATCATTAATATCATGTGAAGCATAAGACAGGGAGACATTTACTCACCATAGGTGTCTTGCCACCATCATGGAAAAAAATCTAGCACAGATTCTAAGTGGAAGAGGGAAAGCAAGGTATTCCTGATTCTCTTGTTTGCGTATTACACTATTCTAATTGTATAAAGCCCTGGAATATTGATAAACTTCCTAATACACTTCCAAGCACATTTTAGGGGTTTAATAAATGTTTGTTGATTGATTGGATTAGCTTCATAACCACTCGACAGAGTTGGGCCTGACTACACACACAGTAAGCATCAAGTGGATGAAAAAGGCTTACTGTCCAGAGACTGACATGAAGTTAGAGCATATTCATTAGCGTTTATATGTTGGACAGCTACTGTAATTAGATAGTACCATTGAGCCCAGAATTAAACAGGTGCAGGTACATTAAACAGGAATTGCCTATGAGAAATTGCATCACTGCTTTAACTTATTTAATTTCTTCTTGAATCAAGGCCCATCATATAATAGCAGTAATTTACCAGTGTTGTTCAATGGCTATGTGCTATAGAACACCAATTTTGGAAGAATAAGATTGGATGTCCCTTAGAGGGCAATATAATCAGTATCTAACATTTATATCATAGGCATTCCTAGAATGTGAGTTTTGCCACACTCAACATGGGGGCAGGATTGGTCCTTGCCCACACAGAAATTGGAAGAGTCAATGGTAATGTTTCTCCCAGCCTACAGTATGCCAGTCCACCTCATTCATGTTCTATGAATGTCTATGCTTTTTAAACCATTTCAACAATTACCAAATGCTTTCCTCATTAACTACACTGTGAGGTAGGTAATAAAAGTATTATGATGCCTGTGGGATGGAGGAATGAGGTCTCCTCCTACAAAAATAGAGCTGTTAGTATTAGATAGATGATTGGTACAAACTTTAAAAAAGCAGGATATTTGAGTTTGAAACCACTGCCTTAAGCTGTAGGGCTTCATTCCAAAATGAAACACATTTTAGACCATTTTCAGACATTAAATTGTGATAACAATATTTAATTGCACAGTTCTCTAAGGGAGATGGGGAATAGTAAAAATTCTGACTTATCTCCTAAGATATCTTCAATTTATTTTCTTAAGGGCTTCATCAAATGCCCTCTCCACTAAGATGGTCAATATCCCTGCAAATGACTTAAACCCAAGAAAGGAATTTGTAATACAATAAAGAGAATATTGTGTTTGTGCCAGAGGGTGATTCTTAGAATTTCCTGTTAGATGGATAAGAAGAATGGCTTTAATAAAATTTCTTCACATTTTTAAACTGAATTCAAATGAATCCTCATATATTTGAAAGAGTAAGTTCATTGTAGAAAAAAAATAAGGCCTTGAGAATTGAAAATTTTATTTTAGTGTTTATTTCAACTATGGATGTGATAACTATAACTAATAATTTAGTGCCAGCACTTGCTGGATACCCCAAAGACAATTAGAGTGCTTGCTATTTCACTTCAATGACAACTTTAAATCTACTTTGCATCTCTAGAGTGCTACTCCAGGGTCTAAGTTAGAAGTAATTCAGGTCCTTTTAACTGCAGTTTTCATTTTCTCAGTATGATGTTGGACAAAGAATGAATAAAATTGTCTCATGCATTATATATAAGATATCAGTAAGTTTTGTTTGCCTTTATTTTTAAGGAATTTTGGATATTAAGGTCCCTAAAAGATGCTAGATAAAACCTTGCTTGCTATTGTTCCTAATTAATACTTAAAAATTCTTGGATTGTCAAAGTTCAGCTCTCCTTTATACCTTTTCCCTGGAAAGAATCAAACAGTTGTAGAGTGATTCAATTTTGCTGAAAAGAAAAGCCTGTGTCCCATGTTTTCTAAATAACTGATATTTAGGGTTTATTTGGGACTTAGAAAATAGTGTATCAATAAGGAGCATGAGTAGTTTTGGTTATGAAGTTCTTTTTTTGGAGCATGCTTTAATTTTTCCTTTATTTTCCTTTTTTGTTGTTGTAATTTATTTACTTAGTTAATATTTTTAGTTTTCAGCATTGATTTTCACAAGAGTTTGAATTACAAATTTTCTCCCCATTTCCACCCTCCCCCACTCCAAAGTGGCATATATTCTGATTGCCCCATTCCCCAGTCAGCCATCCCTTCTGTCATCCCACTCTCCCCCATCTCCTTTCCCCTTACTTTCTTGTAGGGCAAGATAGATGTCTATGCCTCATTGCCTGCATATCTAATTTCCTAGTTGTATGCAAAAACTTATTTTTTTGAACATCTGCTTTTAAAACTTTGAGTTCCAAATTCTCTCCCCTCTTCCCTCCCCACCCACCCTCCTTAAGAAGGCAAGCAATTCAACATAGGCCACATGCATATCATTATGTAAAACCCTTCCACAATACTCATGTTGTGAAAGACTAACCATATTTTGCTCCTTCCTATTCTGTCCCCAATTATTCAGTTTTCTCCCTTGACTCTGTCCCTTTTCAAAAGTGTTTGCTTTTGAGTACCTCCTCCCCCTGTCTGCCCTCCCTTCTATCATTCCCCCTTTTTTATCTCCTTCCTCCTTCTTTCCTGTGGGGTAAGATACCCAACTGAGTGTGCATGTTATTCCCTCCTCATGTCAAATTTGATGAGAGCAAGGTTTACTCATTCCCCCTCTCCTGTCCCCTCTTCCCTTCCAATGAACTGCTTTTTCTTGCCACTTTTATGCGAGATAATTTACCCCATTCTATCTCTCCCTTTCTCCCTCTCTCAATATATTCCTTTCTCATCCCTTAAATTGATTTTATTTTTTTACATATCATCCCTTCATATTCAACTCACCCTGTGCCCTCTATCTATCTATCTATCTATCTATCTATCTATCTATCTATCTATCTGTGGATCTATACGTATATTGCCTTCAGTTACCCAAATACTGAGGTCTCACAAATTATGCACATCATTTTTCCATGTAGGAAAGTAAACAAAATAGTTCAACTTTAGTAAGTCCTTTGTGATTTTTCTTTCTTGTTTACCTTTTCATGCTTCTGTTTATGTTCCCAGCCAACTACTTGACCCTTGAGATTTTTGTTGGGGCATGACTGCTTGTAGAGTAGAGAGTACTTTGTCCCAAGCTTGAGGGGCTGTGCTGTTTTGTTCAGAGCTATTTCTGCCCAGCAAGCTCTGCCACACCAGTGCTCTTCCTCCCCCAAGAACCACCAACCTGGACCTCGTCTCAGATCTGAGCAGGCTCTGCACTCCTGCTCTGATCTGCCACTTAATTCCTCCCACCAGGTGGGCCTGGGCCTGGAAGCAACTGCAGTTGTAGTTCTGTAGCTGCACCACCTCTGCTGCCCCCCCCCCCCAATGTGGTGGCAGAACCACAAACTCCTTTCACTCTGTCCCTACAGTTTTTTTTCCCACTAACCTTCTCTACCGTCTTTGGTGTTTGTGGGTTGAGAAGTCTGGTAACTGCCACAGCTCACAAATTCAGTGCACTAGGGCCTGTTCTGCCCAGTTCCTGGTCTGGTTGGTCCAAGTGCCCACGCTGGACTCTGCTCTGCTCTGTGTGATAGGCCTTACCCAATGATCATCCAGGCTGTCTTGGGCTGGAGGCCTGCTTCCCTTTGCTATTTCGTGGGTTCTGCAGTTCTATGATTTGTTCAGAGCCATTTTTGTAGGTGTTTGGAGGGTCCTGGGGCAGAGCTTTAGGTGAGTCCCTGCTTTCCAGCTGCCATCTTGGCTGTGCCCCCTGGTTATGAAGTTCTAATGTTTTCTGTAGGCATGGTCCAAAGCTTAGAATCTATTAATCCCTCAATTAACAAGCATTTATTAATTAACTATGTATAAGGTCCTATGCTAAGCACTGGGAATACAAAGGAAAAAAAGCAGAAAGTCTTTGCCCTCAAGAAGCTTACATTTATGAATGAGAAAACATATAAATACAGAGCAGATAGAAGGTAAACTTAGAGGAAATGACATCAGCACCTAGGAAGAAGAATTTGTGATGAAGATGCCACTTTAACTTGGCCTTAATGAAAGCCAGAGATTCTAAGAGTCAGAGGCTGGGAGGGAGATCATTCCAGATATGGGGAAAAGCCAGAGCAAATGCAGGGGGATGGGAGATGAGGTGTTATGAATGAGGAACAACTAGTTCTTAGGGTCAGTGGAAAGAAATAGAAGGTAAGAAGATAGCAAAGGTATGAAGAACCCAGGTTGTGAAGGGCTTTAAGGCCAAACAAAGAACTTTCTATTTGATCCTGGAAGTAAGGAGGAGCCACTGTTTTTTCACTGAGCAGGGGACGGCAAGGTAAAGCCTATGCTTTACAAAGTAAGGTTGGAGGAGGTGGATCCAAGATTGTGGAGTAAAGGCAGGGATTTCACCTGAGCTCTCCCCCAAACCCCTCCAAATACCTTTAAAAATGATGTTAAGAGGCAGCTAGGAGGCACAGTAATAGAGCACTCACCCTGGAGTCAGGAGCACCTGAGTTCAAATCCGGCCTCAGACACTTGACACATGTAATAGCTGTGTGACCTTGGACAAGTCACTTAACCCCAATTGCCTTGCCTTCCCCCCTCCAAAAAGAAAGAAAGAAAAAGTTAAAAAATGATGCTAAACAAATTCCATAGCAGTAGAACACATGAAAAGATGAAATGAAACAAATTTCTAGCCCAAGACAAATTGAAAGATTGGCAGGAAAGGTCTGTTGCACCAGAGTGAGAGAGTAGCACAGTTCAGCACAGGCCACACCAGCACAACCCCAGCATATCAGGAGCAAGACTTGAGAGTGACTGATTCAGCAGTGGCAGTGGCAGTGGCAGTGACAGTGGCAGTGGCAGTGGCTGCTTCCAGAGCTCTTAGCCTATAGATGGTAAGGGGGTTGAACAACTGGTCGGAAGGAGATTACAGGGGTTTTTTCTAGCACTGAAGCAGGACTCTGTTGCTTTACCCACACTCAGGTCCAGGTTGCAGTCCTGGGTGGCAGTCCCAGGATGAGGAGGAGCACTAGCATAGAAGAGCATGTGGCTACAGTGGAGGGAAGACCCTCCTCAGAGTTCCAGGGCAGAAGAGAGTGTTTGTGGTCACTCATAGACCAGACCACAGGCCAGAAGGGTATTAAGCCTCTCCTTAGATCATACCACCTTGGAAGAACTGAAAACTTACAAGACCCTAGAAATATCTCTAAAAACAGTTGCACAAAATTCCAGAAGCTTGGGACAGTTCACCCCACACTTTGGAAGCAAAGTCTTATTTTAATAAAGAGTTAAAAGTCAAGCAATAGGCTAAAAAACAATTAAACAACAGAAAAAAACCCAAACCTCTGACTAGAAAGTTATTATGGTGGCAAGAAGATCAAAACACACACTCAGAAGAAGACAAGAAAGTCAAAGCTGCTACATCAAAAGCCTCCAAGAAAAACATGAATTGGTCACAGGCCATGGAAGAGCTCAAAAAGGATTTTGAAAAGCAAGTAAGAGAGGTAGAAGAAAAATTTGGAAGAGAAGTGAGAGTGATGCAAGAAAATCCTGAAAATGAGTCAACAGCTTGGTAAAGGAGACACAAAAAAATACTGAAGAAAATAACACTTTAAAAAATAGAGTAGGCCAAATGGTTAGAGTTCCAAAAAGCTAATGGGGAGAAGAATGCCTTAAAAAGGCAAAATTGGCCAAATGGAAAAAGAGGTACAAAAACTAACTGAAGAAAAGAGAATTCCCTAAAAAGTAGAATGGAGCAAATGGAAGCTAATAACTTTATGAGAAATCAGGAAACAATAAAACAACCAAAAGAATGAAAAAATAGAAGAGAATGTGTACTATCTCATTAGAAAGACAACTGACCTGTAAAATAGATCCAAGAGAGAGAATTTAAGAATTATTGGACTACTGGAAATCCATGATCAAAAAAAGAGCCTAGACCTCATCTTTCAAGAAATTATGAAGGAAAATTTCTCTGATATTCTAGAAAAATAGGAATTGAAATAATCCACTGATATCCTCCTGAAAGAGATCCCAAAATGAAAGCTTCCAGAAATATTACAGCCAAATTCCAGAGTTCCCAGGTTGAGGAGAGAATATGGCAAGCAATCAGAAAGAAACAATTCAAGTATCAAGAAGTCACAGGATAATACAAGATTTAGCAGCTTCTGTATTAAAGGATTGGAGGGCTTAGAATATGATATTCTGGAGAGCAAAGGGGCTAGCATTACAACGAAGAATCACCTACTCAGAAAAACTGAGTATAACCCTTCAGAGGAAGAGTAGACATTCAATGAGACAAAGGACTTTCAAGTACACATGATGAAAAGACCAGAGCTGAATAGAAAATTTGACTTTCTAACACAAGACTCAAGAGAAGTATAAAAAGGTAAACAGCAAAGGGAAATCAGAAGGTGCTCAATACATTTAAACTGTTTACATTCCTACATGAGAAGATGCTATTCATAGCTCATAAGACCTTTCTTATTATTAGTGTAGTTAGAAGAAGTATATATAGACAGAGAGCACTGATGTGAGTTTAATATGAGGATATGATATCTAAAAAATAAAATTAAGGGGTGCGAGAGAGAAATGTACTAGGATAAAGAGAAAGGGAAAAGTAGAATGGCATAATTTATCTCACATAAAAGAGGCAAGAAAAAGCTTTTACAGTGGAGGGGAAGACGGGGAAGGTGAGGGGGAGTGAGTGAACCTTGGTCTTATCAGAATTGACTCAAAGAGGTAGTAACATACACACTCAATTGGGTATAGAAATCTATCTTACTTACCCTGCAAGAAAGTAGGAGGGGAAGGAGATAAGAGAATGGGGGTGGGGTGATAGAAGAGAGGGAATATTGTGGGAAGGGTTAGTTAGAAGCAAAACACTTTTGAGGCTAGACAGGGTGAAAGGAGATAGACAATAGAATAAATTAGGAGGGGTATAAGATAGAGGTAAATATAGTTAGTAATAGTAACAGTGAAAAAAATTGAAGCCAGTTTTCTGATAAAGGCCCCATTTCTCAAACATATAGAGAACTGAGTCAAAATTATAAAAATAAAAGCCATTCCCCAATTGATAAACTATCAAAGGATATGATCAGTTTTCAGATGAGGTAATTAAAACTATCTATAGCTATATAAAATACTCTCGTTATTGATCGAAGAAAAGCAAATTAAAATAATTCTGAGGTGTTATCTCATACCTTTTAGATTAGTTAATAGGACAAGAAAAGTAAATTACAAATGTTGGAGGGGATGTGAGAAAACCTATATCAAATTGCTTGCCTCCTCAATGATGAGGTAGAGGGAGGAAGGGAGAGAATTTGGAACTCAAAGTTTAAAAAAGAATGTTAAAAATTGTTTTTACATATAACTGGGGAAAATGAAATACTCAGCTAGAAAAAAAATTGATGTTAATTTCTTTATGACAGAATATAATAAACTTATATGCTTATTGCTATTTGTTTTTCATACTTATAACTTTTGTTTTTATTGCTTTGACTTGACTTTGGAAGGCCAATAGTTCAAAAGCAATTTTTTCTTCTAACCATTCTGCCTATAGCTAAAAATAACTTCCTTTGGGGCAGCTAGGTGGTGCAGTGAGTAGAGCACCAGCCCTGGAGTCAGGAGGACCTGAGTTCAAATCCGGCCTCAGAGACTTGACACATGTACTAGCTGTGTGACCTTGGGCAAGTCAACCCCAATCGCCCTGCCAAAAAGCAAAAAAAAATACCTATTTATTTCGGTTTTCTCATCTCAAAAATAAGGATAAAGACATAACCTACACCATAGGGTTGTTGTATGTTACCAAATAAGATAATTCATGTTCAGTGCTTCACAAGTTTTAAAATGATATATAAGGGTTAAATGTTATTATTATTATTGCTTGACCATCCCTGACTATGTGCTCTCAATTATCTGCACTAGTTAAATCATTTATGCTAGTTTGTATAACTGAGAGCAGAGATAATGACATAATATATTCATTTGTCTTTAATTAGAAAGCAATTACTAATTAATATAACAGCTATGAATATCACTATTTGAATTAAAATGATATATGATTTGGGGCAAAATGAAAAGAAATGCAGTCCAAATTATAAATTAAATACTTTCCTGACCAAACTTCAACCCTAATAGTGATTTGGAAATAGTACTGGACTGGGAATGAAAAGACCTGGGTTCTACTCCAAGTTCTGCCACAATTGAGTTGGTTAGCCAAGGTGATCTATGAGGCCCTTTCAAACTTCAGCACACATTGAATGAACCTCAAATCACTACTTAATCTGTCTCTGGTTTTCCTTCTTTTGCTTTAATGAGACACCTTTGTCTTATCTGTGATACTTCTGGTATTGAAAAAATGTTGCTTAATCTATATGGAAATTCTAGCAGTTTACCACTTGCAATTCTCTTCTCATGCCAACATTAATTGCCCTAATATTAATTTACTAATTCAATAATAATGACAGCTGCAATCCTTCAAATTTTTCTTTAAATTGCATATTGCTTTATTATGAATAGTGATAGTTGTGTTATTATTCTAATTAAGGGTTATTTACTAGAAAAAGGTAATGAATGTATTATCTTTTTACTTACCTCTATCATAAATGATTTTGTAATGTATCATGTATTAGTGTATTAATTATTCTTATTTCCCTCATAACTGTATTTTATTTATCCCAGAAAGATGCCAACCCCCTCTAACTTGTTAACACATGAAGGGCCTATCCTAGGTTCCATGGGACTTTGTTCTACATAATTGTTTCAGCCAGCTCACCATTGCCATCATGTATATATTAACAAGAAATTGCAAAACTTCCTTATGATGATAATCACAAATATTATGATGGCATCTTCTCGAGTCAACAAATATTTTTAAGCATCTACTATTTGCAGAAGAGTAGTCTACACTCTGAAATGCCAAGAAAAAGGATATTTCTCTCTTCCTATATAGAGCATGAAATCTAGAAGTATCACACCTATTCAAATGTACTGAAGAAAGATAATAATAATATGATGATGATATAGCAAAAGAAGATGATGATGCAGATGAAGATGAGGAAGAACAAGTTAACTGTTAGAGACATACAGACAGTGTTCTGAGATGCTAGGAGAAAGAGATCATTTCTGACTAGTGTGATCACAACTAGCTTCATAGAGGAGGTGCCATTTAATAGAAAAGAGTGCTGGGAAATGGCAGTCAAGACTAAGTTTGTGATATAGACAAAGATATGAGTAGAAAAGTCAGGTCAAAGAAAGACATTTTGATTAGTTTGGAGCATAGGGCAAGTAGATATTGTGAGGAGGTTAAAAATGTAGCTTAGGACAAGATCACGAAAAGCCTTAAATGCCACAATAAAGGATTTGGACTTCATTTGCTTAACAGGGACAAGATATTAAAGCAACAGAATCATCTGAACTGTGCATTAGGGTGATGACTAGGCCAGGCGTGTGAAGTGTGGAGTGGAGGAAAGAAAGAGTGGAACTAGAGAGACTTTGGAGTTTATTGCTATTGTCCATGTGTATAGTAATGTCTCCAGTTTCATAGTGTTATCAGTGAGACTTCTCTGACAACTAAATTTATTAGCTGAATTATGTTCCTCTTCTAATTTCAGCTGTTTGCCAAAGAAATTTTTGTAGCCTCGATTACCCAAGCAAATTGATTATAATTATTAAAGATATTTGCAATTTTTTCTTATGAATATCCTAAACATCTGAACAGAGTAGTTTTGACCAGGACACCTATACTATTATAAGAATGTAAAAGAAGGTAGCCTGGTTATGCTGTAAGAGGGAAGGATAACCAAAGAACAGCTCAGGTATTCCACTGGTTTTCATGCAACACCAAGAGATTAAAAAGATGTCCCAACCCATGAAGCATAATATAGTTGAAACAATGTTGAATTTGGAGCCCAAAGCCCTTGGTTTATATCTTGGCTCTGCTACTTACTTAACCATGTAAACTTGGTCAAGGCATCTAATTTCAGTGGGACTCACTTTCCTCAACTGCAAAATGAGGCTGTGAATGTATTGTACTAGATGAGGTTGCTTTCAGTTCAAAATAAATGATCCTGTCATCCTAAGGGTGGACTCTCCTACTGAAAGATTTATAGTTCAGAATCTCTCAGAAGGGAAAATATGGGCGAATTGCCATCTTTAACAATTTACGGAACACTTACTGCCACAATATTGTGAATTCATAAAAGTATATATCAAATATATATAATGATTTTCTAGTAGTATTTATAGAATCATATCTAAGGAACCAGATGGAAATATAGAGATCATTCAATGAATAACATCATTTTACAAATGAGGAAGTGAATTGCCTAGGTTGTTACCACAGTTAAGAAATGTTAGATTCAGTATCTGAAACTGACTCTTCTTTACAATGCAAAGCAGTATTAAATGCTGTTTGACTACATGTCTTATCCATGCTGTCACTTCTGGGTGACAGGGATCATGACATACCTATAGAAGTAAGTATGGAACAGCAGTAGTATTTAATAAGTAGCTCTAAAAAATGAACACACGGTACTCTTTAAGTTTAATCAGCATTATTAACATTTTCTCCATCATTTTCTAAAGTCCAGACAACCAACAAAACAATAAATTGAGTCCTGTTTTGTATCATTTGCCACTTTCTGAGGTGTAAATGCTCACACAGAAAATTAAACAATCAGATTTCATGAGCTGGTTTAAGCTAGCTCTAGTACGATCTCCTTCTATAACATTTTTAGGTCTCTAACACAACGTGTCATTTTCTCTGGCAAAATACAAACTCTTTGAAGGCAGGGTAAGTTTCTCTCTCTTTCTCTTTCTTCTTCTTCTTCTTCTTCTTGTTCTTCTTCTTCTTCTTCTTCTTCTTCTTCTTCTTCTTCTTCTTCTTCTTCTTCTTCTTCTTCTTCTTCTTCTTCTTCTTCTTCTTTCCCTCTCTCTTTTTTATCCCTAGCACAGTGTCTGGCATTATGCTAGGTAGGCACTTAATAAATACTTCTTTCCTTCCCTTCTCTGTTTCAAAGGCTATTGTTGAAACCTTAATACCTGGGAGGGAATTTAATACCTTTGAAGGAATTAAGAGTGTATTCTACCAGCATGGCCTTCCAGAAGCCACCATTGTTTCCAAGTAATGAAGCAGCTTTGGAGCAGGATTCTTTGAAGGGAAGGCCATCCATTTGGCCTTGAAAGAGTTACTTTTCAGATACTACTGGAGTGCATATGTCATTTCTTAAATATTCTTTGGTGACAGAAATATGATCTGCAATGGAAGGGAATTAAACTTCTTTGCATATGAAAACATTAGCAAACCATTAGTTCTTGGATTATCACCATTTTCAACAAGTATTGTGTAGGATTGTACAGACACTGGCAAGATATTCTGTCTAGCAGAAATCAAAACAGCGTCATTCATTCTTTTTTTAATTTGCCATTCTCCCCATTTCAATTACTCAATTGGAAATAAAGTGGAAATTGAAAAAGAAGTTGGAAATCTCTGTGGCTTTATATCTTGCTGGCAAAAATTCTCAATAGTTGTAAAAAATGCTCAAGATTTTACAAGAGAAATAATTTTAACTTTTCAAATTCTATAACATTTATATTTAACTTCAGTCTGTGTGTGTCTGTGTAAATCTATAGAGTCTCAGATTTGGAAAGGATCTCAGAAACCATTTGATTCAACCTATACATGAGGAATCATCCATCCTACAACATTTCCAACAAATGCCCATCAAGCTTTTCTTTCTTTTTCTTTTTTTTTTTTGGAGGGGGGAAGGCAAGGCAATTGGGGTTAAGTGATTTGCCCAAGGTCACATGGCTAGTAAGTGTGTGAAGTGTCTGAGGTCAGATTTGAACTCAGGTCCTCTTCCGACTCCAGGGCTGGTGCTGTACACACTGCATCACCTAGCTGCCCCACCATCAAGCTTTTACTTAGAAACCTCTAATATTGGAAGACCTTCTAAGGTAGCCTATCCCACCTTAAGATATCTCTTAATTTGTAGGAATAATTACAGTCTGTGTAATTTTTGTTACATCTAACCAGAATTTGCCCCCCTCTACTTCCACCTATTTTTTTCTAGTATTGCCCACTCCCCAAGGCAAAGCAGAACAAGCTCCAATATGACAGCAATTTAAATCCTAGAAGGCAGCTGCCGTATCCTGTCTCTCTTCTCCCACCCAACTCTTCCCAACTCTTCTCTATCCCTGATTTCTCTGATCAGTTTATGACAGACCCTTTAAGAGATCTTTTAAGACACTGGTAAACCATTCTCTGGACATACTCCAGTTTGTTGATACTTTCCTAAAAATGTGGTACCAAGAAGTGAACAAAAACTCAATGTAGTTTCTGGCCAGGACAGTAGCAGAGTGGGACTATAGCATTCCTTGGCCTATACTATGCTTAAGGCTTTTGTAGCTGTTGTGTACCAGTTTTCCCTCATATAGAACTTACTGTCCCTTAGGAACCTCATTTATTTTTGCTTGAGAAAATATCTCTTCACATTTCCTCACCCAGAGTCACTACTGGAACAGGGCAGGAGGGCTTTGTCCCAGGGCACTGATATCTGAAGGGGAAGTCATCCTTCTCCCTTGATCAGCCCTGGGCCCCCACACTTTGAGAATCCCATCACCAATATGCTCCTCACATAAGGTTTGTTTTCCTTAACTGATTTATTAGTATGAATCAGAGGTATGCTGGAGCTTGCTAGCTCCCAAGAACCAATTGGTAAATTTTCAGTGTGAGAATTTACCCCTCTGAAATTGGCAATCTTCACAACAGGACTTGTTTTATTTGTTTGTTGATGGCCTAGACTTAAGAAAGTGATGGATGAAATGTCAATAATTCAGATTAAACTTAAAAGTATGTCATGCATATTCTGCCCCATCCCAACAAGTTATTAAATATTTACTAGCACACCCATAGCGGGAGATTGCACACACTACTGGTTGGTCTGTAGACCCAAGCCTTGTAGTCACATGGTCCATGGGTTGGCCCAGGAGCCTTGGTAGGAAGGTGAGTCTCTGTATCTTTCCCTCAACTCAATTTGTCCTATAAATTATGGTTTTGTACTTATTCCATACTGGAAATTTTTTAACCAAGTAGTAATTTTTTAAAAATTGGTGCTATTTATTTATTTATTTTACACCACAGTCACTTTATGATACACATCGTCACATTCCATGAACTGACCCTTATAATAAAGAAAAACAGGCAAAACTGGTCAGTAGATCAACCAAGTCTAAAAAACATGTGTAACACTCTACATCCATAGTGTACCACATCTACAGTAGTAATGTCTTCAGAGTCAACTTAATTTATCTTTTCTATTGAGCAAAATGCAGAAATTATGAGCAGAAAAACCTGGAAAGACTTGTATGAATGGATGCTGGGTGAAGTGAGCAGAACCAAGAGAACACTGTACGTAGTAACAGCAAAATTGCCTGATGATTAACTTCGATAGACAGCTCTTTTCAGCACTGCAAAGATCTAAGACAACTCCAGAGAATTCATGATGGAAGATGCTATCCACATCCAGAGAAAGAACTATGAAGTCTGAATGCAGATATTGCATTATTTTCTTTTTTGTTATTTTGTTTTGTTTCTTCTTTCTTGTGGTTCCTCCCATTGGTTTTAATTCTTCTTTACAACCTGACTAATGTGAAAATATGTTTAATATGAATGTATATGTAGAGCCTATATCAGATTGCATGCCATCTTGGATAAGGGAGGAAGGAAGAGATGATTTGGAACTCAAAATCTTATGAAAGTGAATGTTGAAAACTAAAAATAAATTAATTAATTTAAGAAGATATTAAAAAAAATTAGAAAGTCACCTGGAAGGATAAACAGATGATAGGGAGCTGGCTCTTAATAAGTTGGTAAACTAAGAATCATTGTAGTTACAGCTAGTAAATACGGGTATGATAACGGGCTCTTGCTCAAACTTTATATCACAAATATTTTGTTTAAGTAACAAATTGTTTTTCCACCTTTCCTACATGTCATCACATATACTCAGCCCAGGATTTTTATTTTAAATTGTGTTCTTTCTGCTTCTTACATTGCTAGTAGTTATAAAAATCCAGCACTCAGAATTTAGCTGACAATTTTTATTGCTGATACACGAGGCAGAAAGGAATCCACTTTGCTCTTCCCCAAGTGAATTTGCTCTTCAATGCCAAAAGTAGTATAAAGAACAATTTCTAGCAGTTAAAGAAACAGATAGGACTCAGAAGTATCTAAGGGGAAGAAATGTGGGCTATGCAAGTACTATTTTTATAGTTGCATTTATGGCTATAAGTATTCTTTACTGAAGGGATAAAGGAAGCAGCTTTGGGTATTCATTGGAATGATTTATTCACTACATACAGAATATAGCAGATCTTTAAAAAATATGATCCTATGACAGCAACTTCATTTTTCTTGTTTGCCCACTGTGTTAAAGAAGAAATAAAATACAATGTAACAATTGAATATTACTACTGGAAGGGAACTTAAGAGATCAGCTAGCTCATTTTGCAAATAATGAAAATGATGCGCAGAGAGGAGTTATGATTTGCCCAAGGTCACACAGCTAATGAGTGAGACAATCAGGATTAGAAGCTAGGTCTCTTGATTTTCAGTCCCATGTTCTTTGCCCTATATCACCCTGCTGCTTACTTACTTTGAGAGAGAAGATTTGATTTGTTTTTTGGCAAACATGAGATAATTGAGATGCTGTTAAGAACTTATGAAAGGTGATGAGGAAAGTGGTGTGATGATGCAGAAAGAATGCTGGCCCTATATTAGGAGATAAAGATTCAAAGCCTGCCTCTGACACATAGTAGCTTTACGACCTGGTATATGTTTCTTGGTATCTCAGTTCATTACCTACTTTACAAGGTTTTGAGGACGAAAGTATTTTCTAAACTATTCTGTAAGTGTGAGTTGTTTCCACAGGTAATTTAGGAAATATTTATGCCATAGAGCCTACTTTCTAGGGGCTTACATTTTTAAAAGAACTTACTTTTCTGTGTATTAGTAAAACAGGTGAAGTACCAAGGGGCTGCACTTATCATGTACACTATAGTCCTATAGTCAATTATCATTTAGTATTTGGAACAAAACCTTTTTGAAAACTGGGAGAAAGAGAAAGAGAGAGAGAGAGAGAGAGAGAGAGAGAGAGAGAGAGAGAGAGAGAGAGAGAGAGAGAGAGAGAGAGAGAGAGAGAGAGAGAGAGAGAGAGAGAGAGAGAGAGAGAGAGAGAGAGGAGAGAGAGAAAGAGAGAGATGCTTTCCTTCCTCATCTCTGATTCTAGGTATCAGGGTCAGAAAATCATGGATTTAGAGATGCAGTAGAACTTAGGGGTCATGAGGTCCAATCCTTTTATTTTATACATGAGGAAACTGAGTCAAAGAAAATTTATTTGACTTATTCATGGTCATATAGACAGTATCTAGTAGAGCCAAGATTGGAACCCAAGTATAAAATTTAGCAATCTCATGGGGATTACCACAGTCTTGATTCTAAATTCATAGTTTCCCAATAGTCTTTGTTATTTCAGCCTCACTTTGATCCTCAGCTATAGCTTATATAGTGTCACCTACCACTGATAATTGTGAATGGGCAAGGAGCATATGTTATTCAAGATATTTTTGATTTGTAGTGACAATAGAACCACATTTGGCATCTAGTGGCCTGGGAGAATTGTGATCCAAAGGAGAGGACACTGGATTTAGTGTATAATGTGCAGGTTTTGGAATTTGTAGAGCTCTTCTACTAGTGCCATTCCAGCGAACCCATCCTTGAGGTTCATGGAAGCATTTGACAGAAGGGATATTATCTGAACTCATGTTCTTACTGGCACGGATGGATCAAAAGGAGACATATTGGTTCCAATCTGTAACTATGCTAATATGTCAGTGCAGGGTTTGAACAAGAAATGCAAGTAGTTAGTTACATATTCAAGTAGTTGCACAAAATACTAAAGCTTTAAGATAAATTGTCACCTTTCCTTGTACTCCTTTTGTCTTCTCTCTGAATATTATGTGATGTTGTCTTTACCATGACCACTTTAGGCATTACCAAAGATATTAAGATTCTTGTTCCATGTAGAATTCTCACCATATATTCTGCTCCCTTGGTCTCCTGGGAAATTTTACTCTGACCTTGAAGATTGGCCCAGGACACAATTTTTACAAATTCACCCTACCCAATTTAGATTTGTAAGTAGTAGAGGCCAAGAAGCCACAAAACTCCATGAAATGCATGTGGAAGCCACAAAAGGGAAGCCATAGAGACATAGCCACAATGGAGGAATGAAAAGGATGTCATCAGGACCCACGATAACTGTTAGGCAGATGTGGCTTTGCTGTAGACAAAGCCCACTGAATTATCATTTCTTTCCCCCCTCCCCTTTCCTGTCCTCTCTCTTAAGAGGGTAGGAATTTGATATACTACCTTAGGATGAACAGGAGTTTCTTTTTATTTTTTTTTTAAAATTTACTTTTCCACATTTAAACATTTCCTTTGCCTTGTAAACTGACAATTGCGATAGAGTTGCTGTTAATTGCCCACGTTGCTAAATTGTTATAATTTTAATACATCAAAGAACAATGATTGGGGAATGCTTAAGTAGGGAGGAGGAAAAAATTTATAACAGGGGCATTTTGCCACAGCCATGTCCCTGGCTGGGGGCTCAAGCTAGGAGAGTTATTGATTCACTTTCACAGCTTTCTAGGAAGAAAGAATAATTTTACCATGAATCCTCTCGGCATACACATCAGAAGCACTGACTGTAGCTAGCTAATCTGTTGGACTACCACTGAAGTGCTCATCTGCCATCTTGTTCATTTCCTAGTGAAGAAAAGGCAGTGTGCCAGAGGCTAAGGGCCCAAGTGAGTGTCTAGAGAGAAAGGAACATATGCAAAGCAGGAATGGCTCAGTCCACAAAAGGTAAGAGGGAATAAGAATCTCTCACAGCCATGCAGCACCAGCTCAGAGTAGCTAACCATACCATTAGATTAGTATTGACCCCTAGCACATCTTCTTCTGCAACTACTTTTCCACTTACCTCCATTCCTTGGGTTTGGTATGAATTGGGAAGAATTTCTCCAGAAATACAAATGATCAGAGTGAGCTGAACCTTTTGAAGAAAGCAAAGGACAGCAAAATGTTTTCTTTTTTAGCAATTATGGAGATAAGAGGGAGATTAAAGATAAGCTAGGACTACTGCTTGGTGCAGATAAAATGATAATACATGATGGAGTGAAGATGGAGCCACTTAATTCATGTTTTACTTCTATTTTCTCTACATGAAGAATAATCTTTGGGTTCAAAAGGAAAAACCAAAGCTCACTAATAGTGAGTAAAAACAAAATATAAATAGGGAGATAAGAGAGCACTGTCTGACTCTGACAAATTTAAGTCACCACTTGCAAATAACCTACATCTTGGAGAATTGGAAGAAACCACAGATATGATTATATAGTCACTGTTTGTCTTTCTTAAGAAATTGTAGATAATAGGGGAGATGCCACATCATGGAGAAAAGAAAATGTTTCAATTTTCAAAAAAGGCAAGAGAGTGGAATCTGTATCATTGCAGCTGCCACAGCATTTAAAGTGGTCTTTGGAGAAGATATAAACTTGCCAATGAGTTTAAAACAAGAGCTTTTTATTTGGTATATTTTCGCTTCGCAAGGGTAAGACTGAGGACATCCAAGCACAGGAGCACAGAAGGAAAATGCAGGAGCAGAATGAAGATACAATTAGGGCAGCACACATTTTCATCTTCCCTCCCTCTTTAACTATCCTCCCCCCAAAAAAACCCACAGTTCTCCAGCTGACACCAAAAAAGCATGGCAGAGAAAACATATGAGGAGAGATGTCTGTTGGCCCTAACTCTTTCATATGGAATGGTGGGGTCTTGCTCAGGTCCATCTGATTTATGCCACCAATGCTACAACATAGGCAAAAGGTGCCATTTGTTGAAGTTGGGAGTTTCCATCAGGGAAGATTCCAGATGTGGAGTTCCAGAAAAGTTTCAAAGAAAGGAAAGCATATAGTAGAAGGTGACATAATTAGATCAGGGACAAGATTATCAGTACCTTAAAGTTTAGATCAAGAGGCTTGATTTTGAACATGGGAAAATTACAGAATATATTATTAAAGAGACTATCTAGAAAATGAAGTCACGATTACAAAGAGTTAACATTGCTTCATAAGGAACGTATTTTACCAGACAAACATCATTGCCTATTTTGAGAGGATTACTAGACTGGTGGACATAATATAATTTAACAAGATTTTAAGGTGGCATTTTGCAAAGTCTCATGCTGTTCTTATGGAGAAGATGTAGTTATGTGGATTGAACAACAAGAGCTTGCTGACTTTGGAATAGATTCAATGGCTGGACCCAAGTCCCATTAAAAATATGCTAGGTTTATGGTGACTGGAAAGCAGGGACTAGCGTGAGCTCCCTGCTGAGTCCCTCCAAAATCCTATAAAAAATGGCTCTGAACCAATTCTAGAACTGCAGAACCCACAAAACAGCAGAGGGAAGCAGGGCTCCAGCCCAGGACAGCATGGATGGTCTCTGGGTGAGGTCTATCCCACACGGAGCTGGGAGAAGAGCGGAGCGGAGCAGAGCCCAGTGTGTGCTGCACAGAGCAAAAAGACCAGGAGCCAGGGGGAGCAGGCTCTAGTGCTCTGAATCAGTGAGCTGCAGCAGTTACCAGACTTCTCAACCCACTAACACGAAAGACAGCGGAGGCTAGTGGGAAAAGCTGCAGGAGTGGAAGGAGTTCATGGTTCGGCCACCGCCCCGGGACAGGGGAGGTGGGGCGCCTACAGAAGTACAGCTGCAGTGGTTTCTGGCCCCAGGCCCACCTGGTGGGAGGAATTAAGTGGCAGATCAGAGCAGGAGTGAAGAGCCTGCTGAAGATCTAAGTCCAGTCCAGGTTGGGGGTTCTTGGGGAAGGAGGAATGCTGGTGTGGCAGAGCTGGCACATCCCCCCAGGCATGAAACATAGTTCTATTAACTCCACAAGCAGTCACACCCTGCTGAAAAACTCAAGGGTCAAGTTAGTTGGTTGGGAATATGGTCAGACAGCAAAAACGCACCCAGATTCAGTCTCAGACTTTGGATTCTTTCTTTGGTGACAAAGAAGACCAAAACAGACAGATAGAAGAAGTTAACAAAGTTAAAGAGCCTACAACAAAAGCTTCCAAGAAAAACATGAACTGGTCCCAGGCCATGGAAGAGCTCAAAAAGGATTTGGAAAAGCAAGTTAGAGAAGTAGAGGAAAAGTTGGGAAGAGAAATGAGAAGAATGCCAGAAAACCATGAAAAACAAGTCAATGACTTGCTAAAGGAGACCCAAAAAAATACGGAAAAATATACTGAAGAAAACAATATCTTAAAAAATAAACTAACTCAAATAGCAAAAGAGCTCCAAAAAGCCAATGAGGAGAAGAATGCCTTGAAAGGCAGAATTAGCCAAATGGAAAAGGAGGTCCAAAAGACCACTGAAGAAAATACTACCTTAAAAATTAGATTGGAGCAAGTGGAAGCTAATGACTTTATGAGAAATCAAGATATAAAACAGAACCAAAGGAATGAAAAAATGGAAGACAATGTGAAATATGTCATTGGAAAAACCACTGACCTGGAAAATAGATCCAGGAGAGATAATTTAAAAATTATTGGACTACCTGAAAGCCATGATCAAAAAAAGAGCCTAGATATCATCTTTCAAGAAATTATCAAAAAAAAAACTAAAAAAAAAAAAAAAGAGCCTAGATATCATCTTTCAAGAAATTATCAAGGAGAACTGCCCTGATATTCTAGAGCAACAGGGCAAAATAGAAATCAAAAGAATCCATTGATCACCTCCTCAAATAGATCCCAAAAAGAAATCTCCTAGGAATGTTGTCACCAAATTCCAGAGCTCCTAGATCAAGGAGAAAATACTGCAAGCAGTCAGAATGTAACAATTTGAGTATCATGGAAACACAATCAGAATAATCCAAGATTTAGCAGCTACTACATTAAGAGATCGAAGGGCTTGGAATACGATATTCCAGAGGTCAGCTAGGATTAAAACCAAGAATCAACTACCCAGCAAAAACCCAATCATGCTCCAAGGCAAAATATGGATTTTCAATAAAATAGAGGACTTTCAGGCTTTCTCAGTGAAAAGACCAGAGCTGAATAGAAAATTTGACTGTCAAACACAAGAATCAAGAGAAGCATGAAAATGTAATCAAGAAAAAGAAATTGCAAGGGACTTACTAAAGTTGAACTGTTTTGTTTACATTCCTACATGGAAAGATGATGTGTATGATTCATGAGACCTCAGTATTAGGGTAGCTGAAGGGAATATGCATATATATATATATATATACACAGAGATATATATATATATATATATGTTTATGTATATATATATATAAGTGGATGTATATGTATGTATATATGTATGTGTATATATATATAGAGAGAGTGGGCACAGGGTGAGTTGAAGATGAAGGGAAGATATCTAAAATAAATAAAATCAAATTAAGGGATGAGAGACAAACATATTGAGAGAGGGAGATAGAGAAAGATAGAATGAGATGGATTATCTCGTGTAAAGGTGGCAAGAGGAAGCAGTTCTGTGGGAGGAGGGGAGAGGTCAGGTGAGGGGGGAATGAGTGAATCTTGCTCTCATCAAATTTGGCCTGAGGAGGGAATACCATACATACTCAATTGGATATCTTACCACACAGGAAAGAAGAGGGAAGAAGATAAAAAGGGGGGGGGATGATGGAGGGGAGGGCAGAAGGGGGTGGAGGTAATCAAAAACAAACACTTTCTAGAGGGGACAGGGTCAAGGGAGAAAATTCAATAAAGGGGGATGGGTTGGGAAGGAGCAAATTATAGTTAGTCTTTCATGACATGAGTATTGTGGAAGGGTTATACATAACGATACACATGTGGCCTATGTTGAATTGCTTGACTTCTTAGGGAGGGTGGGTGGGAAGGGAAGAGGGGAGAGAATTAATAACTCAAAGTTTTAAAAACAGATGTTCAAAAACAAAAAAACAGTTTTTCCATACAACTAGAAAACAAGATACACAGGCAATGGGGCGTAAAAATTTATCTTGCCCCACAAGAAAGGAAGGCAAAAGGGGATGGGAGGGGAGTGGGGTGACAGAAGGGAGGGCTGACTAAGGAACAGGGTGACCAGAATATACACCATCTTGGAGTGGGGGGAGGGTAGAAATGGGGAGACAATTTGTAATTCAAACTCTTGTGAAAAACAATGCTGAAAACTAAATATATTAAATAAATAAATAAATTTTAAAAATATGCTGGGTTTATTTTAGTTAAGAGGCTCTCTTAGAGATCTTTATGAATAAATCCCACACATTAATGAATTCTACATGTCATCCAAAAAAAATCACAAAATTTCTGAGATGAAGCAGATGGTGCCACTCTGCAGATTGCTGATTCCATTGGTGAATTGTAAATATCGAAGTGATGACTCTTTCTTGCAAATTTGTCAAAATGTCTTCATTTTTAAGCAAAATAAGGCTATGAGGGATGTTATTTTGGCAAATGTTAGTTCCCTAAAAACTGAAACAAATACAATATTCTTCTCAGAGTCAAAAATTTATTTGTTTCTAGAAAAAATACATTTCTCCCCTTACAAGTATGATGAAAGTGAGACTTGTGTTCGCAATGACCAGACATAGGATAAATAAGCCTCTTGTCTTGGATCAGCTCTGACCATGAAGTGAAGACAATAGGAAATAGGAAAAGAGCCAAAGGGCCAGGGTGGAAATGACTTAAGTCATGTTGAGAGGTATCTCTCTCCATTCCCTTGCCTGATTTTGACTCCAGCAATGCACTAGCAGTGAACATAATGTGAGGAACTATCAGATTTTATACAACCCATTCATTTCAATTCATTTCAATTAAATAAATGGCACTATGAAAAAAGGACAGTCCGTAGCCTAAAGGAGCTTAATATATAATAGAAGACAACACAGATAAGAAAGCTGGAAAGAGGGCTTGGGAGGGGACATAAAGGGATATCCGGTGCAGGGCCATCTTGTTCTGTGGAACTGAAACAAGGCAGAGCTGAGAGTGGGGCATGGGCTGAGATGGAAATCCAATTTCTGACCTCTATAAAGGAATGTTTTTAGAGAAGCTTATTATTTTACGCTCCAGCCCTCCAATCAGTGGGGAAAGGAAGCCAAAGAAGATGCTATCTAAGCCCATATGATACCAGCTCTATTGAGAAGCAGAGAAAAGAACCAAAATTTAAAGACAACAACAGAGCAAAAAGTGATAAAAGTGGCCAAAGGAAAAAAAAGAAAAATCAGTGTCCCAGGTCCTAAGTCACCAATCCTTCCACTGAATGTTGGAATTTCAAAAGGCTGTGAGGAGAGAGACAGACAGATAGACAGACAGACAGAGACAGAGACAGAGAGACAGAGACAGAGAGATAGACACGATTTAAAAAGTAAATGGGCAACACTAGCCATTTTCCTGAGGGTATAGTTAAGAGAGGTTTTAGTTCAAGCAACTGAACTGTTTGCAGGAACTTCTGAGCTTGCTCTATGCCCACAATCTGGCTAAATGCTAGCTTTTGTAAGCTGCAGCAATGTAAATCACATGATAGTTATTTTTATATATTTTTATTTATTCTCTGATTATGTGTTTATAAATAAGGACAATATACATTTAAACTATGTTCATATTAATGACTTCATAATGCCACACTCACATGATGAGAGGGTGTAGTTTCCTATTGAGTGGGAACTAAAGCAAGAGACTATATGGAAAAATCTATCCAGACTGTACTCCTAGGTTAACAAGGTAAACAATGGTACTCATAAAAGGATGATGTTGAAGGCTAGAGGTGGGAGTTCTCTGAGAATCAAAGGGTGCTTGACATTTTCATGAGCATCTTCTAGTTTTATATGGAGTGCACTGTATGAGATTGTCAATTCCTAGCCTTTTCCTATTAATAGAACTGCAGAAACACTCAGTGATATAAATCTCATGCCTATATTCATCTGGTTGTACTTCAGGATGGTGTTACACTGCCTTTGATGGTTCATTTCTAATAGAGTTAAACCCTATTACCAATAAGGGGGATTGTACTCAGTGTCTGTTTTGGTAAATGTCTAACAATTGGCCCTCCAAAAAAATGGGAACACAATACACTTTTAAAATTAATCTTCATTATTAACACATTCTCCATCACTTTCTTAAGTCTAGACAATCAACAAAACAATCAGATTATAATTCTAGCATTTCCTTGTAAGTGGGGTATAAATGCTCACACTGAAAATTTAACAATCAGCTATCAGGACCTGGTTTGAACTAGCTCCAGTATACCCATGACTATACCAGAGGGTCCCTTGGCATACATGATAGTTTTGTAGTAGCTGAAGGAGAAATCTTTTTGGATGAATCAAGCTTTAGCCTACATAAATTTAATGATACTACTAAGAAATTAATTAATTAATATAGTGCCTTGCATATTGTAGGCATCAAATAACTGATGATCAAAGTTTGCAAAGTATTTTAATGTCTTCAAACAGGGTGGAACAGAGAAGAATGTCTCAAATATAAGGGTTATCTTGAAGCTAGGACTCCACAGAGAAATTACTACTGGAAAGTACCATGGAGACTGATCCTTTTACTATAGCTTCATGGCCTGTAATTTATCAGTTGACAATTACTGGATAGCAAGAGAGGTTTTAAGTAGATCCCAGGGATAGAATGGATATACCCAAGATGTCAAAACAAACCAACCACAGCTGACTCTGTTATCACTGTTTAAGGTTTATAACATTCTTTGCCTGTTGAATATGATTTATATAACTGCCCTGTGAAGTAGATATCCCAGGTGTCTCCACATTACAGAGAGGCAGCTACACAGTGCAGTGGATGGTGTGCTGGACCCTCAGCTGAGAAGACCTAAGTTCAAATCCAGCTTCATACACTTACTAGCTATATGACCTTGGGCAAGTAACTTAACCCATCTGCCTCAATTTCCTAGTCTGTAAAATGTGAACAATAGTAGCACCTACCTCCAAGGGTTGTTGTGAGGATAAAATGAGGTAACTGTAAAGCACTATGTAAATCTTATTATTGCATTTTATCCTCTTATCAACCCTTGGAGGTAGGTGCTTCTATTCTTCACATTTTAAGATGAGGAAACTGAGCCAGACAAAGGTTAAGTGATTTGCTTAAAGCCATCCAGCTAGTGTTTGAAAAGCACTATGCAAACCTTAGGGCAGCTTGGTGGTGCAGGGGATAGAGCACTGAGTTTGGCATTAAGAAGACTAATCTTCATGAGTTCCAATCCAGGCTCAGATACTAGCTTTGTGACCCTGGGAAAGTCACTTGACCCTGTTTGCCTCAGTTTCCTCATCTGTAAAATGAAATGGAGAAGAAAATGGCAAACTACTCCAGTATCTTTACCAAAAATAACCCAAATCAGGTCACAAAGAGTCAGACATTGCTGAAACGACTGAATGCAGACCTTAAAGTGCCATATAAACACTAGCTGTTATTATAGATAAGGAAACTGATTGATGTTCAGGAAGCTAAAATTATGAAGATAAGGTGACCTACCCCAGGTCCCACTATGAGCAGATTATTTAGTGGTAGTCAGAACTTTAATGCAGATCCCATGACTCCATGTATTGGGTTCTATCATTATTCATACCTCCCTTCTTTTTCATAAAAGCCTAAGAACACATTCTGCTCTGAAAGTAAAAAAAAAAAGTTATGTGGAGTCAACCTTTCCTTCACAAGGTATAACACAAAACACATGCCTATGCATCAAAAATGAATAAAATACATGTATTACATGTTATAGAATATAATATCCTTTAGGTTAAGTACTATTTTCCATTTCATTTCTGTATCTCCAGCATAGTATCTATCATGTGCCTGACACACAGTAGGCACTTAATTGATGTTTATCAGGATCAATTGAAATGAAATGAATTCAATTAAATTAAATTGAACTGACCTGAAGTGAGGGTAAGTTTCCTGGAGAATCTGGCATTTGACAAAATGGTTGCAACCTTCTTATGCTCAGAAGTACCCTGGACTCTAGGCTGAGTGAGATTACAATATTTAGAGCTGGAAAGGACCTGAGAGGTTATCTAATTAATACTATTCTTATTACTGATCTGGAAACTGAGGCTTGGGAGAGGGAAGCAGCTTGCCTGAAGTCAGGTAGGTAATAGCAGAGTGGGAGCACAGACCCTCTGATTTCTTTTTTTTTCTTTTTCTTTAATATTTTTAGTTTTTGGCATTGATTTTCACAAGAGTTTGAATTACAAATTTTCTCCCCATTTCTACCCTACCCCCCACTCCAAGATGGCATATATTCTGGTTACCCCATTCCCCAGTCAGCCTTCCCTTCTGTCACCCCACTCCCCCCCCATTCCCTTTTCCCTTACTTTCTTGTAGGGCAAGATAGATTTCTATGCCCCATTGCCTGTATATCTTATTTCCTAGTTGCATGCAAAAACTTTTTTTTTGAACATCTGTTTTTAAAACATTGAATTCCAAATTCTCTCCCCTCCCCACCCACCCTCCTTAAGAAGGCAAGCAATTCAACATAGGCCACATGTGTATCATTATGTAAAACCCTTTCACAATATTTATGTTGTGAAAGACTAATTATATTTTGCTCTTTCCTATCCTGTCCCCCTTTATTCAGTTTTCTCCCTTGACCCTGTCCCTTTTCGAAAGTGTGTGTTTCTGATTGCCTCTTCCCCCTATCTGCGTCCCTTCTATGGTTCCCCCTTTTTATCTTCTTCTTCCTTCTTTCCTGTGGGGTAAGATACCCAATTGAGTGTGTATGGTATTCCCTCCTCTGGTCAAATCTGATGAGAGCAAGATTCACTCATTCCCCCTCACCTGCCCCCTCTTCCCTTCCTACAGAACTGCTTTTTCTTGCCACTTTTATGTGAGATTATTTACCCCATTTTATCTCTCCCTTTCTCCCTCTCTCAATATATTCCTCTCTCATCCCTTAATTTGATTTTATTTTTTTAGGTATCATCCCTTCATATTCAACTCATCCTGTGCACTCTGTCTATATATTTATATTCCCTTCAGCTACCCTAATACTGAGGTCTCATGAATTATACACATCATCTTTCCATGTAGGAATGTAAACAAAACTGTTCAACTTTAGTAAGTCCCTTATGATTTCTCTTTCTTGTTTGCCTTTTCATGCTTATCTTGATTCTTGTGTTTGAAAGTCAAATTTTCTATTCAGCTCTGGTCTTTTCACTGAGAAAGCTTGAAAGTCCTCTATTTTATTGAAAATACATATTTTACCTTGGAGCATGATACTCAGTTTTGCTGGGTAGGTGATTCTAGGTTTTTATCCTAGCTCCATTGACCACCCGAATATCATATTCCAAGCCCTTCAATCCCTTAATGTAGAAGTTGCTAGATCTTGTATTATCCTGATTGCATTTCCACAACACTCAAATTATTTCTTTCCGGCTATTGCAGTATTTTCTCCTTAATCTGGGTGCTCTGGAATTTGGTGACAATCTTCCTAGGAGTTTTCTTTTGGGGATCTTTTTCAGGAGGCACTGGAAGGAGCCTTTTAATTTCTATTTTACCCTCTGGCTGTAGAATAACAAGGCAGTTTTCCTTGATAGTTTCTTGAAAGATGATATCTAGGCTCTTTTTTTGATCATGGCTTTCAGGTAGTCCAATAATTTTTAAATTATCTCTCCTGGATCTGTTTTCCAGGTCAGTCATTTTTCCAATGAGATATTTCACATTGTCTTCCATTTTTTTCATTCCTCTGGTTATGTTTTATAATATCTTGATTTCTCATAAAGGCACTAGCTTCCACTTGCTCCAATGTAATTTTTAAGGTAGTATTTTCTTCATTTGTCTTTTGGACTTCCTTTTGCATTTGGCTAATTTTGCCTTTCAAGGCATTCTTCTCCTCATTGGCTTTTTGGAGATCTTTTGCCATTTGAATTGGTCTATTTTTTAAGGTGTTGTTTTCTTCAGTATTTTTTGTGTCTCCTTTAGCCAGTCATTGACTTGTTTTTCATGGTTTTCTCATATCACTCTCATTTCTCTTCCCAATTTTTCCTCTCCTTCTCTAACTTGCTTTTCTAAGTCCTTTTTGAGCTCTTCCATGGCCTGAGACCAGTTCATGTTTTTTCTTGGAGGCTTTTGATGTAGGTTCTTTGACTTTGTTGACTTCTTCTGGCCGTATATTTTGGTCTTCTTTGTCACCAAAGAAAGGTTCCAAAGTCTGAGTCTGAATATGAGTGCGTTTTGCTGCCTGGCCATGTTCTCAGTCAAGTTACTTGATGCTTGAGTTTTTCATCGGGGTATGACTGCTTGTAGAGTAGAGAGTACTTTGTCTCAATCTTAAGGGCCTGTGCTGTTGTTTTCAGAGCTATTTCTACATAGCAAGACCTGCCACACCAGGGCTACTTGTCTCCCAAGAACTGCCCACAGGGACCTCGGCTCAGATCTAAGCAGACTCTGCACTCCAGCTCTGATCTGGCACTTAATTCCTCCCACCAGGTGGGCCTGAGGCTAGAAGCAACTGAAGCTGTAATTCTGTCCTCTGAGCTGCACCACCTTGGCTGCCCCCGCGGGCAGTGGCTGAACCACGAACTCCTTTCACTCTGTCCCAGCAGCTTTTCTCACTAAACTTCTCTGTTGTCTTTGGTGTGTGTGGGTTGAGAAGTCTGGTAACTGCCACAGCTCACTGATTCAGGGCACTAGGGCCTGTTCCACCCTGCTCCTGGTCTGGTTGGTCCAGGTGTGGCTCTGGCTGGGCTCTGCTCCACTCCATTCCCAGCTCCATGGGACAGACTTCACCCAGCGACCATCCAGGCTGTCCTGGGCTGGAGCCCTCCTTCCCTCTGCTATGTTGTGGGTTCTTCAGTTCTAGAATTTGTTCAGAGCCATTTTTTATAGGTATTTGGAGGGACCTGGTGGGGAGCTCATGCAAATTACTGCTTTCCAGCCGCGATCTTGGCTCTGCCCCCCAGACCCTATGATTTCAAATTCATTATTGCATTACCTCTTGGAAGTGCCCTAAAATTTAATCTCTAAGAGTTACCATGTTTGACAAAACAAATTTAGGTTTATCTTAATTTGAAATCCTTTTTACAATGCCTAATAGTTTTTTTTTTTTCTGGCAGTAACACAGAATGGAGGCTTATCATACTAATTCACTTTGTCACCATCTATCTTCTACTCATGGTGGAGGTGGAGGGGTTGGAATATGTTCAGTGCCTTAAGTGGGTCATAAGAAATTATGGAATGGTTAAGAAATTAAGGGATATGGTAGAAAGGGCTATGATACAAACATACTTCTAGAGAAGCAGAAAGATTACAGGAATTAGACAGAGGGAATGAAGACCAAGGGAAGCTACATGGTGCAGTGGATAGAACTCTGTGCTTGGAGTCAGGACAACTCATCTTTATGAATTCAAATATGGCCTCAGACAGTTACTCGCTATGTGATCCTGGGCAAGCCACTTAATCCTGTTTGCCTCAGCTTCCTCATATGTAAAATGAGCTGAAGAAGGAAATGGCAAATCAGTCCAGTATCTCTGCCAAGAAAACCCCAGATGGGCCATAAAGAGTTGGACAGGACTGGAAAAATGACTGAACAACAACAAAGACCAATTAAGAGGACACAGAGAATGGGAGTGAAATCACAGAGGGATCATATAAAACCATAAATGATGAGGTTCCATAGCTAAAGTAACATAGATTGCTTTAATTCCCACAGGTAATGGCACAGTCCTGGTATATGGCTTCAGAAATAAATATTGCAGCTTGGCCCATTTTGTAACGAAAGCTCTGTAGCATTTTGCACAAAGATGCATCCAATTTTCTGGAGAAGAGACTGTTGGCTCTGGTTATGAATGAAAATAGTTAACTATTTTCTAGGGATAAAGAATTTTAAGTGCTAGATTTTAGGGAAGTATGAACAGGAGGTAATTCTCCTATATAGGGCCATCTTAGCCTACCAGGCAACCTTGAGACCATAGGTTCTTGGGTGTGGCCTTTTGACTGAGACCAAGTTTTACAGAACAAATCTTTTTATTTTATTTTTTTTAATCATTTTTAAGCTTTTAGACTCAAAGGTCAGAACACAAATACAGAATAGAGAAAAGAAAAACATATCATAAACTTAAGCACTGGAACTTAAATACAAAGGAAAAAAGAAAAAAAGACATCATCTGCATAACAGAACACGAGAGGATTCAAAATATGCAACATAAATTTTCATTTAAAGAAAGTTTTTTGATAAATAATACACGTTGTGGTGAGAATTGTTTATCTTTTTTTTTTTTGCTTCTTTGTAAGTTTTCTTTTGTTCTCTAATGTATACTTTTTTACTTTGTTCTTTTCTTTCCCTACCCCTCCCTAGGATACAACTAAGTTTGGATATATTTATCTATAACTATAGATATATACATACACATATACATTTATTCATACATATATATACATATACTTTCCCAAACAAATTCTACTCCTGATCTTTGTTTTTATGTTTGTGCATAGCTCTTGTTTCGTAGCCCTTCTGCCTTCTCTACTTTACTCCTTCTACCCACTACCTTGCCCTCCTATTACTTGCCTACCACCCTCCAAGTTTCCCTCCCCTATGCTCTTATTCCCATAAATCTAAAGACCCTTCTCTACTGCCCCTTTTACCCGCTCCCTCACCCTCCCCTCTAAAGATCCCTCATTTGTCCTCTCCTCCTTCCCTATGCCTCTTCCATTTTATTTCTTCTAAATTTAGAAGACTTTTCTACTCTTCTAAACATGTATGTATTGTTCCCTCTTAAACCCATTCTTAATGAAAGCATGTTACCAGAACTATCAGCCCTCCTCTCCCATCTAATTCCTCTATATTGATTCTACCTCTTGCACCACATTTGTATAAAATAATTATTCTTTTTAGCTGTTCCTAAATGGTTTTACTTTTTGATTTCATATCATACTGAAGACTACCCCAATCTTTCTTATGAGGTGCCCAATTATTAATAAGAATCTTAGATATACATTTTACACTTTACATATATAAAAAGTAAACACTCTGTTCTTATAACTCCTTTATATTCAGTATTTGGTATGTACCTTATATTTCTTTTGGCTCTTGTATGTCAAATCTTCTATTGAGTTCAGGTTGTTGTTGTCTTTTTTTTTAACAAAGTCTTGAAAGTTTGACAGTTGCTCAAATTCCCACTTTTTTTAAATTCAGGATAATGCTTAACTTTGCAAGGTATGATATTTTTGGCCAAAGCCCTAGTTCTTTTGCTCTTCAAAATATAGTGTTCCAAGACCTGCAGTTCTGTAATGTCTCTGCTCTTAGGTCTTGTGTGATTCTAATTGTGGCACCATCATATTTAAATTGTTTTAATCTTGATGTTTTAATATTTTATCCTTGACCTGGAGGTTTCAGGAGTTGACTATGATATTCCTATGAGTTTGCCTCAAAGGATCTCTTTTAAGTGGGGATTAATGGATTTGTTTCTATTTCTACTTTCCCCATTCATTTTAATGCTGCAGAACAATTTTCTGTAATTATTTCTTGTATCGTTCTATCAAGATTCTTTATTTGATCATAGCTTTCAGTTAGTCTAATTATTTTTATATTTTCTTTTCTTGATCTATTCTCCAAATTTGTTGGTTTTCCTACAGAATGTTTTACTTTCTCTTCCATTTTTAATCTTTCATATTTTGTTTAATTATTTCTTGATCTCTTATAATTTTGTTGGCTTCACCTTGCCCAATGCTAATTTTAAAGGTTTCATTTTCTTCTTTAAGATGCTGGATCTCCTTTTCTAATGGGTAGACTTTCCTTTCATAATCTTGTTTTTATTGGATTATTCTTCTTATGATTTTTAGTTTCCCCTCCATCTCTGCCATTTGATTTTTAAAGTCTTTTTTAGGTCTTCTGTGAATTCTTTTTGGGCAGGTGACCATTTGACTTTACTCTTTGGGGGTTTCTTTGCTTCAATATCCTCCTCTGAAGATGAACCTTGATCATCTCTATTCCTATAATAGCTTTCTATGGTTGGATTCTTTCTTCTTTGCCTGTGCATTTTTTGTGGTAATAGTTTAATTCTTATAATTCACCTCTAGCCCTGGGGTATGAGGAATGGTGCCTCTTGCCTCGGATCTTCAGTTCTTCCATCTACCCTGGAACCAAAGCCAAGTCTCCTACCCATAGCCAGGGGCTTTCTGTCCCACTGCTTCTGCACTCACCAGGCTTGTGCTCTTTCCTTCTCAAACCTCCCCTCCCCCTTTGCTCTTCAAAGTACAGCTGGGTCTTTGTCAGCAAGGGTTCTCTCAATATACCCAGGCTCAGAAGCCCAATTCCCCTTCCTACTCTGGGGGTAAAAGTTCCTGTGGTTGGGGGCAATGCATCCTCTCAAACCAACTAAAGCCTGGGTTTGTCCCTTGTTGTTTAAGGGGCTTGCCACTTATTTTTAAAGCAGACCATAGTCTGAAGGTATTTATTCTTCATGGGGACCAAACAGTTTTCTTCTGATCTTCTCAAATTGTCCCAGGATAACCCCAGTTGTGTCCCTGCTCTTTTTGTTATTTTGACCCAGCACTTTTTTTGCCCTCAGGTGCTATTTTGACTCTTTTGTGGGGGAAAATCTTGAGAGTTTGGAATTTTCTGACCTACTCCACCATCTTCCCAGAATGCTCTCCACAAATCCTTTTATTAAGGGGATTTGTTCTGTGAAGTTTGGATTCAGTCAAAGGGCCACACTTGAATAACTAGAAGGCCACTGGTGGCCTCAAGGCCATGGGTTTCCTACCCCTAGCCCTTGATGCTATTATGAAGGCTAATGAAGCCTCATGTCTTTTATTCCACCACTATTAGAATGAGACCCTAGGAGCTCATGAAATAGTCTTTCCTTGAACCAATGAACCCCAGGCAGTGTACTTTTTTGTAACCTTTTTAGGTCTATATAAGTATACAGACCTTTGGTTGGACTCCCATACCACAGAACCACTCCTAATGGTTTTCCTGGTTCTTACTTCTGCAGATTTGGAATTCCTTTCAAGCAGGAATTTTTTCAGTGAAGATAAGAAGTTTCCAAAGATTCTTAGCTTATACTATGAAGGAGGTTTAGGTCTTAAGAAAAGCAAGCTCAATGAATGCTGGTGTGTGAACTGCTCTTTTCCCTGAGTGTGAAATTCCAAGATTAACTTTGATCATGATCTCCCTCCTTCTGTGGTCTGACCTCTAAGCTGGCCCTTGTCTGATGCTCTATTCATAAACATAGAGCAGTGGGTCTTTCCCCCCAAAGTTCTTGTCCCCCAGAGTAAAGAAAAATAAGAGTATCTTTCTAAGGTCCAAATCTAGCAGAATGAAAATTCAGAGCCTCACAGAAACCCAAACCAATGGATAAATGGGAAGAACACATGTTGAATTTGCGTACAGGAGGTGTGGTATGAAGCATGGTCAGAGTTGCCCTTGCTGGCCCCAGTGGGGTGAGTAAACAGGGGAACTCTGGGAACTACTTTTGGCCACGTGATGACTCAGTGCTGAAGGTATATGGTATTTTGATTTCATGTGGCAAACTTTTGTGTTCCTTGATCCTTCTCTATTCCGTGTCAGTGGCCAATAGTGGAGTACTGAGAGTTGAAAATTCTGTTGAAAGAAGAGACAACTTTGAGCTTGGTGTCTATGTTTTAACTTTTCTATTCAGCAAGAAATAGATTCTGTTTCTAGATTCCCTATAATGCAAGGAATGGGGATAGGTCAGGTTGCTTGTCCTCAAACCAACTACTGTTCTCACCATGGAGTACAGGCACAACAATATGAGCTTATCTCTCAGCCCAGGGCTGCCTCTTCTATTTAATTTTTACTTTCCTGATGACCATGTATCACCCTCAAGTTGGATATATCCAGGCTTGGAAGTGTCCTTTTGAGTTTTGGAGTTTCTAAGTCCAAGGAAGGAAACTGGCTATAAGCAAGGGAAATTTTTTCATTGAAGAAGATGAGCGCTGACATACATATATCTATATATGGATATATAGATATATACACACACACTCTTATATGTATATGTATACACACACATATATATGTAATCGTCCATGCCTATCCCATTTTACCAGAATACATATCCTATGAGCTATTGAGATAGTACAGAACCAACATGAAATGATGGAATATAAAATGCATAATTAGCAGTCCTGCAAATTTCTTTAGGTTTAGATGGTTTTAAGTACCAACTTCCAGCTGAGTATGACAGAAAAACAGTAGTCAGCACTGGCGCTTGCTTAGCTTAAGTCTTATTATTTATGCATGCTTGTGAGGATCTTCTATGTTTAACATTCCCTTTGTGTGTAGGAAATAAGTACCTGTCATATATTTGATTCACATTGTTTCTTAAGTACCTTTCTACTTCCTCACTTTTCGGAAAACCTTGGGCCTAAAGTGGCATAACCTAAGCTATAAGTTTTTCCCTTGTGTACTAGAGTGGGTTTTTAATGAGCTGAAGGAGATGAGGAAAGGTAGATTCTTTAGGACTGAATCCAGTCAGACTGTATGCCTGGCTCCAGGACAGAAGATCTCCTTAATGCAGAATGGAGTGGTGGACATAGTCCCTCTGGTCCTAGCAACAGTTTCTCAATGTTAGACAAGGAAAGAATTACTGTGACATAGCAGGGAAAGGGTGAATTTGAATCAGAGGTCTTGGTTACAAATCCCTTTTATGCTAATTATTATATGCCTGACCTTGGTCACATCTATTAACCTTTCTGAGTTTCATTTCTTCATATGCAAAGTGAATGAGTTAGACTAGACAATCTCTAAGGTCCCTTCCAGTTCTAAATCTATAATCTTATGGCTACTGTGTGTGAAGGAATTCTTTTAGCCCCATACCCCAGAATAAGTGACATGCCTGTAAGAAACATAGCAACTATACTGCATTAACTTTCCTGACACACCAGGTCGAGTGACTTCTAATCAACAGCTGACCTGAATAAAGTTGTCTCTGGGTCTTGCTTCTCCTCTGGTTTTGCTGGAGGGAAACAATGATTGAAAATATTTCCAGTGGCACAGCCCAGGGGAGAATTGCTCTGTAGGCATAATCAGCTCCCGTTGGACACTGGTCACTTCTCATGGTGCCTGTGATTGCATAGTAGATGTGGTTGTTACTGACTAGATAGTGCCTTGTTTTCCACCATGGAAATACTCATCCTAACAGAATGTATGTGATTGCAATAGAACCAGAAACATAGAAGCTGCTGAAGAATTTCGGGAATACTTCTAGCCTGCTCTTTTTCTTCTATAACAATATCCAATATCTTCCCGTCTATAAAATAAGTACGCAAACTTTTGCAAAAGATTACTACTGCAAAAAGGTTACTCCACATGCCCACTAACTCGGGTGTCCCAAGGTTCTGTCCTGGGCTTTATCACTTTTTATTCTCTTCTCTCTCACTTGGTTGTTTCATTAACTAACTATGGTTTCAATCTTCTCTATGCATGTGATTACCAAACTATATATAATCCTGGTCTCTCATGAACTATAGTTACACATAACCATCTGCTTTTTGGACACTATTAACTGTATGTCCCATAGACATCTCAAGCTTACCACATCCAAAACAGAACTCATTGTATTAACACTCAAATACTTTCCTCCTCCTATCTTACCTGTCACTGTAGAACAATTACAATTGTCCCAACAACCTTGGCCTGCATCCTCAGTGTCATCCTCAACCCCTCCATTTAAATCATCCTTCCTATCCAATATGGTGCTGTCTTGCAATTTCTCTCATATATGTCTTTACAACTTCTTTGTGCTTCGTGCTTCGACAATCACAACAGTCTTTTAAAATGCCTCCCTGCCTCCACTTCATGTCAATCTATACTTTATTTGGCTTCCAGGGTAACTTTTCAAAGTCACTCAATAAACATTTATTAAGTGTCTATGATATACCAGGCACTGTGGTTGTCACAGGGGATACAAAGAAAGTCAAAAGATAGTACTTGCTCTCAAAAAGGTCACAGTCTAATGAGGAAAACCACATGCAAACAACTGTGTACAAACAAGCTATATACAAGATTAATTGAAAATAATCAACAGAACAAAGACAGAGATGTAAAAGGGATCAAGAAAGACCCTATAGAAAGTAAGATTTTATGAGGGACTTAAAGGAAGTTGAAGAGGGAAGGGGAGATGAGGATGGAGAGAATTCCAGCCATGGAAGAAAGCCAGTGAAATTACAGTTGGGAGAACATATAGTTGGACAGTAGGGAGAATGGAGTGTCTTTTTCTAGGAATAGCAAGGAGGAACATGTCACTAGATTGTAGACTACATAGCAGGGTATAAAGAAACTGGAAAAGTGGTGGTGTGAGGAGTTTATGAAGACCTTTGAATGCCAAACAGAGGATTTTATATTTGATCCTCAATGTAATAGGGAGTGACTGGTGTTTACTGAGTAGTAAAATGATATGGTCAGGTTTGTGTTTTAAGAAGATCCCATTAACAATTGAATGGAGGACTATAGTGGGGAGAGACTTCTGTCTGGGAGACCAACCTGTAAGCTATTGCAATAGTCCAGATGTGAAATGATGAGGGCTTGCACCAGGGTAGTGGTAGTTTTAGAAGAGAAAAGGGAGAGTATATGAGAAATGTTACAAAGGTACAATCTACAGTTCTTGGTAACCAATTGTATGTGGGGGATGAGAGAGACTGAAGATTCAAGGATGACACCTGGGTTACGAGCCTGGGTGATTGGAAGGAAGGTGGTATACTAGAGAGCAATAGGGTAGTTAGGAAGAGAGGTCAGTTCAGGCAGAAAGATGAGTTCAGTATTGGACAGGTTGAGTTTATGATATCCATGAGACATTTGGTTTGAGATGTCCAGTAGACATTTGGAGAGGTGATACTAAAAGTTGGCAGAGAAGATGGGGTTGGATAAGTCTGACCATGATACCCTCTGCTCCTTTTCTCAATGAGTTCTAGGCTCCCTTTTATTTCAATGATCAAATGTAAACTTCTCTGTTTGGCATTAAAACACAACCTGGCTTCTTCCTACTTTCAGGTCTTTTTAAAAATTTACCCTCCTCCACATAACTCTGTGAGCCAGCTACACAATCTTACTTTCTGTTCCTCAAACAAGATACTCCATCTCTCCCTATCTATGCCTTTTTGCTGACTGTGCCCCAGGCCTTCAATGCTCTACTTCTTAGTTTTCCCTGGCTTCCTTCAAGCCTCAGCTCAAATCCCTTCTTCTACAGGCCTTTTCTAGTGCCTTCCTCCAACAGTCCCACCAACTGTTAGTGTCCTCCCCTCTCAGATTAACTTTCATCTACTCTCTCTATTTTCTTTATGTATCTAGTATCTGCATGTTTCTCCCTTTAAAATGTGAGCTTCTTGAGGAAAGGGATTGTTTTGGTGTTTCTTTATATTCCCATCCAGTGCTCAGTGTATTGTCTGCCACATATTAATCACTTAAATGTTTGTTGACTGACTTACATAGTTATGTAGGGAAAATCACAAGATTTTGTAACGGGAGTGACCAATGAAATTATTTAGCTCCTCATTAGAGATAAGGAGATTGAGAAATGAATGAGTCTTACATTTTACCAAATAAGCAGCCAAGGAAATGGAAAATTATGCTTTGTTCAGTTTTATTCAAAAGAACCTGAGTGTAAATAAATATTCACAGATATTAATTGTCAAATACTGCATCTTAGAAGACAAACTATAATTCTTTTCTTGAAGGGAAAGTGATTTGGGAAAGATGAAGTTATTGATGATTTGAGTATCATTTGCCATGCCTAGACACTGGAGAATTTTGGTTAGGCATTTGTCTTTGAATACAAGTGAGAGTAAAGAGTGACAGAAAGCCCATCTTGGGTACCACTTCTCCTGGTTTTGAGAAGTACTAATCTCACTTGGCCATGGCACTCATGAATATTTTTTTGTATTTTGAAGATCAATGTCAGACCTGAGGTCTATAATCAAAGTCATACACTATGTAATCTGTATTATAATATTTATCTTCACTATTGAATATAGTTAACTCTTTTAATATATTACAGTACCTTTTAAGAGGGAATAAGTGCAATGGCAAACATTTTTCAAGGCATCTTCAACAAAAAATCTTATTGAAACAGAATTTCAATGTCTTTGAATCAGAATGAAATCTAGTGTCATGATGCTTAAAGGAATCCCTTTAAAACCTCTGTACCAATTTTCTACTGTTTTCAGTGTTACAGTATGAAACTTATTCTGAGTGCTTTTCATATATGTTCTACAGTATCTGGGAGCACAGTTATAAAAAGTAGCATATTGTTCTTTCACAAAAGGTAGAGAGACATGGGCTATGTGATAGTACACTTAAGTGCATATGGAACCAGTGCCATTAATTTGATGTCAACTTAGAAGGAGCTTCTTATTGAAATATTCCAGAGATCTTTGGTGGTTCTGTGCTGCTTAACTCTTTATAGATGACTTGGATGAGCCATTGAAAACATATTTATCAAACTTTTAGTAACACAAAGATGAAAGAGAAAGGCAATACAACAGAACCAAAAAGTTCTTGAAAGGCTAGAACCTGACTTATTAACCTGAGATGCGCATGGTCCATGAGTAGATTTCAACATTGTGTTTCAATATAGAATACTGAATAGATTTCAATAGTTTTATCCATGAACTTGGATGGTAAAAATATTACTTCAAAATAGTTGCTTTCCTTTGCAATCCCATATATTTTATTTTATGCATTTAAGAACCTGATTCTGAGAAAGATTTTATATGCTTTCACCAGGCTGCCAAAGGTATCCATGACACAAAAGAGCTTAAGAACCCTTGAGCAAGAATACTGGACTGATTCTGATAAGATGAAATTTAATAGGATAGGCATAGAGTTATAAAAAATGAATTCAAGGAATTAACTTCACAAATACAGAGTGGGAATGGAGCATGTCTAGACAGGAATTTGCCTGAAAAGGATCCCATTATTTAGCATTCTGAAAACTTGATGAGAGTCAACAGTGTAACATGACAGCCAAAATAGCTATTGTAATGGGCTACATTAAGGAAAGAACAGCATCTAAGACTGGGGAGTTAATAGTTATGCTTTTATCTGTCCTGGACAGACCATATATCAAACTTCGTGATCATTTCTGAGCACAACAGTTTAAGAAGGGCATTGATAAAATGGAGTATGTCCAGACAAAGACAATTAGGACTATGAAGGGCTTTGAAAGAATGTCATAAAGAGAATTGATTAGAGGAATCATTAATGTTTAGCTTGGGATAGTGGTTATCAACTATTTGAAGGGATGTCATATAGAAGGTTTAGATTTGTTCTATGTTTCCTATAACTTGTCCTATGTCTCCCCTAGAAAAAATGAATATAACCTAGAAAGAGGTTAATTTAACCTGGATATAAGGAAAAATTTCTTAACAATTAAAGTTATTCAAAAAATGGAATGGGTAGTTTTAGGACATAAAATGTAACCCCTTACTGGAAGTTTTCTTTATTTATTTATCTTGTTTTTATTGATAAATTTTGATTAAACACAGTAGACAAATTTACAAAGCATATTACTTTAAAGTGATTAATCGAAATAATACTAAAGAGTAACCACAACTGATGTTACATACAATTTTTATACTAGGAATCAACTTTCTTTCTATCCAAAGATTGGATAGGTTATTTTTTCCATGTTTCTCTAATTGGTTTTTGATGTAACCTTTTATATCTAATCTAGTCACATGTATATTTAAAGCCTTTCTTGGATGAAGACATGAAATATTTGTCTTATTAGTCTTCCATATTGCTGTCCAATTTTCCAAGTGGTTATTTTTTAATTGATGAGGCTTTTTCCCAGTAACTGAAGTGTTGTTTTTAGTACTAGACTTTTAGATTTGTTTACTTTTATATGTTTTGTATGCGATCTGTTCCACTGACAGAGCTCCCTAATTTTTTTAACCAGTACCAAATAGTTTTAAGGATCATTGCTTTTTAGTGTAGTTTGAGCTCTGGTACTGCTAGGACACCATCCTTCTCATATTTTTTTTCACTATTTCCCTCAAATTCTTAATTATTTTTTGCCTCCATGTGTATTTTGTTATTATTTCTAGTTTAGTGAATTTCTACTAGTATTGTTGTTATGGCATTAAGTGAGTAAATTAATTTAGATATTATTGCAATTATTATTATATTGACTTGTTATTCCCATGAAGATTGAATATTTGAAAAAAATTTAGGTTTGTCCTAATTTTTTAAATGATAGTTTGTCACTGTATTTATGAAGTTCTTGAGCGCAGGTAGACTCCCAAGTATCCATACATTCTCTGGTTATTTTAAATGGGATTTTGCTTTCTATTTCTTCCTGATGAGTTTCATTGGTATTATATAGAAATGCTGATGAATTTATTTTATATCCTACAACTTGGTTTCAATTATTAGTTGACTCTCTAGAATTGGATATATATCATCATATGATATGCAAAAGGATTATTTTGTTTTCTTTCCCTGAACTTATTCCCTCAATTAATTTTTTATGTTATTGCTATAGCCATCATTTCTATGAAAAGGTTGAATGTAAATAGTGATAGACTAGAGAGAGACAGAGACAGAAATAGAGATACAGGGACAGAGACACATAGAGAGAAAAAGAGACAGAGACTATGTCTGTGAGAGAGACTGTGCTCTGAAGAAGATTTTAATCTAATGTGAGAAATACAAAAAGGAAGCTTGAAAGTGGTAAGAGGGAGGGAGGTTATGGGAGAAAGCAAATAGAAACTAGTGCAAAGGAGTGCAGCCAGTAGGAAATGAAGAGAAGGTTGGCCTTTGAGTCCCCTTTAAATGGATGTTTTGAGAGGATTTCTTTATTCCACCCTTTAGTACTCTAATCAGAAGGGCAGGGGGTACTGATGAGGTGTTAGTATGCAAGTTGATGTAGCCTAACAGGAGGATGAGTTTCCTGATGATGAAGCTCCTTGGGGTGTGATGGAGTTCAATCCAAAGGAATACAGCTGGATGAAAAATTAATATGAATGAAGTCTAACCTGAACTATTTCATTGAGGGATAGAAGCAATGGACTAAATAATAATGCTTGTATATTGCAAATATAGGTTAGGACTGATGAAGTTCAGATAACAGCCTTTTTATGAATATCAGAATTTAGTATTTATGACTTGTTTTAGTCACTTTTCATATCTAGTAGGATGGCTTGATATTGGCATAATTACTTTTCTGTTCAAGTTTTACTATAAACTTTATAACCATCAGCAAAATCAAATAAACAGATACAAGAGACAAATGTCATGCAAATCACCTAGCTTTTGACAAAGAAACCCCCCCCAACCTTAAAAAGCAAAAGACAAGTAAGTTAGACACTTTTGTTTTGTGTTCTCAAGTTTATATGAAAACCCATGATTATTTACCTTTTTCTGCATATTCATTTTCCCCTCTTTCTGTGTCTCAGTGGAAAGAGAGTACAGTCAGGTAGAGCCAAATTCAGATCTGAATGACCCTGGGCAAGTCATTTTACCCTGTTTGCCTCAGTTTCCTTATCTGTAAAATGAGCTGGAGAAGAAAATGGTGAACCATTCTGGTATTTCTGCTAAGAAAACCCCATATGAGGTTATGAAGACATTTAGACATCACTAAACCACTAAACAGCAACAACAACAAATAATTATAGGCAATGCATATACAATTTGGCTTCCATTTTTTTAAATCACCCTGCATAACATCTTCAGAGATTTTTATATTTTTGTCTGCTTAGTGCTCTTTCAAGTTTTATTCTTAAGTGGCCTTTGAATATGCAAACTTGAACTTCAGTATCTCACTACACATTCTATAAATGTGATTGTTCCTCCCTCACTTATTGATGTTTTATAAAGTAACATTACTCATAATCTCCAAAATATGTTAAAAGAAATTTTATATGCTAATCTGCTGTTGCTATTGACTGTTATTTCTCTTCACTTGGAAAGAAGATACAATATTTGCAGTTAATGCAGTATCTTCGTTCTTTTGGTCTCATGGTGTTTGATGTACACTGATTAGACCTGATTATGAAATGGTCACAGTCAGAGCTATGTTTATTCTTTTATCCATTTTATCCAGTTCTCACTTTAGATGACAACTGCTTGTTTAAATACCTTAGGCCACTCAAGTATTTCCTTAATTTCATGATGATATATTATTTTTTATATTTTTCTTCTAACTTGGTAATGGTTTAGATCTTTATTTCAAAAATTAAGATTGCTGACTGCATAAAGAGCTATTTCTGAAACATCATATATACACAAGTAAGCATTTCCTTGCTGCTTAAGTAGAATTAACTTACTTGTTAGGGATATTATTGGTTCTTGTCATTCTTAGAGCCACCTGATTATCTTTTTGAATAAAGTATTAATGTATATGCACGTGAAGCATTTGTACCATCTGCAACCCTTTGGCCCTCTTTTTATTTTTTTATTAATGATTTTTCACTGTCTTCCCCATGCCCATCTTTGCATTGAAATTGTCGAGTATTAAAGGACACTTTCACACTTTGGAGGGTTTTATACAGCATTTTTGCAGAATTTCTTTACTTCTTCATCCTTTATAGCAGACATTGCTATAAGAGCTACAATTACTTCATGATGTTCCTTCTATAAGTGCTTATTCTAAATACCTCAGATTGAAATGAACAGTGAAATGTGAAGTTAAATATTTCTTGATAAAATCAACTCTAACCACTCAGTTATTTGCTTCTCTTATGAAAACTTATAAGTTATCCTTCCACTTAGCCATAAATACCTATTGTCTTTTGCTTACATCAATAGTAAGACTGTTGTGATTGAGTTCAGTTCCTTCAGTAGCAAGTAAGTGGCCATATTGATCACTAGACAATGATCTCACCCTTAAAGGGACAACAGCTAAGTTGATTGATATACAAGGTCTAAAAACTGCTAGATGCTTTGAAACATCTGCCCTCTTTTCCGCTACTTTGGCACCATCACTGAAGACACAAAATGGGACGGCACAGGATGGAAGGATGTTGTGTATTTTTCTTTGTCTTATAGATTGCAATAGCCCAAGACTTCATCAACTAGTGGCAAGTCTATAGGGTAAGGAGACTCACCATAATAACCTATGATAGTCCTCAGAAAGCAGATATAGTGGGCTGTAAAGATGATGCTCAAATCCTTTCTAATGTGCTAGAATCTGCAGTAGCTTGTACATGGCTAGCATAAACTTCAAGAATCCAGAGTCAAGAAGGGGCAGAGCCAAGATGGCAGCTGGAAAGCAGGGACTTGCATGAGCTCCCCCCCCAGGTCCCTCCAAAAACCTATAAAAATGGCTATGAACAAATTCTAGAACTGCAGAACCCACAAAATAGCAGAGGGAAGCAGGGATCCAGTCCAGGACAGCCTCTATGGTTGCTGGATGAAGTCTATCACACACGGAGCTGGGAGTGGAGCAGAGCAGAGCCCAGCGTGGGCAGCGGCAGTGTATTAGGAGGGCAGAGTTTATAATCTCAAAGAGGATCATATATATGTCTGAAAGGTTTGGAACTGCCGGATATAAGAAACTCTCAAAGTAGGAGGCAGAAGAATCAAAGCATATATTTAGGCTCCACAGTAACCAACCCATGAATCAGCATCCCCATTTTGATATATTGATCAAAAGCTTCCAGGCCCAATAAGTATGCCTCACAAGAGTAACCAGGAGGCCACAGAGAAGCATGATGGTGTACAGCAAAATCATATACATGCTTCCCCTCTATGGTAAAAAGATTACCCGCTGGCCTCAAGTCCTTGTTCAGCTTCCTCCCATAGGTCAGCTCTGCTACCGGCAGCTCCTGCTTCAGTTTCAGCTGTGGCTGTAGCTATAGCAGCCTCCTTGGCCATCATAGCCATCATAGCTAGGCTAGCCCTTGGATGAAAGACAAAAAGTTTCATCACAGGATCCATACTCAAAGGCTGCCTGAGTCTGTGCTTTTCTGATCCAGCCTTTAAAAATCCTGGCTCACCTTCATGCTATGAGGAAGAATACTAGGAGGAGCTTAGTTAACAAATGTGAGTGATAAAAGCAGTGAAAAGGTGAAAATATCAGATCTGACAGTCTCAGAAATTTTCTATTATTTAAGCAAAGGGCCATAAAAACATATTTCCACTAGCAAACCTAAGGATGAAGATGTAACTTATTATCACCACCAGAATTTCAGGGAAAGATAAGAGATCTTTGTGTGTATGTATATCCTTAACTGTGCCAAAATAACTGAAAAAATATTTTTCCTTGCATGAAGGGATGGCTTTATTGCTGTTTTTTAATTAGTATGTTAAAATGAAGGATGCCTCTCCTCCCTGGTTGTCCAGTGGGCATGTTTATTATAAAATAGTCAGAACTCAATTATGGAAGCTAATGAAAGAGAGCAACTCTGAACATAATTTCAAATAGTTCATGATTCAAAAAAAGTTCATTATGATTTTCTGGTAATGTATTTCCTTCTCTCATTATCTTTTTCTGAAGCTAATGCTAAAATGAGGGTGCATATTCTGAGCTGCCCCAGAGTGTGTTAAGCTAATTTAGGATTAGAAAGTTGCTCTAGAAAAAGCAAATGGGTACCCAACTGACCCCAAGTTAACTGAGATCTTAAGAGTGTGCTATTAAAGACTCAGAGCTTCAAGGTATTATCAGATATATATTCTCAGAGCTAACTAACTCACTATAAAGACTAAGATGCATGAACTCTTGGAAATGCAACTTTGGGAACATTATTAATAATAAGTTAGAAGTTAATGGTGGCCTGTTACTTTCATAAAATTGTAATTCAAAACTTGGGTTAATGGATGACTGTGGGAATATTTCCATACTCGTAGGTTTCTACATTCTACTAACCAAGGGATTTAGTATAAGGTATAACTAGAAATTTATTTTAACTCTCAAAATCACTGTCATTTTCCAACACATTTCCCACAACAATCATTCCTAACGTTTTACAGTATCCTCAAATCATCATCTCATCTCACCTGCTGCTACTACTGAGAGAAATTCTCTCATTTTCCTTTATTTTCATATTGTGTCTTTGGGCACCAGTGAATGAGCATCTATTCTCTCATCCTTCCCTGTCATGGCAGGAGAGACGTCTCTCCATCGGAAAGCTAAGAACATCAGTGTACCCGATCTCATCTCTTCTAACTTCCTCTGCAACTTACTCCATTTGTGACATCCACTACCTTGCATCTCTATTCTCAGATTTGCTCTGACTCTTTTTCTACCTACAAATAATTTCAGGTCTCACAAATCATAAAACCTCCCCTTAAACTTGCTATCTGCTTGAGCTGTTTCTCTTTTTTCCCGTCTCCTCTTGCTTCCACAGTGAATAAAAGGCTGGATGTGGAAGCAGGAAAACCTGAGTCCAAATTTTCCCTCAGAATTACATTGTGTTAAGTTGTAGGACTACAAAGCCAAAGACAAAACAGTTTCTGCTCTCAAGGAGTTTACATCCTACTTAGGAAGATAACAAGATGTTAGCACTGACAATTTAGAACAAAAGTCAAAATCAATATCGAGTTAGACTAAAGAACAAGGCAGTAGTTCAAATCAGTTGAAGCAAGTAGTCCACTTAAAAATGAAAGTGAACAAAAGTAAAGTTATTGCCCATGCCAGTATTTCTTAAAGAACTTTAGCTAGTAAAATTCAGTAGCTCCAACAAAGATCTAATACAAAAATTACCTTGTTACTGAACAAGCTTTTGGTCTTCCTAGTAGCTAATGGTACAGATTATAAGCTTATTTGCAAAACATTCATGAGGACAGTGTAAGTTTTTCAATCAACACATATTTATTAAACATTCACTATGCAGCAGACACTGTACTAGGTGGTGGGAATACACAAAATTACAAAAATATAGTCACTGCCCTTTAAAAGCTTGCATTCTAATGAGGGAGAACACATGTGAACATCAATGAATATGCAAGATATATGAAGTATAAATGTGTGTAATTTCAGAGAGAAAGCATTAGCACAGGGGAAAGAGGAGTGGGAAAGCAGAAGGTGGAATTTGAGCTGAGTCTTGATGGAAGCCTGGGTAGCCAAGAGGCAGAGATGAGGTAAGAGAACACTTCTAGGCATGGAGTACATAATGCGTGAGGTCTTTTGGCATAAAATAGAGGCAAGCCAATAAGACCTTTCTATTACCAGGTTGCATGCCCCTGCTAATAAAGGATGTCTTGCTCAAATAATTGCCTTTTCTTTGCCCTTTGTTAAATTCTGGGCCCTACAGGGATTGGAGGATGACTACCCTAAGCATGTGAAGACTTTGTCCAGTGGAATGCAAAGGTGAGAACAATTTGTTCCAATGGCCAAAAAGGAGACTGAAACAGGCACTGTGGAGCACTGCCAGCTGTCCTAACTTTTATCTTGCCGCTGTACTTGGAACACCTTGGAAGAGAGAGAGCGAAGCTGATGACTTTACACAACTCTGCTTCACCTAAATCCAATTCACACACAAGTCAATATATGACCTATGATGTCATCAGCCCTCCTCCAAAACAGAGGACAAACAACATAGCTGGGGGAAAATCACACAGTGGGGAAGGAAAGGCCAGCATTACTATTTCCTAGAGTACATAGAGGGTAGAAATTATAAGAAGACTGGAGAGGTAGGCCGGAGCCAAGTTGTGAAAGGCTTTAAATTCCAAACAAATGATTTCTTCTAGTCTCCCTCACTAGATTGTAAGGTCCTTGAAGACAGCGCCTGTTTTGTTTTTCTTTTCATCCTCAGACCTCAGCACAATGTATGGGCACTGAGACATACTTGTTGACGTGCATTTATATTTGACCCTGGAGGTAATTGTTTGATCCTGGAGTTTATTGTTTTCAAGAATCGGTACCTCACCAAAAAAAAGCAAAAGGACCAGGAAGTAGAAGGTGCTGCTTGCTCCTTTTGGGGTGTGCTTGGTACTATCACCACCAACTAGCTTGTAAGAGATTCAAATGTTCAGTCTCTGTGAGTCCTTTAGATGTTCCAACAAATTCCTAATATTCCCCCCCCCCACTCCCTACTGATCTTGATGTTAGGATCTTAGATTTAGATCTGGAAGAGAGCTCAGTGGCTATCTTTTCCAACTGCTTTATTTTATAAGTGAAGAAACTGGCTCCAAGAGGTTATGATTTGCCTAAGATGATATAGGTCATATGTGGCAGACCTGGCATTTTGATCCATATCCTCTCATTCCAAATTCAGCACTGTTTTCACTGAGCCATATTTCTTCTCTTTATTGGCTTTACATTGAGTGTATAATTAAGGTCTTTGTATGAAAATATCACTTTGTTTTAGCCAAACAAATTGGGCAGCATTTTGGTAATGTTAGGTTATTCTTTTTATATCTTTCTTTTCTGTGATGTCAAAAAAGTAACGCCATCCTTGAAGTCATCCGTTTGTGCCTTTGTGATCCACCTGAAAAAGGAAAACTAAATGGATGTAGTGCTCATCTATAGTACACCAAAGCTGTCTTATAAAAATTCTACTTTACTGCATTCTGATGTTAGGGGAGTGTCTTGATCACCTTTAGACTTCTTCAATCTGTTAAAATTCATGACAAACTAAATCATTGTAAAAATTACAATTATGGATATATATTGAGGGCAGAAGGATATGAAAGAGGATATATATATATATCATTCTCTGGAAATAAAATATAGTAGTGTCATTTTAATAAAACCTGACAATCAAGAGACATTTTCATATGGCTACTCAGCATGGGTCAAGATGAAAACAAATTCTTAGGAAAAGAGATATTTTATTGATTATTCATCTAGAAGTCTCCTTTGTCCATATACTTTCCTATTACCTTCATTCCCCTTTCTATAACTTAACTCTGCACTCCTGATCTAACCCACAATGTGATGGGGACATTGATACTAAGAGGAATGATTAGCATTGGTCAGTCCATAGAAGTAGAGGGTAGATAAATGGTGTAATAAATAAAGCCCACAGATATCATTGAACTATCAATGCCACAATTCCTTAGCTACTCGAAGAAAAGGACAATTAGGTATTTCCCATTTTCTCTCTTTTACCCTTAACCACGTTGTCCCATTGCCATAGGACTCAATGTATCCTTCTGGAACTCTATTGCTTATAAATCCCTAAGTCCAAAAAACAATGAGTCATGGCTGAATCTTAACCACAATAACATTATTTTGGTGTGTTTTCCTTTCAAAATAGAAGAAACTAATGGGGTAAAGTTCCATAATTCATTTTTTCATATTGTTGGGATAGAAATGGGATAAGGACAAGATCTTTAGTTTAATTAGTACAGAGAACTCAAGAGTAACTCCCTCAACCAATTCATGTTGTTGTTCAGTTGTTTCAGACATGTTCAACTCTTCATGACCCCATTTGGAGGATTTCTTGGCAAATATAATAAAATTGTTTGCCATTTCCTTGTCCAGATCATTTTATAAATAAGGAAACTCAGGCAAACAATGTGACTTACCCAGGGTCACACATACCAGGTGCTTAATAAATGCTTGTTGATTAATTGATAATAGTAACAAGTATCATGATGAATAGGGACATCAAGATAACTACAAATAGCTCCCCATTGGCTGTTCTAGGACGACACTACCCAATGAAGGAACAAAAAGAAATTAAAGTGGGTTGATTCCATATGCTTTACTTTCCTCTAGGAAATGTCTTGGCTTCATGTTGCTAACATTGGGAAGAAAATCAAAACAATGATCATGTAACAAAAATGAGGGATGGCAGAGGGACAACCCATATTGTACTGGCACCCAGGGAATGTTAAAATACCTAGAAGATGGCCCTCAAGGCATTGGATAGATATATGGAGCACTTATTGGAAAGTGTAAATCAGCATTGCATAGGATAAGAAGTTGTGACCGTCACAGTTAGAGAGACTACCCACATAGATGAGCTCCCAGATCCACTGAAATACAGATTTTGGAATAACTGCATAGGTTTGTGTAGTCTGGGGAAGCTTCTTTGTCTACTTCCTCAAGTGCTTCCAGTTCTTTCTTATCATCCCTAAGCTAAGCACATACTCTTCCTGTCTTCCCTATATCCATATATGCATACATACATATGTTTTAAGTGTCCGAAGTCAAATTTCAACTCAGGTCTTCCCGCCTGATACTCTAATCCACTGAACCACCTAGTTGCCCCTACCAGTTCTCATTGGCACTTTATTTGTATCCTATATTCTTAAAGTGTTGCCTAGAGCTGTGGTATCAAATTCAAATAGAAATGGGGGCCTCTAAACCATACATAAGGATCACTGTAGGCCATATACATTTTAACCTTATTCAAGGCTGCCCTGGGGGTATGTGGGCCACAGTAGGCATATATTTAACACTTCTGGCCTAGACCACTGAGAAGCTATGTAACTCAGCCAGGATCATACTTTTGATATGTGTATGTATATAGATAAATAGATAGATAGATAGATAGATAGATAGATAGATAGATAGATAGATAGATAGATGTATAACATCTATCTATCTATATCTATATCTATATATATGTATATGTTAGAGCTGAGACTTGAACCTAAGGTTTTCCTGGCTTTGAGACCATCCATGGTAGCCTCTGGCATAGATTAGGGCTATAAAAAGAAACTCTGATAAAAGTAGGAATAACCATCATGAAAAAAAGGATAAAAAGTAACCTGTTGACTTCCTAGATCTTTTGAAGGGGACTCATACATGGCATGCCCCTTGAATCAAAAGCTAACCTCTCTTCTTTAACTTAACTTTCTGCATAAGAAAAAGGGAGATTGGAAGTAATACAATTTCCAAGCTGTGAAATTCAGTCCAAAATTTCTCCAAAGGACCCTAAAATTAATGGACCACTATGCTCTACCTTCCTAAACCTCTATAATTTCACTCAGGAGGGAACACTAGATTTGCTATAGGCCAATTCAAATAAGGGAAGTGAACTAAGATAAATAGTGTGACATTGAATGGAGATGCTATTTCTTCATATACAAAAAGGCTCCACATTCAATAGCCAATTTTCTTGGTAACCAGAAAATTGAACTTAGGAGTCATTTCCTTGACATACTTGAGGCACTGCATTTTCATTCTATCTCTGTTTTGAAACCTCTTGTGTTGTTCTCGGTTCTGAATTTTCAATACTCTTTCTGCCCTTTGCTTCAATGGAATCAAAAAAATCCCCACCTCCTTTAGCAATCTCTACTAAACAAATGTCATTACCAAAAATGACTCATTCAAGAAATGACAAAATGTATAGGAATAGGAAGTAAGCCGGTCATCTAACAAAAGTGAGGGATGTCAGAGGGACAACCATATTGCCTGGTAACCAGAGAATATTAAAATACCTAGAAGATAGCTATCAGGGCATTGCATAGATAGATGGAGCATGTATGGGAAAGTATAGATCAGCACTGCAAAGGATAAGGAATGTGGTGATCATCACAGTTAGAGAGACTGCCCATATGGATCAGCTCTTATATCCACTGAGTTACTGATTTTGGAATAGCTGTCTAGGTTTGCGTAGCCTGGGGAAGCATCTTTGTCTACTTCCCTGAAGGCTTCCAGTTCTCATTCATCATTCCTCACAACATATTCTTCCTGCCTTCCCCACATTTTTTGTTCGTTTTTGTTGATATCTTTTGTTTTTGCATCAATTTCATTTCCCAATATACCCTTCACCTCCCCAGAAAGCCATCCTTTGTAACAATAACAAAAAGGAAAAAAAGAATTAAAACAAAATAAGAGCAGCTAGCAAATAAGTCAACATGTTAACAGAATCTGACAGCATGTTATATTCCACACCTTTGGTCCCCTACCACTGCAAATAAGAGAAGAAAACTTTTTCTTATTTTTTTCAAGGAAAGATTTGATCATTATAATAATATAGAATTCAAGTTTATTTTGCTTTGCTTTGTCTTACAAATATTCCTATGTTTTTCTACATTCATCATATTCATCACTTCTTATAGCACAGTCACATTCCATCCTATTCATTAGATATTTGATTAGCTTTTTTTTTCCAATGTATGGTCTTCTACCCCTTTTCTGTTTGATGTTTCTAATTCGTATTGAACTCCAACACCAGCTGAACATTCCTCTTTCTTTCTACCCTGGAGCTCTATGGTATTCCTCTCTTCCTTGTGTAATGATTTCCTTATGTCATTGAAAGAATGGGAAATATGTGTCCTTACATTTGTCTCCTGTCCAAAAATATGCATTGGGAAAAATATCACTTAGTTTTGAGCATTCTTCCATGTGATCTGAATGTTCCTTTTCTTGACCTCTTCATAACCCAATAATTATTATTCTACAGGTTAAAGAAAGAATTATGAATGATCATGTATCTCTATGAGTAATTTACCATCAAAATAGGGCATAAATTAAACGCCCTCAAGGGAGTGGAAAAGTTACTATGGAAAATAAATTTCAAATAGCTTGCAGAATGGGCATATTTAACATATTTAACAGCCTAATACTTGAGAAGTTGAAAAAATGGAGAACCATTCTTTGGATTTTCTTCCTAATGTAAGCAACATGAAGGCATGACTTCTAGGAAAGTAAAAGGCATTGAATCAACCATTTCGGTATCTTTTTGTTCCTTTATTAGGTAGAGTCTTCCTAGGACAACTAAGGAGGAGTTATTTGTAGTTATCTTGATGTCCCTACTCTTCATGACAATGATTACTTATCAAACAATCAACATGCATTTATTAAGCACCTACTATATGCAAGAAGGGCAGCTAGGTGGCATGCTGGGTCTAGAGTCATCTTTCTGAGTTCAAATCTGGCCTTAGACACTTACTAGCTTTGTGACCCTAGGCAAGTTAATTTAACCCTATTTGCCTCAGTTTCTTCATTTGCAAAATGAAGGAGGGGGAAATGGCAAACTACTCCAGTACCTTTGCCAAGAAAACCCCAAATGGGATAACAAAGAGTTAGAAATGACTAAAACAACTGAACAGCACAATATACAAGGCTTCAGGCTAGGGACTAAGAATTAGAAGACAATCTAGTCTTAAGGAGCTTACCTTCTTTTTATGAGAGTTTTTATATTTAGTTTACAACACTCAGTTCCACATAATTTTGAGTTCCAGGTTTTCTTCCCCCCCTCCCCACGTTCCTCCCCGAGACGGCATGGAATCCGATATATCTTCTATGTATAACACACTAGTTAAGTTGTGAAGAATTATGATGGATGGAATGAATCATGAGAAGGAGGAAACAGAACCAAAAAAAAAAAAAAACAAAAACCAAAACCAAAAACAAAAGAGAAAAAAAAAGGAAAAAAGGGTGAGCATAAAGTGTGTCTCACTCTGCATTCAGACTCCACAGTTCTTTCTCTGGATGTAGATACCATTCTCCATTGTGAGTCCTTTGGAGTTGTCTTTGCACCTTGTGTTGCTGAGAAGAGCATAGTCTATCAGGGTTAGTCATCACAGAATCCATATATCTGTGGTTGTGTATAATGTTCTCCTGGCTCTAGGAGTTTACCATCTATTGAGGAAAACAATAGATACCTAAATATGTTCAAAATAATTTGTGAATTTGGGGAGAAGAGCACTAGCAGCTGGGGGGAATCAGGAAAGTCTTCACAAAGATAGTGGCATTTGACCTGAGTCCTGATGGAGACTAAGGATTTTAAGAGACAGAAGTGAGGAGGGAGTATATTATAGATATGGGGGACAGCTTGTATAGAGGAAAGGAGATGGGAAATAGAATACTGTATTTGAGGAAAATTAATAAGATAGCTTGACTTGATTATAGACTACCTAAGGAGGAGTTTTGTAAAAGTGGTCATTTACTTAGGGTGACTGATCTAAGTATTGCAGTCCATAGGATCAAGTTAGCACAAACCTCAGAGGCCTATGAGGCTTGCTTTCATCAGAACATCTCACAGTATAGCATGCTCTTACTCATAGACATCTACTCTGCCAAGTCTCAGAATGGTTATTGTTCACAATCTTGTCTTCTTGCATTTCCCCCGATACTTTTACTCTATATTGGATTTGGATAGGGGCCCCAATACTAAGACAGATGGCACTTGCTTACATGCAGTTGTATGATACAACTTGTATATGCCTGCACTCCATTATTATTAAGTAGTGCACAGATCAAATACTGGGATGGTGGTAGAGATGATCTTCCATAAGTAAAGGAGTAGATGGGATCTAGAATACAAGGAGAAGGGTTGTCTTAGGTAGCAAGGGCCTTCTTTTCTTTAGAGACTAAAGGGAAGCGGAACAAAATAGATTATAGTTTAAACCAGAGGTTCTCGAAGTTTGGTCTGTAGATCCCTGGGGGTTCTCCAGACTCTTTCAGGGGGTCAACCAGGTAAAAAATATTTATATAATGATACTAAGACTTTGCCTATAGAAAGGCTCTTTCCATTTTAAACTATATTCCCATGTCAAGTTGGATTTTCTTCATATACTTCAACCAAAAAAAAAACGTATCAGGACAGATTGATGCAGGATCAGAGATGATAATCCAGTTGTCTTCTATTAAGTCAGACATTAAAGAGATTTGCAAAAATATATAAAATAATACTATTTCCCAACCAATTACTATTTTTGTTGAAATAACCATTTTTCATGAAAAGTGTTTTAACATGCATTGATATTTTCATTGTTATTTTGAAATGAAAAGATAAATATTTTTTAAATTTATCCATTGTAATTTCTAATATACTAAATTTATAGATATAATACACACATAAATAAAATCACTTATAAGTCCTCAATAATTTTAAGGGCATAAAAGGAGATACTGGGACCAAAAAGTCTGAGAACCTCTGGTTTAAGCCATGGAAGTGAATGCAATTGGCAAGAGAGATCATGCAGAGAGCAGAAACAAGGACAAAAAAGTGAAAAACACTTGTGTTAATTATGCTAACTGGCCAGGAGCTAGCAAAGAAGGTAAACAAAATAGCAAGAGATGTAGTTGGAGAATTTGATGGTTGCAGTTTTTCTGAAGTCAGAGGAAGAAAAAGTACTAGCAAGAAGAAGTGAGCAATACTCCTACATACTACAAAGAGGTTAAGATGAATAGATGAATTCTGAAAACCGACCACATGATTTGGTGAATATATTTGGAGATCAACAGCAATTTCTAACGAAGCCATTTTAGTGGAATAGTTGAGGGAGGGTTTTGAAGTTAGTATGCCTATGTCTATTGGACAAGTGGAGGCAGCCTTTGTGGACAATTTAATCAGAAGTTTTCCTGCCAAGAAAACCATGTTGGAAATAGGAAAGTTCCCAAGGTGTTCATCTTCTTTCTCCTCTTCTTCATTATAATTATTATCCCCAACCAGCCCCCTGAGCTATGAAGGAATGTCTTTTTGAACCAGCTAATTTTATTATTGCTCCTTAGGACTGTTAAGGAAAAAGCACAATTTTGTCTAACTGCTTCAAAGTGGAGAAAGCCAGGGACTGAACAATTTTATCAGGGTCTAACAAGATAACTTTAGTGCAATCCCTAGGTATGATCTTTTGGGATATATTTTTAAATTGGACAATTTCTAAGTTATTGTTCCTATTAGTGAAGGTAGAGGGTATTGAGCAACCTACTTTAAGAGGAAAAAAAAAGCAATGAACATATTCTGACTAAGGAGTGAAAATTAGCAATCTTTCACACTTTTATAGCTCCTGATCCGATGTCAATGGAAAATTAGCATGCCTTGTTTTCTGATGCTGGGGGATTCACTAAATCACTGCTTATGTGACATAACATTTTCACTTTCAGAAAATAGTCATTAAACAAATCAGAGCTTTGTAAATAGGATTTTTAAGCATTAAGCCAGCAAAAATTATACTTTATAAGATATGTTCGTGTATATAATATGTTGGTGTATACACACATATATATACACAAATATGTAGATCCATCTGTTTATAGGTATGCTATTATATATATATATACATACACATACATTTGCACATATACATATATATGTTTAACCTTAGTGATACATTTTACTTTACTTATGCAACAGATACATCCAAAGAAACACTCATGTAAACCTCTTCCAAAAGTACATTCCTGGGAGGGAAAACATTTAGGTTACAGACTGCTAACGAAAAAGGAGGGCTATGCCCTTTACCTTTGGCAGGATGGTGTCAACGCTTACTTGTTGCATCTTCCTGTTAATTCTACATTGTTATGGTAACTTTATGTATTATTCCTCTGGCTCTTCTTTCTTTTGGAATAACTTCATGTAAATCTTCCCATATTTACACTTTTTCTCATTACTCTATGAGATTCCTCATTCTCTATAGTCTCCTACTGATGTGATTGAACTAGGAAAACAGAATATTTGCCATACTGAAACAAATGCGTTGTTCCCATTAAAAAAAACCCTAAGGGAACAGAAGAGAGAATTCAGTTTACTACAAGAGCCTGTGTGTAATGTGGATAATGTTAATAATATGAAGATGTATTTTCCCATGGAAACAGATGTGATTTATCAGCAAGATAATGGAAAGCTCCTGATCAACTTATATGACTTGCTTCTCAAAAGTTCCAATCACAATTGGATCATGATGTCCCGCTAACCACACCTTCACTAATTTTTTACTTCGTAAGTCCCTCTCAGCACCATATTATGACCCCTTCCTACCTACCTTTCAATGCTACCACCATTGATGTGTTGTTGTCGTTTTTCCTAAACCCGGATGTAAGAGTATAAATTGTTCATCCATATTCCTCTAGTTTGAAGAACATGACTGTGAGACTTGCTCATGTGTCTAGGGTCCAATTCTCCCCTTAAGTAAACAGCTAAAAAGCAATTTGGCCAAGTTAAAAAAATACAGAACACTGAATTAAATCTTCAACAGAGAGCATGGACAAAAGTCACAGAGGATCAGTAGATAGGAATGGCTTATGGTCTGAATCATAGCAGGAAATTTTTAAATCAATGAGATCATGGATTCATTTTGTATTCTTTGAGTTATACTTCATTAGCTACAGTCTCTGATGAATCAAAGGGCAATAGAGGGTATCAATAGGCTGTACTATAGTGAATAATGAAAAACTATGGAGAAATAATGGGTTATTGGACAGGAAATAAAGTAGTCAATCAATGGAATAGATTATGCTAATAATATGCAAAAGTAAATGATCACAATAAACTAGTGCTTGATAAACTTAAAGATCCAAGTTATTGGGGCAAGAAGTCACTATTTGACAAAAAAAAATGCTGGAAAAACTGGAAAGTAGTCTGGCAGAAACTAGACATAGACCAATATATCACACTGAATACCAAGATAAGCTCAAAATGGGTATATGATTCAGAGACAAAGGGAGATATCATGAACAACCTAGGAGAAATAGGAAAACAATTATTTATCATCTGTGTGGATAAGGGAAAAGCTTATTACAAATCAAGAGACAGAGAGGACCATAAGAGGAAAAAATGGATAATTTTGATTACAGTAATTTTAAAAGAATTTGCACAAACAAAAATAATGTAACCAAAATTAGAAAGAATGCAGGAACCTAACAATGTAGAAGATTTTACAGCAAGTTTCTCTGATGAAAGTCTCACTTCTCAAATTTATAGAGAACTAAGGCAAATTTATAAAAATAAGGCCTATCCTCCAATTGATAAATAGTCAAAAGGACATGAACAGGTAGTTTTCAGAAAAAAGAAATCAGAGTTATCAATACTATATGAAAATATGCTCATATACTCTAAATCACTAATAATCACAATAAATAATCACTAATATAAAAATACTCATATGCTCTAAATCACTAATAATTAGAGAAATGTGAATTAAAACAACTCTGAAGTACAACTTCATGCCCATCAGTTGATTAACATGAGAGGAAATGAAAATGACAAAATCTAGAGGGGATATGGAAAAATAGGTACACTAATGACTGTTGGTGGAGCTGTGAATTGGTTCTACAATTTTGGAGAACAATTTGGAACTCTGCTTAAAGAGCTATAAAACTATGAATACTCTTTGGCCTATATATACCGCTGCTAGATCTATATCCCAAGAAGATAATAGAAAAAGTAAAAGAGCCCATATATGCAAAAATATTTATATCAGCTCTTTTTGTAGTGACAAAGAATTGTAAAGTGAGGAGATGTCCCACATTTGAGGAATGGCTAAACAAGTACTGGAAAAAGAAATGATGAAGAAACAGTTTCAGAAAAACCTGAGAAGACATGCAAATTAATGCAAAGTCAAGCGAGCAGAGCCAGCAGAACATTGTACATAGTGACAATAATATTGTAACCATAATTAGCTGTTAAAGAAAGCTACTCTGATCAATACAATCATCCATGACAATTACAAAAGATTCATAATGAAAAATGTAGCTACCTGCAGAAAGAGAATTGATGAAGTCTGAGTTCAGATTGAATCATATTTTCTTTTACTTTATTTCCTTTGCTTTTTTGTGATCTGGCTAACGTGGAAATGTGTTTTGAATGACTTTATATCTATAATGGATATTGTACTGCTTGCCTTCTCAATGGGTGGGGGAGAATTGGGAAGGAGGGAGAGAATTCAGAACTGAAAATAAAAATAAAAATATAATAAAATTTTAAAATCTATTCAAGAAAAGGAATGTAAGGTCATATGGCAAATATAATGTGGAAGAGATGGAGGCAGAGATAATCAATAGACATCCTACGTTGAGCATCAGTACCTATTTGACTTATTTAAAATAATATTTTTGTTTATTAGTTAAACAACATTTATTTCCCCTCCTTCAACTAAACAAAAACAAATAAGTAAATGAAATTCTCTTAATGAATATGTGTAGGCAAGCAAATCAAATTACATTGTTCTGCCTTTTGAGTCCAACAACTATGTCTGTTTCTATTTCTCTCTTCCTTTCTGTCTCTGTTTCTTTCTCTGTATGTCTCTGTCTCTCTCTGTCTCTTTCTCTCTGTCTCTCTGTCTTTCTTTGTCTGTCTCTGTCTGTCTGTCTCTGTCTCAGTCAGTCTCTCTCTCTCTCTCTCTCTCTCTCTCTCTCTCTCTCTGTCTCTTCCTCTCCCCTCTCCCCCCCCACCTCTTGTTTCTCCATTCTCCCCTCTTTAAAGGAATACTATTTTTCATATGGGATGATTCTCAGAGAGGTTGAAGGAGAGTGATACATGGGATTCCATGGTGATGGTAAAATTCACCACCTTTCATTAGGATCTCTAATTCACCTTGTTTATGATCTATGATCTGAGCATTTTTTGTTTAGATATATGGATTATAGTACTTCTGCCCCTTCTTATATGTAAAATAAATATCATTTTTTTCAGGAGGAATTTCTTTTCCTTTGAATACATACATACATACATACATATATATATATCCCCATATTTTCTCTGGAGCTTCCATCTAATTGGGGAAAGTCATATTTAATTCCTCACTGTGTTCCTCTGATGTATATAGGCAGGTGCTGCACAGGTGCAAGAGGAAGTTACCACAACACTGTTGTTTTCTTTCTCACATAAAGAAAAATATATGTCTTATAATTAGAGGGTTTACAATAATAGGAGAAGTCTCATTCCTGTATTTTCTGGAAGTCTGCCAGCTCAAGTAGGGTGGATTTTATTAATTTTTCGAGCACTGACCATAAGTAAGAGTTGCAGTGTTGCCAACATTCAGGGTTGCTGTCCTCATGAAGACTAATGACAGTATTTATTTCCTCATAGGCAAATACAGTGCTCTCGTAAAATGAAGCATCTGTTTCTACTGTACACAGTTTTCTCCATGTACATCTCTAGGCTAGAGGCTGCTCTCACCATCATACTAATTGTCACTCCCTGTAATTAAACCTACACATAAATATACAGAGAAAATCGGAGAAATATCTAGGATTTTTTGCACCTCAGGAAAGCTGCACATACTCCGTCTGGGGCAAGCTATTCAAAATGCACACAAATTTTTTGGAGAAGCACTACCCATCCTCTCTCCCCCCAGCCCTTGGAGGTGAGATAGAGATCTCAGAACATCTGATCCTGTGGGCAAATTCTTTGGAATGCCATGAAACCCCTACTAAGAAAGCCACCTCTATGAAGAGGAAATGGGCCATTCAATAGCTTCCTATTTTAGCTAATTATGCTTGATATTTAGAGGACGAAGTCAATTATTTCTTCACAACTGGCATCCTACTAAGAAGTCGAATTACAGGGAATATTGGTGGAATAGCCTAACAAAAACAGATATTTGAGGGCAGAAGTCTAAAAGAGGTACTGTCAAAGTATCATGCCATAAGGTGAGACCTAGACAGGACCTTAGAGATCAATAAGTTCAACTCTATTTTACTGAGGAAGAAAATAAGGCTTTAGGTAATGGAAGTGACTTGTCCACTTGAATATGCTAAGGGTTTTTTCACCTATTACTGAAAGTTAGACTGAGATAAGGTGGAATCATCCTGTACTCATATATCAGACTTAGAGACTACTAAAGCTAAATCTGTCCTTGGGGACTACATTGTCTCGTACTACAGAGTAGGAAAAAGAGGTTCAATGTCAGTGTGAAGGTAGGGATTAGAATCTAGATCCCTGGACTATTGTCCCAATGGGCTTTCATCCAGGTTGTTGAAATTGGGTCTTCACGTTCAGAAGGACTGGCCCTTCCATAGCAAGTAGCCACATAATTCAGAATGTTCAGCTCAGTGGGAAGGTGGGGGAGGGGGAGCAGTCACCATCCCTACTCAGCTGCACTCTGGCTTGAAACTCACTCACTCCAGGAAAAACAGCCCAGTAGCTTCTTCAAAAAGAGCAGTGGCTTGAATCTCTGAAGTATGGGTCTCCGATGAATTACTTCGCCATCTGCCACCATGCAAACTTCCTCCCGCTTGGAAACTCATCTCATTTTTGCCTGGCAGCACTGAGGTGACCAGTTTGCTCGTGACTGTGCCTGGACCGAAGCCAAACCTCTTTTCAATCCCATGGACAGATGGAGATTTGATATAGCAAGCTTAGTGTCTGCTCTCTATCTCTTTTCCTGGGGATCCTTATCAAACAGATACTGGATCTATAGTAAAGCTGCACCCAGGCTTCCTTTTCTATCCTATTACCAGGCTCCCCCACCCCCACCCCACAGCTCCATTGTAACTGTGTTTCTTAGAGGAGTAGAAGTGATACCAGAGCACTCATTTTTTTTTTACTTTGGGGAGAATTTCCCCAGCTGGAGAATATTGTAGCCTAGTGCCCACTCTGGAAACAGTAACAGGTAGTAACAAAAGCAATGAACTTGGAACCTACCTTCAAGTATCAGTTATTTACTTGATGTGGCTTGATCTTTCTCAGTCTTTCTCATCATCAGTAAAAGAAATGGACATCTCCGTGTAGGCTCCAAAGAAAACTTTATCAGAGTGAAAATATCTGAGTCAGCACTCACCCAAAAGCATAACCTATAAACCTGAGTCAATGTCTGCCTTTTACTGGTCAATCAAGGATACAGGTCAACTCAAAAGCAAACAACACATAAATAAACAACATAGCAAATAACGTGGTGAGAAAAACTCTCCCCATGAACACATATGGTACACTTTCAACAGGTTACCATAATACCAGTGATGGAGGAACATACACACATATAGACACACGGAGAACACAATCGATCAAGGAAAATGCAAGGAGGGAACACATGTAGCCAGGAAGTATACTTGGCTCTTGTCAGCCATGTGGTGAAGGTACACATATGGAGAACACACTTAGGGTTATTTGTAACTGGGCTACTCATATCAATGAGTCTGTAAAGCTCCTAATGTCCTCTGTTGATGTCACTGTACAGTTCTCTTTTGAGCATCATGTCTGTTTTCTTATAGGCAAGGCATCTCTAGGAGGAGCAGTATTGCTAAATGTCACATCTTTGATTGCCATCATGTTGTCTCCTGTCAAATCCCTAATTGTGAGCCTTTATCTCCAAAACCCACTTTAAGGATGTCTGTAGGAGCTGTGTTAGGGCAAAGGTGTTAATGCTTCCCTTGCTCCCAAATTCCTCTTTGATCAACAGTCAAAAGAAACTTAGTGTGGCAAGCAGCAGAGGGTGAGAGATAAGGAGAAAAAAATCAGGTGGAGTCACTACTCTCCTGCCTTTATTGGTCATACCTACCAGGGGCAAAAGCACTAATCCTTTCATGCTGTATTCTTGCAGACCTCACTTGTCTTCCTACGTAAGGAAAATGTGTTATAAAGTAATAGAATCTGAGTCAGAAAGGATCTCCAAGCCCATCTAACTCAACCTGTACCCAAGTCAGGATCTTCTCTACCACCTACTTGACAAGTGGTCTTCTAGCCTTTTCTTGAAAGAGTTCCAGTGAGGGGGAATATCTTAGGGGAGGCCACTCCACTGTTTAGCACCTAATTGTGACCAAGTATTTCCCTTAAATCTAGCCTAAATTTTCAACCTCTAACCACTGATCCTAGTTCTTCCCAGTAGGGCCAAGTAAAATGAGTCTGATTCTTTGTCTACATGAGAGCCATTCAAATACTCTAAAACAGCTATTATTTATCATATCTCTTTCTCCTAAGTTTTCTCTTTTTTATTCTAAACACTCTCAGTTCCATGCACAGTCGTCATGAGGATCAAATGAGATAATGCCGATGAAACACTTTTTTTGAATTTTCAAGCATGATTGTAAATGTTAATTATCATTACTACTTGAACAGTCTTCATATGATATGATCTTAAGGTCATCCTGCTCACTGTCTGTTGCACACTGTCCAGCTTATCCATGTCTTTCCTAAAATACACCTACAATTGAATACAAGATTCCAGATGTTGTCTAACTAGGTCAAAATACAGTGGGATATGATGCCCCAAATTCTGGAAGCTATACTTCTCTTGATGCAGCCTAAGATCACATTAGTTTTCTAACTGTGGTTCTGACATCTTCCTTACAAGATTTTGTGCACTTTATAGCCTTCTGTGAGAGAGGTCTTAGCAGCCTTGTCACACATCCTCTTTCCCTAATGTTCAACTGGCACACTTGAAATGATGGGACAGAAGTGTTGAGGGATACTGGGGCTTCTGTTTTGCTTTAATAACTTAGTCTTTTCCTTTCTTTTGGGCAGCAGCACAGTGGATAGTATGTTGTGCCTGCAGTCAGAAAGACTCATCCTCCTGAGTTCAAATACGGCCTCAGACAGTTACTAGCTATGTGACTCTGGCCAAGTCCCTTAACCTTGTTTGCCTCAATTTCCTCATTTTAAAATGAGTTGGAGAAGGAAATGGCAAACCACTCCAGTATCTTTGCCAAGAAAACCTCAAATGGGGCCATGAAGAGTCAGCCACAACTGAATAGCTGAATCCCTTTCTTTAAAGAAAACAGTAACAAGGAGAATTTCATGGCTCACTAAAACATGCCAATAATAGGGTAGGGTGATTGGGTATGATGTATCTTCCTTTTATTTGTTAACATATTATTTTTATTTGGATGAGGAACAGAATGTGATAGTGTAAAGAGTTTATGATATTGACCATCCTTCTAGATTTGCACAATATATTTCCCATAGTCTTTTCTCTCTAAAACAGTATATAAAGTATTTGTCCCACTTAAGAAATGGATTGCAGTCCCCTCTTGGGAGTAGCTTAGTGGCTAGCATCTCAGAGCTGTTTTCCAATGTTTTCCTGAATCATACATTAACCAAACAGATGGACTCAGAATCACGTTCAATGTGTTTCTCATTTTATCAACACCTCTAAGCTTGGGTGCAGATTATGTAAGATTAGAGATCAAGGCCTATTCACGTAAGCTTTAACCCAAGCTGTCTTCAAACCTGGACAAGGATCAATAATTAAATGTTCTTGTGCTGTACCTAGACTACCATAGGTGGGCAGGGCATGTAGAACTTCTAGGCTCCACATATGGCATCAAACAAACCAGAATGTTTGCTATGCTAATGAGAATTACAAGACATAGCATCATCCCCTCTCTGAGCTAGGCAATAGACATGTGGGGGACATAGATCCCATCATACATCCATTAGAGGGCAGTGGTGTCTATGGCAAATAACAGTGTAGTTAGGGCAAAAGTCCATTCCTTTCTGAGCTGCAGCACTTCTGTCCATTGAATTCAGCATTGTATGAGAGATGTTGTGTTTTTCTAGATGTTACCCAGTAGCAGAGTCCTGGGTAAGGATTAATCTTACCCAAATCAAGGCAAATAGACTTTGTCCCAAGAGTAAAGAGGAGACATACTATGATGATATCATTAAATTAACAAACTCTTGAAATATACATAAAGCAAGGGCTCTATTTGCAGGTTTCATCTGAAGACAAAGGTAGGGTCCATTTAGTGCATTTGATGGGTTAGGTCAGAGAAGGAAATTATATACCTATACATAATGTAGCTAGGAAACTAGAAGTCAACATCCTTTTTCCAACAAGATAGAGAAAAGATTTTGTGGAAGATTAAGGATAATACCTTGTGTTTTATGCATGGAATAGTTTTTTAGGAAAGACCTAGCTATTTATCCTTTTCAATAAAACATTTTCCACTCAAGCTTCTTGAGGGAAATACTTGGTTAATTCTGTTTGATTCAGCAAACAATTATTAAGCACCAGGGGCCGTAATGATATTTCTTTTTTTTCTTTTTAATATTTTATTTATTTTCAGTTTTCAATATTTACTTCCATGAGTTTTAAATTTTCTCCCCATTCTTCTCCCCTCCCACCCCAAGATGGCTTACAATCCAATATGAACTCTACACATACATTCCTATTAAAAGCATTTTCACATTAGTCATGTTGCATAGAAGAATCATAATGAAGGTGAGAAGCCACAAGAAAGAAAACAAAACAAAGAAAAACAAAAGAGAAAAGAATCTGCTTCACTCTGCATTCTGACTCCATATCTCTTTTTCTGGATATGGATAGCATTTTCCATCATAAGTCCTTTGGAAAAGTTTTAGGTTCTTGCATTGGTGAGAAAGGCTAAGTTTATCAAAATCAGTCCTTGCATATTGTGGCTGTTACTGTGTACAATATCCTCCTGGTTCTGCTCACTTCACTCAGCATCAGTTCATAAAAATCTTTCCAGGTTTTCCTGAAGTCTGCCTGCTCATCATTCTTTATAGCACAATAATATTCCATCACAGTCATATACCACAACTTGTTCAGCCATTCCTCAGTTGATGGGTATCCCCTCGATTTCCAGTTCTTGGCCACCACAAAAAGAGCTGCTATAAATATTTTTGTACATGCGGGTCCTTTTCTCATTTTTATGATCTCTTTGGGATATAGCCCTAGAAGTGATATTGCTGGGTCAAAGGGTATGCACATTTTTATAGCTCTTTGGGCATAGTTCCAAATTGCTCTCCAGAATTGTTGGATCAGCTCACAACTCCACCAAAAACCAGAATATTTCTTATTTTGTTAATTTTTTTTCTTTTTGCAGGGGGGAAGGCAAGGCAATTGGGATTCAGTGACTTGCCCAAGATCACACAGCTAGAAAGTGTGTCAAGTGTCTGAGGCAATATTTGAACTCAGATCCTCCTGACTGTAGGGCTGGTGCTCTACTCACTGCGCCACCTAGCTGCACCCCCCACCCCCGAATGATATTTCTAAAGCACAGGTCTGACTCCTCTTTGAAAAATCTCCAGTGGTTCCCTATGGCCTCTAGGATCAACTACTGACTTTTCTGTTTGTCATTTGTAGCCCTTCATAGTCTGGATTCAGCCAACCCTTCAGGACATAATACCCCCTTACCTGCATGCAATCTTTGTTTCTGCCCACTTGGTCTCTTTGCTATTCCTTATATGCAACAGTCTATCTCTCATCTCTATGTCTTTGCCTGACTAGAATACTCTCCCTTCTCACCTCCACCCTTAAAATCTCTAGCTTTTTTCAAAGCCAAGTCAAACCACCTGAAGTTTTTCCTATTTCTCCTAGCTGCTAGCCTTCCTTTGTCCACCTCCCTGAATTTACCAGTATCTTTTTCATTTACTTATATGTGCACAATTTGTTTTCCTCTAAAAGAATTTGATCTCTGAGAACTGGGAGTATATTGCTTTTGTCTTTGTATTTCCAGTATGTGATATAGTGCCTGGAACTTAGTAGGTACTTAATCAATGCTCATTGATTAGTTGATTTTCATGTGTAATGAAAGAGGCTGGGAGCTAAGGAAACAACTTCCTTACTTCTTAAGCTTACCTTCAATTATAGGGGTACAATCTCCAATAGATAAACAAATGAAAAAATATCCAAAGTAACATCAAGAGGAAGAGAGCACTCAGGTAGGATGAGACATAGTCGCCCCTGAATTGGGCTTTCAAGAAAGCTGGGTATGCTATGAGCCTGAGGTGAGCAGAAAACATAAGCCAGACACAACAGGTGACCTTCGTGAAGGCATGCTGGCAAGAAGGGGGCTGTCACATGTGAGAAATAACTTATAGTCCCGTTTGATTAGAGTAGTATGGAGTGATGCTCAGTAGGACTGGAAAGGTAATTGGAAGCCAGGTTTTGGAGGGCCTGAAATTCCTCTCCAAGCCCCTTTCCTGATTGCCTGAACTTTTTCCACCACCCCACCTTACTTTTCTACTGTCATTTTGCCCACCTTTTCAGTTTTCTTTTATGTGCTGTCTCTATTTCTGCAGCTTAGCCATTCACACTCACACTGACACACTCACACACACGGACACACACACACACACACACACAAACACACACACACACACACACTCATTATATACAAAGTTTTGAGAAGGAGATCACTCCCTTAGTTTCAAATACCATTTCTATATACTTCTGCAGGTTGACTTTCAAACCTTTGTTTCCTGTCCTGACTTCTTTTCTGAGCTCTAGACCACAACTCAAGTTAAAGACAGGACATCAGCTGAACATGATACCAATACCTTCAATATGCTCTAAATAGAGCTCATTATTATGTCCTTCCTTTTGTTTTTCTTTCTTGTGACTTTCACTATTTCTGTACTTGGCACCAACCCTGATCTCCCTTATACTTAACCTTTGGGATATCTTTCACACTCATTTCTCATATGTAGTTTATTCCGTTCTGTTATCTCCATTTTCATAACAATTCTTGCATTCCTATTCTCCTTGTTATACTTATTACCATCACCTTAGTAAAGTATTTCATTACTACCTGGATAGACTACCACAAAAGCTTCTCACCTCCACTGTCTTATGAATCCAACCCTCATAACACTGCCAGATTAATCTTTCTTAGGTAGGGATCTGGTCGTGCCACTCTTCTTTATAATTCTTCAGTGACTCCTTATTGCCTTCAAATATTTCTGCTGCATATTTTTTAAATGGTTTAAATCTTTATTAACCTTTCTGTTTCTTCTATCCCTCATGAATGTGTGTGTAAGTTTGTGTGTGTGCGTGTGTGTGTGTGTAAAATATAAGAGCTTTCTCTTTGAAATTACTGAAGCTTAAGATTTTCTGTTTTTTAAAAATTTATTTATTTTATTCTGAACTTAAGAAATAAAACAAGCATTTCTAGAACATAGTAGAATAGAAAAAGATGATTGTACATGAAACTGCAAGTCTATTATGTACTTGCTATTCCTTTTAAATATATAGTAAAGTTATCATGTAGCTTTCATTTTTCCCTTATTTTGTCCCCTCCCCCCACCAGAGACAGCTACCATTACTTACACACACACACACACACACACACACACACTATGTACATATAGTTTCTTTTCCCTTTTCCCCAATCATCTTTTTTTCCCTAATTAACTTCATTGGTTTTCACTTTACTCAGCTCTAAATATTGAAAGTTTGATCTACATGGTTTCTAAGAGTCCTTCCAGCTCTAAGTCTATGATCTTATGACTTGCCCTTTTACCTTCTGGGACTGTACAAAGGGAGCTGGTATCTTGTTGCACCAACCCAGAGTACGCAGACCCAAGGCACCTTCAAATGTATCCATCATGAGTAAGCTAGATAATAAGGCACCTAGAGTCCTCAATGGTTACACTTAGGGGATTCATCTTTCACTCTAGCTGTTTCTCTCCTTGCCTGTGGGGAAAGGGACCTAATCTGAACAGACTCTATCAGACTGTATCAACCCCATCTATCAACAAACTTTGAGAACTCACTGAGTGAGTGAATCATAGAATTTTAGAGCCAGAAGGGATGACAGAGATCATCTGCTCTAAACACTCTAATTTTACAGATGAGGAAACTAAAAAGCCTGAGGAGGCAAAGTGATGTACACAATCACGTAGTGACATAGTGGCAAGACTTTGACTATTACCTAGGTTTCCCGAGTCTCTGTGCAATGAGTTCTTCAACATGAACTAACATACTCAATGCATGTACTTCAAGCAATCTTTACTAATGACTCTCTGGAAGTGTAAATCACTGGTCCCTAGCCCCCTCAGGGGTTTTGATTAGTAAAATGTATTTTAACATCTGTTCAACTCAACACTGATTAATTGCAATATAGCATCATTTTTTATCCCTCTCTCCACCATAAGCAACACTCTATTCCTACATCAAGGCATAAATTCACATGGAGCAGGGATTCCACCTTATCATACCTGCGATGAACCCTTTCGTCAGTTGGTGAAACTCATGGATTGTTTCTCAGATTTTTTTAATTCGCAATTAAAGGAAGTATTAAATTTTAGTTAGAAGTTCATGAAATAAACTTATATATACATGTACATATACACATATGTATACATACATACATGTATATATACATATATGTATATATTCTCATCCAAGTTCACAGATTCCCTGAAGCCTATTCACAGGTCCCTCCAGGTCCTTTTACTCTAAGTTAAGAACAACTAGCATGTGATAATTTCTCAAACAAATGATGTCACAGGCCTTCAAGATTGTCATTGGCAATGAAAGAATGGAGTTCACTAATATGTAGTTGATATAGCACTGCATCAGTCCAACTGTTCAGGAAAACAACTTTTAATCATACAAAAATGTTCACTAAATTGTTCATACCCCTTATTTAGATCAGTAATACATCTACTTAATGTCTATGATCTTTCTCCCTTCCTTCCTTCCTTCCTTCCTTCCTTTCTCTCTCTGTCTCTGTCTCTCTGTCTTTCTCTCTGTCTCTCTCTGTCTTGGTCTGTCTTTTTCTTTCCCCAAATCAATATGTATATATTATTCATACGCATACATATGTGTATATGTATATATGTATATTTGTTTATGTGTACAAGTTATATTTTTGCATGTGCATATGTATGTACATGTTCATTATCTCAAAGAAGTCAGAGAGAAAGTACTTCTATGGACCAAGATATTCATGGCAACACTTTTTATAGTAGGAAAAAAAAAGACATAAGAAATAAAATGGTACCCATTTACAGGAGACTGGCTGAACAATTTGCAGTATATGAATATACTGTCAAAGAATGTTATTGTACCATAAAAAGTATGAATAATTCAGGAAAAGAGAGGATGACATATAGATTGATACATGACGAAGGAAGTAGAGTCAGAAGAATAATGTGTGCAATGACAACAGAAACACAGATGAAAACAAAACTAAACAATCAATCAATTCAGATTCATTGCACTGACAAATCTTGTTCCCAAAGAATAGATGATAAACAACTTATCCCTTCCTTTGGTAAAAAAGAGACCTCTTTCCTCATTGTTTTATAAGATAAAATGTGGAGGTGCATCAATCTGGAATCAAAGGAGCTTGGTTCACATCCTTGCTTTGATATCAGTTCCTTATGTGACCTTGCACAAGTGAATTAAGCTTTCTGTGCCACAATTTTCTCACCTGCAAAACAAAAAGTTTGGATGAGATGGTCCCTAAGGTTCCTCCCAGCTATAAATTTAATGGACCTTGAGAGCTGAAGTTATCAGGTTTATTTTCCTGAAACTGGTAGCTTCATGGTGAATCTTGTATTGTTTATAAATAATTAATATACAAAGCATAACAAATATTTACATATTTAAATTTTTAAAATTATAATATAATTTAACAAACCAGTAATAATAGATCATATTTTCTTCCCTCTTTGGGACTTTCTGATTTCTCTGTACATTCACATCTGTAGGAATGTTTTTTTTAAATGCAATAGTCAATATATTCTTCTAATTGCAGTTACTTCACTTTTCATTATTGTGTATATCTTTTTCTAGATATTATCATATTCACAATTTTTCATGGAGCTGGAATATTGCATTGTATAATTTGTTTGACTATCCATAAACTATTAGACATTTATTTTCCATATTTTTCCATCGCAAATATTGCAACCATACATATTTTATAATTTTCTTTTAAATTATCTACTTAGTATATTTTTCTAGGAATGAGCTTACTGGGTTAAAGCATAATAATGGCATGATGACTGTAGTCATACTGCCAGATGGTCTTCCAAAAAGAGTGGACATATTTGCAATTCTGCTAATAATACATGAATGTGCCTGTTTCCTTGCCACTATCCCAATATTTATTTTGCATCATTTTTTCATTTTTTCCAAATTAACAAATATGAAGTAATATCACAGAATAATTTTGACTTGTTTTTATTTGATTATTAATGAGGTTGAGCATTTTAAAGGAAAATTCATAGTTTTTTGTTCCAGTTTTGTAACTTCTCTATTATTATTCTTTGACCATTTATCCACTAGAGAATAAGAACTATTTGCTCCCCTTATTCATTGTGTGTAACTACTACTCTGATTTTTCATTCCTTTCAGTAGAAGCATCAAAAGCATGGCATAATAAAGAGAGTCATTTGATTTGAAAAAATATAGTAATAAAATACATAGTAATTAAAAATAAAAATAAAATATAGTAATAACTGGAATTATTGCTTACATCTGTATGTATGGAGGATGGCATTTGGGGCCATTTAGGACCAAGTGGTGCTATGTGAAGGGGTGCTTAGTTGTAGAAGCTACAATGTTAGCAAGGCTAATATAAGCAAGGGTAAATTTCTATTGAGCAAAATTCCATCACTTTATTCAGGAGTAATTCTGATTATCAAATTTCCCTGTGGTGAACAGAAAGATTATACTCACAGAATCACATAACTCAAGAAGAGGTGGGGTAGGGGTAAATGAATGATTGATAGAATCAGAGAATGTTAGAGCTGGAAGGAAATGTTAGATATCCCCAACATAGTTCAATTTCTTTTATTTTATAGATAAGGAGGTAAAACCCAGAGTGGTGAAATAGCTTCTAATTCTCAAGACCACTCAACAAGTTAATGGTAGAGAACCAGACTATCCATATCAAGAAATACTTACCAAGCACCTATTGTGTGTCAGGGTAACATTATAGTCCCTAGTAATAGGAAGACAAAACTAAAGCCTCTGCTTACATTCTATTGTTAGAAACAATAGGTACAGGTGTATCAATTCAAAATTTCATAAAGTAATCTCTTGACAGGGAGACTGGTTCTCTATCCATTGCACATACTGTGTCTCTCCTGTGTTTTTCAACACAGCTTTCATATTGTTGTCACCCTCTGTCATATTTGCTTTATTTTGCAAGATTTCTCTACAATACACTAGGACATGTACATTTTTGTTAAATGAAAGAACATTTAAATTTATTTTGTTTTGAACATGTAGTGACAATTCTTGAAGTAATTGGAGCAACCACCCTGTTGTAAAACATACATTAGAAAACACTTACTTTGTGAAAGATTGAAATTTAACATTTTACTTTTATGTGGTAGCGCTGTCATAAAGGCTGTATGGTGAAATAATTACAATGTTTGGCTTCGACTCAAGAAGACTGGATTCAAAATCTGCCTTGGATACTTGAGCTATGTGATCATAGGCAAAGCACAGCCTCTACGTACTCCAAAAAAGCCTGTAGGACTTCTCTACTAAAACGTATAGGAGTTAATCTCATTCACCCATTTGAATAAGGAAGTCTTTATTACACTCATAAGAATATCATATTATTATCAATGACTGTGTCATCTTCCTGTGCTACTGTAATCTCAATGAGAACAGGTACTATTTTTAAATCTGAACTTTGTATCTCAAAAGTGCACAGGAATCTGCACAGTATAGATGCTTAAAATAGGGAAGGAGAAGGAAGGAAGAAAGGAAGGAAGGAAGGAAGAAAGGAAGGGAGGGAGGAAAGAAAGAAGGAAGGAAGGAAGGAAAGATGGAGGGAGGAAGAAAAAAGAAAAAAGGAGGAAAGAAAGGAAGAAGGAAGGAAGGAAGAAAGGAAGGGAGGGAGGAAAGAAAGAAGGAAGGAAGGAAGGAAAGAAGGAAGGATGGAGGGAGGAAGAAAAAAGAAAAAAGGAGGAAAGAAAGGAAGAAGGAAAGGAAAAACCAAAGGAATGAAGGAGGAAATGAAAGCAGGAAGGAGGGAGGGAAGAAAGGGGACAAAGGAAGGAAAGAGGGAAGAGAGGAGGGAAGGAGGAGAAGGAGGATAAAAGGAGGAAGGAAAGAAAGAAGGAAGAGAGGGATGGAGAGAAGAAAAGGAAAGAAGGAGGAAAAGGAGGAAAGAAAAGAAGAAAGAAAGGAAGCACGAAAAGAATGGAGAGAAGGAAAGCAGGAAGAAGGGAGGGAAGGAAGAAAGGGACAGGAAAGGAAGGAAAGAAGGGAGGGAGGAGGAAAGTATAAGAAAAAGAAGGAAGAAAAAGGAAGGAGGAAAAGAAGGAAATGAAGGAAGGAAGGAAGGAAGAAAGAAAGGAAGGAAGGAAGGAAGGAAGGAAGGAAAAAGGCTTTTCCTTTTAAGAGATCAAAGAATTTGTTTTACAGTAGGTCAATAGGTGGTAGACAGAATGTTATTGACCATTAGAAAATAAATTCGTAAAGTAATTTTCCACCCTTTTAAGTTGGGATCATATATTTCCTTAAAAATAAAAGTCCTCTGTCCCCTCATTGAAGTAGATATAAATATCAATGTAAATACTATCTTTTTTTTTCTGAATGCAGAGGACAGTTTGAATGCTCGTAAAACTTGAATGGGTGTGTTACCTTTATCAATTTCACAATGTAATGATCACCTCCAACATGCATCTGTGTGAGAAGTTGTAGCTACTGTTATTTTGCTTACTAAAACATTCAGTCTATGGTGGCTCAATGATGGCAGGTGGGTGATTTAAAGTGGCATGATCAGAGCCGGTCCTACTCAACATTTATCTTCAGTACCACCCTGCCTTCTCTATCCATTTCCTCACATTTACAAAGAGTTTCCCTTGGCCTTTTAACTCAACTAGATGGTGGTGTTCTGTCCCATTCTTGCATTCAGCTGACTGTCATCTAACATTTTCTAAACTGTGAATGATAGCTAATAATGGCTATGTTCCAGACAAACTGAACCCAGAGAATAATTGATGTTAGACAAGGCAGTGACTTTAGAGATCACCTAGTGCAATACTTTTTTTCAAATGTCGGTATTTATTGTTTAAGTTCAAGAACAGGTTATGAAAGGGGTGGGGGTGGGGGGCCTAGGGGAGATGGAAGAAGGGAGGAGACAGGGAAATGAGATCCTCTCATCTGTGTCTGCTCTAGATGGGGTTGATCCTGATTTCTGACACTTGGTCCAAGGCACACAATGAAGCACATGGTAAGATGAAGTTCCACGGGGGTCTAGGTTTAGGAAGATGTCAGGGGTGGCCACAGTTACATGTCCAATCAGAGGTGGGGGCTGGGATTCTCCTTGGATCAGCAGCACTGCTTCTTTTTAGGAACTGAAACCTAGCGATAAGTTCCATCTCATTTCTTCCAGCTCTTACAAAACATTCTTGTAGTTAAAAGTCTTTGTGCTAAAGAATTCTTTCATCACCTCTCTAACTTCTTGTACTTTGCTTCTAGCTTCTTAGAATATGCATCCAACTTGTAGGCTGCCTGCTTCAGAGCTGCTACTTGCTCCTCAATTAAAGTGATCAGATCCAGATAAGGCTGAAGTGCTGCATATTTCCCATTTAAGTCCTTTAGGTTTCTACTTATGTTTACTGTGATATCTTTTATTTCTAGATACTTCAGGCTGGCCAGTTTGTTCATATTTTCCAGAAGTTTATAGTCTGAACTGGTGGCTTTCAGCTTACCTGTCAGGTATGTGGCCATTTTGGAGAACATGTGCTGGCACAGCCCCATGATGTCCACTTTGGCAGGTTCTGTGGCCTCCTCAGCCATCTCCACCATGGCATCGTCTAGGCCGGGAAAGGGAGGAAGGAGAAAGCATGGAGGGAAGGATAGGGATGGGGGAGGAGAGAGAGAGGGGAGATGAGAGAAAGGGAGGGGACAGGAGTGGAGAAAAGAGGAGAAAAGGGACAATACTTTTGGTTTTTAGATTGGACTGTGCTTTTATTGATATATAAAGACACTCCCACTCTAAGGCAAAACTCATCTGCTCTGCAACTGAGTTTTATAGAGTTGAGGAGTGCAGGAAGGAGGGAAATTGAGATAGTAGATTATTGCTCAGAGTCACAGAGTTATCTAGTATGAACTAATCAGCAAGTATGTATGAAGTATGTACTATGTGCCAGGCCCTGTGGTAGGCCCTGGGCCTACAGTTCCAGCCCTCAAGGAACATATTGGAGAAGGCAGGCAAAATTGACACGTATAAGTATAGACAAAACTCATTAAATGTCCAAAGTAATTTGTGTCTATGATGAGGGGACGGGAAGAAGCAGCGTTAGCAGTTGGGGAAATCAGAAAAAACCTCATGGAAGAGGTGGCATTTGAGCTGAGCTTTGAAGGGAAGTACTTAAACCCAGGTATTCATGAGTTTACCATATCTAACCCTCTACCTTTTATTAGCTCTCCCAAATTCCTTGTTTTTTTCAAGAGGAAATAGAAAATCAAGCCAAAAGGCTTAATGATTTACCCAAATTACTTTACTAGTGACTTCCTTATCTCATCTTCTCCTCAACCACTTCTATGAATCCACACAGATCTTCCCCTCCCCCCAATATTTTGATATTTCCACTTTCTGAAATGCTTTCCCTTTAAGACAGAACCCAGATGTCACTTTCTCCAAGGGCCCTTCACTGATCCCACAGGTGAAATCATTCTTTCTCTCCCCTTTCAGATTTCTTATTGTTCTCTGTGTAGGCTTCTCCTTTGCACCATCATTTTCTACTCTATCCTACTTATCTGTGTATATAACATGTCCCCTCTTCGCAATGGATTGTAAGCTTCTTAAGGTGCCTTATATGTCTTTGGACCACCAGTGCCTAGCAGAATAACTTGTAAAAAGTTAGTACTTAGATATTTCAATTGTTATAGTTATTATTTCAATTGAATCCCCAGTCAAAGGTAGAAACTTAAATTTTTTAGGTGGTGGGGTGGGGAGGAGGTAGCGTAGAGTGAAGTTGTGGCAGAGGGCTAGTTACTGTCCCTACTTGATAAAACTCTATGATAAGGACTTTTATATAGACATAACTGTAGGTCTTTCTCCTCTCCCTCTCTCACTCCCTTAGGAGAGGGAGCACATGATCTGACAAAATTTGGGGTAGATTGCTGTCAACTGTAATAAACATTCTCTTTTGTAGAAAAGCTCATCTGAACATATGAGCCAATGGCAGCAGTGGGTGACCATGTTTCAGGGAAGCTTCCTATGCACCCCAGAGTAAGGCTCCTTCTGCCTCATATCCTCAAATAAATCTGTGGTGACTATTGTTCTTGTTCACTCATTAGTTTTCCATAAGGGTTTCTCCAACATGCCAGGACCTTCCTCTTGATTTCCTGTGAATCTCAGTGGAGCACATGCCCTGTTCATCACTTATTTCTTCCTCTTGCCGCATGACCCAGTCCATCTTCTTTTTACTTAGAAATTTCTTTGATGCTTTGTTTATAAATATATATATATATATATATATATATATATATATATATATATATATATATACATACACATCCATGAAAGTTTATATTATATAATATAAATATATAAATAAATATAAATACACATAGACATATATGTATATACATAAATGCGTATACATATTTGTGTAAATATGTGTATACACATATCTCAAAATCTTAGTGTGACTTTAAACTATTAAAGCTTATAACTGCACTAAGACTTTTGAGACATACACATATATACATACATAGATATGAATGTTTGTATGTATGTATGTGTAGCAAGAGACCGAGGCAGACAAGGAAAAGACAGGACAAGAGAACACAGAAGAGGAAAGCTGAGGGGAGGCAGAGCAGAGACACAGAAAGACTGACAGAGTTAGAGAGATAGAGACATACAGGAATGGGAGAGCAAATGGAGAAATGAGAGAGAGAGAGAGAAAGAGAGAGAGAGAGAGAGAGAGAGAGAGAGAGAGAGAGAGAGAGAGAGAGAGAGAGTGACTCTGATTGGATAACAGGCATTCTTCATGCACTTGCTTTTCTTCTTTGGTGAGGTTAACCAGGGGTTGGGAACCTGCCATATGAGGCCATATTTGGCCCTTTAGGTCCTTAAGTGCAGCCCCTTGACTGAATCCAAACATCACAGAACAAATCTCCTTAATAAGATGATATATTCTGTAAAACTTGGACTCAGTCAAAAGTCTACACTCAAGGAGCTAGAAGGCCACGTGTGGTTTCAAGGCTGCAGGTTCCCCACCCCTGGTAGGCCAAACTCCTTTAAAGGACTGTGGATCTCATTTAAGAGACTTTGTAATGTTTTCAAGACCATTTTCCTCCTATGTGAGAGAATCAGCAATGGTTTGGCAGTATGTAGCTCAGAAGGGCAGGACAATTCAGCATCTGAAAGTTTTCTCTGAAGAAAGCTGACAAGCTGCTGAGTTGTGTTCAACACTTATACACAGATAATCTACCTTCCCTCCCCCCCTCCCCCAGGCCTAGATTTAGCTCTGATTTTTTTTCTAATTGCACATCATCAACAAGCCTAGATGCTACTAAGCAATTCAATTATAGCCCAGAAAAAGCAAGAGCAGGATAACTTGGAGCATTTATTTTATGCTGTATATTGCCTGGTAATTGTGGTTAATCATTTTACTGCCGAAGTGCACCCACTTCAGTTCAAGCCCATTTAACAGGCAATCAAGAATTCAATGGAAGAGAAGAGATGAAGAAAAGTGTGCTTATTTAAAAAATTATTTTAATATTATTTATCAAGGGCCAATACACATTTAGCTAGTTTATATGCTAAAAATCACTTTAACCTTTTGTGTTCCATTAAAATGATGGGCCCATTCTTTTCCAGGGAAAGTTTCTTGAGGAGATACATTAACTCTTTCAGATCCCTAGATTACCATGTAAGTGATATACTAAATTGTGTCTCATCCCCTTCTACTAGCCTTTATAAGTTGGTGTATCTTTCTCAATTTCTAATGTATTAATTAAGTGCAGTAAAAATTGACTTACCTGGAATTCAAACAGCCTAAAGTTCTCTACTATCTTTTGTTTCTGCCATACTAAAGCATAATCAAAGTATCATGGAAGGTTAGAGCTGGAAGGGCCCTTATAGGTCATCTAGTTTAACTGCCTCAGTTTATACAGGAGAAAACCGAAGCTTAGAAAAATTAAATTGTTCTCAGATTGATGCCCCAGAGGAATTGTGACTTCCTAAAGTGTATTTTTGATCCTCAAAAAAATAAAAATAAAAATAAACCATCTCTCTCATTATAGTTTAGTGTTAAGCAAATTTTATCATGCTTTAATTCTTTGAAAATGCCCAATTCATACAAATGAAGGAACTTGCCACTAACTAAATGTTTGGTTAACTGTAACTTTGCTGTACTTGATAAGAGAGTTTTTAATAATGGCTCATCACCATCTTTTTATTTCCTAGCAACAGTGCTCAAAGGAAGCAAATGTTATTTTAAAGCTAGGGAAATTGAGCTACAAAACTATTAAGATTTTTTTCCAAGTAATGGGATAGAAGAGTAGCAAAGCCAGAACCCAGTTGCTCTCCTTCTAAAGCTGGTTGCTGTAAAAGGTTCCATAACTTCTGACTGGGACTTTGTAACCTCCTACCCAGAAAAAGGTATGGTACAGAAAGCATGGTCAGGAAAAGGATATAGCCATCACTGATCTGGTGACTCAGAATCATCCTTGCCAAAAACGTCAATGTCCTTTGTGCTCAAGATTTCAGCAGAACATAACTGACCTCTTCAGAGATGTACAAAGCAAAAGAGACCTTCAAAAGAGACAAAGCCACTGAGAAACATTTGATCCTTGTAATCTTATTGCTCCACTTTGTAGAGTTTCTTAAGGGGCATTATAGCTTTGTAAGTTCAGAGACATAAAGCTGGAAAAGACTTGAGACCATCTAGTCCACCCTCTTCTGCTTTATCATGTGTCATCATATTGAGGTGGCAGGAGTTAGGCATTCAATGAAAACAGATGAAGATGGATGAAGATACCATGTGAGGTCTGGTAGACAATGAGAACCAATACCAAGATGGGAGAAGGCAGGGTCAGAATAGTGGAGAGAGAATAGTCTAATACCACAGCAGCTGCATTGCCTCATGATATGCAGAGTCCATCCTGGGAAGGAGGAACAACAATCTCCCTCTCTCTTAGGCCTTTATCATTTCATTTTCTACGGCAGCACTGGTACTGGGGCTTCACCAGTGGCAGATCTCCTTAGGACTGGGTTTGTCTCCTTAACAGAGACATATAGGCTTTATTGTATTCATTCTCTTTTCATGGGAAACAACATCCCCCTGTTAGTCACTTGTATTTTTTAATCCATTGTTGCTATTTTTTTTCTGAAATCACAAATGTACTTCAAGTTGGAGAGCTTTCTGTTTTCTTAGCATATACAACTGTCCTCTCTTAAGAACATCTTATATTCTTTGGCTGTGCTTTAAAATGTTTTCATCACTTCCTTAATGATTTTCCGGGCATATACTAATAACAGCTTGTGTTTATAGAGTACATTATGGTTGAAAATGCTCTTCACACATTATTTCATTTGATACAAGAATTCTATGAAGTAGGTGGAATAAATGACAATATCCTCACATTACAAATAAAAAAAAGTTCAAGAGGCTAAATTTCTTTCCTTTTCCAACTCTGTTCCTGAATTTTTCTGGATGTCAAAACCATTCTTCTACCTCCTATCCCCCACCACTGCTGGTTCATCTTGGAGCTTCTTACAGCTCCTACATCCCTTTGGCCCTGGAAGAGCCTACCACCTACAAGGCCCATTCATGATTTTCCCTCCTTAATATCTGCCTCCCCTCTCCCATTTGTGAGATCATCCTGGAACTTCTATTTTGGAGCCAGGGAAGATTCAGATTCCACCCTGGCCTACCTTCATCTGTCCCTCAAAACCGTGCTCCCCTTCATCCTTTCTCCTTTTTCAGCTTTTTTTGTGTGCATTGTCTTCCTTCTGTTAGAATGTAAGTTCTTTGAGATCAGAGATTATCTGTCTTTTTGCATTTATATCTCCAGCACTTAACTCAGTGCTTGGAACACAGTAAACTCTAAAAATGTTTATTTCCTTCATTCCTCATATGTCCTACCAAACATCAAATAGTCATTAAATATCAGAACTGGATTTTCAGTCCAGATCTTTATACTAGAACATACAACCACTTTGATTCATGCAACTGGTTTGCAAAAACTTTAAAACGGGAATAGTTCATTTTTTAAAAATTCAGAAATAATAAAATGGTCAGTACACTTTTTAACCTACTGTGTTTGTTTTAACATCTCTGCCTAAACCCAAATCATGACTTCTATGCATCATGATGTGACACCTCTTGGTACTGCCCTACCTCCTCCATTCACTTTCTATTATTAAGTAAATCACTAAAATCTATTAAGTACCTATTAAGTGCCAGACACTGCTAAACCCTGGGGATTCACAGAAAGGAAAAGATAACCTCTAGTGTCAAGGAGCTCACTGTCTAACTGGGGAGGCCACAAGCAAACAACAACATTCAGACAAGCTATGAAGAATACAAATTGGAAATAATTAACAGAAGCAAGGCATTTGAGATAGCAGAACTGAAACAGGCCCTGCCTGGCAAAATCACCAAGACCAGTAGTGATTCCCAAACCTCTTAGCACCGGACAGGGCTCTCTCAGAACTGGGTGAGAGAAGTACGAGGCCTGTGCAAGCAGCAACAGCTACACCTAGGGATATCAGCCCACAGATAAGTCACATACTTGAACTTCCAGAACCATGATGGCAGAGTAAAGTGAGTGCTCTCATTCCTCCCCTTGTTAACCTTGAAAAACCTAGAGAATATTGCCCTAGGAAAAATGCTGGAATAGTGAATCCTAGGAGAACAGCAATCTTTTAGCACAGGGGGCTAAGCAGATGACAGGGAAGAGTTCCTCCTGTGGTGGCTAAAGGGGTCCAGGGCAGGACCAGAATCATTCCAGCAAGCCCCACCTCAGCAGACCACAGGAGATCCTGAGCCGAAGGTGGGTGGAGCCAACAAGTGCCAATACCAGGACCCCAGGTGTGCCTCTGCACAGCCAGGGGAATTGGCAGACACCAGCATGGGTGTCCACCAATGGCTGAGCCTATCCAACCCTGCGGAGGAGGTAACTTCCAGTGGCCAGACCACCCTTCCCCCACATCTCACTCTGTGAGCTTCAGTATAACCCTGGGGAAACTCAGAAAGACCTGGCCTTGGCACACACCAGCTAGCTCCAGCTCAGCACCAGGCGAGTGGCAGCATTATATACATAGCTTTTAGCTGACAGAACCAGAGGCTGCCACAAACAAAGCCAGTAACCAGGACCCTAGCTCCCACCACAAGAGGCATGGGACAGAGCCCCCACTGCCCCAGGAGCAGAAATCCACATTAAAAGCCAGGAAAAAAGGAAACCACCATGAATAAGAAGCAAATTAGAACAGTGAAGACCATAGAATCTTACTATGGGGACAGGGAGGATCAAAATACAAATTCAGAAGAGGACAGCATTGACACTATGCCCACATCTGAAACCTCAAAAGAGAATATGAACTGGTCTCAAGCTGAAAAAGAATTCTTGGAAGACCTCAAGAAGGAATTTAAAAACCAAATTAGAGAGGTAGAAGAAAAATTGATCAATAATTTTAAAAATAGAAATTACAAAATAAAAAAATTCACTGAACAGAACAATTTCTTAAAAAGTAAAATTGGCCAAATGGATAAAGAGGTGCAGAGCCTATCTGGAGAAAATAACTCCTTAAAAGGAAAAATTGACCAAATGGAAAAGAAGATACAAAAGCTAATTGAAGAGAATAATTCATTAAAAATTAAAACTGGGCAAGTAGAAGCTAATGACTCTATGAGGCATCAAGAATCAGTCAAACAAAATCTAAAGAATGAAAAAATAGCAGAAAATTTAAAATATCTCATTGGAAAAACAACTGACCTGGAAAATAGATCCAGGAGAGAAAATCTAAGAACTATTGGCCTACTGGAAAGCCATGAAGAAAAAAGAGCCTGGACAGTATCTTCCAAGAAATCATCAAGGAAAACTTCCTTGAACTCTTAGAACCAGAGAGCAAAATAGTCATTGAAAGAATCCACCAATCACCTCCTGAAAGAGATCCCAAATTGAAGATGCCAAGGAATATTGTAGTCAAATCCCAGAATTATCAGATTGAGGAGAAAATACTGCAAGCAGCCAAAAAAACCCAATTCAAATATCTAGGAACTACAGTTAGGGTCACACAGAATCTTTGAACTTCTATGTTAAAAGATCAGACGGATTGGACTATGATATTCCATAAGGCAAAGGAGCTTGGACTACAAACAAGGATCAACTACCCAGCAAAATTGAGCATAATCTTTCAGGGAAGGAGATGTACATTCAGTGAAATAAGGGATTTCCAGACCTTCCTGATGAAAAGACCAGAGCTTAATGGAAAATTTGACTTTCGATTACAGGACTCAAAATAGGCATAAAAATTAAACAGGAAAAAAAGAGAAAAAGAACCTTGCTATTCAATAAGGCTTAACTGTTTACATTCCTATTTGGGAGGATGATACTTGCTAATCTTGACAATTGTATATTTATTATGACATTTAAAAGGGATATACATGGATAGAGGCTATGGGTATAAATTAACTGATGTGATGATAAAAACCCTAACTAAGGGGTACAAAGGGATTGTAATGGGAGAAGAGAAAAGGTGGAGGCAGAAAGGGATAAATTCTATGATATGACTGTTATGGTAATTAGGGTGGGACCTTTTTACTGTTTTCTCTTTTGGAATGCTGAGGTAATGGAGTACCTTTGGTGAGTTTTGCCTTTTCAAATGTAAGCAAAGTGGACTTTTTGTTGTCTTTGTTTCAGAGTGTTTCTCAGCACTAAGGAATCTTTGAATTGGGAGTCTTTGATGATCTGCTTACATCTAGAGAAGGCCTAATTCACATGGGTTTGAGTCACATGGTTGCGATGCTCTCTGACTCTAAGCAAGTGGTTAAGTCACAAGAAGGCCTAAGTTATGTGGGTTTGAGTCACATGGTTGTGAAGCCCTTTGACCCTGAAGAAGTATATATAAACTCAGAGGTCAGCATTTTGCCTTTTGGCACTCACTCATTGGAAGAGGCTGGTGATGAAACTCTGGGCAGCCACTGAAGCAGCCCCCATCCCCCCCTTTGAAAACCCAAATGTTGGTGCTTCTCTCTGGTAAGTGTGATTTGGTCAGACAGATAAAAGCCTGTCTGTTGGTCCAGTTGTAATTTCTGTTTGTATTTGCTCTGTAGTTCAGAGTGGTGGCTTTCCCACCTTAACTAAGTGAATGGTATATGTATGTTTAATTAAAGTAAGATTGTTAACCTCTTAAAGTTCCTTTCCTTAGAAAAGCAGATCAAAGGACCTGTACTAGCAGCCCTCCTGTGTGCTCTTGTTATTGATCTTGGATGCCCATCAATTGGGGAATAGCTAAACAAATTGTGGTATATGAATATAATGGACTACTATTCTGTTATAAGAAATCAGGAGTAGATGGATTTCATAATAACCTGGAAAGACTTATGTGATCTGATGCTGAGTAAGGGGAGCAGAACCAGGAGAACATTATACACAATTACAGACACACAGTATCTGTCATGACTAACTTTGATAGATTTTGCTCTTCTCAGCCATGCAAAGTTCTAAGACAACTGCAAAAGACTCATGATGGAAAAAGCAATTCACATCCAGAGAAAGAATTAGGAAGTCCCAATGAAGATTGAAGCAAATTATTTGCTCTTTTTTGTTGTTTTTGTTTTTGTTTCTGTTTTTTTTTTCTTCTTTCTTGTGGTTCATTCTATTAGTTATAGTTCTTCTTTACAACTTGACTATTATGGAAATATGTTTAATGTGAAGGTATATGTCAAACCTATTTTGGATTGCATGCTGTCTTGGGTGGGGAGTGGGGAGGAGAGGGAGAGGGAGAAAATTTGAAACTCAAAAACGTGAGGAACTGAATGTTGTAAAGTAAAACTAAATTAATTAATTAATTTTTAAAAAGAATGGCATTTGAATTCAGAGGAATCAGAAAATCCTCCCTGTAGAAGATGGAGTTTTAAATGAGACTGGAAGGAAGCTAGAAGGCAGAGATGAGGATGGAGAGCATTCCAGGCATGTGGGATAGCCAATGAAAATACTTAGGCTGTCTCTTTTTAATTTATTTATTTCTAGTTTTCAACATTCATTTCCACAACATTTTGAGTTACTAATTTTCTCCCCATCTCTCCCCTCCCCCCAACTCCAAGATGGTATGCATTCTGATTAGCCCTTTCCCCAGTCTGTCCTCCCTTCTTTCACACATACCCCCCCTTATTCCCTTTCCCCTTACTTTCTTGTAGGGCAGGATAGATTTCTATACCCCATTGCCTGTATATCTTATTTCCCAGTTGCATGTAAAAACAATTTCTAACATTTGTTTTTAAAACTTTGAGTTCCAAATTCTCTCCCTTCTTCTCTCCCCACCCAACCTCATTGAGAAGGCAAGCAATTCAATAAAGGTTATACCTGTGTCATTATGCAAAACACTTCCATAAATAGTTGTGTTGTAAAAGACTAACTATATTTCCCTCCATCCTATCCCACTCTCCGTTTATTCTATTTTCTCCTTTGACCCTGTCCCTTTTCAAAAGTGTTTGTTTCTGACTACCCCCTCCCCCAATCTGCCCTGCCTTCTATCATTCCTCCCTTTACCCCTTCCCTGCTACTTTCCTGTAGAATAAGATAACCAATTGAGGGTAAGTTATACCCTCCTTATTGAATGAAAGTAAGGTACACTCATTCCCTTTCACCTCCCCCCTCTTCCCTTCCATTAAAACAGCTTTTTCTTGCCTCTTTTATGGGAGATAATTTACCCCATTCTATCTCTCCCTTTCGCTTTCTCCCAATATATTCCTCTCTCACCACTTAATTTTACATTTTAGATATCATCCCTTCATATTCAACTCACTCTGTGCCTTCTGTCTCTGTCTCCCTCTGTTTCTCAGTCTCTGTCTCCGTCTCTCTCTCTAAATATATATATACATATATATATATATGTAGATATATACACATATATATGTATGCACACAAACATATACACATACATATATATGTGTATATATATACATACACACACACACATACACACACACATACACACACATACACACATACATATATATTTTACCTTCAACTACCCTAATACTGAGAAAGATCTCATGAGCTATAAATATCATCTTTCCATGAAGGAATGTAAACAGTTCAACTTTAATAAGTCCCTAATGATTTATCTTTCCTGTTTATCTTTTCATGTTTCTCTTGATTCTTATATTTGAAAGTCAAATTTTCTGTTCAGCTTTGGTCTTTTCACCAAGAATGCTTGAAAGTCCTCTATTTCATTGAATGCCCATTCTCGCCCCACCTAAAATATTATACTCAGTTTTGCTGGGTAAGAGATTCTTGGTTTTAATCCTAGCTCCTTTGACCTCTGGAATATCGTATTCCAAGCCCTTCAATCCCTTAGTGTCGAAGCTTCTGCATCTTGTGTTATCCTGATTGTATTTCCACAATATTAAAATTGTTCCTTCCTGGTTGCTTGCAATATTTTCTCCTTGACTTATGAACTCTGGAATTTGGCTACAATAATCATAGGAGTTTTCCTTTTGGGATCTTCTTCAAGAGGTGATGGATTTTTTTTTCAATTTCTCTTTTACTCTCTGTGGTTCTAGAAAATCAGGGCAGTTTTGATAGTTTCTTGAAAGATGATGTCTAGGCTCTTTTTTTGATCATGGCTTTCAGGAAGTCCAATAATTTTTAAATTATCCCTCTTAGATCTATTTTCCAGGTCAGTGGTTTTTCCAATGAGGTATTTCACAGTACCTTCTATTTTTTATTCATTTGCTTCTATTTTATAATTTCTTGATTTCTCATAAAGCCATTAGCTTCCATTTGCTCTATTCTAATTTTTGAGCAATTATTTTCTTCAGTGAGCTTTTGGACCTCCTTTTCCATTTGGCCAATACTGCTTTCTAAGGCATTCTTCTCCTCATTGGCTTTTTGGATCTCTTGCCTTTTGGGTTAGTCTATGTTTTCAGATTTTATTTTCTCCTATATTTTGGGTGGTCTCCTTTAGCAAGTCATTGACTTGTTTTTCATGGTTTTCTTGTGTCACTCTCATTTTTCTTCCCAAGTTTTCCTCTACTTCTCTTACTTCATTTTCCAAATCCTTTTTGAGCTCTTCCATGGACTGCAACCAAATTCATATTTTTCTTGGAGGCTTTTGATGTAGGATCTTTGACTTTGCTGTCTTCTTCTGGCTGTGTTTGATCTTCTTTGTCACCAAAGTAAGATTCTATAGTCTGAGATTTTTATGCTGTTTATTCATTTTCCCATCCAATTACTTGACTTTTGAGCTCTTTGTCAGGGTATGACTATGCTTCCAGGATGAAGAGTGCTCTGTCCCAAGCTTCTGGTGTTTTTTTTTTTTTGTTTTGGTTTGTTTTGTTTTTTTTTTTTTTTTGCACAATTGTTTTCAGAGCTACTTCTAGACACCTGTAAAATTTCACTTCTTCTGTGGTGGTATGATCCAAGGAGAAGTGTTTACTCCTCTCCTGGCCTGTGCTCTAGTTGGTGAGTGACCTCAAACACTCTTTTCTGCCTTGGAACTGTGAGAAGGATTCCCTCTCCACAGACACCACAAACTCTTCCACACCAGTGCTCTTCTTCACCCCAAGACCACCACCAGGACTATGACCCAGATTCAAGCAGGACAAAGCATGAGAATCCTGCCTCAGCACCAGCAAAGAGATCTCGGAACTCCAACTCTGATTAGCCACTTGATTACCCCACCATCTGTGTGCCTGGAACTCCAGAAGCAGCCACTGCTGTTGCAGTCACCTCTGCCACCCCAAAGCCGGGGCCAGGCAAGCTCTTCTCTCACCCAGCTCCAACAGAGTTTTTCCATTGACCTGCTAAGTTGTCTTTGGCATTTGTAGGTTGAGAAGTCTGGAAACGACCACAGCTGCTAGTGATTTAGTGCTCTGAGTCCTGCTCTGCTAGGTCTGTTCTGGCCCTGTCTGTGCCAGAACGACCCAGGCTGGGCTATTCTCTGTTCCCAGCACCATGTGATAGAAATTCCTGTTGACCTTCCAGGCTGTCTTGGGCTGGAGACTTGTTTCACTCCGTCCTTTTGTGGGTTCTGTAGCTATAGAATTTGTTTAGATTCATTTTTTACCTTAATATGGAGACATTTGGGGAAGAGCTCAAGCAAGTCCCTGCTTTTACTGCACCATCTTGGCTCTGCCCCCCGACCCCTGCTTAAGCTATCTGTTACACCTTTACTGTGCCTTTTTTTTCTTGTATATTATATTTGTGCATCTGGCCCAACTTTATTCTATTCCCTCAGTCTGATCATCTTTCTAAACATCAGAATACCAGAGCTAGGAGAAACCTTAGAGATAATCTAGCTTAGACTTTTTCATTTTGCCCATAATGAATCAGCCCAGAGAAAGTCAGTTCCCAAATCATAGCTAGTTTTATGTCATTCATTCATGGAGTAGCTTAGATTGCCACTTAGTCCTCTGCCCTCACAGGATGGTCCTTCTCCTGTTACTATATCTGCTCCTTTTCCCCAGTTTCATTGTTATTATCATTATTATCAAGCTTCTTTATGAACCGTGCTATACTAGGCCTAAAGGGAACTGAACAGATGATAGATAGATGACAGATAGATAGATAGATAGATAGATAGATAGATATATAGGTTATCTTCATGAGACAATAGGATGCTAGACCTGAACTTAAAGGGAACTTTGAGGTCACTGACTGTAACCCTTTCAATTTACAGATGAGGAAATTGAGGCCCATAGAAATTAGATAACTTGCCCATGGTTAAATGGCTAGTAAGGGACTGAGGCAGGATTTGGATGCAGATCTTCTTAACTCCAAATTTCAGAAGTCTATCCACCATACCACAGTACCTCTTACCTCCTCTACCTTTCTATATGATTCTTCCCAATGTTTTTTCTTCCTATCTTAAAGAGCCTGGTAAATTCAAAGTAGAATTTTTTTACATTACTATTCCGTAACTCATGTTTTTGTAGAGAGACTCAGGATGCATCCTGATTAGTATGCAGATGTACAGTTCTGCCTATGTTTAGATATTTTCTAAACAGCGACTAATTAATTTCCCTTCTCAAATATACCTGACCAGAATGTGCAATGGAGGCAGGAACACATGGAAAAATTCTTTGCCTATGACTTCTAAAGAAAGGATTCTGCCTCATAGATTCCATCCCTTACTCCAAGAGAGCAAAGCACTGCCTTCTTTATGAAGCCTTTCCTGATTTTCACCTTCAGCTGTCAGGGTTCTAACTCTTTAAACCTTATATTTAGTGTGTGTGTGTGTGTGTGTGTGTGTGTGTGTGTGTGTGTGTGTGTGCGCGCGCATGCATATATACATACTCTCTTCTCTGATAGAAGTGAATTGCCTTTGGACAGTGACAATATATCCCCAGTACTTAGCACATTGTCTAGCACTTAGTAGGGGCTTAATAAATGCTGATTAATTTACTCTGAGATTTGTAAGTCTACAAAATTGCCCTTCATGCTTTTTCAGCAGTCTAAAATCAAGATTTTCATTTCAGAATTCAGTACTTGTCACTTGTGTATCTCTTTTCCCTCAGGGATCTTAGGATGTATTTAACTCTGTATGCCAAAGAATAAGTGGCTGTCCTTGGGGGTTTGCCATTTTTTTATTTCTCTCAGTCACTTCCACGGGTTAGAGAAGCTCTGAATATCCCTACTCTTCGCTCATTAATTCAGAAATCTACAGTGTGTCAGATGGGAAATTCAGGACTCATGATTCCCAGAGTCAATCCCCTGAACTGCTACAAATTAAAGAGGAAATAGAGATCCATGGATAATAATTACATCATTGTACAAGTACTATTGAAATGCCAAGTGGAAATAGGAGTCCAAACCTTAAAATAAAAAGAGAATAAGGCTCAGAATAGGGGCTTGAAAATATTTACATGTTTTAGTATGAAAACCAATAAGTATTTTCAACCTCATTGTCTTTCCAAGGTATTTTAAATTGATTATAATTGTTTCTCTACCAAATTAAAAAAAAAGTAAGACAATTCAGTTTGAGGAAAAAAACAAATTCGTATGAAAGTTCCTTTTTTACTTTCCTGTGAACTCTTCTTATTCTAAGCCTCCACACATCTATCATCAGTGGAGCATCTCTTTCTCTCATAATTCTCTAAGAAAATTTTCCAAATGGTTTTGAACTCTTTTAAATTAATAATCAACTCCTTCCTCTCTGTTTCTGTCTCTCTCTGTCTCTGCCTCTGTTTGATTCTCTCTCTCTCTCTCTCTCTCTCTCTCTCTCTCTCTCTCTCTCTCTCTCCCTCTCTCCCTCTCTCTCTGTCTCTCTTTCTCTTTCTCTCTCAGATCATATTGGAGGTTTTTAGGCAAGTTGGGAAGCTGAATTAGTTATTTCAGGGAACCAATGGGTAGACCTGTGTCCAGAGATAGCAACACAAAATATACCTGGGATGAGAACAAAATTAAGTCAAATTTAGTAGACAATACCTCCCTGTGGTGGGCAAGACAGAGACTCAGAAACATATTAGCTTACCTTGGGAGGCCACTGGGGGGTGATAGAAGGAGCAGGAAGGGACCAGATCAAAGAAAGCCTTATTTAGGGTGTGGTCATGGGGTCTGGGAAAGTCATTCAACTGGAAGGATTCCATTTTAGCTAATAATTCTTGTTACCTAGGTGTTAAACTTTGCTGCTTCCTTACTATTTGAGGACTGCAGGAATTCCAGTGGCCTTCCTCAGTTGAGGAGTGGTGGAAGAATTTGTGGTATGTGGTCCTGATGCAATATAAATATGCTTTAAGAAATGATGAGCTTGTTGGTTTTAGAAAAAAAAATGTGGATAGGCTTGCACAAAATAATAAAAAGTGAAATGAGAGTAACCAAGAGAACATTGTATACAGTAACAGCAATATTGTTTTGAGAACAACTTTGAGCCAATATGAAATTTTGACTATTATAAATACTCAAATAAACTACAAAGGTCATATGAAGGAAGATGCTATCTGCAGCCAGAAAAAGAACTGATAAATAGAGGTATGTATAGAATGATTTTGTGCATATATGTGTCTAATGGTAGGGAAAAAAAAGAAATTTGTGTGGTAAGTTTATTATATATTTAAAAGGAAGAGCAAGTTGTATATAATAGATTTTCAGTTTCATGTACAATCATCTTTTTTATTCTACTATGTTATGGAAATAATTGTTTTATTTTATAGATCTAAAATAAAATAAAACAATTAAGAATGTCAAAATTTTTTTACATGTAGTTAGAAAAAATAGATTAAAATAAATGAAAAAAATTCAGTGCTGTGGGTATGACCCATGTGACCACATAATAGTTAGGCCTCTGTTAATTGGTATCTTGAAGATACAATTTACTAGGTGTCATTTTCCAAGAGATAGGGATCTAAAATATTCAATTTTACTCCTCTTTGAAGGCATTCACTCACTGGTGCAGAGACAGGAGAATGACGCCTACAAGGTCTTGACATTTTTCTTCCTGACAATTTAAAACTTTTTGACAAAATATATTGCCTCATTGCGGGTAAACTGTTAAAACACATTTAAAAAAAGAGATTCTTGTAATTATTATAAAATAGTTTTATGACATCTCACATAGTTATAATAGATTTGGTATTTTTTAAACAATTTTCTTGAACCTGTTCTCCATTATTTCATAGTTGACATCTTTTTGCCATTGGGCATGTTCAATTTTCTATCCATAAGGAAAAGCATACTTTTTAAAAATATGGGAGGCTGTCATATTCAATGTGATCTGTGTATATGGATGTTAATTTATACAATGTAGCTAATCATTCAATCAATAAGCATAGTGTCAACTGTGTTCCAGGCACTGGGAATGCAAAGTTAAAAAAATGAGACAATTCTTGACCTCAAGGAGGTAACATTTTATCACAGGAGACAACATGTTCATATTTAAGTATTTATAATATATCCAAAATGAATACAGAAATTTTTTGAGGTGGGAGGAGGTACTAGCAGCTTGGAGAATCAGGAAGGTTTCATTAAGAAGGTGGCCCTTGAGTTGACTGGAAAGAAACTAGTGGTTCTAAAAAATAGTGGTTAAGAGAGAGTGCATTCTGAGAATGGGGAATAGGGCAATGGCATGGAAAGGACAGATAATAGTAATAGTAAAAATAATAATAAACAGCTACCATGTATGTAGCTCTCTAAGGTTTTTAAAGCACTTTACAAATATTATCTCATGTTATCCTCACAACAACTCTGTAAGGTAGGTGTTATTTTTATCCCCATTTTAAAAGATGAGACTGAAAGAATTTAAGTAGCTTTTCCAGGGTCACATAGCTAGTAAGTCTCTCAAATGTTCTTCACTTAAGGTCATTTATTAATTCCTTGGTAAAGTTGGGAACTGTTCCAAACATTCTGGAGAGCATTTTGGAACTATGTTTGAAAGGCTATAACAATGTGTACAACTTTTGATCCAGAAATATCACTACTAGGTCAGTTTCCCAAAGAGATTTTTTTGTAAAAAGGAAGATTACCCATTTGTACAAACATATTTATCGCAGCTTTTTGTGATGGCAAGGAATTGGAAATTGATGGCCACCATTTGGGGAATGATTGAACAAGCTGTGGTATATGATTGTGGTGGAATACTATTGCAATAGAAGAAATGATGAGCAGGATGATTTTAGAAAACCCTGGTAAAAATTACGTGAAGTGATACAAAGTGAAGTGAGCAGAACCAGGGGAACATTGTACACAATAATAGGATTATTATATGATGATCCAAGACAATTCTGAACAACTCATGACAAAAAATTCTATTTACCTCCAGAGAAGAACTAATGGAGTCTGGATGCATATTGAAGCATACTTTTTTAAACTATGTTTTTGGTTTTCTTTCACAACACGACTAATATGGGAAACATGTTTTTTCATGACTGTACATATATAACCTATACCAAATTGCTTGCCTTTTCAATGATGGGGGAGGGAAGGATGGAAGGGAGAGAATTTGGAACTCAAATTAAAAAAAATAACGTTAAAATTTTTTACATGTAATTAAAAAATACTTGAAAAAAATTAAAATAAATCATTGTGGGGTGGTGGAAATCACCGAGCAAACGGGTGTAATATAATTAAGTCTGGAAAGGTCAGCTGAAACTATGTTGTAAAGGACTTTAAATGACAAAAAAGCAGAGTTTATATTTGATCCTAGAGGTAAAAGGGATTTGTTTGAATTTATTGAGTGGAGGAATGATATGGACAGAACTGTGTTTTTAGGAATAAATCCTTTTCTCAAATGAGACAGGTAGACCAAACAGGAAGCTGTTGCAATAGTGCAAGCCAGAGATGGTAGGAGTCTGAAATATGGGGATAGCTATTAGAAGAGGTTGATTATAAGACATGTTGGTAGAATCAACAAAATTTGGCAACTGATAAAATATGTTGATAAAAGAGAGTAGGGAGTAAAAAATGAAATTTTATATATGAGTGACTGGAAAGTGATAGTATCCTTGAAAGAAAGAGGGAAATTTGGAGAAAGGTTGGATTTGGGAGGAACATTTTGGACAAATACCCTATAGACAATAAGTAAGGCTATAATGGAACTTATGAAAAATATTAAGGCTAGATATATAAATCTGGAAGTCATTTGGTTAGAGAGCATAAGACCACAGGATTGGATAAGGTTATCAAGAAAGAGAATATGTAGACAGAAAAGAAAAAAGGCTTAGGACAAAGATTTGGGGTACCATTTAGGGGAGAAATGATATTGGTAGCATTCCAGAAACAGAGGCAAATAAGATCAGAAAGGATAAAGGAAAATTGAGAGAGAAAACAATGTCATGGAGGGAGTATTTGTGGTCAACAGTGACAAATCCAATGGACAAGGCAAGAAGCATACAAATTGAGCAAAAACCGTCAGATTTGGAAATTAAGGTATCATTGGTAACTTTGGAGACAGCTGTTTTCTTTAAGTGATGAGGCCAGAAGTGAGATAGCAAATGGTTGAGAGGTAAGATGGAAGAAAAGAAGAATCAGTGGCAAAGAATATATACCTGGTGTTGTTGGGATTTTACAAATTTTCAGCCAAGAAAATGAGAAGAGACGTAGGACATGAGTTTGAGAGTCTGAAAGTGACAAATGACGTTGTCATTGTTATTGTCGGGGCTGTTGTTTTAGATGTAGGAAACTGTGCATGTTTGATGGCAATAAACATGAAATTATTAGATAGGGAGGGATTGAAAATTATATAAGACATATCTATAGGAGCAATCTTTCAGAGACAATGGAAGGAAGATTAGATAGATAGATAGATAGATAGATAGATAGATCATTTATTAAATGCTTACTATGAGCCATGGAATGTACTAAGCACTGAGAATGCAAAATCAAATACAAGTAAAAAGACAATTCCCTTCCTCAAGGAGTTTAAATTCTAATGGAAGAAGATAGATAGATAGATCATTTATTAAATGCTTACTATGAGCCATGGAATGTACTAAGCACTGAGAATGCAAAATCAAATACAAGTAAAAAGACAATTCCCTTCCTCAAGGAGTTTAAATTCTAATGGAAGAAGATAACATATAAGATGGTACTGAAAAGTAAAGATGAGAGCACAGAGAAGATACTCCTAGAGAGATATGGCAGACACTTTGCTATATCTTTCTGTGAGAACCTCTTCTCTATGCCCATCTATACTTTTTCAGCACCCTCTTATATGTTATCTTTGGGAGAATCAGAAGTGGAACCAATAGAGAAGTGTAAGAATGAACATCAATGGTTTGGTCACATTCTCAGAATGGAGGTTCTGGGGAGGAATGTATTGGTCAAAGGAAGGGCATAGGATCAAGGGAACTTGCCCTGGGATTGGCCCTGCCAAAGTAGTAGTGACTCATTATCAGAGAGTGTAATGAAGGAGAAAATAATAGGAATTTATATCAAGGAGTTCTGAGAGAGAATCTTGTGATAAATGACTTCTATTTCCTTAATGAAGAGCAAGCCAAGGTCCTTAGATAAGAGAGAATTACTAAAGGAAAAGAGAAACTCAAGTGTTTAAGGGCTTGGAAATTTTCAACAAAGAGACCTACAAAAATGGAGTTTTGAAAATTTCAAACAGATATTTCTGATCTAGAAAGAAATGCTGAGATGGCTATGAGAAAACATACCTTTTCTAAGGCCCCTGAATTCTTGGAAATCCTACTTTACAATATCTGTTATTTTGTTTTGAAAAATCAGATAAAGAATATATATCTTCCTACTCACTGTTAGAATTCTAATCATTCCAAATTATTTTATTTCTAGTTATTCATGATGATGTATCGAGACCATCAAAGCACTTAAGCAGGCAGCATGGTACAGGGAAAAGAGAATTTCCCCTGGAGTTAGGTGAGACTTGGGTTTGAATTCTCTACCTATGTGACCTTGGGCAAGACATTTAACCTTCTTTAGCCCCATTTTCCTTAACTGTAAAATAAAGGTAATCATTTCTGTCATGTTTACCTCACAGGAATGATGTGAAGATCAAATTGATAAAGGTTGCTATGTGCCACAAGTATTAAAACATTATACAAACTTACAACTTTATTGTTGTTGAAATCACCAAAGAACAGAAAGTAGTCTCTTCTGCTGTGGAATCACAGTGGCTATTAGAAGTCATGGCTTATGGTACTTGGTGGAATACTAAGCATATAATGAGAGTTCATCTGTTTGCTTTACAATAAATCCTGGGAAATTCAGCAAGAGGTTGCCTAGTTGGCCAATGATCTTTGTTAATGACTTCTCAATTTTGTTCATTTGATGTCACTTTTTTCTAGTCCAATGTAGAAGATACAATGATTCTTGTTCATACAGTTTTTTCTTGAAAAAAACTTCAAATAAAAATCTAACAGATAAAAAATAATTTTTGGATTGTCTGTTGATAATAATTTTTGAGCAATTTTTGCTCATTAGCTTAAATATTCTAACTGAGGCTATAGTATACTTTTTAAAGTCTAAACCTGTGATTCCGTTGTGAAAGAAACTTCTAATGCAGAATCTATCTCTATCAATGCATTTTGGGAATTGTTCTATAATTTATCATCCGTGAGAGTTATCTGGGGCACTAAGAGATTAAAAGACATGACCTAGGTCATACATAGTATATATCAGAGGCAAAAACATTTAAACCTAGGTCTTTCTGAAACACACTAACTTTTAGGGGTCCATCCTACTTCTGATGAATGCTTCTTTTACTTTTCTTTGTGATTTCCTCCTGACTATTCTTCTAGTTCACATCATCTTTAGCGAGGCAGAGAGCAAGCAACATCCTTGAACAGTGACAGTGTCGGCCAAAAGAACTGTGAGATGCAATTGGAAAAGGAAAGGGTTGGATCTGGCTGATTGCTTGGGGAAAGATCATGCCAGACATTCAGACAAATTCATGCATGAAAATATTGAATTAAATATGTTAGATTCTGTTGCAGACTGTTTTCACTTGGATTGCTTTTTAATTTAATTATCTTATGTTGAAGTTCTGAGACATGATAATTTTCTGGTATTAACTGACTTCTAGAAATTTTAAATATGTAAATATTAAATGATCAGATGAATATTTCTGTCTGGCTCAATAGAGTTCTTTTTCACACCACTTCACCTTGCTCAGTTAAGGTTATTGTTTCTAAGAAGTTTCATGTTATATTGGAACAGCTATAATCCTAGGAGGCAAGAGACTGGAATTCTAGCACACGATTTGCACCTAACTAGCTATGTGACCTTGGGAAAGATACCTTGCCTCTAGAAGCCTCCTTCCCCACCTGTAAGTCCATGGAATGGAGAATTTGAAAAATCATATTCTAGTGGTTCTTAACTTAGTAACCAATAGGTACTAAGATGAGGTGTGTATCAAGAAAGAAGATAGTTTTGGGCAGAATAACAGGTGCTCAATAAAGGTTTGTTGATGGACTGAAAATAATAGATTAGTACCCTTAAAAATGAACCAGAACACTGTAATTGTAAGGACCAAGGATGTACCCCGATAAGAAATGAAGAAATGTATTTCCCTTCCCTTACTTGAAAAAGCCAAGGTGTATAGGTATATAATGTTGCATACATTGGCAAATGTGGTGATGTTATAGTTGGTTTTACCTATTTTTCTCTACTCAATAGGTAGTTGATTTGTGATTTGAGAGGAGGTATATACAAAAAATTACTATGACTTAGAAAAAAATCAATTGAAGAATAAAAATAGACCCATGTCCCCCAACATGCACTGGTCCAATTCCCAGAAAATGCATAAGAGATAGGCCTAATTTAATTTTGAGGAAAAAAATATCCCATGTTAAGATTTCTAGCCTTCTCCTGAAAAGTGATGCGTCATCAGCAAAGGTAGCAGGGACTTAAAGTGATAAAGGCAAGAATTCAAGTCCTGCTTCAGACACCTACTAGTTGTGAGACTCTGAGCAAGCCATTTAACTTCTCTGTTTCATCATCTGCAAAATGAGGAGTTTGGTCTCAGTGGCCTCTAAGATTTCTTCTTTCTCTAAATCTATGATCTTATGATTACATGACAATGAAATTAAGCACAAACATTATACCTGCTCAGGAACACAATATGTAGCTCTGAGCACCAGTATTATATCATTTGAGAAGTTTTAAAGGCTCTTTTTCTATAAATGTAATGTTATTTTTTAACTTCCTCATTCCTTTTATTAATTTATTTTATGTTTTTTTTGATTACATGTATAAACAATTTTTAGCATTCATTTCTCAAAATGTTGAGTTCTATATTCCCTCCCTCCTCCCCTCCCATGCCCACTCCTTGAGAAGGCAAGCAATTGTATATAGATTACATATATGCAGTCATACAAAGCATATTTCCATATTAGCCACATTGTAAAAGAAAGCACAGACCAAAACAATCAAGAAAAATAAAGAATGATGTAAAAAGCATAGTTCAATCTGCATTCAGACTCCATCAGTTCTTTCTCTGGGGATGGATAAAATTTTTCATCATAAGTCCTTTGGAATTGTCTTGAATCATTATATTGCTGAGAATAGCTAAGTCATTCACAGCCGATCATCATGCAATATTCCTATTACTATGTACTGTATTCTCTTGGTTCTGGTCACTTCACTTTGCATCAGTTCATGTAAATCTTCAATCCTTCCCAATTAAAGATAAGAAGGCTATATGGAAAAGGGGGTATATCAGCTATTCTACACCTTCATAATCTCTGTCATTGGTCATCTGTCATTGGTCATCTGGACTCTGAAAACTTCTCCACTCCATCCCATTCCCATTGAGTCTCTGGATGACTAACAAGGATAATCAGTCTTGGGAACTAGGACAACAGTGAATTATGTAATTGAATTGAGAAATTGATCAATTTCTGTTTTCATTTTGTTAGAATCTCCTTGATTCAATCCTGGTATGACTGTCTTGAGAAAGCATCAATTGTCTACACCTGCCTCTAAATCAATCAGTAAGCACCATGCTAAATGAGATGGATACAGAGGCAAAATGAAAATATTTCTTGTCTCTAAGGAGAAGGAAAATAATTCTATAAGCAGAACTATGAGCAAAACTGTACATACAAGATGTGCTTAAAAATGCATGTCTTCTGTGCTCCATTTTTTTAACTTTTCCCTTCCTGGTAGGTATTGGTGGTGCTTTTCACTCTGGAGTGGGACTATAAAGACAAATTCAAAACATTCCCTGCCCTCACCTCAATGACCTTGTAATCTCTTGATGGGATACAATATGTAAAAAGATTAGTAACAAAAGCATGTGCCAAGTTTTTTAAATTTTTTTGTTCTTTTCAAATTTTCTATTCTTTTTTTAAGTGTTGCTGTTGTGGAGTTCTAGGCCATGTTTTAATTGGGGTAGGGAATTCATGGTGATTTGACACCCTTCACCAACATAGATCAAAAGATGCCTTTCCAGTCATCAGCTTTTCTGAGCAACTAAAAGGCTAAGTGACTTTTCTAAGGTCTCATCACAGACAATATGTATTAGAGAAGGGGTTGAAGCTCTGGACTTCCTGAATCAAGCCCGATTCCCTACCCATTTTGCCATGCTTCACATATCACACAATTCAGAGTGTTTGCATTCAAAGGCTTATGTGGCTTCATATTAAAGTTGGTCTCTCTTGGCTTAGATAAGATCTAACGCAATCCTATTGGCATGCTTGTATGTCTGTGTTGAAAATTACATTCTTAATTTATAGAAGCCATTTTAATGGACTTGTAGGTTTGTACTGAACTAGAAATTTCTTCAGAATTCCATGTGTTTACTATTTCTCATTAAATATCTCTCCCTTCAGCAAACTTTTTATTCAGAGAGGTTTAAACCATGACTCTGAGTGATCTCCTGTAATCAATTTTACTTCTCTGGAATTCAGTTTTCTCAGATGTAAAATGAAGCTGTTCAACTAAGGTCCATGCTAGCACTAAATCTGTGTTCCTATGATTGCAGTTCAGGCAGCCCAATGTTTCACTGCCCAGTATCTGAAAGCTCTTGAGCTACTATCCAGTTCAGAAATCCATAGAGCAATGGATTTAACATATCTGGTCAAGAATGCAGACAAAAAGTTTTGAAGTGATCATTGCTATTAAAAAGCAATAGAAACATAGTGGTCAACATAGTGCCTTATACAGAGTGCCTTCATAGAATCAAGATTTGGAGCTGGAAGGAACCTGAGAGGTTATTCAGTTAGATTTTCCTCACTTTCAAAAAAGGAAATTGAAGTTCACAGATTTCATGATTTGTCTAAGATCACAAAAGAAATAAATTGCCAGAGCCAGGCTTTGAGCCCACTATAAAATATATGCCCATGTAAACTACCAGTATTTAAGCTGTTCAGTCATCTCTGACTTGTCATGACCCCATTTGGGGTTTTATTGGCATAGATATTGGAATGGTTTGTCATTTCCTTCTCCAGCTCATTTTACAGATGAGAAAACTGAGGCAAATAGGGTTAAGTGACTTGTCCAGGGTCGCATAGCTAGTATGTGTCTGAGGCCACATTTGAACTCAGGAAGAAGAGTCTTCCTGACTTCAGGTCCAGAACACTATCCATTGTGCCACCTAGCTGCCCCCATATCACTATACTATGCAACAAACAGAGATAGAAATGAAACAAATGATAGAACTATATGATTTTTAGGGCTAGAAGAGACCTTAGAAATTATCTAGTCCAACCCCATTATGTTATAGTAAATAAATTGAAATGAAAGGAAAGGAATATCATTGATTTCTGTTGCGGGCCCCCAAATTCACAGCCAGGGAGCCATCCTCTACTCTTTGCTCCCCTCACTCCACATATCCTCTCAGTTGCCAAATCTTTTTTGTTTTTATTTTCACAACATCCCTTTTTTTCACACATAAACTGTTCTCTGGTTCAGTCCCTCATTACCTCTTCCCTAGAGTATTAAAATAGTCTCCTTATTGTTTTCAACTCTTCCAGTCTCTAGACTTTCCTATTCATTTTCTTCAAAGCTGCCAAAATGATCTTCCTAAGACATAGATCTTATCTGGCTACTTGCTACTCAAAAAAATGTCATTAACTTTCCATGACTACAAGGATAAAATACCTTCACTCTGGCATTTAAGGCCCACCACATTCTAGCTTCCAGGTTCCTTTTAATTCTATTTTTTACTTCTTGCCATTATGGTTTCATTAGATTCTTCCATAATAATCTGTGGGGCCACCTGTTACCTCAGGCTTTTCCCAATCACCCCAAATATTAGCTCTTCCTCTCCATCTGTCTCCCTTTCTCCCCCTCCTCCCTCTCCCCTTCCCCCCCATTACCTACCATATGAAGAGGCAGCATGGCATAGTAAATGGTAAACTGGTTCAAGTTTCACCTCCTTTAAAGTATACTGGGCAAGTATGACACTGGGCCAGTCAAACCCTCTGGGCCCTGGGCAACTTTCTTAGGCTCTAGGCTACAGAGTAAGTGCAGATCTATGTTATGTGAAGTGTTTCCTCAACATGTTTTACTCATTAGTCATTACTCATTAGTCTGAAACCCTGCAATAAAAGAACTTGGACATGTATTATGTGCTTTTCTGTGTACATGGTTTATTCTGTCTTTGGAATATAAGCTCCTTGAAGGCAAGATTAGTTTTGGTTTTGTCTTTGTTTCTCTAACTTCTAGAATGGTGTTTGGCACATAAAAGGCACTTCTAAGTATTCATCTAATTCATTTGAATGAAAAGACAAAGGGGAAATTATTTGTTGGAAATACTGTAGTGGTGCTGATGAGAGCAATGGTTTGTGGCCAATAGCTCTTGGTACAATCACACATTTGTGGGCATGAGACCTTAAGAAATTTAGAGATGAGTGTATGTGCCACTCATCACTGATTTGGATAAGGACCAGGTCAGCTCAGACATTTGATTTTCATTCTTTTCCCATATATAACAAGTAATAATTTAAACAGATGTTGCTACTGGGCCCCTAATGTACTGATATTGAGAAGTCTAAATATAGGTCAGAACTGGGACAGGAGCCAGGTTAATAAGAATTAATTTCAAACTCATTTGAGTTTCACATAATGAACACTTCTAACTGCTCCAAATGAAGACAATATCCTATCTAATAACAATAACTCAGAATTATATAGTTTACAGAGGACTTTGCTCACAGCAACTCTGTGAAGGAAGTAGTGCAAATATTATCATACCCATTTTACAGATGCCATGGTAATAAGAATTAATTTTAAACTTGTTTGAATTTTAGATTAAGAATGCATCTAATTTTGCTGCAAATATAGACAAAATCAGATATAATAACAATAGCTCAATTTACATAGTTCATGAGGGAATTTTCTCATAGCAGCTATGTGAGGACAGTAGTCTAAATTATACTCATTTTATTATACTATACCTATTTTACAAATACTAGCATTGAGTCACAAGGATGTACTTGAATCTCAGTGACACTTGTGCCACTAGTACAAGTAACTACTAGTGAGCAGGATGCAAACTCATGTCTCCTTGCTCCAATTTCAGTTTTCTTTCTACAACAATAATGCTGATTCTCCAGTCTTTCACAGAATGTATGAAGACTTGCAAAATGCTATGAACTGGCTTCATTTTCACACATCTCTACTCACTGGGGTTTGTATGTTTCTGTCTCTGTAACACAAAGCCTAAGAGGATAGTAATCACTGACTCCTTCATAGGGAGCAAATGCTTATTTGCTCAGTTCAATCACATCTGGGATTGGGTTTGATCTCTGGGGGTTGTCTGCCACTGGATTCCTACCTCCTGCTGCTCTTTTTAGTCAAGGCAAAAATCTTTCCAGTTTGTGCTGACGAACCAACCTAATCCAGAACCAACAAGAATTTATTCAGCTCCTGCTTTGTACCAGACCCTATGCTAGGCAGTGAAGGCACAAACATGAGAAAAAAAAGTAGTATATGCCCTCAAAGAGCTTACATACTACGAAGGAGAAAGCAATGTTTGCATAGATAAACAAATCAAGGGTGGGGAACCTGTGGCCTCAAGGCTACATGTGGCCTCCTAGATCCTCAAGTGTGGTCCTTTGACTGAATCCAAATTTCATAGAAAAAAATCCCCCAAAAATTGTTCAGTGAACTTTGGATTCAGTCAAAGGGCCACACTTGAGGACGTAGAGGCTGCATGTGGCTTCAAGGCTGAAGGTTCCCCACCCCGGTCTACAGCAGTTGTTGAGGAGGAAGGACAGAGCACTAATAAGTAAGGGACTGACAAAGTTACCTATAGGAAATGACAGATGATCACCGTATAGAAGAAAGTTAAGGGTTTTTTTCATTTGATTTTTGTTTTTGTTTGTTTTTTTAAAGTCAAGAAAGGCATGCATTCTAGCAATGGACAACAGATCTTAGAAAAGAAGAAAAGGGAGAGCCAAGTTTGAGGAACGATAAGGTCATTCTGGCTGAAACTTCCTGCATGGAAGGGAACAGTTTGCAATAAGCCTTGAAAGGTTGCCCTGGGCCAGGCTCTCATTAACTTCAAATAACAAAGGGAGAAAATTGGGTTTTATACTAGAGACATTCGCAACATTCTGGAGTCAGGTCATGGTCAAATTTGTGTTTCTGGATGATTACTTTAGGCAAGTAAAGGACTCTAGAAAAGGAAATCAAGTTACTATTTCTCAATCACATTTATTTCATGGAAATGATTAATAATGTTATCTTTGAATAAGAAATATATACCCTAATAAACATAAACACACACAATCTTTGTCCTCTCCAAGACCTAAAGGTTATTTCCAGCTTGTTTTTAGATAACAAGTCCAGAAAGAAGGCCTGGGGATAGTGGTAGAGAATCAAATTCAAGCTTTGCTAGTGTGGGAAAGGATGGGAGGAGGTTTTTCCAGAGGATTAAAAGTACTCCCCCCAGCTTTAGCAGAATGTAAGTCAGGTGACTGGTTCTAATCTGAGCTCTGATCTAGCAGAAACCAGTGAAAGATTAGAGGCTTGTGAGCATACTTAATGAGCTTTTTGAGGCAGGGGGCATGATGTGGTGTATCACTGTGGCAAGTGTCACAATATGGATAGTGATAAGAATATGCCTGTATAGTTCTGTATCACAGACTATAAGAAACTTTCCATATAGAAGGCAGAAGACGTAAAACATTTATTCAGACACCAGAGGATCAAATCTCAAAACCAATAATTCAAATTCGACATAGCAGCAATTGTATCCCAAAACCAGTAAGTCCACTTCATTATAACAGCAAGGAAATTAAAACACAATATTGCAACAAGGAACCAAGCCATCCCCTAACTTCCCTCTCTGCTGGTACCTACCCGTAAACACTCACTCACAAATCCTAGTTGTCCGCATACCTTTGTCCTCTCTTCCCCCAGTCCTGAGAGCTTGAAATTCTGAGAGCCCAAGGACTTTATACCTCTTGTGACCTAATTAGCAAAAGGGTGTCAGCCTTCCTACAAACAAGCCTCCCCTAACCAAGCTTCCCTTAACTAGCTCCATCTGAGACCTATTAAGGGGATTAAGGGCAAGGAAGATTGTGAAACACATTAACACCACAGGTAGGTAGTTCAGGGGTTTGTATCTGACCAATAAAGAGTCAGACAGGAGATACAAATGCGAATAATATAAAAGGCTAACGATCATCTGAACAAATTGTACCCTCCTGTACTTCATTCAGGGAACATACCCATTTATTCAGAAAGAATAAATACAAAATATAATGACAACCTTCTAGGCTTTCCAACAAGTATTGCTTATTCCTAGACTAAGTATGTTTCTAACATTAGGGAAAAGCTTCTTTTAAAAATTGAAATGGCTTCCCTAAGAGTAGTTAATTTCCACTCACCTGAGATTTTCAAGCACAAGTTAGATGACCACTTTTGGAAGATGTTGTAAAGAGGAATCTTCTTCAGTTATGGTTGGACTAGGTGGCTTCTGGGGTCATTCCAAATCTAGAAGGCTCCTGGGAAATAACATTTTTTAAAAATTTGTCTCTTAATCATGCCTTGCCTCCTTAGAATCAGCGAGTACTCAAGGACTTGTAAAAGCAGCTATTCTTTTTGTCTGTGCCACCTAGTTTGGAAGACAAGAAACTTGGCTAACTTCCACTAACAATCAAAATTGTGAACTTGCTGAAATTCACCCATCAAATTTTAAAATAGTCCTTGTTTTGGTGTGTGGGTGAGAGAGAAGTGGGGGAAGGTGGCTTCTCCCCAGGCAACCCCCATGAGAAGCCACTCACCCTACAGCCTCAGTATTTTCTTGTAAAGCTGACATTCATGAGTCTGTGAAATAGCTGAGAAATTTCCCAGATGGAAAACCAGCATTCTCACATAATTGGGCCTGTTGAAAAGTCACCTTCTGCTGGCAACCTTCCCTCCATCAGGTATTGCACACAAGAGTTTCTCTTGAATTGATTATGTTTGAAGGTATCCAAATGAGAGATATGGTCTGAAATGAGTTGTGTCCATACCCTTCACTAAGATAGTGAATCTTTAAGGAAAACCTTTTAATCAGTGAAAAGATTTAAAAAGTTTAGCCTCTTTTGGTAAAGTTACCTTATCATAGAGTATAGGAGTTAAAGGAGAAATTTTTTTTAAAGATATCTCTTGAAGTCTGTCCAAGTTCATGTTCATTGTGTCCATGACACTATCTATCATCTCACCCTCTACCATCACCTTTTCCTTTTCGCCTTCAATCTTTCCCAACATCAGGGTCTTTTCAAATTAGAAGATTGTCTTCTCATTATATGACCAAAGTATTTAAGCTTCAGCCTCAGTATTTGACCTTCCAGTGAATAGTCTGAATTAAATTCTTTAACTATTGATGGATTTGATTTCCATGCTATCAAAATGACTCTCAAAAGTCTTCTATAGCAAAGGAAAGTGTTTCTGCAGCACTCAGCTTTCTATATAATCCAACTCTTACTGCCACATATTGCTACTGGAAAAACCATACCTTTGACTACATGGACCCTTGTCAGAAAGATGATGTCTCTGCTTTTAGTATGTTATCCATATGTGTATGTGTATATGTGTACATGCAAAAGTACATATTTATATTATATTACAAGTATATTAGCTATATGATCATGTGCCCACTTGTAGCTTAGTGGTCGTTTTACTTCTAATCAAAGATTTTATCTATGTTAAATTTTAGTCCAAAGGGCTAATTCTGGGTGACATACTAGTTCTCCAACATCTTTTCCTTATATTTATTGTCCTTTACAAGTACTGTATGCTAGGTTGCCTATTCATGTAAGCAGACAGTGAAAGCAAGAAATGGAAGGAAGGAAGGAAGGAAAGGAGGGAGGGAGGAAATAAAGGAAGAGAAAGAGGGAGGAAGGAAGGGAAGAAAGAAGAAAAGAAGCAAGGAAGGGAGGAAGGAAAGAAAGAAGGAAGGAAGGGAAGAAAGAAGGAAGGAAGGAAGGAAGGAAGGAAGGAAGGAAGGAAGGAAGGAAGAAAGGAAGGAAGGAAGGAAGGAAAGGAGAAAAGAAGGAAGGAAAAATCAAGAAGGAAAAAAGGAAGAAAGGGAGGGGAAAAAGGAGGGAGGAACAAAAGAAAAAAAAGTTTTTTTTCAGCTGGCCCAGAATTAAAAGGTGTTTTCATTATCTCCTGTGAATCTCATCAAAACTCATTTCATATCAAGCAAGGACCTTCAAGGAGAGCTTATTTAACCACATTCCCTTGAAGATGGTATTCAGGTACTTCTCTATGTTACTCTGTCGAAAGTCTCTTGGATAGGTACGAGAGTAAAGGGAATTACCTAGCAGTTGTTATTGAAAAATTTGTTTAACATGAAGAGTTTTTTAAATAGAGTTTTCTTCAACAACTGCTTTTAATCTCTTTCTTTATGAAGGCAGCTATTGATATTTTTCCTAGTTCCCAATAATTTCAGAAATAAAGGCAAAATCTCATTACTGGGCTCATGGTAACTTTCAAGAACTTTCTGAAGTCTTTTCCAAGAAACATCATTAAAGATTCAGTACACAACTAATACCTCTCATTGGTATCCAAGTGGATTTCACATCTTCAATTCTGAATAAACTGAAATACTACAGAACTTCAAAGTACCAACTTTGAAAGGCAAAGGACCAATTGGCCAATCTAGGAAATAACACTTTGATTTAGGGAGATAAAGAAAACAAGTACCTCTTCTTTACTTTAAGTAATTCCTCTTCAGATGATGGAAATACACTACAGATTACATGCAAATATAAAGAGACATTAAAACTTCCATCAATAAATCATTTTTCCCTTTCAAAGGCAGTTTCGCGGTAATTGGCATCTCATGTAGTCTGTAATGAAGCCCATAACTGCTTCTCAACCATGGTAAAGGAACTATTGATGTTCATTCAGAGAATTGAAAATGCAGAATTAAAAAAGTAAGGATGAAGAAAGGGATAAAAAGGCACAGGGATATGTGATGAGAAAGGGAGGAGAAAAGGCAACCTTCTCAGCTGGAGCAACTCAGAAAATGTCCTTGTCATTGGAGAATCAGTACAATATATGGTAATGAAAACAGTGTTTAGTTTAGCAGAAGTGACTACAATAGATGTCAAAGAGCAATTCTGCTTACCACATCATATAAAACCTTTTGGGGTTCTTGCATGAATCCTCTATCCCTTAAATTGTCTACATTTGAGTAATGGTATATCCAAATTAATAATACCCTAGGCACAAAGCTAGCAGGAAGTATGATGTGGGCCTTAGGATTGAAACAAAATCTGAGAGAACAGTGAGTGGGCTTATGTTAAAGAGCAAATTAATTTTTAAAATGAAAAAATAATATGAAACAATGAATGAATAGGCATATAGTCACAGCATTTATCCATGTGCTGGGTACTATGCTTGGTGCTGGCGACACAATTACAAACATCAAAACAGTTCCTGTCTTCAAGATTCCTATATTCTAGTGGGGAGATAAACACATATAGAGGTGCTATGTTGTGTTGTTGTTGCTGTTTCTCCTGGGAAATCAGGGGGATGGTGAATTGAGTCATTGAGCAATTGATTGACAAGTCCTTTCCAGATATGGTAGTGTTGAATTTGAGTACTCTTCTTAGAGCAAGAGGTAGAAAGTGGTGAGGGTAGGGGTGGGGAGGAATGATGATGGCCAGAGAGCAGAGTTTTGTCTGTCAGGCAACATATGGAGGATTCTCACCAGTGTCTGCAGGGGATGTTTAAATGGTCTGAGATGTTCTTTCAGAGTCTTAGGAAAATGAAATGGTGACAGCTTATCAATTCCATAGATAGCTATGTCTAAGTTGTTTTATGTAGCTTTTGATTAGCAATGTATTGCAATAGCATGGTGTACTACCTAGATTAATCAGGTTCAGAGGAAGGAGATACTCTCAATAGCCTTCCCAAATGGAACTTCAAAACCCTTGTGTCTTTGAAGGATTAGACTGTTGTAAATAAAATTGAGCACCAAAGTAAAAAGAACATACAAAGCTTTACTGAAGGCTACTCATAAATTCAGAATACAATACTAGAATGCCTGTAAATGTTTCAGAAAATTCCTAATTTAAATATGAATATAAATCTTGTAGAATCATTTCTATAAATTGAAAATAGACTTTTTAACCCTAATCATGACATGCTTCTCAACCAATACACGCATACACAAATGCACTCACATATAGAGAGACAATGCTATTACGTTGTACATCACCAAAATCTCAATGTCAATGATTAGGTCTAAGAGATATGAGCTACAAAGTAGCAAATAACCCCCTATGGCATCTATGACTTTAATCTAGACATATTTCTGTCAGAGTTGTGCTTGCCAACACTGCCACCAGCAAGGTGAAATTAAGAGACTGTAGGAATGCACCTTGTTCAGTTTAGTTGTTCAGCAGGAAGAAGACTTTTCCAGTTTAAATACATATGCATGTGTAAAAGGCCAGGATGTTAGGTTTCCTGAGGCTTGTTGAAGATTCAGGATAATCTGTATGGTAGTAGCAATACCTGACAGGGACATGATGTGAATCATGCCCAATCTAAGCATCATGTGAGCCCACAGCAATTCTAGCTGAGTGGGCATTGTTAGGAAATTGTGTTGTTTCATTTTGTTTTATGTGCTTGATGTAGCTGTGGGCTTAACTAACTAAAGAGCTGAAAATATAAGGACTGTCCATAAGCATCTTTTTCTTGGGCAGTCTCAAAAAGGAGCCATAATGGTCCATTTGAGAAGAAACCCTAGCAATTGAAGACAAAACAGTGTCTCAGCAGAGATGAAACAAGAGGGAGTTTGACTGGTGAGTACAGCAGTAATTGTGGAGGTGGGAGCAGCACAACAGTGAGAAATAGCTGGTTGATAGGACATAGAGGCACCAGAGACGTTCAACATGGAGAGTAATCTAATAATTATGATCTGCCTAGTGAGTATACTAAATCTCACTTGTGGTTTGACAATTTGCAGGACATTGTACCCATTTGTGTAAGGGAGGAATTTTCCTATAAAAAAATACCTTAATTATTCTGTCCTAATTAAAAGATTTACTCTTTAATTTGTGGTTTCCACATTGTTGAAGAAAGGATCAAAATGGAACTCAAAACTCTAATTTGGAAGCACAATTACACAAAACACTCCACGTTGAATCTGGGACTCATGAAAAGTCTCAAGGTTATGTAGCAACCATGCTACATAGATTTCCAGCCTCATCAGAAACATATTATGACATTTTATTTTGCCAACTATTTCTGATATGCAGGTCATAAATTCTGCTTTCACAACTATAATTTATCACTTTAGCCATTCAGGAACATTCTATTATTCTATGGTTTCTTAGGAATTCGCAGTGTTGATTCATTTTCCTTTGTCTTACAATATTTATTCATAGATGTCTGGACTCGTTTAGATCATCTGAAGGCCATATCCCCCTTTATTATTAATATTTTCATTGTTGATTTAGTTCCTTATTCTCTTTCTTTTCAACTAGAGAAATGTACAATTTTTTTGGAGGAGGGAAGGCAAGGCAATTGGTGTTAAATCACTTGCCAAAGGTCACACAGCTAGTGTGTCAAGTGTCTGAAGCCAGATTCGAACTCAGGTCCTCCTGACTCCAGGGCCGGTTCTCTACTCACCACATCACCTAGCTGCCCCAAGAGAAATGTACATTTTAATAGGGCTCAGTTAGTCAATGTATAATTTTTAATTTAATTTTTTTCCACTCCAAAATATTTCCCTCTTTCCATGCCCTCCCCCAACCATTGAAGAGGCAAGAAATACCATACCCATTACACATATAAAATCATGTCAAAAATATTTCCATATTTCCATATTATCCATGTTTCAGAAAAAGAAAAGAAAGAAAGAAAAAATATGCTTTCATTTGCACTCTGAGTCCATCAGTTCTTTACCTTCAGGTGAATAGAATTTTGTATCATGAGTCCCTTGGAGTTGTGATGGTTTGCTTTATTAATCAGAAGTCTTTCACAGTTAATTATCTTTATGATATTGCTATTACTGTGTACATTATTCTCCTTGTACTGCTCTCTTCACCTTGCATTAGTTCATATATGTCTTCTAGGCTTTTCTGAAACCATCCCCTTTTGTCTTTTTTAAGATAAAGAAATTTAACATTTTAAAAAAAATTTTTAAAGAAATTTAACATTCACTTTTTTAAAATCTTGAGTTGCAAATTCTTACCTTCCATCCTATGTTTCCCCCTCTTTGAAAAGCTGGAAATATGATATCACTTATACATGTGAAGTCATGCAAAAAATGTATTTCCATATTAGCCATGTTGCAAAAGAAACACCCACACACACACAAAACCCAAGAAAAATAATTAAGAGGTGATAGAGGGTGTACTTGGAGAAGGAGAAAAGGGGAGGTAGAATGGGCTAAATTATCTCACATAAAAGAGGCAAGTAAAAGCTTTTACAATGGAGGTGAAGAGGGGGCAGGTAAGAGGGAATGAGCAAATCTTACTCTCATTGGCTTTGGCTTAAGGAGGGAATAACATACACACTCAATTGGGTATGAAAATCTATCTTACCCTACAGGAAATTAGGGGAAAGGGGGATAGGAAAGGGGGTGATAGAAAGGGGAGCAAATGGGAGGAGGGGGTAATCAGAAGCAAACACTTTTGAGTAGGGACAGGGTCAAGGGAGAATATAGAATAAATGGTGAATGGGATAAGATGGAGGGAAATATAGTTAACCTTTCACAAAATGACTCTGATGGAAGTATTTTGCATGACTACATATACATAACCTATATCTAATTGCTTGCCTTCTCAATAAGGGTGGATGGAGATTGAGGAAGGGAGAGAATGTGGAACTCAAAGTTTTGAAATGAATGTTTAAAATTGTTTTTACATGTAACTGAGAAATAAGATACATGCAGCAGTGTATAGAAGTCTATCTAGTCCTACAGGAACATAGAAGGGAATGGGATAAGAGAAGGGGGTGATAGTAATAGAAAGGAGGCAGACTGGGAGAAGAAGTAATCAGAACGAAATGAGAGTGAAGTTTACTCATTCCCTCTCACCTTCCCCCTCTTCTCCTCCATTGTAAAAGCTTTTTCTTGCCTCTTTTATGTGAGATAATTTACCCAATTCTACCTCCCCTTTTCTCCCTCTCCAAGTACATCCATTTTCACCCCTTAATTTTATCTTTTTATTAATTAATTTATTTTTAACTTTCCACATTCACTTCCACAAATTTTGAGTTCCAAATTTTCTCCCCATCTCTCCCCTTCCCTACCCCAAGACAGTATGCATTCTGATTACCCCATCCCCCCAATTTACACTCCCTTCTATCAGCCCTCCCTTCTCTGAACCACTTCCCTTCTATTTTCCCATCAGGCAAGGTAGATTTCTATACTTCATTGCCTGTATATCTTATTTCCCAGGTGCATGTAAAAGAAATTTTTAATGTTTGTTTTTTAAGCTTTGAGTTCCACTTCCTCTCCCTTCTTCCCTCCCTCCCCCACCCTCATTGAGAAGGCAAGCCATTTAATGTTGGTTATACATGTGGTCATGCAAAACACTTCCATCACAGTCATGTTATGAAAGACTAACTATATTCCTTCCATTCTTTCCTGCCTTCATTTATTCTATTCTCTCCTTTTACCCTGTCTCACCTCAAAAGCATTTGCTTCTGATTACCCCTCCTCCCATTTACCCTGGAGCTGGACTGCACTCCTCTCTCACCCAAGTTTCACAGACCTTTTCCATTGACCTTCTAAGTTGTCTTTGGCATTTATGTGTTGAGAAGTCTGGGAACTATCTCAGCTGACAGTGATTCAGCTCCCTGAGTCTTGCTTCGGGTTTACTGGGGACAGTCTGTGCTGGCATCTTCTTCACTGGATTATGATCTTCTCCCAGCCCAATGCAATAGACCTTTTCTCTAAACCATCCAGGTTTTCTTGGCCTGCAAATTTCTTTCACTCTGTCATTTTGTGGGTTCTACTGCTCTAGAATGTGTTTAGTGTCATTTTTACAGGTATTTGGAGGATTTCGGGGCTCAGAATCATTTTAATTTGCATTTCTCTATTAGTGATTTGGAGCATTTTTATGTGGGCATTGATAGAAATGATTTCTTCTTCTGAAAACTGCCTTATCCTATCTTCTGACCATTTATCAATTGGGCAATGACTCTCATTTTTTTTATAAGTTTGGCTCAATTCTTTAGATGTTTAAGAAATTAGACCATTTTTGGAAAAATTTGTTCTAAAATTTTCCCTCAGTTTTCTGTTTCTCTAATTTTGGCTACATCGTCTTTGTGAAAAATGTTTTAATCTTATGTAATCAAAATTATCCATTTTACTCACTGTGAAATACTCTATTACTTCTTTGGTTATTAACTCATCGCCCACCTATAGATCTAACAGGTAATTTTTTTCAATGTTTCCCTAACTTGCTTATGATATCACCATTATTTCTAAATCATTTATCCATTCTGAATGTATTTTGGCATACCGTGTGAGATGTTGGTCTAAACCCAGTTTCTGCCACGCTAGTTTCTTGGTTTTCTGGCAGTTTTTTTTTCAAATAATGAATTCTTGTCCCAATAGCTGGTATCATCGGGTTGATCAAACATAAGGCTAACTGTGCTCATTTGCCTCTATATATTGTGTATCTGATACATTCCATTGATCAACTACTCCATATCCAGTATCATATTGTTTTGACAATTACCACTTTATGATATATTTTGAGATCTGCTATTGCTGGGCTGCCTTGGTTCATATTTTTTTCCATTAATTTTCCCTTAATAAAATATTCCCTTAATATTCTTAACCATTTTCCTCCAAATAAATTTTGTTACAATTTTTTTCTACCTCAGTAATATAATTCTTTGGTAATTTGATTGTCTTGACATTGAATTTGTGCGTTCCACAAATTTTGAAATGACAACTCATTTCTTGTCATTATCTTTAATGATTGTTTCTGTGACTTGTTCTTTGACCCACTCATTATTTAGAATTAGAATGTTTAATTTCCAATTATTTTTTTATTCTATGCATGAAAGGCCCTTTATTGAATGTAATTTTTGTGGCATTATGGTTATTAAAAGTGTGCATTAAACATTATGCTTTTCTGCATTTGTTTGTGAGGTTTTGTATCTTAATATATGGTCAATTTTTGTGAAGGTATACTTCTTTATATTTCCATTTATCAACCTCCAGAGCTCTATTGTTTCTAACTTTTTTAAAAATCCTATTCATGTCTTTAAATTCTTTATTTTTATTTTATGGTTATATTTATCTAGGTTTAATAAGGGTAAGTCCAGCCCCACTCCCATAGTATATTTTTACTGTTTATTTCCTCCTGTAACTCCTTTTTTCCTTGAAGAATTCAGATGCCATGCCTTTTGATGCACACACATGCGCACACACATACACACATGCACACATAGTATTAATATTAATTCATTATCTATGGTACTTTTTAGCATAAGGTAGTTTCTCTGAATATCTCTTTTAATTAGATCTATTTTTGCTTTTGTTTAGTCTGAATCGTGATTATTATCACTGCCTTTTATTTACTTTAGTTGAAGCTTAGTAGATTCTGCTCCAGTCCCTTATTTTTTGTGCATTGTTCTTTGTGTATTGTTCTTTTTTTGCATTGTTCTCTTTCAGATGTGTCTCTTGTAATCAACATATTGTTACCCTCTTATTTCTAATCTAATCTGATGTCCACTTTTGTTTTATGGGTGAGTTTATGCCATTCACATTGACAGTCATGATTGTTAACTGCATATTTCCCTCTATCCTATTCTCTTCTATTTAACCTTACACACACACACACAGAGTCAGCTGAGATTGAGGTTCCAGTGTTAGTTATTTCCCCCTCCCCTTTCCCCTTCTATTATAAAAACTCTTCCTTGTGTGTCTTTTCATGTGAGATAATTTTTCCCCATTGTTCCTCTCCCTTCCTCCTTCTCCTCATGCATTCCTCTTTCTCATCATTCCGTTCTTTTGATATCATCCCAACCAAATAGTCTTATACCATGATGCTGTTTAAGTAGACTCCTTTTAACTTTCATTATGATAATAAAGTTCTTAGGGGTTTCATGTATCATCTTCCCATATAGAAATGTAGATGTTTTAACTTTGTTAATTTCCTTATTATTTTCCCTCATGTTTACCTTTTTAAAATGCTTCCCTTGAGTCTTGTGTTTGAATGTCAAATTTTTAATTCATCTTTTATCTTTTCTACAAGAATTTTTGAAAGTCTTCTATTTCATCAAATATGCACCCCCCATAGGATTATACTCAGTTTTGCTATGTAGATTATTCTTTGTTGTAAGTCTAGTTCCTTTACTTTTTGTAATATTGCCCTATGCTCCTTATTTGTGGTAGCTGCTAAATCTTGTGTGATCCTGATTTTAGCTCATTGCTATTTGAATTATTTCTTCCTGGCTGCTTCCTTTATTTTTTCCTTTATCCTAGGAACTCTTGATTTTGGCTATAATCTTCCTAGGAGTTTTCATTTTCTTATTTTTTTCAGGGGGTGATTGGTGGATTCTTTAAATTTTTATTTTTCTCTCTGTTTCTAAGAAATTTGGCAATTTACTTCTATAATTTCTTGAAATATGATGTCTAAGCATTTTTTAAAAAAGAGATCATAATTTTAGGTAGTCCAAAAATGATTAAATTATCTCTCCTTTGCCTATTTTCCAGATCATTTTTTTCTATACTTCAAATTTTCTTCTATTTTTACTTTATTTTATTTTTTCTTGATATCTTATGGAGTCATTACCTTCCACTTGACCAGTTCTAATATTTAAGGAATTATTTTCTTTTATGAGATTTTACATCTTTTTTAAACTATTTGTCTAATTCTTATTTTCAAGGAGTTATTTTCTTCAGTATTTTTGTGGCTCTTTTACCTAGCTGTTAATTTAATTCAACAGTTGAATTGGTAGTTCAACAGAACCTAGCAGAGTGGCTTGCATAAAGCATTTGAGCACATATTGTTAAATAAATGTTTATTGAATGTATAAATGCATGGATAAATGAATAAATGAGAAAGGCAAATGACAAAAAAATGTTTATTTGAGAAATATACTTCTTGAAATAACATGCCGAGCGTGTTCTGTGATTAATTCACATTCAGCTCCATCTCCTGCACCTTCTAAATATTAAATTGCTGAATTGAATCAAAATTTATCTCCATATTTATAATATTATTTGTAGAAAATTGATGTTTTTATTAATGATCTTGAAGTGTTCAAGATCCTAAATCATCAAAAGGAGATAGCGTTATTATTCCTATATGATACATACAAAAACAAGAAGGTAAACTAGTACATTTTGTAAAGTATTTTTTATTGATTTATTTCATTTTTAACATCACCCAAATATACTAATATTTCTCTCCATTCTACACCTTCCAGAGATCAATCCCTTATAACAATGAGAGAGAGAGAGAGAGAGAGAGAGAGAGAGAGAGAGAGAGAGAGAGAGAAGAAGAAGAAGAAGGAGGAGGAGGACGAGGAAGAGGAGGAAGAGGAGGACGAGGATGAGGAGGACGAGGAGGAGAACAAGAAAAGAGAGGAGAGGGGAGAGGAGAGGAATGGGGGAAAGAAGAGGAGGAAGGGGAGTAAGAAAGGGTAGGGAGGAAGAAAGGGTGGAGAGGAGAAAGAGGAGATAAAAAGAGAGAGGGAGAGATGTGAGAGTAAAGAGGGATAAAAGAGAGAAGGAAAGAAGATAGAGGAAACAGAGAGGGGGAGAAAGCAAAGAGAAAGAAAGAAGAGATGAGAGGACAGAAAAGAGAGAGAGAGAGAAGAGAAAGAGTGAGAAGGAGAAATGGGGGGAACCAGTTCTCTCTACCAAATAATATCACACTGCCCTGCCTGCCCCCCATCATCCAAACAAAGAAAAAAGGATGTTACCTTTTCATGTCTCATAGCTCTTCTTTAGGGTCAAGTATATCTGTTTCTCAACATTGTTTCATTTAGTTTGTTGTTTTTCTTTCCATTTTCATTGTAGTAATACTTGTGTTCATATTTTACTTTCTCTGTGAACTACCAACTTCACTTTGCATCATTTTCTGTCTTCCCACAGTTCTCTTTATTTATCTTCCTCATCATTTCTTGTTGTACATTACGTTTGTGTACTACTACTTCTTTAGCCATTCGCCAGTCTGTTGGTAGATACTTTGTACCTTTTGGAGAGATTTTTCAGTAGGAAGAAGTTTTTGATCAAGTCCTTTATTTTAATTTTTAAATCCTTTTAAAAATGTTTTAACTTCTCCATCCTCACCACAATCTTTATTACCTCTATATTTCTCTCTTACTCCAGGTTATTAGTTATCTTCTGACCTTCCCTCCATCTCTTTGAAGTTTTGATCCTGTCATTAAGTAGAGTCAACCAGGAACTACTAACCATCCTTGAATCCTTTGCTCACTGGTCCTTCCACTATTTCTACTTCCACTATTTCTACTCTTCTATTACTTTTAACTCTATGCCATCTCCATCATCTGCTTTCTCTAGTCCCATTGTTGAATCACAGAGGTTATTGAAAGAAGTCTCAAAATCACATGTGCTGACCAGGTCATGCTACTGTGGCAGAATGATTTTCTCCTTATTTCATTAACTTCCCCATCCTCTAATTATGGGCATTCCTAAGGCTCTAGGTCCTCTTCTCTTCTATCATTTCTTTTGAGGATTTTATCTTCTCCTGTGGGTTAAATAACTGCCTCTACATAAAAGACTCCCAGTACTGTATATCCAGTTGCAATCTTATGTTTCCAACTTCCTTCTAGACATCTCCCTGGGACATTCTTCTGGAAAATCCAATTGAACTTAACTGCACCCCACCTCAAATCTATTCCTTCTCCAGACTTGCCTGTTTCTAGCACCAGCAGCCTTTGAGTCATGCAAACAAAAAAACAATATTTAGGATTTATATAGTTTATCCAGGTTTCCAAAGCACTTCCTGTATGTTATGTCATTCAATCCTCACATCTCAGTGAGGTAGATATTATTGTTAACCAATCCCATTTTAGAGGGGAAGAAACTGAGGTTGAGAGAAGCTAAATAACTTGCCCAGGGTCACATATCAAATAAGTCTTTGAGGCAAGACTTGGACTAAGGGCTTCCTGCACCAAGTCCAGCATTCTGTCTACTATACTACCCAACTGCCTTCTGTATTACACCTCTCATATCTATCCCCTTTTTGCACTCACAGAGCTATTGCCCTAGTTCAAAGCTCTCACTTACACTTGTTTTAATAACCTCCTAACTGATTTCCTAGTCTCTAATCTCGCCTTTACCCAAAACAGCCTTCCCACAAATGTTTAAATTCTCTTTATAATCCATAAATATGATATCATTCCCTTGATCAGAAAGGGAGTAGTGGTTCCCTATTGACTAAATGTAACACAAACTCCTTAGCTTAGCAGAATAAAATACAAACTTCTAAGCATGGGATTTAAAATACTCTATAATCTTCCTGCAACCTTCATTTCCATATGATTCTCTTACATACAATTTATGGACCAGCTATATTTGATGATTAAGTATTTCACACCTGTGCTATGCTATTTCCTTCATTTGAGTACTCACACAGATTGTCACTCATGTCTGACTTTTAGAAACCTCTGTCAAAGCTAGGTTCCTGTGCCATCCCCTTAGTATAATCTTTCCTGATATCCCTAACTGAGTGTTCACCTCCCTTTTTTGTAAAGCATGTTGCCTGTATATTTCTTTTGTCCTCTCACACACATGACCTTGCATTATACATGTTTGTATACATGTCATATATCCCCCACTACCTTAGTATGATGTAAACTTGAGGGCCAGAGCTTTACAAAAATTATATCTCCAGCCCATAAAATAGCACTTTGCCCATGGTAGGATACTTAATAAATGTTGATCTTTTTTAAAAAAATGAAATGGTGTATCTAATTCTTGGCATCTGGCTAAGAGATAAAGTGAGTACCTCAGATGTGGTTTGTCAATGGAGGCATCTGAGATTCCTAAAAATTTAATATGCTTAACACTGAATCAACAAAAAAATCAATTACCTGAAACACCCCATTCCATGAAACTTTTTCCTTCATCATATTTAGCAAATGTATAAAAGATCTGACATTGCCTTGTAGTTGGCTTTTACATATGACTAGCAGCAATTAGCTCAACATTTACAATAATCAAACCTTGAGAAAACAACTTCCTTCCTGTGGGGGTGTTTAACGCTTTCTTCCTTTTGTATATTTATAGCTGCCAGTGGTTTCCTTCTACCATCACCAATACTACAAAATAAGATGAGGATTTAGGAATTAGAGTAGCTTATTCAGGGAAAGCATCTACAATACTAGAATAATTGTCAGGATGAGAGGTTGTGCCTCAGAAATTTCAAAGCACTCTAATACAGTTGTTTGATGTGATTTGATGAAAGCAGGAGAGTAAAACAAGAAGGAAATAAGATCCTGTTCTAAGCTGATTATATGAACGTGTAACTTGATCAACCATCATACACACAAAAGATCTGGTTGATTGCATAGGCAATGGCTAATGGGGGTTTTTTTCCTAAGGAGCTGCTTTCTTTCCTCCTTGAATGCTATAGAATGATAGAAATCTTCCCCCCACCTCTGAATTATTATCCCCATGATTTTTTTAACTTCCTTTAGCCCCCTCCTTTTAATAGCCAGCCTATGGGGATGTCACTGCCTGACCCATTGTGTCAATTACTGCAGTATTTGGTCTAGCTTCTTTCATTGTGTCTTACTGATACAGTGTGATCCCCTCTACAACTTCAGGACAGTCCCTAAAGCAACCAATTCTAATCTGTGGTTCACAGATACCAAAGGTCTGAGAACTGATTGCAAGGTCTGTGAACTTTGCTGGGGTAAATATATATATTCATTCATTCATTCATTCATTTGTTTTCACTCACCTTTGATTTCCTTTGTATTTTATTTTATGCATTTAAAATATCAGTCTGAGAAAGGGTTCATAAGACTTCACAAGACTGCCAAAGGAATCTATGATTCAGGAAGGTAAGAACCACAGCACTAATGCACTGACAAATCAGAAATTTAATGAGCAGGGCTTTGACCACACTGTGGGATTGGGGAAGATTATCCCATTTGGAAACACATGGTCTCTAGTCAGAGAGGTATAGAGGGATTACAGAGACCATATATTCCAACTCTCACATTTCACAGGAGAGAAAACTGAAACACAGAGGTGAAGTGAGATCTTTAAATATTTCCAATCTTTCTTCTGCCAATTACTCACATTTGAATAAGTCCCATGGGTGGGGTTCCATTCATGTAGAAACCATGCATGTAGCCCTGATTGTTCATATAGCGTTGCTCCTGCTTTCCATATTGATTTATAATTCATGATTCTATAGCATAAAAAGAACTCTTTCCCTTCCCAGAATGATACTTTGCTGGTGAACATGACTGCTAAAGAGGAAGTTTGGTACAGAGGAATTCAATTAGAATTCAGAGGTCCTGGGTTCACATTCCAGATCTGCTTCTTCCTCAGCATGTGATCTTGTACAAATCGGTTCACCTTTCTAGGATTGGGTTTCTTCATTTGCAGAAATTGGGGACAGGACTAAATGACTCCTCTCAGGTCTTTTCTACCTATTAGTATGTTCTATCTGCCCAAACAGCTGTATAGCAAAGTGGATAAACCATAGGATCTTGCGTAAGGAAGACTTGAGTTCAAATCCAGATTCAAACACTGACTATTGTTGTTACCCTTGGCAAGTCACTTAACCTCTGTTTATCTCAGTTTCCTCAACTGCAAAATGGGGACAATGATAGTACCAACATCCCAGCTTTGTAGCAAGGATCAAGTGAGGTATATGTAAAGTGCTTAACAGCACCTCGTACATGGTATGTACTTAATAAATACTTGTTTCCTTTTTTCCTTCTATCATTCCCCTGTCTACCTTCTGAAAAGGCTGAATCAACAACTTCTCTTGTTTTCTACTCCCTAACACCTCTCCTCTTGTAGAGCTGGTCCCTTCCACCTCTAGATTTATGATTCTGTAACTAGTCTGTTCTATTATTTCTCTCCCCATCTTCTGAAGAGCTAGAGGAGACTATACTTACATATCAATTGTAGATTTGAAGGGACAGGTGGTAAATTACTGGTGATGAGATGTTTTTCATGAGAGTTTGGTTTTCCACAATGTAAAATCATAGACTTCCCTACTCCCACCTCCACTTTGGTGAGGGCCTTTTCTTTTTGTTTTGCTCTATGACTTATTCCCCCAGATGTTTTCTGAATCACTTGACTGGCATTCAGGCTAGCAATAAATCACTCTCTCTTTCTCCTTCTGGTTACCCCTGCTTTTAGTGTATTTCTGCTGAGACTATGAAGCAGAGGTTCACAGTATCCTAATGTCTCCTATCATCTGCATGCAAAGGGAGTCCAACCAGTCCAATCCTCTTCTTTAAGAAGTGTTTATTTAAACAGCAGATGTAAGAGTTAGGAAAACAAAATGCAAAAGCAAATCAAAGCCATGCCAATTATGCTCTGGAGAAGGAGATTAAATGGTCTTTTGGTTTGTTCAGTGGGGAGTTGCTGGGCATCTCAACAAATGATAAAATACCCCCAAATTCTGCTATTTATCATTTTAGGATACTTTGCATGGCTACAACTGCTATCTTTTGCAATTCCCAACGAGGAACATAGAGTTAGCTTTCAATAAATCCTTCCTTGCCATTAATACTGCTTCCCTTCTCCATGGACAAGGATAATGGGGCAGGATTTAACTTCCTAACAACTCTTCTTGGGGTCTGGCTAAAAGAGAAAGTGAATTCCCAAGCTCTGGATTTCCCTGGAAACTTTCTAGAATTCTCCAAAGTTCAAATATAGAGCCTATTGCTTTAAAAAGAAAAAAAAATGATTCTGCCCAATAGCTTATTATTTGAAATCCACTTCACAGACGAAATTCCTAGAGATGGCTGATGCATATTAAACACAGTGAGAGTGCTGAAGAAGATAAGAATTCTCTAATTCAAAAGACATCTCTAACACTTAAGGAATTTTTCTTTTTTCTTTTTGAAAAAAAAAATTAAGTTATAACTGAAGAAGACCGTAGTCATGAAAAAGTATAGCCAGAAAAGAGCTATAGCCAAACAAGCATGACTCTTTTTTGACCTTGAGTATCAGCTCTCTAATAGGAGGAGGGTAGCATGCTTCATCATAGGTCTTCTAGTGACATGGTTGGTCAGTACTTTAATCAGAATTCTTGTCTTTCAAAGTTGTTTTGCTTTGCAATGTTATTGTCCTTGTAGAAACTTTTCTAGTGCCAAGATGGCAGCTGGAAAGCAGGGACTTGCTTAAGCTCTCCCCCAGGTCCCTCCAAACACCTATAAAAAATGGCTCTGAACAAATTCTAGAGCCGCAGAACCCACAAAATAACAGAGGGAAGCAAGGCCCCAGCCCAGGAAAGCCTGGATGGTCACAGGGAAGGGACTATCACACGGAGCTGGGAGTGGAGCAGAGCAGAGCCCAGAGTGGGCCACGCCAGGACCAACCAGACTAGGAGCCTGATGGAACAGGCCTGAATCATTGAGCTGTGGCAGTTAGCAGACTTCTCAAACCACAAATGCCAAAGACAACAGAGAAGGTTAGTGGATAGAACTGCTAGAATGGAGTAAAAGGAGTGAGAAGTGGGCCCCAGCCCTGGGGTATGGAATTGATACAGCTTTGGGGCTGCTTCCAGCTGCAGTTGCTTCCAGCCCCAGGCCCACCAGATGGGAGGAGTTAAGTGGTGGATCAGAGCAGGAGTGCAGGACCTGCTTGGATCTGAGTTGTGGTCTGGGTTGGTGGATCTTGGGGGAGGAGGAGCAGTGCTGTGGCAGAGCTTGCTGTGTAGAAGTAGCTCTGAAAACAGCAACACAAGGCCCCTAAAGCTTGGGACAAAGTACTCTCTACTCTACAAGCAGTTATACCTTTACAAAAACCTCAAGGGTCAAGTAGTTGGCTGGGAACATGAACAGGCAGTGAAAATGGACACAGATTCAGAATCACACTTTGGAATCTTTTTTGGTGACAAAGAAGACCAAAACATATAGCCAGAAGAAGTCAGCAAACCCAAAGAGCCTAGATCAAAAGCCTCTGAGAAAAATATGAATTGGCCTCAGGCCAAGCTCAAAAGAGGATTTGGAAAAGCAAGTAAGAGAAATAGAGGGAAAATTGGGAAGAGAAATGATAGTGATGCCAGAAAACCATGAAAAACAAGTCAGTGACTTGCTAAAGGAGACCCAAAAAATACTGAAGAAAATAACACCTTAAAAATAGACTAACTCAAATGGCGAAAGAGCTCCAAAAAGCCAATGAGGAGAAGAATGCCTTGAAAGGCAGAATTAGCCAAATGGAAAAGGAGGTCCAAAACACCACTGAAGAAAATACTACCTTTAAAATTAGATTAGAGCAAGTTAAAGCTAGTGCCTTTACGAGAAATGTAGATATAATAAAACAGAACCACAGGAATGAAAAAGTGGAAGACTGTGAAATATCTCATTGGAAAAACCACTGACCTGGAAAATAGATCCAGGAGAGAGAATTTAAAAATTATTGGACTACCTGAAAGCTATGATCAAAAAAAGAGCCTAGATATCATCTTTCAAGAAATTATCAAGGAGAACTTCCCTGACATTCTAGAGGCAGAGGGTAAAATAGAAATTGAAAGAATCCACCAATCGCCTCCTGAAAAAGATCCCCAAAACAAAACTTCTAGGAATATTGTCTCTAAATTCCAGAGCTCCCAGATCAAGGGAAAAATACTGCAAGCAGCCAGAAAGAAACAATTTGAGTATTGTGGAAACACAATCAGGATAATACAAAATGTAGAAGTTTCAACATTGGGGGATCAAAGGGCTTGGAATACGATATCCTGGAGGTCAAAGGAGCTAGGATTAAAACCAAGAATCACCCACCCAACAAAACTGAGTATAATGCTCCAAGGCAAAATATGGATTTTCAATAAAATAGAGGACTTTCAAGCTTTCTCATTGAAAAGACCAGAGCTGAATAGAAAATTTGACTTTCAAACACAAGAATCAAGAGAATAATAGCATGGATAACTTTATAATTGACAAAGGATGCTCACACCCATGAATTCAATTCACAAGTACCCTTTCTTGGTTTTGTAGAGTAAAAGCAATCATAGGATCTATAGTGCACAGTACAGAATAGGCCCTTACAGGTGCATCATATGAACAGAGGGCAGGTTCAGCCATGAACAGCACCATGTTTACACTGGAATTATGTCTCCCAGATGTCTGTATAGAACTCAGCAGCTTTCAGTGAACCTAATTTGAATTTGAATAGAATCTAGAGCTAAAAAGAACCTGAAGACCAACTTGTCTGAGACCCTCATTTTACTAGTGGTGAGACTGACTAGGGAAGTGAATTGTTCAAGATCACACAAGTTGAGTCAAAGAGCCAGGATTCCAGCTCAGGTCTTTTGACTCCAAATTCACCATTCTTGCTACTTATTCCAGCCTCAAAAATTTAAACTAGGAAGCAATGTTCACTCTCCCTTTCAGGTCCTCAAATTTCTAATCCATTGCAACATCAAGGCAGGACCTCTAAGGGCTAAGGCCCTTTCTCTCATCGTTAATGAGTGACTTTATTTTTCCATTATCATATTGTTTATATACAGAAGTAATAAAAATACAAATGGGCAAAAAAGAATATATATTCTAAGCTCTTTGCTTCTTAAAGGTGGTGGCATCTAAATCTTGTGTTATCCTATCTTACATGTGTGCCATAATTATCATTGTACTCTAAACTTAAGACCATTCTTCAGATGAATATCGTGTATATTTGTAGGATAGTATACCTTAGGTTTATGTAAGGAATGTTTTATAGCAAGTATTCTTACTATACCATAAATAATATGGTAAATGGCCTTGCTAACAGCTGATTGTGTCTGCTCACTGATTGTTAATGGGAAGTACACATGTGGGGAGCTTATTAATTATAGCTTTGAGATGTAGACCTCCTAGATTTACTCCTAGAACCCAATGAAGTTACCCAGATGGCAACCCAACCTACAAATCTTCAAGTGGGTTTTGGAAAGTATTATAGAAGTTATACTACATATAACTAAATCATAGATTTGAGGAAAAAATAACTTCCTGCTTCTCTCCTTCTCTCTTATGAGGATAGGGTATGAAGAATAAGATTGATGTTTTGCATTGTTATCTCTTTTAATGAAAATAAGAGGCTAAAGTGGGGTGAAAAGTTTTAGGATGATTCAACTATTTGCTGGACTTACATGATCTTTTATATCATGACAGTTTAGATTATGACATGATCTTTATTGAGGCTAATACAATTTAGAAACTGTCATATAAAAATGAGAGGAAGCAGAGAGTAGTACTAAAACAGGTAATAACACCCCTGTATGTATATATCATACATTTAAAAAATGTGTATCCTGTATTTGAAATTTTAGTTTTACTTTCCACTTTTTAAGTCATATAATCAATTACTGCATTGATAGATAACTGTATTAGATAACTGCATCAGTTAATCAGTCAATGTTGCTTGCTTTTTATCCCCTCTGGTTAAAAATGAGAGCTTATGGTGGTCATCCTGGGTAATATCTGTAAATGGTTATGATGTAAAAACAAAAGGCATTAATAAAACATTTAAAAATTTTTCAAAAAAAAAGAAACTTGTCTAGTTATGTTCATTTCATTCTACATCTGTTCATATAACACAGTCTGTGGAATCATATTTTGTCATTTCTTATGATGCATTAACATTCGGTTTCTTTATATTGATAGTTTGATCAGCTCTTTCCCAATTTATGGACTCTGCCTCCCAAGATTCTTTTCGTTTTTCTTTTTTCTATTTTTCCTTTTAATACTAAGGATTTAGAAGTCTTTTATTTTCAACTATTACCTCCCTGGTATTAGCTTTCTGCTTACTCTTTCCCTCATCCCCACTTATTTTCCTGCTGAGTTAGATGTATTTCTAAACTGAACCATTTGTGAATTGGTATTGTGCCCTCTGTTGTCCATTTCAGATGAAAATGAGGTTCATCTGATACCTGTTCCCCCATTCTCTCTTTCATGTTTTCAAACTCTTTTTGCCATTTACTCCAGTTATGGTACTTAACCTGTTCCACCTCTTTTCTTCCTCCTTTCTATTCTGACATATTCTTTTTTAACTATCCTTTTTTCTTTCTCCTTTTAAAACCCCCAAAACAGAACCAATCTATCCTTGGGTGCTCTGTTTTTCCTGATACCCTTAGTACCCTTTGAAGACATAAAGGTTTTGCCAAAACACTTACTTCTTCTTCCTCTATCATAATGTTGGTGCTATATCATGATTTAGCCCCTTCCAATTGTTTAAATATGTTTACCTTTGTAGGTTTCTCCTGAGGTAAAAAAAAAAAATTTATTAAGCATTACTTGGGATGTGCTTAGCATAGTGCCTGGTACTTCGTAGGTGCTCAATAAGTGCTTATTTACTGCCTGAAATGTGAGCCAAAAAGAAAGATAGCTTCTGCCTTTAAGGAGTTTACAATGTAAAGGGGGAAGAAAACACAGAAAAGGGAGCTGGAAATTTAAAGAAAGGGTGGCAGGAGTGAGGGTGGGGGTGGGAAGTTGTAGGTACATAGTATATATTGTTTAAATCTGAAAAATCAACACAGCTGTGAGAGAAAATAACAGATATGCCCCTCCTCAAAATAGAGGCTCCACATGAATTTACCAATGGGAAAAAGGGGCCAGCATGACAGAAGAATATTCCAGGTTGAGAAGGCCACAGGGGATAATGGGTGTTTCAGGGTGAGAGTACAAATGAGACATGGGGTTAATGCCCAGAATGTCCAAAGCACATTGTAGTGGGACTATCCCAGCCAATAAAATGGATTGTGCTGCCAACCTTCACTGAATGATATATTGTAGGCATAATCTTGTTGAGTTTGGGCTTGATCAACATGCCAACTAGTCACAGTTCACAGTTATTAACTGGCTGTTCCCACTAACTGTGTATTAGGTAATGACTTATTATCCACCCCAATTGCTTTCTCTCAGTGAAGGTGGTGCAGCTCAAGCAATAAAGGATTCCAGGCAAAGAGAGAGAACATTGCCTTAATACAAAAACTATTAGACATTTGAGTTATACACCAGACTTATCTCTTACTTCAACAGCCTAGTGTGGCCAGGGAGAAATACCAATCATAGGATCTATAGTGCACAGTACAGAATAGGCCCTTACAGTTGGCAACCAACTGGAGAATATCAGAGGCTAAACCAAGATATGAACATGGTTGACCCCACCATGTCAGACATAGTAGCTTTCATTAAAACTTTGGTGGCTACTTGGTGAATAGTATACTGTGGTAAAGTGGCCAGTTCCTTCTTTTCTAATACCCTGAGAGAGGAGGACCAAGCCCAATTTGTTTTTAATTGGCAGAGGATTCAGTACACTTCTATCATCCTACCCCAAAGATAATATTAATTATATAATATTAAATATAAAATAATTTATACGTTAATACCATTAATTTGCCATTTTCCACCAGTGGGCAGGATGGACAGTGACTAAACTTGAATTCAATTCTGATATTATAGTTCTATATACTTATGAAATTGTTATAGTGGAAACAACTGAAATGGCAACGGCCACTGTCCTAAGAGCCACTATTAGAACAAGGTGGTGGAACACCTAAGTAGACAAAATGTAAGGATCATCCTAAAGCAACAAGCTCCTGGTAGTACAATAATCATGGAGGCATCTCAAGGTGAGGTTCATACCACTCATGGCAATGACTAGTCAGCCAAAGAACAAAGCAACAACTAATACAACAACTGAGTACTCAAGAGGAAATATTCATTTGTATCAATACATGAGCTTTGGTCAATGGCATTTTTGGTCTCTTCGATGGAAGAAAACTATTTGGAAGATCATGAAGAGGCATCCCACTGGACCCACATGGCAGCCAAAAAAAGAGCTGACAACTATATGTCACTCATGAATCTGCCTGTGTATTAGGAGGGCAGAGTTTATAATCTCAAAGAGGATCATAAACATGTCTGAAAGGTTCGGAACCGCCGGATATAAGAAACTCTCAAAGTAGAAGGCAGAAGAATCAAAACATATATTTAGGCTCCACAGTAACCAACCCATGAACCAGCAACCCCATTTTGATATATTGATCAAAAGCTTCCAGGCCCAATAAGTACACCTTGAAAGAGTAACCAGGAGACTACAGAGAAGCATGATTGCGTAAAGCAAAATCATGCTTCCCCCTCTATGGTAAAAAGATTACCCACTGGCCTGAAGTCTTTGTTCAGCTTCCTCCCATAGGTCAGCTCTGCTACTGGCAGCTCCTGCTTCAGCTGTGGCTGTGACTGTGGCTGTGGCTATAGCTGTGGCTGTGGCTATAGCTGTGGCTGTGGCTGTGGCAGCCTCTGGCTCCAACGGGAGCTGCTTTTAACCATCCAGCTTCTGCGGGGGTGTAAGGTACGCCGGGGAAAGCACAGGTTCTTTCAATCTGCTTAAGCAAGGTGAAGGGGTTGACCGGGAAAGCACAGGTTCTTTCCATCAGCTTAAGCAAGGGAAGCAAGGTGAAGGGGCCAACAAGCTTACTCCAGTCCAACATACAAACAGCATTCAGTTCAGGGGAAAAAGCCAAACTAGTCAAGGGCACTTGTTGACTAAGTGCTAAGGAGCCCATTTTTGGTTGCCAACACAGCCTGCCTGCTGAAGGGGACCCTTCTTTGAGGAAATCATCCTGAATCACATAGATTAACAAATACCCAACAAATTACCTAAGTAGCATGATGGAACCATGCCTGATGGAAATAAATAGACCAGTCAGAACTAGGCCCACCAGCAAGGTCCCCACCTTATCCAGGAAGAAGCCAAGGAAATGAGGGCTGGTTTCATTTCCTGTCAACTCCATCATAACACAAAAAGAGACCCCTGGGAAAGATTCCCCTAGATAACTGTCTAGATATTGACAAGTCAAATATTTAGGCTGTTATCTATGACACCAGGGCCTTTTGTATATGTGGACAGCTGTAGACAACTTTACAATGTAGGAGATGTCTACATCTGTAACTTGCCCTGATACAAAGGCTATTGACAAGGCCCTTGAAAAGGACTTTTGCCTTTATTATATTTCCAGCTATAATTAAACTCTATTTACCACAGCCTGAACTCAAAAATGGGTCTGAAATTAAAACTTTAGATGGGTCTTCCACACCTCATACCACCGTTAAGCAATAGGCATTGTGGAACAAGGGAATAGATGCTTGAAACAAGCCTTCTACTTTAATGACAATAGGCAATCCTTTTCTGGGTGGATAGACAACCAAGCTTGGGCAGTCTAGTCTTTGAAAATCTCCATCTCCTACAAGCATGAGTCTCCACTAACTCAGATATTAACTAACCCATCAGGGGAAGAGGAAAGGGAGACATTAGGATACAACTAGTAGTGGATAACTACTATACATCCAGACTCACTTTTTTCTCCCCAATTCATATCTAGCAGGAGGTTGGGTGACCTAGTCTGAATGTCTCACCAGTCAGGGTAGGGCTGATGCCAGTTTGCGTGCTTTGATGCTGACAGCCATTTCCTGATAGTCTGGCTAATGAACCAATTTTTTTTTCCAATTACTCTGCCCAAGTTCTCACTTACTTTCCCACCAAGCATACAACCTGAAGAACATATTGGGACTATACAGCTTGTGCAAACCAGGGTTTCAGAAGTAGCTGAGTCTCCAAGTAAAGGACAAATCTGGTAAAAACTAACAGGTGGTGATAAATGTTTCTTAGTTGAGCTAGGGAGCCAAGGTCCTGGTGGGGACACTATGGATTCTGCCCATGAGATAGCCTACCTATAGTCAGGTGAGAAATGAAGTGGTTGTGCCTAAAAGGGAAGATATGGACTGGTGGGGAAGAGAAATCTAGAGTTCTAGAACCCCAGCCTTCATCCTTTTTTTGCTTCATCTACACAGGTAACAATAGCTAAAACTATTATTTTTATATATAGGGAGCTAATCAAGACACTCTGATTCTACTTACACCCTTCTTCTTGAACTATTTGATTTTCTGCTTAATGTTCAACTCTGGTCATCACCTAAACAGTAAAGGTAGCCAGGCCCAGCTGGAACAATGAAGGTATTCCTGTTCCTCCTTTCTGGGACTCTCTTGCTTTTGTGTTTTTACCCCAGGTGCATCACTTTGGAGCCAATTATATTGAATTTCTTTCCTTCACCTGACTCATTTGACCTCTTCTGGTAAAATTTTAAAGTGTTGATCACCCCCTCCTTTTGGATTCTCTCCCTCCCTATCTTCCATGTTACAACTTTTTTTGGGTTTTCTTCAGTGGTGGGATTCAAATTAATTAACATGTTCTCCTCGGAACCAAGTGGAGGCATTGCCTCCGACTCTGATGTGGCAGGTGCAGGCCTAGCCCCTGCCCCTGCTAACAACTGGTTTGCTGAACTCAAGCTAAAATTAGGTACCAGTTCTACTGAACCCATGCAAGCTGACTGAATCTCACCACTGGTTTTCTTCCTACCTTAGAGGAATGTTTTGCCTTTTCCCACAGTGAAGTGTGCTCATTCACAGACTTTTTGCCTTTTAATATTTTTATATCTGCTTCGATAGTAATATCCTCCATTCCTACAAATTCAATTAACACTTTCATATTGATGACTCCCAAATCTGTATCTCTGACTTTTCCCTGACTTCTAGTACCACATTCCTAACTAACTAGTAGGTACCTTGAGTTCAACATATCTGAAATAAACTCATTATCTGTCTTCCCAAACTCATCTTTCTCCCTATATTTGTGATTTCAGTTGATAGTGACAGAAACATCAGAATCAATGAGGCTCAAAACCTCAGAACTTCTCTTCCCATCCACTCTCCATATTCAATCAGTTTCGATGTTCTGCAGATTTTACCCCAGAAATATCTGTTAAGGATCTTGACACATTTTCACTTTCCAAATCCTAGTTTATTAGCATATTACCTGTTACCTAGACCATTGTGCAAATATCTTCTTGGTAGATGGTACTCCTCTTTCTAATCTCTGCTCTTTTCAATCAATTCTTTCAACTGCTACCAAAATCACCTTCATATCACTATCCACATATTAATATCCACTCCAAATACCTCCAGTGACTTGCTTTTGGCTATCAGATGCAAATATACTTTTTAAACTATCATTCAAGTCCTTTTATTATCAAATTCAATCCTATCTTTCAAGTTTTATCTCACAGATCTAACTAAACTGTAAACTACCTGAGGCTTAGGGACCAGCTTAAAAAGAAATTCTCTTCTCCCCACCCACCTTCATCACTGTATGGCACATAGCATATCAGGGGTAGAGAACCTGTGGCCTTCTAAGTCCTTGGATGTGGCCTTTTAACTGAGTCCAAGTTTCATAGAACAAATCCTTTTATTAAGGGGATTTGTTCTGTGAAGTTTCAATTCAGTCAAAGGGCTGCACTTGAGGACCTAGAAGGCCATGTGTGATCTCAAGACTGCAGGTTCCCCACCTGTGGATAGTCTATAAGTATAGTAGAATATAAAAAAGCACTTGTCAACTCAGTGAAGGCATGTTCTAAAAATAAAGGCTAAGTTTGATTTACATTCTCCCTTTACTATAAAAGATGTTATATAAGTTCCTTGCTAGACATGAGGGTAAGCATTTTGCCCCTAGCTTGCCTTTCTAGTCTTCTTACACTTTACTCTACACCATCAAGCGCATTGTGTTCTATTGACACTGGCTATTTATTGCACAAGACACTCCATCTCTGGATTCTGGATATTTTTGCTAGCTATTTCCTATGCCTAGAGAATATTCTCCTTTCTCATGTCTACCTTCTGGCCTCTCTGACTTCCTTCAAGTCCTAGGTAAAACCTTGCTTTCTGCAGAAGGCCTTTCCCAATTCCTCTTGTCCCCCTTAATTCTAGTGTTTCCCCTCTGCTGACTGTTTCCTATCTTTCCTGTATATAGCTTGTTCATACGTATGTTGTCTTTGCCATTAGACTGTGAGCTCCTTGAGAGCAAGGATTATCACTTGCCTTTCTTTATATCCCTAGCACTTAGCACAGTGACTGCCCCTCAGGTGATTATTGAATAATAATGATTTGCCTGATTGACTATCCCTCTATCAGCATTCTTCTTTTTAGCCAGACCTATCCCAGGCAGCATAGTCACCAAGAAATCTGACACACTCAAACATTTAGGAGAGATCCTAACATACAGAGATGAAAGAAGGTTCTGGAGAGCAACGACACTGATTGCAGACTACATTTACATTGTTAGTCCTTTCTAGCCACAAAGGTATGATGTCAATGATGGACAACAAGAAGATAGAGTTATGCAACTCTAATTTTGCTTCTGTTGCCTCCTTTAAGGAGAATGGTGACTGGACTTTGAAATATATAATAAAAGTAATTTGTAGGAAAAAGAAACTCAAGATAACTGAAATGGTCAGATATCATTTAGCTACCTTTAATGAATTCAAGTCATCAAGCACAGATGAACTGTATGCCAGAGTACTGAAAGAAATGACAGATATGATTGCTGATCTGTGGTCTGTGATCCTTGAAATATGTGAGATACTGAAGAGTAGGAGAAAACTGGAGAGAAGAAAACGATGTCCCAATTTTAAAAAATAGGGGAGTAGAGTCTGCCAACTTTAGCTCCATTATTAAGGGGTTATTTTTTAAGAATCTAGGGAAGCAATAATCTTTAAAAGCTAGTATGGCTTTGGGAACAGGTCATGCTAGACTAATCTGATTTCCTTGTGATGGGGTTACTAGACAGATGGATGAAAGGAATATTACAGATATACTTACATTTCAGCACAGCATTTGATTAAGCCTCATTGTATACTTCTGAATGAGAGGAAGAGACATGGGCAAGTAGCCTTTATGTGCATTTTGAACTTGTTGAATGACTAACTTAAAGTTATTAATAGATTAGATCCAATTTGGGAGAGATCTCTGGTGAAGAAGCACCCCAGGGATCTATGTTTGACCCTATGTTGTTCAACATTTTTATTACACTTGGATTAAGGCAAACATGACATGTTTGTTAAAATTAAAGATGCCATGAAACCAGTATGTTATATGAGACAGTCCAGACCCCAGAAATTCTCAACGTGTTAGAACCATGGATCTAAATGAATAATGTAAATTCAATTATGATGCATCTTAGAATTATATGTTACTGCTGGGGTCTCAATGACCACCTAATCCAGCCCGGACCTGAATAAGTATCCCTTCTAAAATATATCCAAGCAGTATCTTCTGCCTGATGACCTCTAGTGATGGAGAAGACACTGCTTCCTGAATCATAGCCATTTCTCTTTTGAATGGTTTAGAAATTCTTTTCTGCCATCAATTTGCTCTTTTATTCCAGCTTAGGGCAATTGTTTCAAGGCAATTAAAATCTCTTTTCTAGGTGATAACCTAGATAAATATAATTTCAGAAGTCTGAGACCATAAGAATTATTCCCAAATTTCTACTTACTTAGTCCACTATACTTTAGAAAAGTTCTTGTTGTTAGGGAAACATAATATTCATCACTTGGGTTCCAAAATTTAAGTTTATAGATATAGGACTTATGGCTAGATGATAGTACCTACAGAAAATATGGAGGTGGGTATTAAGGTATTTCAAACTTAATACACCAGTGTGATGTCAGTCAAAAAAACTAATGGTATCCTAGGTTACATCACAAGACAGTGCCTAGAATGGAGAGATCACAGTCTTGCCATCCTCTATACCGATTAGGCACCTCTATCCAGAATTCTCTATTCTGCTCTGGACACAACATTTTAGTAAAAATAAGGGAAAGCTTTAATGCATCCAGAGCATGATTTTAGGAATAATGACAGAACTGAAGAAACTCCCAAATAAGTAATGATCATTTGAAATATCTGTGGATATTGACCCTACAGAAGAGGAAACCTAGCAGTGCTTTTGCACTAGTTCTCTGCCATGCTTTCCCTCATCAACTCTGCTTCTTAGAAACAAAACTATGTAGAAGTTAGAGGGAGAAAGATTCTGACTTAAGGTAAGGGGGGGGGGAAACATGCTACCAAATGGAGTGAAAAAGAATGTACATTTGTCTTTCCATTGGAGGTCTTTAAGAAATAAGAAATAACTCCCACTTGGGGGTTATTATAGAAAAAAATTATTGATCCTTTCTAAGCATTAGATTGCATGTGATTCATCATACCTGTATGGCAAACATCTTCACATTCTCCCTCCCTTCTACTCAGTTTTCCTCATACTAACTCTCCCTTTTCCCTTCTCTCAGTGCATCTTTTGCACCCCCTCATTTTTTGGGGGGGAGATCCTTCCCACATTATCAACTCATATCCATGGTCTCTGTCTATGTACAGTCCTTTAAACGGCCTTAGTAATCAGAAAGTTCTTAGGAGTTACATTTATCAACTTCCCATATAAGAATGTAAACTCTTTAATTTTGAGACCGTTATGATTATTTTCATGTTTACCTTTTTATGCTTCTCTTAAGTCCTGTATTTAAATGTCAAATATTCTATTCAGCTCTGGTCTTTTCATCAGGAATTCTTGAAAGTCCTCTATTTCCTTAAAGATAAAATTTTCCTCCTGAAGGACTATACTCATTTTTACAGGGTAGTTTATTCTTGATTGTAATCTTAGATCATTTGCCTTCCAGGATATCACAGTCTAAGCCTTCTACTCCTTTAAAGTGGAAGCCACTAAATCTTGTGTGATGCTGACTGTGGCTCTACAGTATTTGAATTATTTCTTTATGGCTACTTAAAGTATTTTCTCTTTGACCTGGGAGCTCTGAAATTTGGCTATAATATTCCTAGAAATTTTCATTTTGGAATTTCTTTCAGGAAATGATGGGTGGATTCTTTCAATTTCTATTTTACCCTCTGGATCTAAGACACTGGAGTAGTTTTCCTTTATAATTTCTTGAAGTATGATGTCTACATTCATTCTTTGATCATGGCTTTCAGGTGGTACAATAATTCTTAAATCATCTCTTCTTGATCTATTTTCCAGATCAGTTATTTTTTTTATTAGCTATCACATATTTTCTTCCATTTTTTCAGTCTTTTGACTTTATATTATTTTATTTTTTAAAATTTATTTATTTAACATATTTAGTTTTCAGCATTGATTTTCACAAGAGTTTGAATTACAAATTTTCTCCCCATTTCTACCCTCCCCCCCCACTCCAAGATGACATATATTCTGGTTGCCCTGTTCCCCAGTCAGCCTTCCCTTCTGTTACCCCACTCCCCTCCCATCCCCTTTTCCCTTCCTTTCTTGTAGGGCAAGATAAATTTCTAGGCCCCATTGCCTGTGTATCTTATTTTCTAGTTGCATGCAAAAACTTTTTTTTGTTTGTTTTTAAAACTTTGAGTTCCAAATTCCCTCCCCTCTTCCCTTCCCACCCACCCTCCCTAAGAAGTCAAGCAATTCAACATAGGCCACATGTGTATCATTACATATAACACTTCCACAATACTCATGTTGTGAAAGACTAGCTATATTTTGCTCCTTCCCAACCCATCCCCCTTTATTGAATTTTCTCCCTTGACCCTGTCCCCTTTCCAAAGTGTTTGTTTTTGATTACCTCCACCCCCATCTGCCCTCCCCTCTCTTTTTTTTTATCTTCCTCCCCTTCTTTCCTGTGGGGTAAGATACCCAATTGGATATGTATGGTATTCCCTCCTCAGGACAAATCTGATGAGAGCAAGGTTCACTCATTCCCCCCTCACCTGCCCTCTCCCCTCCTCCCACAGAACTGCTTCCTCTTGCCACCTTTATGCGAGATAATCCACCCCATTCTCTCCCTCCCTATCTCCCTCTCTCAATATATTCCTCTCTCATCCATTAATTTGACTTTATTTCTTTTAGATATCTTCCCTTCCTCTTCAACTCACCCTGTATCTGCTCTCTCTCTCTTTCTCTCTCTCTCTCTCTCTCTCTCTCTCTCTCTCTCTCTCTCTCTCTCTCTCTACATATACACACATACATATATACATACATGTACATTCACATATATATATATATATATATATATATATATATATATATGCATATTCCTTTCAGCTACTATGATATTGAGGTCTCATGAATCATACACATCATCTTTGTATGTAGGAATGTAAACAAAACAGTTCAACTTTAGTAAGTCCCTTATGATTTCTCTTTCTTGTTCACCTTTTCTTGCTTCTCTTGATCCTTGTGTTTGAAAGCCACATTTTCTATTCAGCTCTGGTCTTTTCACTGAGAAAGCTTGAAAGTCCTCTGTTTTATTGAAAATCCATATTTTGCCTTGGAGCATGATACTCAGTTTTGCTGGGTAGGTGATTCTAGGTTTTAATCCTAGCTCCATTGACCTCCGGAATATCGTATTCCAAGCCCTTCAATCTCTTAATGTAGAAGCTGCCAGATCTTGGATTATTGTGATTGTGTTTACACAATACTCAAATTGTTTCTTTCTGGCTGCTGGCCATATTTTCTCCTTAATCTGGGAGCTCTGGAATTTGGCGACAATATTTCTAGGAGATTTCTTTTTGGGATCTATTTGAGGAGGCAATGGACGGATTCTTTCAATTTCTATTTTGCCCTGTGGCTCTAGAATATCAGGGCAGTTCAACTTGATAATTTCTTGAAAGATGATATCTAGGCTCTTTTTTTGATCATGGCTTTCAGGTAGTCCAATAATTTTTAAATTATCTCTCCTGGATCTATTTTCCAGGTCAGGGGTTTTTCCAATGACATATTTCACATTGTCTTCCATTTTTTCATTCCTTTGGTTCTGTTTTATAATATCTTGATTTCTCATCAAGTCACTAGCTTCCACTTGCTCCAATCTAATTTTTAAGGTAGTATTTTCTTCAGTGGTCTTTTGGACCTCCTTTTCCATTTGGCTAATTCTATCCTTCAAGGCATTCTTCTCCTCATTGGCTTTTTGGAGCTCTTTTGCCATTTGAGTTAGTCTATTTTTTAAGGTGTTGTTTTCTTCAATGTATTTTTCAGTATTTTTGGGGGTCTCCTTTAGCAAGTCATTGACTTGTTTTTCATGGTTTTCTCGCATCCTTCTCATTTCTCTTCCCAATTTTTCCTCTATTTCTCTAACTTGCTTTTCCAAATCCTTTTTGAGCTCTTCCATGGCCTGGGACCAGTTCATGTTTTTCTTGGAGGCTTTTGGTGTAGGCTCTTGCACTTTGTTGACTTCTTTAGGCTGTATGTTTTGGTCTTCTTTGTCACCGAAGCAAGAATCCAAAGTCTGAGACTGAATCTGAGTGTGTTTTTACTGCCTGGCCATATTCCCAACCAACTAACTTTTTTTTTTTCAGCAGGGTATGACTGCTTGTAGACTAAAGAGTTCTATGTTCCACATTTGGGGGGGATTTGCCAGCTTTGCCACACCAGCACTCTTCCTTCCCCAAGAACCCCCAACCTGGACTGGGCTTAGATCTTCAGCAGGCTGTGCACTCCTGCTCTGATCCGCCACTTAATACCTCCCACCACGTGGGCTTGGGGCCGGAAGCAACAGCAGCTGTAGCTGCCCCACCTCCGCTGCCCCGGGGTGGTGGCCTAACCATGAACTCCTTCCACTCCTGAAGCTTTTCCCACTAACCTTCTCCACTGTCTTTGGTGTTTGTGGGTTGTTGAGAAGTCTGGTAACTGCCATTGCTCACTGATTCAGGGCGCTAGGGCCCACTTCGCCCGACTCCTGGTCTGGTTGGTCCAAGCAGCTCACACCGGGCTCTGCTCTGCTCTGCTCTGCTCTGCTCCACTCCCAGCTCCCAGCTCCCAGCTCCCAGTTCCCAGCTCTGTGTGGGATAGACCTCACCCAGAGACCATCCAGGCTGTCCTGGGCTGGAGCCCTGTTTCCCTCTGTTGTTTTGTGGGTTCTACATTTCTAGAATTGGTTCAGAGTCATTTTTTATAGGTGTTTTGGAGGGACTCAGCAGGGAGCTCACTGCTTTCCAGCCACCATCTTGCTTCTTGGTGTCTCATGGAATCACTAGCTTCGACTTGCCCAATTCTAATTTTTAAGGAATTATTTTCTCCATGGAGATTTTATATACTTCTCCCCACCTCCATTTGATCAATTCTATTTTTAAGGAGTTCTTTTCCTAAGTTAATTTTTGTGCCTTTTTATCATTGTCCCAATATTTTAAGGTATTATTTTCTTCAGTATTATTTTGTGACTCTTTTACCGATCTACTAATTCTTGTTTCATAATTTTCTTGTATCTCTTTTAATCCTTTTCTCAAGTTTTCCTCTACTGCTCATCTTTTTCTTTAACTCTTCCAGGCATTCTTGTTGGACTTGTGTCTAAACAGCATTTTCTTTGAGGATTTGTAGCTGTTTTACATTATTATTATTTTCTTCTGAGTTTATATGTTGGTCTTCTCTGCTATTGCAGTAGCTTTTTTGTGGTGAAATTGTTGTTGTTGGTGTTTGCCCATTTTTCCCAGCATATTTCTTAATTTTGAATTTTATGTTAAATTTGTACTTTGTTCACCTGGGAAGTGATATCCCAAGTTTCAGGTTTTTTTTTCATTCTGCTATTTTCAGAGCTAGTGCAGAGGGTCTGCAAATTTTCAGTGCGTCCGGGGTGGTGTAATATGGAGAGAGATATGATCACTGCTCTCTTGGTCTGGACTCTGCTTTTTACCCAGCAAGGGTCCCTATTCTCTGTAACCAGAAATGCTAGCACTCATTTTGATTTAGAACTGTGACCAGAGCTTCTGATCCCTTGTGACTAGCCTGCAGTACTCTTGTCTGCCCTCGAACTGTGACCCAGAAGTTTATATAGGCAATAGAGTTGCCAATGAGCACCAGCTGTACCCAGTGCCAGCAAAGAGTCCCATGTAATCTCTTTCTGACCCCCTTACCATCTCTGGACTGAGAATTCTCAAAGCTGCTTCTGCTGCTAGGGCCACTGTTGCTGACATCATATGTATGGCATCTTGGCAGGCCTCCATCCCAATGTCACAAATTTTTCCTTCCAACCTCCTAAGTGTTCTTGGGACAGGAAAATATCTCACCCTGACCTTTTGTTGGCTCTGCCACTCTAAAATTTATTTGAGGTGTTATTTTAAAGTTATTTGGAGGGTAATGTTGAGAATTTAGGTGTTTTGCCTCCAATCACTCATCTTGGTTCATTTCTTTACCTTGTTAAAAAATATTGAATATCTCCTCCCTGCCCCAATAACTTTTGTTTAAATGAATTAGATCATCAATGTTTGCCATTAAAATCTATTTTAGCATTATTGTGAAAAAATATGACTTCACAGACCCTATGAAAAATCTCAGAGACTCCCTGAGATCCCTGGATCTCACTTTGTAAAGTTAGTCTAAATTGTCAAAGTAGAGTTCATTGGGAATGAAGAGATGGGACTAGAATAATCATAGCTGATAGTTATAGCTCCTTACTGTTTGCAAGGCACTTTACATAGGTGATCTCACTTGAAAATGAGTTTATAGAATGAGATGACTCTTGAGGTCTCTTCCAGTTGTAAATCAATGCTCTTCTGATTCTTACAAAGGCACCATGTGATACATGCTAATATTATCCCAATTTTGGACATGAAGAAAGAAGCTCAGGAAGGATAGATGATACAATTATGGTCACATAGGAAATGGTTGATGGGGGCAGCTTAATGCAGTAGAAAGAAAATTGATTTTGTAATCAGTAGACTTGAGTTCAAAGCCTGATTCTTATGGTGTCTACCTATGTAACCTTGGACAAATCACTCAACTTCTCTGACCCTCACTTTCCTCATTGATAAAATGAGAGGGTTGGGCTAAATGACTTCTGAGGTTTCTTCTAGCTCTAGATTTATGTAAGATTCAAACAAAGGTATATGACCATTACCTCTTACTTTAATTCAAGGATGGAAAGCTACCACCATTCATCTTATCTTTCTTCTTCTCATTGGAGAGAAGGCAGCAGTCAAAGCAGAGATGACTTTGGTTAACATTCACTGTGCACTTGAAATGGAATCTATTTTTGCTTCAAATACTTTCAACTATCAACTAAAATATTGAGCTTTATCTTAAATACCTGGCAACTAAAAGATGTTAAGGAATAAATCAGCCTGGATCCCCTCTGGTAATCAATGATACCTAATGGGTGTGAGGGTAGATGGAGGTTGGGGGGGAAGGTGAGAGACACAGCAAATCATAAACAGCCCCAAGGTGATGTTGTAGTGGAAAGTGATGTACATTTACCAGATGGTATATGAGGAGGCTTGGAATAAGAAAACATGCCAATTTATGATCTATGAAATGATCTCCTGTAGTCTTCTCCCAGAGCAGCACACCAATGACAGCCATACTAGCAATCAGTTCAGGCTTAGGGGATCTCTGACTTGTAGAGCAATCAGCCACTGCACAGCCCTGGGGAGAGAATCCCTAACAGCCCCAACAATAATGAAGTCCTCATAGTAGAAACATACCAGGCTAGGAAACGCAGATGTCCATTAGTGCTACAGATTCCAGAATAACAGATATAATGTATGTTTTGGGTGCAACAGAATTCATGATGTGAAATGTCTGCTGCTGTACTGAAGTGCTAGAGTCCCTGGCAAAATAAAAGCTATCAGCTACTGCCCATTATTTGTTAGACAGGTGACACCTTCTCCTCTCTCTTGCCGCTTTATGATCCAGAGGGGAGTTTGTTAACAACTCCTGTGGGGAGTTGGTGGTGTAGCAAATCAGGACAGAAGCAAGTGATAATGGAAAGCTGAAAGAATTATATCATATGAGTGATAGTCATGGGATATTGGTTGGGAATATGCCATGTTCCATCTTCTAATCAGTGCCTTTGCATAGGTAGCCCTCATAAGTGGACTGTATAACCTCACAATCTGCTCCTTTTTTCTTTAAAAAATCTCAAATCTTTCAAATCACAACTTCGTGACACCTCTTACTATTCCCATCAGTTGTTAATGTTTTCTCCCCCTCAAGATTAATTTTTATTTCCTTGTATTTACTTCTGTATTCACAAGTTGTAACTCCCCTCTTCTTGCCCCAACCACATTTCTTATAAAATTTAAGCTTCTTGAGATCAGAAACTCTATAATAAATTTTTTGTCTTTGTATACCCAGTCCTTGGCACAGTGCCTGGCATATAGTAAGTGCTTAATAGATGTTGACTTGAACATGCTCATGCCCTATGGCACATTTTGAATGAAGCAATGAAGTGAAGGAAAGATGGGCTTTCCAGTCATTGCCAGAATTTATCTTATTCTTTTTTTCCTAACAAAATCTGAAATTTTTACATATATTATTCCATTTATTTCCATTTATCTCATAGTGCACTGGAAGAGAGGAATGATGAAGACCAAGGAAAATTAACAAATTTGCCAAAGGTTGAATAAGTAGGCTAAGACAAAAAAATAAAATTGGACAGACTTATCTCTTGACTCTTGGTTTCCTCCTCTGCAAAATGGAGTCACATTAGGTGAACTCAAGGGATTTTTCCAGCTTTGGATCTATGACTCCAGCACCAGGACTATACTTTTCAAAGTGCTTCCATATATACTGTCTCATTCGATCCTTAAAACTACATTTGTGAGTCTAAGAAGGATCTCTTTTTATTTGTTTATACTTTGCTACAGCTTGGGAAATTTCTCTTTGCTTTTCAAGGGATAAGTAGCCTAACATGACCCTTGTTGTAGCAAGATGGGGTACTGGGAATTAGGCTGAGGACCATCAGAAAAACAAAGTGAGATGTAACTTCTTTGACCTTATTTCATTTTGCATAATGTTACAGAGAAGTATGCACTCAAAATCAAATGACCAGGAGACAGTAATGTGCATTGTAGACTTTATAGGGTGGTAATGTCACCAAAAAAAATCCTCTTTTACTCAAGAGTACAATTGAATCACTCTGGCTAACATTTTTTTTATGTCTAATCCCTTGAGATAAAACATTACTATAAATGGTGAGGCTGTATTTGCTTTGATCCTTCACAGGTGATGGATGTTAGCTTTAAAAATAAAGAGAGAATTTAATCCAACTGCTAAGTCAAATTTGGCTTTTGGATATTCCTGTATGACAATGACTGAAGCCATTTTTGAGGACCTTGCAATATCTGAGACTCATAACTAGCCCATATGTAACTCCAATTTCAATCCCAACATCAAAAGGTATCTTTTACATGGAATTTGAGAAAACCAGTGATTTTTGAGAGATATGAATTGACTCAGCCATTCTGGAAAGCAATTTAGAACTATGCCACCAAAATCACTCAAATATGTGTGTGTGTGTGTGTGTGTGTGTACATATATACATATATATGTGTATGTGTATATATGTATATATATAATGTATATATGCTTCTTAACTGAGCAATACCACTTGTAAGTCTATACTCCAAAGAGAATGAAGAAAGAAGAAAGGGATACATATGTACAAAATCATTTATAGAATGCTTTTCTTAATAATATTAAACTAGAACACCAGAGGTGTGATAGAACCAGCTTGAACTACTTTGTGAGAGTCAATGATTAAATTTTCAGTGTTAGTATTTACACCTTGGAAATTGATAAACATATAAAGCCGAATTAGATTTATTGTTTTGCGAATTGTTTAGATTTAAAAGATTAATGGAGAAAGATGTTAATAAATCAGATTAAAATGAAAATGTGTCACACATTCTTTTTTGAGAGCTGATTATCAAGCAATTGCTAGCATAGAGTACTAGAGTACTTCCTCCCTATATAGGGATGTGGTTAAACAAATTAAAATATATATGAGTGTAATGGGATATTATTGAACCTTAAGAAATGACAAAATGTATGGGTAAAGGGAAAACTAGGAAAACTAATATTGACTAAAGCCTAATAATATGAGCAGAACCAAGGGAACAAATTATAAATTTTAAAATAAAAATTATTTTTATAATAAAAATAACAATATAAAGAAAAACAACTTTGAAAGATTAAGAACTCTGATAAATGCAATAGCATTTTGAAAAGGACCAATGACATGTCTTTCTTACTCTCTTATTCTCTTGGAGAAGGAAGGAAGAAAGAAAGAAAAAAGCCAAATAACAAATATGCATAACCAAATCAAGCAAATTTCCACATTGCCTATTTGCGAAAGGATGAGCAGCTTCAGACCTAGATGATTGCAACAGTCTCCTAGTTGGTCTCAAATCTATTCACTTCTCTCTCTCATTCATTTAGCACATGGATTCCGAATTAATCTTCTTTAAAAAAATAAAGAAAACTCTCTATGAGGTTGGTCAGGGTAATTCTCCCTTGAACTTGATGAGATGCTGTCAACCTTATACATTCATGGCTATATGCGGGACAGAAAAAAAGAGAGGCACAAAATGAGAGGCATATGTGCACAAGTTTGTGCAGAAGCTGATATCCTACTAGGTGCTTCACTGGTCTTCTTTGCCATATGCCATAAAATAAAAAGCTTCTGTGCATTCATCACACATCTTCCTTCTCCCTGCCCCCTCAGGTAATATGAACATTTAAGGGAACAAGGGAAAGAACTGGAGAGGGGAAGAGGGGCTGTACAACAGAGAGACTTGCTTTCCTTTAAATAGCTTTTTTTCTCTGCCCCCCCCCCCCACTTTTAGTGTTTCTACACTATTTACATATTGTGCTTTGTAATTAATCACATCCCTCTCCCTAAACTCACTTTACATAAACTCATGCACTTGGGCTTGGGATGGGGAAGAGGGAACATGGGTGCCTTAGATAGAATTAGGCTAGTGCGGTGAGATCTAGAACACATGACAGCTCTTTGGGACCCAATTAAGGGTAGCGTAGGCTTGCTGTATCCACATATGAAATAACTAAAAAAGATGAATTAGTAGGGCTTCATCATCAAGCCAGGAAGGAAAAAAAAAACAGGGCCCTCCCAGAGTCCACAGGCCTAGGATACCACAGACCATGCTCTACTTCTCCCCCAGTTCTGTCACATCCATGAGGAAGATAAAACAGAAAAATGAAGCTTTATGTTGCAATTAAGCCCCCAAAGTGTGGTGCTCATCCTTCAGGCTGTAAGCCCAAGCATGTCAGCATTTTTGTGGCTTAGTGAGAAAATAGAAGTGTTAGATCAACTCCATGCCCCACAGCATGTCTGTAGCCATGGTCAGCCTAATTGACCAACTAGCTTGAGACAGCAAGGATGCGGATCCCATCATTAACAGCAGCCTTAAGCTTAAACACTAACTCATCTCTGCTATTCTCCCATAATATGAGACCTTCAGGGATCTCCAATGGGCACACAGTAGACTTCAGCAATGAATCATTTCAATCTGGTGCATCCTTCACTGTCTCCAACACCATACCCCAGCCCTGAGGTACGGTGTTGGAGGTGATATTGAGATATGTCTTTGCATCTTTTGACAGCAGTAACTAAAGTAACAGTAATCCCTCCCTTGGTTTTCAGAGGGCGGCCAAGGTAGAGAGGTTTATAGCAGTATAGTATACAGTATCATGCCCTCACACTGCCATCTGACACAGTAAAAAGTAAGATTCTTGTTAAAAAAATGTTTTAGTTGTAAGAATTTTATTTGCTCTACAGTATTTATAGTACTGAAGATTTTATATGTTATAAAAAGTAAATGTCTGAAATAATTTTTTGAGACATTAGAACTAAAGGTCACAAAATTCTAAAGAATTACTAGCAAGAAAAATGTTTTGCATGTTACCAATTTTATTTTGTGTATTGCATTTTATGGATTATTTAATGGTTACTGTGTTAGGAAAAGTTCATATTATCAGAGGTAATTTTTGTTGTAAATAATTGTATCTATAAAAGTGTATTTTTGCCAATCTCTAGTGAAAGATCACAGTTTTTGATAGTTGCAGGAACCTACCCACCATTTCTCATAGGTTTAGTATATCAACATTTGTATTTCTGACTTTCACACTGATTTCTAGAAACATTACCCCCGTAAAAGTTGAGGAGTGACTGTATGCCATTTTACATGCTGTTTGTCCTTTGAGTGATCCTGCATTCTCCATGGGATGAAATAAAATTTATTCTGTATTTAAAATGCACTGTTATTTTCAGTGCTTGCATGAGAAGTGGGGACTCTTAATTACATCTGTGAAGATTTAGATAGAAGTTAAAGTCTGAGGTTACCAAAGGAAATTCTAGGTGAGAACAAAAAAAAAATTAATGAAAGTGACATGAATGGATTGCAAGGACAGCCTTACAACCTTGAACTTAGGTTTCATAAGTACTGTATATTATATTCTCAGCCATGAGTTACATTTCTTTATTGCCTCTGACAATGGTGTGGATACAATTACTACGTATTGATGAATTAATTAAAATCATGGGAAAGTAGCTTTCCAATCTATATCTACTTATCAGCCAATTTCAAAAGGAACTTTCCAGTTCTTAAATTAGGCTAATGTATTCCATTGGCACTAAAGATAGCCAAGATGAATTAGGCATTTTTTTTCTAAACTGTGCATAAGAAATGAATTGTCTACATAGCTATTTATCTAATCAGAAACTGACTAGCCAGAGCACTTTATTTAAGTATTCAGTATATATAAACTCTGGGACACTAGATCTTGTAGGTGGGCCAGAAGACCTGAGTGAAATTGACACCTAGCTGAGTCAGTGATAACATCTCTCCCTACATTGCCCTAAAATATGCACTTTAGCTGTATGCTTAACATTTTGATCAGCATAAGAATAGACCAGCCTCAGGGACAAGCCTTGCCAATAATGTCAGGAACCATTTTCTCAAAGACTAACCACATATGTCTTTGACATGAGGGCAATTGCCAAGCACCCATAAATCTTCTCAACTCCACTCATATGCATCAAGATGCCTAGTGATAATTTGTGAATTACTATAAAAAGAACTGCTCCATAATCCAGAGCCAACTGGCAGAAAATCAAAATGCAAAGTTCATCTGAGTATTCACCATCTTTCAATGTTTATTTCTCCTTGTCTAAGTTGAAGACATGAAATGTTTATAAATGACAGGTGTGAAAGCACTAGTAATATGAGCCTTAAACCATTATTTTAGTAGCAACATAAAAATTGAAATAATGAAGAAACAAATTATCTCTACAGAATATCAAATATTTGGTGAAAACCACAAATTTCAGTCAAATGTTTCAATTTTCTAATATCCAAGAGATATTTCAAAATATTTAAATAGCTAGTTGAATTTTGCAGTTATTTTCAAATATCTTGGCTACATGTAGTCATTTATACTCTAGATAGAACCATACTTCAAAAATGATGTCTTGCCTAGATTGCTGCAGTGGCTTCTAAGTTGGTCTCCCTACATTGTCTTTCCCTGCCTATCCTCCATACTTCTGGCAAAGTGATTTTCTTTAAGCACCATTTTGACCAGATCAGTTCCTTATTCAACTTCAGTGGCTACTTAGTGCCTGTAAAATCAAATGTAAACTCCTCTTTTTAACTTTTGAAGTCCTTTGCAACCTATCTCATTGGACATTACTCCTTCCCGTGTCCCTACAATACAGTCAAATTGGCTTTCTGTCTGTTCTGTGCATAGCACTTCATCTCCCATCACTATGTTTTTATCTTGGCTGTTCTGACTGCCTGGAATGCATTCCCTCTTCAGCTCCACTTTATAGAATCCCTGTCTTCCTTCAAAACACAGGCCAAGTACCACCACCTATGTGAAGCCTTCCCTGATCTCCTCTATTGCTGGTGCCTGCTTCTGAAGGCACCTTATATTTACATTGTATGTATTTATTATCTCTGAATTTATTTTATATATGCATATATATATGCATATGTATGTAAGATATACAGAATAATCAAAATAATGTTTCTTCCTTCCCCCATTATTGTTTACGTTTCTTGTATATAGAGATTGTTTCATTCACTGATCTATATCAGTGTCTGGAATATACTAAGTGATTAATAATTGCATGTTGATTGCTTCGCCTTTTTGCTTTACTCAGAGCAAAAATTAATATGTGAAATCAAACCACAACTGAAATTGCAGACCATTAGAACTTAAACGATGTTAGAGATCTTCTAATGGGGGAGAGGATTAAACTGGCATCAATAACTTCCAAAAGTGTGAAGATAGACTTCGGAGGAGGGGAGGTCTAAAATTGAATGGAAAATTTATATTTTTATTTTCTCTAATTTGTAATTTAAATTTAGTCCTTTCTTCAGTAATAAATTTATACATACATATATACTTATTTACATATAATGTATTAATTATAGTTTAATATATAATTTATACATAATACGTAATAATATATATTTGTATTCTAAGAATAGGTTCATGGATTTTAGCAGATTGTGAAAGAAGAGTATAGGAAAAAAATTAAGATAGGCTTTTTTAGTCCAAACCTGCCATTTTATAAATGAAGAAATGGAGAAGTACTGTCAGTTGAATCATCTCAAAAATAATAAACAACCAAAAACATTCTCTCAAGTATTCAAATGAGATCAGCCTAACAATGTATATTGCAACCCATGGATTCCAGACCATTTTGAATGACTCATTCACGTCTTTCCAAAAAGTTTACCTTAGGGAGTCCAGCCAATATGCTGAAAGTCTTCCTCATTTTCTCCTAGTAGCAGGAATATACCAACGGAGCACTTTAACCATCCACCTGTCATCCTTTCCTCTCACCACACAAACACAAAAGCAATATTAAAAAAGTCTCTAAATTTTGATGCTGAATAAAGGCAGATGTACTATCAAAGAATGTTTGATAAATTTAAGAGAATAAGAGAGAAAATAAATGGAGGGAAGAGGAGACTGTAATTACATTCATAAAAGAAATACCAACATGAAAATAAAAGTATAGTCAATGCCAACTTGGTGACACAGTGGATAGAGCACTGGCGGTGGAGTCAGAAAAACCTGAGTCCAAATCTGGCCTCAGTCACTGAAATTAACTTTACTAGCTGTGTGACCCTGGCCAAGCCACTTAATTCCAATTTCCCCCCACCTCACATAGAAATTAAAGAAATATAGTCAACAAGATGAAGCAAACTAAGAATACAAGAATATATTTTTTAAATCCAAAGAAAGGCACTAAGATGAATATTAAGGTGAAGAAGAGAACAAAATACTAAAAAGAACTCTAATTGAAAGCTACAATATAGTTAATTAGATGAGTTAAAGTATATACTGTTATGGCTAGAAGAGAAGCAAGAAGATGAATTTTGACAGGTGGACTGAATCTTTATTTTTCAGAAACAGTCCATGCTAAAGATAAGGAAAGTGGAATTTAAGTAATAATTGGAAAGTGTAGAGACTACTGGACTGATATTAATAGAGAACTGGAAAGAATTATTATGAGTAAGATAGGAAAAGCTTCTACAATGCTCCTTGAAGGAAATATAAATGTATTGTTTCTGTGTTGTTGTTTTTCTTTCAAAATAAACTCCATAATAGATGGGATATCTTACTTTGCTTTTTCTAAATTCAATAATTATTTCATATTGGGCATTTAAAATACTTTTGGTCATAATTTCTCTTAAAATTGAAATTCTTGGGCAGGGTGGAGCCAAGATGGCAGCTGGAAAGCAGGGACTTGTGTGAGCTCCCCACCACATCCCTCCAAAAACCTATAAAAAAGGCTCTGAACTAATTCTAGAACTGCAGAACCCACAAAACAGCAGAGGGAGGCAGGGATCCAGCCCACAACAGCCTGGATGGTCACTGGATGAGGTCTATAGCGCACAGATGCAGGACCAACCAGACCAGGAGCAGTGTGGAACAGGCCCTAGAGCCCTGAATCAGTGAGCTGGGGCAGTTACCAGACTTCCTAACCCACAAACACCAAAGACAACACAGGTTAGTGGGAAAAGCTGCAGGGGACAGAGTTTGTGGTTTGGCCACTGCCCCAGGGGCAGTGGAGGTGGTGCAGCTACAGAACTACAGCTGCAGTTACTTCTGGCCCCAGGCCCACCTGGTGGGAGGAATTAAGTGGCAGATCAGAGCAGGAGTGCAGACCCTGCTTAGGATTTGCTTCAGGTCCGGGTTGGCAGTTGTTGGGGAAGGAGTAGCACTGGTGTGAAAGAACTCAATAAAGGGAGCGGAGCCAAGATGGCAGCTGGAAAGCAGGCACTAGCATGAGCTCCCCGCTGAGTCCCTCCAAAAACCTATAAAAATGGCTATGACCCAATTCTAAAACTGCAGAAGCCACAAAACAGCAGAGGGAAGCAGGGTTACAGCCCAGGACAGCCTGGATGGTCTCAGGGTGAGGTCTAACCCACATGGAGCTGGGAGCTGGGAGCTGGGAGCTGGGAGCTGGGAGCAGAGCGGAGCAGAGCCCAGCATGAATGGCACAGACCAACCAGACCAGGAGCTGGGTGGAGTGGGCCCTAGAGCCCTGAATCACTGAGCTGCGGCAGTTACCAGACTTCTCAACCCACAAACACCAAAGACAGCGGAGAAGGTTAGCGGGAAAAGCCACTCGGCCACCGCCCCCGGGGCAGCGGAGGTGGTGCAGCTACAGCTGCAGTTCCTTCCGGCCCCAGGCCCACCTGGTGGGAGGAATTAAGTGGCAGATCAGAGCAGGAGTGTACAGTCTGCTGAAGGTCTAAGCACAGTCCGGGTTGGGGGTTCTTGGGGAAGGAGGAGTGCTGGTGTGGCAGAGCTGGCACATCCCCCCCCCCCCAAACATGGAACATAAAACTCTTTAGTATACAAGCAGTCATACCCCGCTGAAAAACTCAAGGGTCAAGTTAGTAGGTTGGGAATATGGCCAGGCAGCGAAAATGAACTCAGATTCAGTCACGGGCTTTGGATTCTTTCTTTGGTGACAAAGAAGACCAAAACACACAGACAGAAGAAGCTAAAAAAGTCAAAGAGCCTACAACAGAAGCCTCCAAGAAAAACATGAACTGGTCCCAGGCCATGGAAGAGCTCAAAAAGGATTTGGAAAAGCAAGTTAGAGAAGTAGAGGAAAAATTGGGAAGAGAAATGAGAAGGATGCGAGAAAACCATGAAAAACAAGTCAATGACTTGCTAAAGGAGACCCAAAAAAATACTGAAAAACACACTTAAGAAAACAACACAAAATAGACTAATTCAAATGGCAAAAGAGCTCCAAAAAGCCAATGAGGAGAAGAATGCCTTGAAAGGCAGAATTACCCAAATGGAAAAGGAGGCCCAAAAGACCACTGAAGAAAATACTAACTTAAAAATTGGATTGGAGCAAGTGGAAACTAGTGACATGATGAGAAATCAAGATATTATAAAACAGAACCAAAGGAATGAAAAAGTGGAAGACAATGTGAAATATCTCATTGGAGAAACCACTGACTTGGAAAATAGATCCAGGAGAGATAATTTAAAAATTATTGGACTACCTGAAAGCCATGATCAAAAAAAGAGCCTAGATATCATCTTTCAAGAAATTATCAAGGAGAACTGCCCTGATATTCTAGAGCCACAGGGCAAAATAGAAATTGAAAGAATCCATCGATCACCTCCTCAAATAGATCCCAAAAAGAAATCTCCTAGAAATATTGTCGCCGAATTCCAGAGCTCCCAGATTAAGGAGAAAATATTGCCAGCAGCCAGAAAGAAACAATTTGAGTATTGTGTAAACACAATCACAATAATCCAAGATCTGGCAGCTTCTACATTAAGAGATCGAAGGGCTTGGAATACAATATTCTGGAGGTCAATGGAGCTAGGATTAAAACCTAGAATCACCTACCCAGCAAAGCTGAGTATCATGCTGCAAGGCAAAATATGGATTTTCAATAAAATAGAGGACTTTCAAGCTTTCTCAGTGAAAAGACCAGAGCTGAATAGAAAATGTGGCTTTCAAACACAAGAATCAAGAGAAGCATGAAAAGGTAAATAAGAAAGACAAATCATAAGGGACTTACTAAAGTTGAACTGTTTTGTTTACATTCCTACAAGGAAAGATGATGTGTATGATTCATGAGACCTCAGTATCATAGTAGCTGAATGGAATATGCATATATATACTTATGTGTATGTCTATGTATGTATATATGTAGGTGTATATGTATATATATATATATATATATATATATATATATATATGTATATATATAGACAGAGGGCACAGGGTGAGCTGAATATGAAGGGATGATATCTAAAAAAAATCAAATTAAGGGATAAGAGAGGAATATATTGAGAGAGAAAGAAAGGGAGAGACAGAATGTGGTAAATTATCTCGCATAGAAGTGTCAAGAAAAAGTGGTTCTGTAGGAAGGGAAGAGGGGGCAGGTGAGGAGGAATGAGTAAATCTTGCTCTCATCGGATTTGACTTAAGGAGGGAATACCATACACACTCAATTGAGTATCTTACCCCACAGGAAAGAAGAAGGAAGAAGATAAAAAGGGGGGATGATAAAAGGGAGGGTAGACAGGGGGAGGAGGTAAAAACAAACACTTTTGAAAAGGGAACAGGGTCAAGGGAGAAAATTCAATAAAGGGGGATAGGTTAGGAAGGAGCAAAACATAGTTAATCTTTCACAACATGAGTATTGTGGAAGGGTTTTACATAATGATACACATGTGACCTTTGTTGAATTGTTTGCCTTCTTAGGGAGGGTGGGTGGGGAGGGAAGAGGGGAGAGAATTTGGAACTCAAAGTTTTAAAAACAGACGTTCAAATACAACAACAAAAAAAAGTTTTTGCATGCAACTAGGAAATAAGATACACAGGCAATGGGGCATAGAAATTTATCTTGCCCTGCAAGAGAAGAAGGGAAAGGGGGATGGGAGCAGAGTGGGGTGACAGATGGGAGGGCTGAGTGGGGAACAGGGCAACCAGAATATACACCATCTTGGAGTGGGCAGGAGGGTAGAAATGGGGAGAAGATCTGTAATTCAAACTCATGTGAAAATCAATGCTGAAAACTAAATATATTAAATAAATTCAATATAAAAAATTGAAATTCTTTCTGATTTCTTGTTTTGATACTGGCAAAATAAAGTTCCTCCAACCAATCCTTTGGACATTTTTGTTTGATCAGCAAGAGAAGCATAACTGGAAGTGTAGTGTGAAGGAGTAGTATTAAATTCAAACAGAAATGGTGCTGTTAAACCAGACATAACACCTTCCATCTCACATATTGATTTAGAAAACTATTTGGTAGCGTTATCTACATTCTATTTCTTTTTTATTTCTTTCATATATTTGAATCTGGTTCCCCACTGGGAAGTGTTACCAGTGCAATGTAGCTTGGAAACCATGTGTTTGACAACAATGGTATGTAGGAAAAAACATTTGAGACTTGATATCAGGAAGACCTGGGTCCAAATCTCATCTCTAAAACTTACTAGTTATGTGAGTGTGGCTAGATGGCTTAATGTTTCTGAAAATCATTCTCCTAGTCAGACATGACTAAAAATGACTGAACAAAAACAACATGAGAATAATGATTCTTGATGTGCCTATTTCATAGGGTTGTTGTGGAGTTCGAATTACTGCATGAAAAGTACCGCACATTTTACAGTACTATGTGTCAGTTGTCATAAATTGTATAGCCCTTGTTTTCATTGCCTGAAAAAGGCACTCATACTTGGTGCTCAGTGATACTTCATTGAGTCGATGACAACTATAAGTTTGCTGAGTTAGAAGAACCTACTTTCCAGTGCTATTCTTGCCCTCCTCTCACCTTTTCTCCCCCACAAAACTGCTCTTTGCTGCACTTCCATCTCCTAAATATATTTGCTAAAATGCCTGTGGCTTGTTATCATGAACCTTTACCTGCCTCACTCTAGGGAGCTATGCTGACCCTATTAGACAGATTTGAAGAAAGTTGCAAATCCTTCAATAGCTCAGCTCGGGTTAAATTAAGTTTTTCAAACCATTCAAAATATACCCAATTTACCCACTTTATGATCCATAAAGAAACTATATATTTAAAGTGGGTGATCAAATAATAAAATGATGGTCTCTGTACCTTAAAACCAAACCAAAAGATCTAGAGCAAAAATATATTTTAAGCAAATGCTCTTCTGCAATAGGCCTAGAAAGGATATTTCCTTTGATACAGAAGACCTGGGTTTGAATCACGGCTCCGACACTTATTATTTGTATGAAATCAATCGAATTATTTTACCTTTCTAAGTCTTGATTTCCTCACCTATAAAATGGGTAGAGGTTGGGTTATATGATCTGCAAAGTTGCTTCCAGCTATAAATTCCTATAATTGTATATGGAACCAAATTACAGAGATGAATGATCAAACATAGAAAATCCCTTACTTTAAAAAAAATGGTAAAATACAGTCTTATTTCTTGGAGATCATTTGAGAAATGTTAACATGCAAATTATACTTATTTCAGAATATTCTGGGAAAAATTAAAATATAAAAACATGATTGAAAACAGTCTTGGCTGCGTGAAGAAAGAAATGTTATTTATTACTTATAGTCAAAAAATAGAAAAAGGCACAAAATGATCATCAACCCCTTGGTTAGCTCTTCTGCAGAGAATTTGTGAAGGAAGATGCATTTGAATTACAGAAGATACAATAATACAAATAACTTGGTAATCTGCACCAATAGGAGTATGAACCTTGTTTCTTTCCTTTTATTCATCCTTTTCCCTTCTTCCTTTTCTTTTTTCCTTTCCCTCTTCCTTCTTTTCCCCCCAATTCCTCCCTTTCCCCCTTTCCCCCTTATTGTTAAATTTGAACCTTTTTCATTTATATGAGAATAATTTCTGGAAATGACCTCTCTCACTTTGCTATCTCTCTCCCAACCATGATAGAATTGAACCTTCCCTTGCAACAAAGAAAAACAGTTAAGCACAAATACTCAGTAGTCTGACCATATGTGACAATGACATTTTCTTATTGCTGTTGCCATCTCTCTCTTGAGTAGAAATATGTGTCTATTTTTCTGTGACTACTAATATCGTTTCAGTTTCTCAGAGTTATTTCCTTTTAGTGAGCTTTTCATTTAAATTGTCTTGGTCTATCTGTATATTGGGAGGAGGAAGTGTTCTGCTTATGTCACATCTCATAAATTCTTATATCTTACTATGTTCCTATAGATTCCTTATGCTCATCATCTTGAACTGCACAGTAACATGCCACTATATTCATGTTTTACAATTTGTCCAGCTATTTTCAATTTTCACTTTGCTTCTAGCTTTTTTTGTTTGTTTTTATTTGTTTTGCTACCACAAGAAAGTACTGCCATTAATATGTAGCATGCCGGATTTTTGATTCTTTCATTGACCTCCTTGAGGCACATTTTGATTCAACAGTCAAAACGTATGAAAAATTTAGCTACTTTTCTTGCATAATTCAAAATTGCTATCCAGAATCTTTATTTTCTTACCTACAAACAACAAGTCAGTGTTGAACAAATTCTACTATTTACTCTCCTCCACCTACAAGTGATTCACTACTCAAATAGATTGGGAGAAGATTCTGGGAAGATGTCAGAGTAGGCCAGAAAACCTTCCCCTCTCCAAATTTCCTCCACAAAATAAAAAGACAGAACATCACCTCAGAGAAGCAGAAATAAACACGGGTGAAGCAGTTGTACCCCTAAGACAATTTGAGAAGACCCCAGGAAAGGCTCGACTTACAGGGGTAAATGTGAGTTATTAGCAAACACCTCTAGGCCAACTCCATAGGACCAACAAACCACAGACCCTGGGGACAACTGGATTGAGAACAAGACTCAGCCTTTGAAACTTTAATCTTGTAGACAGTGGGTCTGATGGCTGAGTACGTGAAGATTGAAATACCTTCCACCGTCAAGGGACACCAAGCACAATTGTGCTGACCAGAGAAGTCCCAGATTGTGGCTGCAGGGAGAAAGAGCCAGCACACACCTGATGAGTGCAATAGCAAGGGGCCAAGACCCTGTTGGTTGTGGGCACCAATACCCCTGGTTTCAGTTCCAGGGCAGAGAGGACAGCTGTAGTTTGCAGTCACCAGAGGGACCACAGGGAGCAAAATCACTTGTAGGATAGCATGCCTGGAAGCCTTAGCTGTGGTTCAGGATTGGAGAGGAGACCCCAAGGTTGGGCTCCAAAATAAACCACAAACAAATAAAAGAAAGAAGGACCTGAGGCTTGGGGCATCATTCCCCATACTTTGGGATTACAACTTGGTTACACAAAGAGCTGCTAAAAACAAAGGAGAAAGAATCCAACAATACATATTTTCTATGGGGACAGAAAAGATCTAGATTCATATTCAGAGGAAGATAATGGAGCTAAAAAAAAGCCAGTCCTTTTTCAATGAGAAACATCAAATGGTCACAAGCAAAAACTACTTCTTAGAACTTAAAAAGGACTTCAAAAATCAAATAAGACATCAAAGAAAAATAGAAAAAATAAGAGCAATCCAAGAAAATTATAAAAAAATGGAAATAGAGAATAAAAAACTTAAGGAAGAAACTATTTCCTTAAAAACTAGAGTTGGGCAAGGGGAAACTAATGATCTTCTAAGACACCAAGAAATCATAAAACAAAATCAAAAGAATGAAAAATAGAAGAAAAAGTGAAATGTTTTATCAGAAAAACAACCATTCTGGAGAACAGATCAAGGAGACATAAGAATAATTGAACTGCCTAAAATTATGCTTAAAAAAAGAATTTTGATACACTTTTACAAGAAATTATCAAGGAAAATTGCCCTGAAGTTCTAGAACAGGAAGGCAAAATAGAAATAGAAAAAAAATTCTCTGATCACAACCTGAAAGAGATCCCAGGAAGAAAACTTGAAGGAATATCATAGCCAAGTTTCAAAGCTCCCAGGTTAAGTATAAAATATTGAAAGCAAAAAAAATTGAATATTATGGAGCTACAATAAGGATTATACAAGACTTAGTAACTACTATGTTGAAGGACCAGAGGGCCTTAGAATATTATAGAGAGAAAATACACACACACACACATACACACACACACACACACACACACACACACACACACACACGTATATAAATAAAGAGAAAGCTCACAAAAGATCTGGGGTTATGACCAAGGGTAACTTACACAGCAAAGTTAAGTATAATCCTGAATGAAAAAAATAGACATTTAATGAACTCAAAGACTTTCAGGGTTTTGTGAGAAAACTCCCAGAACTTAAGCAAAAAATTGACATATAACATGGAAAAAAACATAAGGTAAACATTAAAGGCCAATTATAAGGGATTCAAAAAGGTCAAATTGTTTGCTTCATATATGTGAAAATATTATCAGTACTCATGATTGTCATCATTATTTGAGCAGTTTGAAAGAAAGGTATAGACTTTTGAAGTGTGACAGGGTCAAAGTAAAAGGAGAATAGAATAAATGGGGTAGTGGAATGGGATGGAGGTTAATACAGTTAGCAATAGGAACTGTGAAGAAAAAAAAAACTGAAGCAATTTTCTCTGATAAAGGCCTCATTTTTCAAACATATAGAGAGCAGAGTCAAATTTATAAAAATAAGACCTGTTCCCCAATTGGTAAATCATCAAAAGATATGAACAATTTTCAGATGAAGTTATCAAAGCTATCTATAGCCATATAAAAATGTTCTAACTCACTGTAGATTGCAGGAATGCAAATTAAAACAATTCTGAGGTACTACCTCATACCTATTAGATTGGCTAATAGGAAAGGTAAGGAAAATGACATGTGGTGGAGGGGATGTGGGAAAAATGAGACATCAGTGCACTCTTGGTGGAGTTGTAAACTGATTCAACCATTTTATAGAGCACTTTGGAACTATGCCCAAAGGGATATAAAACCATGCATACCCTTTGATCTAACAATTACACTACTATATCTCTACCCCAAAAGAGATGAGATTTTAAAAAAAGGAAAAGGACCTATAGGTATGAGGATGTTTATAGCAGCTGTCTTCTTAGGGCAAAGAATTGGAAATTGAGGAGATGCCCATCAATTGGGGGAATGGCTGTACAACTTGTGGTATGTGATTATGATGGAATTGTATTGTACTATAAGAAATGATGAGCAGGATGCTCTCAGGAAGAAAGCCTGGAAAGATTTGAATAAGCTGATGCAAAGTCAAATATACTGCGTACAAGGTAACACCAATATTGTGAGATGATCAGCTGTGAATGACTTAGCTATTCTCAGCAATGCAATGATCCAAGACAACTCTGAAGGACTCATGATGAAGAATGCTATCCATCCCAGAGAAAGAACTAATGGTATCTGAATACAGATTGAAGCATAACTTTTTGGCTTTCTTTATTTTTTTTAGGTTTTTTCCCCCCTTTTGTCTATGTTTTCTTTCACAACATAGCTAATATGGAAGTATGTTTTCCATGAGTATACATGTATAACCTATATTGAATTTTGGCCTTCTCAATGAGGGTGAGTTGGGGAGGGGGTAAGGGAGAAAATTTGGAACTAAAGGTTTTAAAAATTAATGTTAATTTTGTTCACATGTAAAGGGAAAAATAAAATACTAAATAATTTTTTTAAAAAAAGGTGTAGACTAAGCTTAGTATGATGGCTTGATTCTTAAAAAAAACTGTAAGGAGAGATAAAAAGAAGTAATTATCTCATACAAATGAGACATCAAAGGAAAAAAATTATATAGAAGAAGCTAGTAGGGGAGGGTGGGTAGTGCTGGAAACAACTCATCAGGAAAGGGTTAAAGAGGAAACAACATATATGTCTAGAAGGATATAAAAATCTTCTAAATTAAGAAAGAAGTTAGAAGGCAAGGAGATAGTGTGGGGGAGAGGAGAAGGGAAGTACTCTTAGAGGGGTATGTAGCTTAAGGGCAAGGTAGCAGGTAGAAGTAAAGCAAAGAAGTGAGGAAGGATAGGGTAAATAGGGTGAGAAAGATAATGAGGAAAAACAGGAAGGAGGAAAATGCACTAGAAGTAATTGTAGCTTAGAATATGAATGGGATGAATTTACCCATAAAATGGAAATGGATAGCAGATTACTATATGAACTACATGAACATAAACATAAAACATTTTTATACAAACAAACTCAGACCTAAATAATTGAAGTAATATTTATTGTTCATGGGTAGGTAAAGCCAATATATTTTCTTAAATAACAATTTAACCTAACTAGTCTATTTATTCAATGCCATTCCAATTAAATTACTAAAACATCATTTTACTGAATTAGGAAAAAATAATAACAAAGTTCATTTGGAAGAATAACAGGAACTTCAAAGAAACCAGGGGGAAAAAGATATAAAGAAAGTTGATTGAGTAGTATCAGACCTTACACTATATTATGAGGTGAGAGCATTCTTGAAGTATAAAAAGAATAATTTTGATTATTTAAAATTAAAATTTTCTTGTATAAATAAAACCTATGTAGCCAAGAATAGAAGGAATGCAGAAAATTGGGCAAAAAACTTTCAAAAATAATCTCTCAGATAATATGTGATTGAGATGGAATATTGCTGTGGAAATGAAGAGCTGGTTGATTTAGGAAAAAATGGGAAGACTTAGACTTATGAAGAAATATGCTATCCACCTTCAGAGAAACAGATGCCAGGAGGAAATAAGCATAGTGGTTATATCTGCCTCTTTATTTAACTATTATCTATCTATCTATCTATCTATCTATCTATCTATCTATCTATCTATCTGTCTGTCTGTCTGTCTGTCTGTCTGTCTATCTATCTATGTATCTATATCCAAGCTTGATTGTAGCCTTCTTTAAGGTGGTGGGGGATGGAAGGGAAAAATAAAGTGAAAAGTGCAGAGCAGAGAACAAAAGAAAATCAACAAGGAAGCAAGCAAAAGCTGGGCAGCATTGAAAACAATGCATTGTATTTATTATATAAGTTTTCTTGAAATGGAAATGTATTGTTTTATATTGAATCTTCTTTTATGGTCTGCTGTGTACATGAAATTTTTTTAAATACACTTGTGATTTCATTAATGTAGTGTTTCCCTCTAATGATGCAGATTACAACCAATCTCTGCCCAACCATCCTATGTGACTCTTTCCTATATCCACCATTTCACTTTGTCATTAGGTGTCTACCTATCATGCTAGAGGCCTTTATTGCCTTCTCCTGATATCTTAAAGATACTCTTTCCACAAGATTAGTCTGTTCCTTCTTCCTATCATTGATTTTCCTGTTGCCATCTTTGACTCCTGTCTTTTTGAAAATTCCTCATTTTTGTATGTTGTAGCCTGCTTTTACTTTGCATGAACTTTTCCATAGCCTTCCTGGTGATAGTTTATAGTTTATAGTTCTTCAGCTCTCAGGTCTTCAGAGAATGTTGTATTCTATGTCTCACTGCCCTATAACAATATTGGTAGAATATTTGTATAAAAAGGTAGGCTTTGGATATCAGGGGAAAATTGGTGGCATTCAGGGTACTTTGTAATTTCCCAAAGGTAAACTAGTTCAATCCCCTTCTCTTATTCAACTCTGGAGACAAGTCACTGTACATCTTCATATCATAATATGAGAAAGACACTTTGTTATCCACTTGGTCTTTCCTGTATAGATAGTGATGCCAGACATTTTTCCCAACAGTTATGGATCTCTTCCAATAGATCCTTTACTATTCTGGGGCTAGAAGCACCAAGAACAATGTCACCAGCAAACAAAAGCATCATTATTAATAATGAATCTCTTTTCAATTTGAATTTTACATTAGACCTCTTCCATCACAACGGAGAGTATCTTTAAAAAAACATACATCTCCCTTTTTATGCCTTCTCTGAGATTTGTGATCAGAAGTCAGATGAATAAGGTTATTTCTATTGTTATTGATCTCAAGAGAAGAGGCAGCACATATAGTGGATAGAAAATCTTGCTTCAAATACTGGAGACCTGGATTGAAGTCCCACATTCTAGCAATATGACTCTAGTTATATCACTTAACTTTTAAGTGCTCTAGGAAACACTGTGATTCTGAGATGGAGAAGTTACACTAGTAACTTACATTGACAGAGAGAGTTTCCTCACAAAGAAATTCCCTATATCAGCAGTTCTCAAATGTTTTGACCTCAGGTGTCCTTTACACTCACGAATTATTGAAGTCTCCTCAAAGAGCTATTGTTTATGTATGTTATCTCTATTGATATTTACCACATTAGAAATTAAAATGTTTTATAGGATTATAAAATCCTAAACAGCTTTGATGTTGCACACACATGAAAGGGTCTTGGGAGTCCTAAGACTACACTTTGAGGACTACTTGACTCTCTCCAGTCAGAAATTCATGGGCCTAAAACCTACCTTTATATTTCAAGGAATTGTCAGGCAGCTAAGTGGTACAATGGAAAGGGTGAGAGAGTCTGGAAGACTTGAGTTCAAATCTGGCCTTAGACACTTAATGGCTATGTGACTCTGTGTAACTGTTTGCCTCAGTTCCCTCATCTGTAATGAAGATAATAATAGCACCTACTTTCCAGAGTTGTTGTGTTGATGAAATGAGATAATAACTGCAAAGTGTTTAGTACAATGCCTGGCGCATAGTAAGTACTATTTAAATGATAGCTATTATTTTAATTTGTGGCATACATTGTTAGGAATGACAGCACTCATTAATTTATTAAACTGAAATGTATGCCTACTAGCTAAATGTTGAAAATACTTAGTCCTTGAAGACCATGCTCATTAGCTTTGTGAATTTGGATGGCCTCAGTTTTCTTATCTTTAAAATAAGAACCTTAGATTGGATGATCTCTTAGGTTCCTTACATTTCTAAATCTTTGAGCTTATACTCTCCTTGTAGCCAAAATGAAGTATAAGTTTGAAGGATAAATGCTTCCCGAGGATTATCTAGGCTCCATGCTGTCCTAAATAGCAAGTACAGATCATCAAATAGAAAAAAATGCTGGATCAGGAGTGAAAAGACTTTGGTTGGAATTGTTTCTATCACATAATACCTATCATATAATGTCACTTCATCTATCTGGGACTCAATTTCTTCATCTGTATAATGAGAAAGTTGGACTAGGTGACCTCTAATGACCTCCCAACTTCAAATCAGTGAAACTATGATCCAAGGTGAATGTGGCATGAATATTGATATGAGAGGTAAGCTCCATGAGAACGGAGACTGTTTCTTCTGTTCTTTGTTTCCTCACTGCTTATCATAGTGTCTGACACTTGGAAGGTGCTTAACAAATACTTGCTGATTGAACAATTGGTTGATTGCTTTCCAAGTCTGTAGCTTTCCAGGAACTACAAAGGGGGACTGAGACAGTCTGGAATTCAGTTACGGTGTTTGGGTTGCTGAACTCAGGAAACCTTACATCTTGTTTTACATAATTTCTTGTTATTGATTTGTGGCCTGAACCCTGGATCCATATTTAATTTATACCTTTCTCAAATATAGCTGTTGCCTCAATAACTAATTGACCTGGAACTCTTAAAATCCTAAGGACATTAGCTGATCTTTGGTGGTTTTGATCTGTGATTCTCTATTACTATGTCTTCTATCTCCCCCATTCCCTCAACTCCATACTGTAAGGATTCTCATATAACTTACTGTACAAAACCCTAGAATGATCTCCTTCAGCCCCTCAGCGAATGACAGCTGGATTTCTCCACCAGAAAGCCCCAGTTTTAATCTGAGTGAGGCCAGATGAGCTAGGACACAGCTTCCCTTTGGTTGTGCCAATATGACTTTAAGAGCAACAACAAGCACTATCACTACGCTTCTAAACTTTTGATACTTCTGTTTCCACCTACTGCTCATTTGTTTTAAACAGCTGGCTTACAAGCGAGCTTTGATAAGTTCAAAGGAAGGCCTAACATGAGTGGTTTGAAAGGAATCTGACAAAAAGCCCACAGAGATTTCTCAGTTTCATAATAAATCTTCTTGCTAGAAATCCTGAACACCAAGATGCCATTACATTTTACATCAGCTTTACATTTTGAAGCCTGCAGCTTTTTTTTTGGTGGAATGCAATTTATTACAAAGGATTGAGATTATACTGAGCCCTGAGGCTAGAAAGCATTTGGCCAAACATTTAAAGATCTCCAGAGGGCTAAGCTGGTGTCAGACAATTCATATCATGTCAATTCTGTTGATTCTTCCTCCTGGTTATTTTCCGATCTTGTTCCTTAGTTTTCATGTTTGTTTTATTTCTGTTACCCTGTGTCACTTTTCCTTGCCTCGGAAATCCACACCTATACATCAGTGCTGAACATTAAATTGAAAGGGGAAGCAATAACAACAACCTCAAAGCTAACGAGAAATTAGATTGACTACTGAATCCTGATTGTATCCTCTGGATTATATTTTATTCATCTTTTTATCCCACACAGTGCCTAGAATAGTATCTTGTATATAGAAGATGACAGGTTGATGTTTGTGGAAAGAAGGAAGGAAGGAAAAAGGAGGGAGGGAAGATGGAATCATCTTTTCCTCGAGCATCAGAATGTCAATCTTTCCCTTTGTTATGCTGTATTTATTTTAATATAAATAAGTATTCAAGAAATTTTCACCCTTTCTATTATTTGTATGCAAATCATTTCCAGGCTCTACCTCCACCGTGCACACACGTTTAGATGCTAAGGCTCTCTTAATACATTTAAAAGATCAATAAGATGGTGAATCCTAGGAACTTATTCATGTGGAAAGCAATCATTCAATGAGTTGTTGGTGACAGAAATGAAAACTAATAACAAGGTTAAGTGTGTAATCAAAAATGAACTAGGAGTGAAAATCAAAGAGAATAAAAGATAGAATTTAAACGGTTATGAGAGCTGCTGGTAGGAATATTTAAAATCATTCCTTTTTTAAGATGCTTACATTTAAAAGATGGAGAGAGGACATATGGAGGAATAATGAAAAAAATGTATAATGCCTCACCAAACTTGTGACCACTAGGCAAGTTTACAGGACCAAGCACAAAGGTGAAAGATGCCACTATATCTTATAAATAAGATGATAAATATCTCTTGATTTCTAAACAAACAAACAAACAAGGAGGAGCTTAATGGATGTTTGTTGAATTGAAATGAAAAGAATCCTTAGCTTTTTTTAAACAATAGGACAGACACTGGCTCTAAGGACATGTGAGATTTGCCTTCTGCTTTGGCACCTTATTCAAGTCACAACCTCTCTCCTTGAATTTTTTATCTGTAACATATCCATATGATTTATCTATAACATTTTATCTGTAACACTAGATAAAGTGACACCCCAAAGTCCCATCCAGCTCAAAATCTGTAAAATCTTAATTCTTGGCAATCACAGCTCAGTGATAACCCTGACATCTTCCTTAACCAATGAATATGAAGATTTTTTTTAAGCTGTCAATACTCCAGAAATGAGACCTGTACTTCTTTTCATTCCTTACATTTGGATACAGTTGTACTTGTTCTATCAGAGGAGTTCTTGTGATACTGGGACAAAATGATGTGTAAAAGGGACATCAAAGCAGCCTGTGCCATACAAGAATTGAATTCTTATATTAAGAATTGGTTCTTCTACTTAAGACCTTTTCTTCTTTCTATACTTTTCTATTTTCCTGTTTTATAATTATTAATTTGCAACAGTCATTTCCCACATTTGGAGAAATTGCAGGAGTCAGTCTACTCCTAAACCACTAATCGTGCCACAACCTAGGAAAACCACATTCCAGATCATAATCCCACTGCTGAGTATGTATAGTACATGCATAGAGACCCCATCTCAACCTAAGAAAAACCCAAGTTCAAATCTTGCATCTGGCTTTTACTAGCCATGTGACTCTGGGCAAGTGACTCAACCTCTGTGCCCCAGCTTAAACATTCTCAAATGTTAGTTAGATAGTAGTTGATTCTTTTCTTTGATGGAGGGAATTTCTTTGATGACCATTCCCTATGCTAGTGAAATCATGGTGGTTAAACTTCTAATAAAAATCTACAAAAAGTAAAGCAAAAATAATATGCCTTGATCTGCATTCAGATGCCATCAATACTTTCTTTGGATGTGGATAGCATTTTCCATATTGAGTCTCATGGACTTGCCTTGGATCATTGTGCTGCTGAAAAGAGCTAAGTCAGTCATAGCTCATCATTGCACAGTGTTGCTGTTGTTGTGTATAATGTTCTCCTGGTTCTGCTCCCTCAACTTTGCATCAGTTCTTGTAAGTCTTTCCAGATTTTTTCTGAAATCTTCCTGCTTGTTCTTTCTTAGAGCACAACAGCATTCCATTACATTCATATACTACAACTTGTTCAGGTATTCCCCAAGTTGATAGGGGTCCTCTTAATTTCCAATTCTTTGCCACCACAAAAAGAGTGGTTATAAATATTTGTGTGTATATAGATCATTTGTCTTTTTATGATCTCTTTGGGATACAGACCTAGTAGTGGTATTGCTTGGTCAAAGGATATGCACATTTTGATAGCCTTTTGGGCATAAACTATGATTTTTTAAAGGATGTTTGCCTTGTTATTATTTCTGCTAACGTCTGTTGTGACACATTGCTAATTTTTTTTCCTCTACTATTCTCTAGATAATTGGCAGCAGTAATGTTGAAAATTTACAGAATAGAATCAACATCCCCCCCCCCAAAAAGTCATTCTATATCTCTTCACAACTCAGGAAAGAAACCAGGTCATCTTTTCTGGAATGTGACTCCCCAGCAGAGAGAGATTTCTCAGGTTTTGCTGTAGATATGATGACTAGGAAAGATTTTTCACACTGCCAGATTTGACACATGCACAAAGTCTTCTGGTCTAATCAGTTTTGTTCTCACTCCCACCTTGGTTTTTTGTGTTTTTTAGTTTTCATTTTAGCAGTCCTGCATGGTCCAGATATAATTGGAACTCACTTAAAAAGCATTTTGTTCTTGTTATTCTATCAAACTGGAAGGGATGCTTCACATGAGAGCATAGGATGGTGTCATTTCCACTTGTTTCTCTGAACTAAATGGAAAATTAGTTTTTTTTCTAGTAGGAGTGTAACTAAGGGATGTTCCCTTCTGGTATTCTTAAGAAAATAGTTCTGTTGCAAGGATTTCATATTTTCTGTTAGCCTGATATTCTTGTCTCTTCTTTTGACATAGTTGAGAGAAAAAGCTTTCTCGCTGAACAAAATAAACTTAACAGATACTTCTAGGTGTCTACAAGAGTGGACAGAGAGCTGGCCTTGAATTCAGGCAGATCTAGGTTCAAGTCTTTTTTTTTATAACACGTGGTCTGTGTGACTGTGGACAAGTCACCTAACCACTCAATGCCCCACCCTGGCAACTCTCCAAGTATACTGTAAGATCATGGATCTAGAATTGTAAGGGATCACAGAGGTTAGCTAATCAAACTCCATCATTTTAAAAAAAATAATGAAACTGAAGCTCAGAGAATTTGAGTGATTTCTCCAGTCACACAAGTAATAAGTGTCAGAAGTAGGATATGAACCCAGGTTCTCTGGTTTCACAGAGCCAATGCTATTTCACCATTTGGTGGATTCAGGAATAATAGCTTCAAAAATAAGACTATGAAAAATTAATTTACAATCCCCATCCCTTCCCTTCCACAAACAACCAAAAAACAATAAAAACAACAATGGCAACATATTGTACTTTGAAAAATATATTTTGAAACTCTAACAAGGTTTTTAAGAACTTATAAGTTCTGTGTGAGAGTCTGAAAGATTCAGGCCTGGATTAGTGCTTGCAAAACATTTGGCCAGGAATCAAATACCTTATTGATGAGTGGTGTTCATTATCTTTTTAATTAAGGTCACTACAAAAATATATATAAAATCATTTTCCTGAATCTTTGGTTCAAGTAGTGATCCCTTGAGACATGACCCAGAAAATAGTTCATGAATAAACAAGAGACCAGACCAGAAAAGACCATGGGAATAAAATGGATAGTTTTGATCTAAATCAAAAAAGATTTTGAACAAAAAAAACCCTAATGCAGCAAAAAATAGAAGAAAGCAGGAAACTGGGGCGGAGGGGAGAAATTTACAGTAAGTTTCTTTAATAAAGGTCTAATTTCTCAAACTGAGCAAAGTTTGTAAAAATGAGTCATTTCCCAGTTGATAGATGGTCAAAGAATATAAATAGGCAATTTCAGAAGAAGAAATCAAAGCTATTAATAGTCATATAAAAATGCTTTGCATCACTAATAATTAGAGGAAGGCAAATTAAAAACAACTCTGAGGTATCACCTTATATCCATCAGATTGTCTAAGATGACAGAAAAGGAAAATGGGTTCAGATTCCATCTCTAATTATTCCCCAGGTCACTTCCCATCTTCTCTTCTCCATCAGATCCCTCCTGGATTATTTCTCTCCACTCCTCCAATCTTCAGCCAAGTCTTCATGTCTACTCATTCCTTCCCTACTGTCTTTACACATGCCAAAGTCTCTATCCTTTAAAAAATCACTAAGCCCTATGTCCTCAAGCTATAATCATATCTTTCTCTTTTTTTCTCAGCCAATACTCACAGAAAAAAAATAAAACTGTCTACACTCTCTGTCTCCACTTTTTCTCCTCTCACTTTCTCTTAAATTCTTCTATATCTCATTTCCCACACCATCACTAAATTGAAACTGTTTTCCTCAAAGTTGTCTCTTAGCTGATAAGTATTTTAGTATTTTTTCAATCTTCATCCCTCTAGACCTCTCTACTGCATTTGACACTTTTAACTACCCTCTCTGTTTGAATATTCTCTGTCTCCTCTCTAGGTTTGTGTGACTACTTTCATCTAGTTCCCCTACCTGCTGAATTTTAGCTTCTCAGTTATTTTACTTAAATGCAGATCTTGCCATATTACTCCCCTATTCAATAAGCATCAGTGGCTCCTTATGGCTTATAGAATCAAATTTAAATTTTATTTTGTTGTTTTTAAAGCCCTTTACACTCTTCTTCCAACCTATCTTTCTATCTTCATTGCACATTACCCCTCCTCTGCCTTCTGTCATCCACCAAAACTCTCTGTTCCTCACAATCTACTCTCTATCTCCTCTCTCTGTCTCTTTGCTCCAGAGGTTCTCCATGCCTACGTAGAATCTCTACCTCATAGGATCTTTCTCTTTCTTCAAGAAGCAGCTCTAGTTGCTACCTTATGAATAAAGTTTTTCCTGATCCCTCCCAACCCCCACTTGTTAGTCTTCTCTTCAAAACTATTTTGTGTTCAACTACTTGTGTATTTATTTGTATTCTCTTTAAATGTATTCAGTATACATTTATGCCTGCAATTTTTCTCTCTCCTCTTAGAATGTAAGCTTTTTGAGAACAGAGATAGTTTCATTCACTATATTTTTGTCCACAATACCTAGCACAGGACCAGGCACATCTAATAAATTACATAAGTAAACTAATTGATTGATCGATTGAATATCTAAGATAACATAGAGAGTAAATAGCAGAAACCTAAAATCCAGGTTTCCTGATAGTAAATCTAGTGCTCATTTACATCATATAATCTCATGGAATTTGAAATGCATATTTTCCCCCTTTCCTTAAGGTAGCAATGTGACTTTAAAAATAGCTTTTGCTCATAAGAAATAGAAGTGCTAGTAGACTGTCTATATGGTTTGTATGCAAGTTGACCTTGTATACAGGAAGAATCTGTAAGGTTAGTATGTAGTCAGTGATAGAAAACCAGAAGTATAGTGAATGGTATAAATAAATGAACTTAGAGAAGGGAAGATTTAGGAGTGTGATGACAACTGCCTTCGAATATTTGAAATGGCAGTCCAATGATAGCTAGCATTAGTGCTTTACACATATAATCTCACTTGAGGATAATCTCACTTGATGCTTACAGCAACCTGGAGAGTTAGGTGCCATTATTAGCCTCATTTCAGAGATGGGGAAACTGAGGCAAACAGAGGTTAAGTGACTTGCCCAGCATCATCCGCAAACAAATTGTATGAGGCCAAATTTGAACTCAGATCTTCCAGACTCCAGATCCAATACTTTATCTAGAAAGCAGAACTAGGAGAAATTGGGTAAAACTTAAAAAATTATAAATGTAGATGAGATAAAAGGAAAAACTTCCTAACAATAACAACTAATCCAATGTGAAAAACACTACCTCAGGACTTAGTATCCTCTTTGCCGAATTGTCCAATCAAATGCTGAATGATTATTTGTTTTCTGTGTTGTAGGGATTTGACTCTGAAGTCCCTGCTAATTCAGAAATTCTGTGATTCTGTGAGTAGGCCCAAAGCAAGCTTGTGCAAAGGAGGTTCTTTTTCAGTCCCTGAATATACACATATTCCTCAAAAACACTGTTACCATGAACCGTGATGCCACTTCCTTTTATGGGTGCCTCAGCATCACTGAAAACTCTGCCTATCTGTAATTTAGACTTTGCTTTTGACTTGTTACTCCTATAATCTAAGATTCTATAATTCCATACTAAGTTCTTCTGACTACATATGTTGATGGATATGGTTTGTCTCCTGCTAATATCCCAGTTGCACTGTGAGAAGTGAGAATTCAATTTATGTATAGTTATCGAAGCTCTCAGTTTCATGCCATTTGTTCGAAGCCCAAGCTGTTATCCTCAAACACATTGTTACATCTCAGAAAATTCGAAAGCAAGACTTCATTATTCTGTAAAGTCAAGTTCAAGGCTAAGTAACCTTTTTACTGGCTTGGGGCTACCTTCTGGAATAGTTTTAACTTTGAGCGTGTAATTCATATTTATTCAATACATTATTATTTGTAGTAAATCTATGACTCTCTTCTCTTTCTTCCCACCTCCACCCCCCCACCCCCAAATAGACACTGATGTGTTTCCCAATACACAGTGAAATCAAGAAGGGAATATGCAGTTGTGAGACTGAGAAATGTCTTCTAATCAAAAGCTTTTCTGTAACTTCTCCTCTGCTTTCCTTCTTCTCCTTAAGACAGATGCTCCTGCAACCTCTCTGTGCGTTCACATCACATAGCACAATGAGCACTGCTTTGCTCCTGATTGAACTTTCTCAGTACAATATAGAGTATTATAAATGTCTCTAACTGCCATGCCAGTGGTAGTAACAAAACTAGCTTGGCTTGACCTTAATTCTCCTCAGGAAGAAACTTGATTCACTTCAATTCAATTCAGCCCATTTTGTTTCTCTTCTTTTTCTGTCGTACTAGAAGAATCAGTTTGCTTAAAACAATGTTGCTGTTACTATATACAATGTTTCCTTGGTTCTGCTCATTTCACTCTTCGTTATTTTGTTCAAGTTTTTCCATGTTTTTCTAAGACCATTGAGTGTATCATTTCTTATAGCACAGTAGTATTCCATCACAATCATATACCACAACTTATTTAGCCATTCCCCAATTGATGGGGATCTCTGCAATTTCCAGTTCTTCACCACCACAAAGAGAGTTGCTATAAATATTTTTAGAACATATAGATTCTTATTCCTTTCCTTTTTCCCTAATAATCTTTGGAAATTGACTTAATGGTGATATTGCTGGGTCAAAGGGTATAGGCAGTTTAATAACTTCGGGTTTAATTCCAGATTGCTCTCCATTATGATTGAATCAGTTCACAGTTCCCCAACAGTGAATTAGTGTCCCAGTTTTTCCACATCCCCTCCAACATTTGTTGCTTTCCTCTTCAATCATTTCAGCCAATATGAGTAAGAACAAAAGGGGAAAAAGAATAATAATTTTATTATATATTTAAAAGAAATAGCAAGTTGTAAAAAAAATAGTTTTGCAGTTACGTTAAACTGCAATCGTCTTTTTATTATACTATGTTATACTGTTATGGAAATGCTTGTTTAATTCCATAAATTAGAAAGAAAAGGAAAAAAAAAGAATCAATTTGCTTATGATGTCTTAGGGATGGACACCATTGTAGATTCAACCATTCAACAAGTATTCATTAAGCATATATTTAATACATGCACAATAAATTAAACTCCCAGCTCCTTGAGAGCAGGAACTATTCTTTGTCTTTTTTTTTTCTATTACTGGAGCTTAATACTATGTCTGGCATACAGAAGGTACTTAATAAATGCTTGAAAACTTGCATTACATTAACCTGTTATGTGCCAGGCCCTACTTCAGTTGCTACAGATTTAAAGACAAAGTAATGAAACAAGTACTCATATACTACCAGGCTGGCTATAGCAAATATTAATATATGTGATATGATTTTAATATGAGATATAATTAATATAGCTCACAGCTGAGGTCTCTGAAAGCCTTTTAAAAATAGGACAAACTTTACAAGGATAAATTTGTCAAAACAACAATAGCTCATATTTTGTAAGATTTGAAGTTTTGCTGCACTCTTTCCATGTTTCATATCATTTGATCTCATTTTGAGGAAATAAAAAAGCCATTAATGCTATGTTTGTCTTCATATTTGCATGCATTTATCTTGATGGAAAATGTTATTTGTTCTCATTTTAGATTGGCCCCAAGTTCTGGGCCTCAAATCAAGAAGATTCATGTTCCTGAGTTCAAATCTAGCCTTGGACACTTAATACCTATGTGACCCCGGACAAGTCACTTAACCCTGTTTGCTTCACTTTCCTCACTTGTAAAATGACCTGGAGAAGGAAATGGTAAACCACTCTGGTATCTTTACCAAGAAAATCCCAAATGAGGTCACAATGACTGAATTCTTTGTGTGATATCATTATTTTCTCTTCTCTCATGTATCCTTCCCAGACTGATTGCCTTGAAATGGGGTCATTTATCTATGTGTTAAATCCCTCATGCTCAGCCTTTTGGAAAATCTAGGGTTAGACTCGAGCATTCTCTCTAATCAGGTCCATGTTCCTTCTTTTTTTAAATTAAATTTTCGCGTTTATTCTTAATTTAAATATTAACAAACACAAACATTTCAATATATGATGACAAATAAGGAAGGCTTGTTTAAAAGCTGAACTTATGTTTTGTACAGTTTTTTAAGTGCATGAGATAATAGCTTGCAATTATTTATCAGATTACGATTGCCAAGTACTCCCACGTGTGATCCTCAACAAACCATGGATCTATCAAGAGTAATTCACTAAGCAGCTTTTGGCAGCAAATTTATATTTGCTGGATTAAGAAAGTATGTTTAATGACCCCACACTTCTCTCTGAAACAAAGATCTGTCTTCTTACCAAGTGATGTTAACATCTAAGTAATGAAATATCACAGCTTTGGAAAAATTAAAATTGAGGGCAAATGACAATGGAGGAGGAAGCACATGGTAGACATGAGACAACTGTAACACATCACCAACAAAGACATAGGGTAAGCAATGTAAAGGATGTCATCAGGGACGTGTATGAACGAAAAAAATAAAGATAGACTGAGAACATAGGGAGGGATATATGATGACCAGTCCATGTGCTCCATTGGTAATGGAGAATTAAAAGCTTAAAAAAAGCTCCCTTAGACATTAGGTAGGCTCTCTCTGGAGGATTGATGGGAAGATATACAGTCTCTTCATTTCTCACCAGGCTGTGCTCCTCCAGACTTCTCCATCATGCCCCAGAAAACTCTACATCTTGGAAGATTGCTTTAGCCCCAGAATTCACATCCAAGAATTACTACCTACCCCTGGATCCCTTCACTTTGATTGGATGGCTCCTCCCTGATGATCTCTTCAATTCTCAGCAGACTAAAATATGGACTTTACTTACCACATTCCAGGGCCAGATACCTCTTTTCCCATCCCCAACACATTTGTTTAGCTTCTGTATTATGCATTGTCTTCCTCCACTCCATTAAAATATAAGCTCCTTGAAGGCAGGCATTTTTAAATATATTTTTGTTCTCAGCACTTAGCACAGTGTATATAATAATATGTAGTGGTAGTGATAATAATAATGATAAGTACTTAATAAATGTTTGTTGACTGATTGATACAGGATGGGCAGATACAAATCAATCACTGACTCAATCAAGTATTTAAAGGTCTATTATGTTCTCTGGGAACAGGGAATAGGGAAAAAAGTAGTGAGGGATAGGGAGGAACAGTCACTGCTCCTCAAAGAGTTTATGTTCTAACAGGAGAGATGTAATTGGCATGCTCCAAGGGAGTACTTTGATGAATTGTTGATGTATCAAAGTAAAATAATCTATTAACTTATGAGGGATAGATTACCATTATATAAGCTCCACAGACAATAATTTCATCTTTACTTTGCCACCATGGCCATGTAGCACGGACCAACGTCCTAAGGGAATGAAATGATGTGAAATGCCACACTCATGCTCACTAGGTTGCCACAGTGGTAGACCAGGGAGAATGCAGGGACATTGAGTGACTAATGAAATGGGTGGAAATAGGAAGACGACACAAGTTGGAGCTCAATTTTGGGCATCGTCACCATTTTCACCTTCAAGGACATGTAATTTACGAGGGAAGTATAAAGCATTTAGCCATTACCAGCTATTTTTCTCCTGACAGAAAGGCCTCAGGTGATGACTGGATTTTTATATCCAATTTTTATGAGGAAAAATAGAGCAAATTGCATACTTTGGTGTGGGTGGTAACAGTTTCATCAATATCTAGTGGAGTCCTGTTGCAGGAGACATTGAGTGCTTTGTCAAAGCAAGGCAGAAAGCCAAAAAAGGAGACAAGTGGGTGCCATTGCAATTTTTCCCTGACAGCAGATATTTTGGGGGACAAGTCCTTTCACTACAATCTTGCCCAAATACAAATGAGGAAAAGTTACAAGAAAGCTGATGATGAAGGGGGCACAAATGGGAAAAAAGAATTTAATTCATATCAGTAGAATGAAGGCTCTTGGACAGAAAGAGACTGTTCAATTTGTGTCTTCCTATCCCCCGCCCTTAGCACACTATTGACCAAGTGGTAGGTATTTTGTAAATGATTATTGGGCAGCTAGATGGATCAATGGAAAGAGTGCTAGGTGTGGAATCAGGGAAATTTGAGTGCCTAAGCAAACAGGCAGCTGCCAGTGCAGATCTCTCCAAACAAATATCCTCCAGAGGCCAGATCACCAAATACTTAAGGATGGCAAAATGTAGAAACACCCCATTGGCCTCAACACACACCAAACACCAGCACTAGAACTCCAGCCCAGCACGGCACAGTAAGGTGCCAGACACCTACAGCCTCCAGCAGTGCAAACCACCCCCCCCCCACTGTACTCCAACAGCACAGCAACAGACACTAGGGGCCCCTGTAACCCTTGGGGAAATATCAGTGCAGCATCAGGTAAATAGCCAGATTCTGCAGCCCCAACTGTGAATGACTCAGTTCTTCTCAGCAACCCAATGATCCAGGGCAAGTACAATGGACTCAAGAAGGAAAATGCTATCCCTATTCAGATAAAGAACTTATGGACTCTGAATGTGCATTGAAGTTTACTTTTTTCACTTACTTTATTCTTTTTCATGGTTTTTCCCTTTTGATCTGTTTCTACTTTCGCAACATCGACTAGTATGGAAATGTTTTACATGATAGGACAGGCATAAACCAATACCAAATTGCTAACCATTTTAGTAAGAGGGGTGGGGAGTGAGGGAGGGAGAAAAATTTGGAACTCAAAATTTTGTAGAAATGATTGCTAAAATTGTCTTGACATGTAATTGGGAAAAATAAAATACTATTAAAAAGAAAAAAAGAAAGAATGTGAAAAATGAATAAATATTTTAAAATGCTTTAAATCACTAATAGCAAATTGCAGATTAAAACAGCTCTGAGACACCATATTATAATCATCACATTAGTTAAGATGATAGAAACAGAAAATGATAAATGATGGAGGAGATGTGGGAAAATAGGCACACTAATGTACTGTCCATAGAACTATTAACTGGTCCAACCATTCTGGAGAACAATTTGCAACTATGCCCAAAGGGCTATAAACCTATGCAAACACTCTGATCCAGTAAATCTGCTAGGTTTATCCCCCAAGGAGATCAAAGAAAAGGACCCATATGTCTAAGTGTTTGTAGTAGCTCTTTTTGTCTTGCCAAAAATTGGAAATTGAGGGGGTACCCATCAATCGAGGACTAACCAAACACATTATGGTATATGAATGTGTTGGAATACTACTGTGTGGTAAGAAATGTTGAAGAAAAACCTGGGAAGATATATATGAACTAATGAAAACTGAACTGAGCAGAATGAGGAGAATAATATCAATATCATAAAGATAATCAAGTGTTAAAGATTTTAGCAATTCTGATCCCTGCAATAATCCACCACAACTCCAAAGGACTCATGACGTAAAATCCTATTTACCTCCAGATAAAGAACTACAAATTGAAGCATATTTTCTTTATTTTTTCTTTCTTCTTTTTCTTCTTGGGTCATGACTGATGCAGAAATACTTTCTGTATGCCTTTATATGTAAAATGGGTATTGTATTTCTTGTCTTTTCAATGGATGTTAGAGTGGGTTGAGGAAGAAAGGGAATTTCAAACTGAAAACAAAAATAAAATTTTACAAAACAAAATATTTTAAAATTATAATAATATAAAAATAAAGAATTAGAGGGAACAATAAAAATCACTCCTGAATGGTCCCCAACTTTCTTGGTAGTATAGTGGAGAATGGGATTGACTTCAACTTTATGAAAGGCTAAATGCCCTGCTTATGGTTTGTAATCCTTACAATTTTATGGTTTTAGCATTGACAAGAAAAGGAAAAATAATAGATCAATCACTTATACTTATAGCTTGAATATCATATTTTCTCTAAGATGAAGTTTCCTTTGACTTATAGTGCTCATAGAAATGTGGCAGAGTATTATTGTTAGTTCACTCTTATTGATGTTGGGATAAAATAATTTAATAAGGCAAAGGATGGTTATTCTGAATACTCAAATTCTAAGATGGATATGTGATGCCAACTCTTGGAAAGCATCCTCTAATCAAACAGATTGCAACCCAACCATGTCTGCTCATTTCCTATGATATATTACCATAGAGGGTCCACTCAAAAATATTGAAGATCTCTCTCAATTTCTTCTGACATTAGGAGAGAATCAGTCAATGTTGCACTCTGACTATGCCTAATCATTCCTCATTTTTGACTGACTGGTCCATCTTTTGAAATTATATTTTTTGTTCATGTCTTTGGCTCCTATCCTTCTTCAGTTTCTCATTGATAATACACGCTATTTCTCTCACACTCTGCTCTGTGTCTCTTCATTTCCCTCAGTGAAATGCTCATTTTTAACTCTTTGGAAGCAGTCACATTTCATGCCTGACTTTGTACAGATACTCTGGTACTACAATAATATAAGCCTTTGCTTTCATGGGAAAGTTGGTGGTCAGTTAAACAATTTTACAATTTCCCAAAGGTAATCCAACCTGCTGTCCTCCAAATCTTTTTGTTTTTGGTTTTTTTTTGGCAGGGCAATTGGGGTTAAGCAACTTGCCCAAGGTCACACATCTAGTACACATGTCAAGTGTCTGAGGCCTGATTTGAACTCAGGTCTTCCTGACTCCAGGGTGGGTGCTTCACTCACTGCACCACCTAGCTGCCCCTATCCTCCGAATCTGGACTCAACCCATCGTTCATCTGTACTCTTTGTCCCCTTATAGGCACACTGATGGCCAAGCTCTACATCATATTCCTCCAAATGCATATTGAAATCTGGGAAATCGACATTCTTGATCCACTTGTTCTTCTCTGTCTGGATGGACACTCTAAACTCTTTTTAGCCATGGCAGATACCTTCTCTCAGGTTTGCAATGTCCTTGAACTTGAGGTAATAACTAAAATGTCATGCTCAAATGAGGATAACTTTAATATCATAATGAAATAATTTTCTAACATTCAGTGTGTGTATGTGTGTGTGTGTATGTATTTTGGGGGGTTGTTCTTTCCATTTGTGTTGTTGTAGTCACTGTGTATGTTGTTTTCTTGACTCTACTGACTTCACTGTACATCGACTGTCTTTCTATGCATCTCTGTATGCATCACACACATCATTTCTTACTGCACAGTAATATTCCAGCCCAGTCATCTACCCCAATTTGCTTAGCCATTCCCCAAGTGATGGCTAGCTTCTTTGTTTCCAATTCTTTGCCATCATAAAAAGTGCTGCCATCAATATTTTGCTGTATTTGGCTTCTTTTCTTATCAATGACCTCCTTGGGGGTATATGCTAAGCTGTGGAATTGCTGGATCAAAGTATGGTTTGTTCCTTTTTCTCCATGTTCAATAACTTCCTTGAGAAGCTCTCCTTTGGATGGGGAGCAATGGAAAGACCCTTCATGGAGGCTGTGAAGATAGAATGGTCAGTGCTGGATTTGGATTAAAGAGGGACCTGGGTTCAAACCTTACCTCTGACCCTTTCCATGTGTGAAACCAGCGATCAGTCACTAATCCTTGTTGAGATTCAAGTTTCTCATCCCTTGAGTGAGGATAATAACATTCCCAGTACTTTCCTCTCAGAGTGTGAGAATCAAATAAAGCAACGCATGTAACTGGCTCTATAAATGTTAGCCATTGTTATTCCCAGCTGGGAATGGATTTTTCTTCCTCCTTGTCCTCGTCTATAGATTTTCCTGTGGTTTTTTCTTGTTATTTATTAGATCCATGGTGACATACTGTTAAGCTGGGGCTACTGCTTCCAGACTTTTGTGGTGGGTTCTTCTCTCCAGGAATTTCTGACATATATCACCTCAGCAAACAACCGCAGTTTGGCAGTAGGAAAAGTGCTGTGGTAGGAAGGACATGCCCTGCATCTGCATCTGGAGCCAGGGAACTTGGTGTGGAAATAAAAAAAAAAAACAAAAACAGATATGTGGTGCAATGAAGAAAGTTCTGGGTATGGATTTGGGAACATCTGAATTTAGTCTAGCTTCAGACATCTGTTAGCCGTGTTACTCTGAGTGAGTCATTAACCTGTCTTCCAGTTTCCTCAAAACTAAAATGGGCTTGTTGTGAGGATCAAATGAGGTATTTGTAAACCTATCAGACACCTGATAAATGATCATTCTCATCCCCCACAACCATGGCAAATAACTTTGGCAATCAAAAGTCTTTGTTAATTGTTAAATGGGTGTTAACCAGTGTTAAATATATATACAAATGTCTTCTGCATCCCTCCTAATACTATCACTGAGGATGTCCTTGAGTCATATATAGATTCTCATAAAAATTTTGCATAGATATGATACACTATACATATTGGTTGGTATTGATGTTCTTTCATCCTTTTTTCAATAATAAAACATGAGCTTTTTTTTCTTCTACACTTTTGGGACAATATCTTCCCCTCCTACAAATATATAGCTTCTTGCTCCTTCAATGCCATTCCAACTGTGTCACCATTAGCATACCTCTCCTGTATGTCTACTTTGTCCAAATTCAATGATCTTCCCATCTTTTTTCTCTTTAGTATCTTTCATTCCTACATCCTCCAGGAGCACATTTATGACTGTCATATTCATGTCCAAGTGACTATTTTTCAAATCTTTTGCACTTTTCTCCCCTGAATATAGCCATACTTTTATTTTTATCTTTGAATGCATGTGGGAATACTTTGCTTGATTAGAGCAAAATCTTTTAAAATTGGTTTTACCTTTCACTGCCTCTCTCTGCTTTATTTGACAATGCTGATCCCAATTGTCCATTACTTTTCTCTGTAAAATTTTACAAATGACTTTAGAGTCAAACCTAGTGTTGTGTGTGGCATTCATTTTTTTTTCTCCATTTGCCAAATAAGTTAGATGTTTGCTGACTAAGGCAGTTTCTGAGCTCTTCTGATCTCCTTGTGGTGACAACTAATTTATATTACTTTAACTTATAATGTTATTTATAGATAAATTATTATATTTGGAATCAATGTCATTTCATTGTCTCTTTTTTACTTTATATTTTTAATTACTTATTTAAATAATAAATGGTATTCAATTGCATTTGATATCTTTTCCTCATTATTTTTCTTTTCTTTCTTTTCTTTAAAACTAATTCTGACTTTGGTTGTAACAAGTTAATCATTTATGTAAAGACAGGTGACTCAGGGAGAGCTCCCACAGGAGTAACAAGTCATTTCCTGTTCATTAAAATATGGTCTACTTTAATATCCTTATGATCTTATTTGGTACTAATTATGTATGGAATCTACTACTTTTCCTCACTCCATTCATGATATAAAGATGTAAGGTTTCTGTGTAATTTCTATCTTTGGCCTCTCATTCCTTTTCTTTGAAACAAGCTTTCCCATATGTGGTATTCCTTACCATCCTCACCTTTTCTTAAATTTGCATTGAACTTATCTAGGAGAATAATATATATTGATTTAATTTGGAGTTTCATATCAAGGCCTTCATAGAAGTCCCCTAATACTTCAACCTCAATGTTGGTAAACAAGCTCCCATTGTTTCCATGTTGATCTTCTTGCAAATGCTTATTTATAAGACATGATGACCAAATATTCCATGAAATAATATTTCTTGTTGTTTTTGGAGATATGATAAACCTACCCCATGAATCCCTTTGTCTATCGCTTCAGGATGTGCCTGGGAGCTATCCTTTTACTTAGCTGCATCTTCTTCTTGCTTTCATTTATAAAAAGAATGTGAATAGGAATGTTGGCAACTCAGACATGCTTCCATTGATCCCAGTAAGCTTTTAATTTATGTCAAAGTACAGTGGAAAGAACACTGAATCTGGAGTCACAAGACTTTAGTTCAAATCCTTGCTCTGCCACTTATAATCTCTGTGATGGGTATTTCACTTAACCTCACTGAGCCTCAGTTTCTTTATGTTTAAACTGAGGAGGTTATATTAAATAACCTCTAATGCCCTTTTCAGCTATAAATTTATGATCCAATTTATGATTTGATTGCCCTTTAAGAAAGAAAAACAACAATGCAATCTCATAGTAATGACATCTTTCTCACCTAGGGAGAAATTGTAATCTTAGATGTTTAATGACTTTAACAATATTATAGTTCAATACAAAGATGGCATCATGGGCTGCAGAGGTGTCTGAGGGAGACAATAAAAACCCTCTAGTTCCAGTCAATGTAGCATTTATCCCTCTGTTCTGCTCCATTAGAAATTGTAGTTAACATACATCTAGAGAATTACAATTGAAACCAATTGATGCTTTTTAATTTTGTTGATATAGTGCTTTGTTTTTCAGGTATGGTGTTTTTCTGAATGCCCTAATTTCCTAGATTTGGACTACAAAATGCAAATTTTTACTGCGAAAATGATTGCCTCCAAGTGTCAAATCTTTCAAGTAAACATACAAACAGAAGATGTTATTTAGGATGCTCTGACCAACTTGCATAGCATATACTTCTAATTTCTTTTGGATATTTTAAGTGTATGGAAACAATTATTAGCCCTGGGATGAATAGATAGATAGATATACATAAATGCATATATCTGGAATCAAAAGGGTTCAAGTAGAAAATCTTATTTTTTTCAACAACTAAGAATATTTAATAATGATGCATGTTTGAATGAAAGGGCATATCCTTCAAAATTGTGACTAGGGAAAAATTCATTATCAAAGATAATAAAATGCAAAATAGACCTCTCAATTATCTAAATTATAAAAGCCTTTACCCCAATGAAAGTGGATGTGAACTCGGAAAGAAGTATTGCATTAAATCCAACAAGAATTCAACATATGAGAAGTATAAGAATTTTACAAATTGATAAGATTAAAAGCAATTTTTCAACAAACAAATGTTTAGACATTTTTATTAATATCTATTTATGAAAAAGTTTTCAAAAAGCAAAATTTACACTATTAAAAACCACCTGAAAGGTGCTCAGATTCAATCTACCTCTGTAGAATGAATCTGGCCCACTTGTGAAAACAAGCGTCACAAATGCCCATTATGGTGAATCTTTAATAAACTTTGTCTTTTTCTTTGACTGATATAAAAAAACACCTGAAAACATCTAAATCACTAATAATTATGGAAGTGGAAATTAATATAATACTGAGGTATCATCTCATACCTATCAAGACACTAAAAAATGGCAAGACATTGTTAGAAGGACTATGGGAAGACAATATTACTGAATCATTATTGATAGAGGCATAAATTTATTCAATCATCTTGGGAAAGATTTTGGAATATGCACTTACACAAAGAAAGTTAGTCAATACTTCATATCCTTTGACCCAAAGATCCCACCTAATGATGAAATATGTTCTTTAGCATAGACGGCAGGAAAAGACAAATACAAAATACTCATGGAAACATTTTCTGTTTTGGCAAAAAACTGGAAACAAAATAAATATCTAATGATTGTACATGACTGAACAAATATCATATATGAGTTCATAGACTACCACAGAATGCTAAGAAATTACAAATAAGAAAAATTAAGAGAAACCTCAGAAAACTCAGATGAAGTGATAGAAGACAGTAGAACCAGGAGAACAATAAACATAGTAACTGAAACAATGTGAAGGAAATCAATATTGAAAGGAAGAAAAATTCTGGCTAAATGACACAGTCAACATTAATACCTTTCTGACATATCTAAGGGGCACATTCAGGGATGGGCTGGTAAATGTTTAACCACTGGAGTGGGAAATGTATCAAGGATATACTTTTCAATTTAATATTCTTCATTAACTCTTTCTCAGTTCTAGGGAATCAACAAATCAGTAAATCAAGCTCTGATTGTAAAATGTGCCAATTTTTGATGTGTAAATGCTTACATTGAAAATTGAACAGTCCGCCTGGATCCCATATACCCCTGCTGTGTAATTCCCCTTTAGGTTAACAATTAATAAACTCCATTGGCAAGGAGAAGGAGAATGTACTTCTTAATAGTATTCAGTTGGTTTTATTATTGGGGAATACCTTTTGTGTGCAAAACAAGATGTAGTATTGAGTTGTTTTTTTAATTGCTCACTTACTAGCTATGTTATCTTGGGGAAATGATTAAAGCTATCCAAGTCTTAGTTTCCTCACATAGCTCTGCATGGTTTCCAGAATGCTTTCTTAATATTATATATGCTTTCAGACTCAGTTGATATGTTGCTTAGTTTTGATGAATTGTGCTTTTTCAATCTTTAAAATATATATATATATAGAAACAAGGAATAGCTGTCTAAGAGGATATATATTGGGGGGGGGAGTTGCTATAAAATCTCTACACATAAAAGATATTATTACCATTTTATAAAAAGACAAGTGAGGCTTGAAGAGGTTATAGAATTATCTCAAAATCACACAACTAGTAAGAGGTAGAATTAGAACCAGAAAACAAGTCTTCTAACTTCAAATCCAAATCATTATGTCTCAGATTCATCATTATTTTGTCCAAGACACATTTCACAGACATATTAAATCAAGTAGATGACCATTGATTGGAGTTATGAATTTGAACAACCATTCTGGAGAGTAATAGGAGTTATACAAATAAAGTAGCGAAAATGTCCGTACACTATATTGCAATGAATTCACTACTAGGCATGAACCTGAAGGAGTGCATTGGCAAAAAGGCATCAAAATATGCACCAAAATATCCGTGACACTTTTTACAGTGGCAGAGAATTTGACACAAAGTAGATATACTTTGATTGGGAAACAGCTAAATATGAATGTAATAGAATATTACTGTGCTACAAGAAATAACAAATATGGTAAACAAAAAGAAGTACAGAAAGACTTACAGGGACTGATTCAAAATAAAGTATGCAGAACCAAGAGAGCAATTTACAAAATGACTACAATGTAAATGTAAATAACAACAAATAGTTTAAAATGAATGATTCAAAATTGCAAACATAAAGCTTGACCCCAAAGAAGATAATGACACTATACCTTCCATTACTTCTTTATAGAGATAGTGGGGGACATCTTTTCATTTGGAACATTTGCATATAATATCAGATATATGAATATGTGCATATGCATACAGGCTTTCCTGAACTTTTAAGAATTTTTTTCCTTTTAAAAAAAGATTGTTAAAAGAGATGGTTCTCTTAGAGGAAGGAGAGAAGAATATAGGGGGAAATCTAGGTAATGGAAAGTGAAAGATACAAATAAAATCCATTAAAATGAACTCAAAAAGAAACATTGGAATATAAAAATCTGAGAAGTCATTGAATCCAATTAATACCTTAAATATGAACCCTTACACATTGTTGATGATGAATGATCATCTCTACTGATGAAGGTTGAGAGAGGAAAGAGAGATCTTTAAAAGGAATGAAGTCATGACTATCTGACACCAAAGAAAGGTGAAGTTTCACATCTAGCCAGCCCTCTGGTTAGGAAGAGGTTTGTTTGCATAAACAACTAAATTAAATAGCCCCTCTCCTTCTAATGGGTCTTTTATGCAAGCACACAGGAGCGCCTGTAACACAATACTTTTTCTGCTGCCCAAGTCAGGAACTTAAGGACCCTTAAGAGCCAGTAATTATTTTCAGTCCACCATGAGTTAATGATGTCATTTTCATTAGCACTAATGAGGGCTGCATGCCTGAATCTGGATGCCACATCCTGGAAGGCAGCTTAATGTAGTAGCAAATTCCACCTCATTCATAGCTGGTAGTAAATGAAAATCCTGATCTATACTTCTTGTCTTTAATGCTTTTCCAATCCTTGAAATTTCTTGATGAGGAAAAAGAAGCACCAAACAGAACTTCAGATATCCAATTTTATCCACTTAATTTTGTCCTTTATTTTTATTTATTTAATATTTTTAGTTTTCAGCATTAATTTTCACAACAGTTTAAATTACAAATTTTCTCCCCATTTCTACCCTCCAAACACTACAAGATGGCATATATTCTGATTGCCCCATTCCCCAGTCAGCGCTCGCTTTTGTCACCCCACTCCCCCCCCATCCCCTTTTCCCTTACTTTATGGTAAGTCAGGATAAATTTCTATGCCTGTATATCTTATTTCCCAGTTGCATGCAAAAATAACATTTTTTGAACATCTACTTTTAAAACTTTGAGTTCCAAATTCTCTCCCCTCTTCCCTCCCCACCCACCCTCACTAAGAAGGCAAGCAATTCAACATAGACCACATGTGTATCATTATGCAAAATCCTTCCACAGTACTCATGTTGTGAAAGACTATATTTCCCTCCCTCTTATCCTATCCCCCTTTATTCAGTATTCTCCTTTGACCCTGTCCCTTTTTGAAAGTGATTGCTTTTGATTACCTCCTCCTCCATCTGCCCTCCCTTCTATCATCCCCCCTTTTTGATCTCCTTCCTCCTTCTTTCCTGTGGGGTAAGATACCCAATTGAGTGCATATGTTATTCCCTCCTCAAGTCAAATCTGATGAGAGCAGGATTCACTCATTCCCCTTCAGCTGCCCCCTCTTTCCTTCTAACTAACTGCTTTTCTGGCCACTTTTATCTCTCCCTTTCTCCCTCTCTCGATATATTCCTCTTTTGTCCCTTAATTTGCTTTTATTTTTTTTAGATATCATCTGTATATATGTATATATATATATGGATTATGGATATGTGTATATATATGTATATGTATATATATATATAGATGTATAGATGTACATATATGTATATGTATATTCCCTTCAACTACCCTAATAATGAGAAAGGTCTCATGAATTATATACATCATCTTTCCATGTAGGAATGTAAACAAAACAGTTCAACTTTAGTAAGTCCCTTATGATTTTTCTTTCTTGTTTACCTTTTCATACTTCTCTTGATTCTTGTGTTTGAAAGGCAAAATTTCTATTCTACTCTGGTCTTTTCACCGAGAAAGCTTGAAAGTCCTCTATTGTATTGAAAATCCTTTGGCCTTGGAGCATTATACTCAGTTTTGCTGAGTAGGTGATTCTTGGTTTTGATCCTAGCTCCATTGACCTCTGGAATATCATATCCCAAGCCCTTCAATCCCTTAATGTAGAAGCTGCTAGATCTTGTATTATCCTGATTATTTTTCCACAATACTCAGATTGTTTCTTTCTGGCTGCTTGCAGTATTTTCTCCTTTATCTGGGAGCTCTGGAATTTGGTGACAATATTCCTAGGAGTTTCCTTTTTGGGATCTTGTTGAGGAGGCCATCAGTGGATTCTTTCAATTTCTATTTTGCCCTGTGGCTCTAGAATATCAGGGCAGTTCTCCTTGATGATTTCTTGAAAGATGATGTCTAGGCTCTTTTTTGATCATGGCTTTCAGGTAGTCCAATAATTTTAAATTATCTCTCCTGGATCTATTTTCCATGTCAGTGGTTTTTCCAATGAGATATTTCACATTGTCTTCCATTTGTTCATTCCTCTGGTTCTGTTTTATAATGTCTTGATTTCTCATAAAGTCACCAGCTTCCACTTGCTCCAATCTAATTTTTAAGGTAGCATTTTCTTCACTGGTTTTTGGACCTCCTTCTCCATTTGGCTAATTCTGCCTTTCAAGGCATTCTTCTCCTCAATGGCTTTTTGGAGCTCTTTTGCCATTTGAGTTAGTCTATTTTTTAAGATGTTATTTTCTTCAGTATTTTTTGGGTCTCCTTTAGCAAGTCATTGACTTGTTTTTTCATGGCTTTCTTGCATCACTTTCATTTCTCTTCCCATTTTTGCCTCTACTTCTCTTACTTGCTTTTCCAAATCCTTTTTTGAGCTCTTCCATGGCCTGAGACCTATGCATTTTTTTCTTCAAGGCTTTTGATGTAGCCTCTTTGACTTTGTTGACTTCTTCTGGCTGTATGTTTTATTCTTCTTTGTCACCAAACAAAATTCCAAAGTCTGAGTATGAATCTGAGACTGTTTTCACTGCCTGTTCATGTTCCCAGCCAACTACTTGACCCTTGAGATTTTTGTTGGCCTACGACTGCTTGTAAAGTATAGAGTACTTTGTCCCAAGCTTGAGGGGCTGTGCTGCTATTTTCAGAGCTACTTCTACACAGCAAGCTCTTCCACAGCAGCACTCCTTCTCCCCCGAGAACCACCAACCAGGATTGCAGTCCAGATCCTGACAGGGCAAAGCAGGCATTGCACCCTCGCTCTAATCCATCACTTAATTCCTCCCACCAGGTGGGCTTGGAAAGCAACTACAGTTGGAGCTCTGGAAGCATCCTCAGAGCTGCACCACCTCCACCACCCCTGGGGCAGTAGCCAACCACCAACTCCTTTCACTCAGTCTCAGCAGCTTTCCCCACCTAACCTTCTCTGTTGTCTTTGGTGTTTGTGGGTTCAGAAGTCTGGTAACTGCCACAGCTCACTGATTTAGGGTACTACACCTGTTCCGCCTGGTTCCCAGTCTGATTGGTCCTGATGCGGCCCATGCTGGGCTCTGCTCCACTCTGCTCCCAGCTCAGTGTGATAGACCCTTCCCAGCAACCATCCAGGCTGTCCTGGGCTGGAGCCCTGCTTCCCTTGGCTATTTTGTGGGTTCTGCAGCTCTAGAATTTGTTCAGGACCATTTTATAGGTGTTTGGAGGGACCTAGGGAGGAATTTAAGGAAGCCCCTGCTTTTCAGCTGCCATCTTGGCTCTGCACTGCCCCCCACCCCCAATTTTAATCCACTTTAGCTTATGCATCCTTAACTATTTGTGTCATGTATCTTTAAGGCAGTTCTATGGACCCTTTCTCTGAATAATGTTTTTAAATTCTTGAAATAAAATATCTAGGATTATTGTATCAGAATACAATTATCAAAATATTTTTAAATAAGTTCATGGATGCCAGGTTAAGAATGGCTGTTCTAGATTCATACTTCAAAGGATCTGCAATCTCATTAGTGTGGGTATTCCTCCATAAATATGAATGGCAACTCACCTTGACCTCCTTAAGCTTGTGGTTCTTCTCTCTATCTTTCCCTACATACCCCACAGAGGGGCCATTTTATTACCCTGGAAACTATCCTCTGTTTACTAGATTTAAATAGAATTTAAAGTACAAATTATAATTTTACATGTTTAATGGCTACTACTCTCCCTTCTAAGCTAGCTTGTTATTTAATTATTTGTGTCTTTATAATTATTTACTTCACGTTCTTGCTGCATATGTTTTTATACTTTTCTTTCCCATTAAAAGATGTAAGCTCCCCATGAGTAGCATTGTTCCACTCTTTGTATTTACATTACCTAGTGCCCAGTACAAATTAGGTGCTAAATAAATGCTGTTTGATGGATTGTTACAGACAGAAGAAGAGTGTGCATTGTAGAGGAAGGGTCCTGGAGGACTGTGAACAGCAACGGAAGTGCCAAAGAATTCCTATTTGACCTTCACCTCTATATCTCAACTTCTTCATTTGTAGAATGCAAAGGTTATACTGTTGTAGTTGTTCTTTAGTCATTTTTCAGAAGTGTCTGACTCTTTGTGGCTTTGAGGTTTTCTTGGCATAGATACTAGATGCCATTTCCTTCTTCAGCTCGTTTTATAGATTATGAAACTGAGGCAAACAAGGTTAGGTGACTTGCCCAGGGTCACACAGCTAGTATCTGAGGCCAGATTTGAACTCAGGTATTCCTAACTCCATGGTTGGTGCTCTATCCACTGCACCACCTAGCTGCCCAAAGATTGTAGAAGAACATCTCTAAGTTTTCTGCTAGCTTGTCATTCTGTACTTAAGTTTCTGTATGGTTCTGGATGAAATACAAATACTGTACTGCCCTTTGATCCTTAAAGCCCTTCACACTAGGGATTCACTTTACTTTTATAGATTTGTTTTTAAATTTTAATTTATTTTTTTCAGTTAACAAATATTTATTTCCTCTCCCTCCCTCCTCCCTGACCACTGACCACTACCACAACTAGGGAAAAGGAAGGAAGGAAGGAAGGAAGGAAGGAAGGAAGAAAGGAAGGAAGGAAAGAAGGAAGGAAGGAACAAGAAAGGGAAGGAAGAAAGGAAGGAAGGAAGGAAGGAAGGAAGGAAGGAAGGAAGGAAGGAAGGAAGGAAGGAGGGAAGGAAGGAAGGAAGGAAGGAAGGAAGGAAAGAAGGAAGGAAGGAAACATTAAACTCTTACTATGCTTAAGTGCTGGGTATACAAATACAGGGGGAAAAACAGTCTCCACCTCAGGGGTCTTGCATTCTAATGGAGGGAGTGAGAACACAAAAAGGAACTGAAAAGGAGAGAAAGAGAAGAGATAGCTGGTACAGGGGTCGTAGTTTTGAAACTTGAAAGTCAGCTAGTAGGCCAAGAGGGGGGAAAAGCATTCTTTAATTACTCTCTCAGGCACTCTATATTCCATCCACACTGGCATACTTAATCTCCAAGCTTAGAACTCCACAATTTCTGAAACTGTGCTTTTACATAGGCTGTCCCAAAGACCTAGCCTTAATCACTGAATGGGTGTTTCTTCAGTCAAACTGAGTCCTGGGAAAGACCTTAGCTTTAAAAGGCCAAGGTCTTTCACTGCATCTGGGGTCATCTCCAGGCATCCTGATCTATATCTATATCCAGATGACTCTGGAAGAGAGAGTAAGGCTGGTGACTTTGCACAACCCTCCTTCACTTGAATCTAATTCACTTGCAAGTCATAGCATCACCTTCCTGATGTCATGGTCCTCTTTCAGAGTGAAGGACGAAAAACAAAAACCACAACAAAAGGTCTGGAATGCACTCACTCATCCCTCTGACTTAGAATCCCAAGATTCCTTCAACCCAAAACTTCCTAGTAGCCTTCACTGAACTCCTTAGTATTATTGCTGTATCCCTCCTCAAATTATCTTGTATTTGCTTATCTTTGAGATAGTGCTTCCCAAACTTTTGCTTTTGTCAATACCAGTATACTGCCATGGAATAAAGAGATTTGCATGTGCAAATACAATTGCAAATGAAAATTACATCCAATTCACACACCACACTTAGAGGAAATTAGCTTCATATCCTTTGACAACTAGTAAAGTTCTTGCATCCTGCCTTCTCAAAATGAAGTTCCTTGAGGGCCAGAGCTGGTTTTAATTTTGTATTTGAATTCTGAGTGTTTTGACCAGGTATAGAAAAGGCACTGGATAATAACTGAATGATCACATCCTGCCGTTTATCACACTTATCTGTGTACTTTGTTGCTGCCATTATTAGATTGAAAGATCCTCAAGGGCAAAAATTTTGTCTGATTTCATCTTTGTATTCCGTACTTTTGTATAACATTTTGAACATACTAGAAGCTTGATGAGAGGTGAAGAATCAGAGAATTGAATCAAATTGAACTAAATAACACACCAGCCTGGTCTCATACTATTGTCTAGTCTGTTTAAACATTGCTCCCTTTCCCAGCCTCAACTCAGCCTTCATGCTATTCTTCACACCTGCCTCTCCATCTCCCATCCCCTGGCCATTACACACATTTCCTTCTTACCTCTGCCTCTTGGAATCACTGGTTTCCTTTTTGATTCAGCTCAAGCATCACCTTCTGCAAGGGGTCCTTTCTAGTTCTCCCACCTGCTAGTGCCTCACAGTTAGCTTGAATCTGTTTTACACATACTTTATATAAACCTCAATATGTATTAAGATATAAGCTCCTCGAAGACATTTGCTTTTCCTTTTGGCCTTATCACATGTTACACACCTTCACAAACTCTACTTTTTAGCCAAAGTGACCTTTTTACTGCTCCTTACACATGAAACTTCATCTCTCACCTCTGAGCCTTTGTACAGGTTGTCCCTCTTGCCTGAATACATTCCCTCCTCACTTCTGCATCCCAGAATCCTGAATTTCCTTCATAGTTTAGCTCGAACACATTTCAAATGTGAGGCCTTTCCTCATCCCACCCAGTTGTTAGTGACTCCCCCTCTTAAATTTATGTTGTATATAATTTATATGCAATTATATATGTACATATTGTCTCTGCTATTTTGCTTTCTCTTTGTATCTTCAGGCCCTGGTATATCCAACAGGAGGGACTGAAGAGCCATACAGGAAGAGTATCAATTATTCCCAGAGCCAAAGGACTGGTTTGAGCAGGTCCATGGAACTCTCACCCTGCTCCTTAGGAGCAGAGCTTTCTTAGCAACTCTTGCTGCATCCCCCAGAGAGGAATCCTAGGCTTCCCTAGCAACTCATTCCCCTGGGGAGAGGATCAATGTGTATCTTTCCTTTCAATCTCATCTCATCTTACTCTGACCTGCATGAAAGGAAAAAAAAATCTTCTGCCTCAAATAGGGCCTATGCCACATAATAATTGCAATAATTAATTCATAATTGCACTTGAAGTCCACATAATTCTCTCCTCTTTGGTTTTAGGAAGTTTATTTTAGATGAAAAATTGAGTTCACCTATAGTTTCTTTGAACTTTCAGTTAGAAAATAATCCCAAGATTTTGGTTGGGATCTCCCCTTAATTTGCATTTTAATAATAATAGTAATAATATTTATATAGTACCTACTGTAACCTTTTAGATTCAGGAACTGTGCTCAGCTTTTCATATATTATCACATTTGATCCTTGCTACAAATTGAGGCAAATGGAATTTAGGCAACTTGCCCAGGGTCACACACTAAAAAATGTGATCAGATATGAACTCATGTCTTCCTGACTCTAAATCCAATGCTATATCCATTGTCCCTCCTGTTTAAGCCCCTGAACTCTATGTTTGAAGCACAATTCAATTTTTTGAAAAAAAAAATTATAACAGAACAGGAGATGGTATTGTGGTGTCTGTGGATAAACAGACCCTGGGAGAGGAAGTTGAGGAAAGAGCTGATCTTTTCTCGGCACTTCTTGCAGTCCTTGAGAAGATGGATAGTGTTTGTTCTTCATTCTCAAAGAGGACCATAACATCAAGGAAAGGGTGAAATTACTTGCATCTTGTCATCATTTCCCTGAAGGACATACACAGCAATAAGGTCAAGTGAATAAGCCTTTACTAACTGTACTAAGTGCTGAAAATACAAATATTATTAGAAAGAATCTTACATTCTAGTGGGAGAAGATAATGCATTCAAGAAAGTAGAAAAAGAGTGGTGGCCGAGGAAGGCATGGTTATGGCAGAGAAAGTACAGTGTCAAGAATGAATCCTGGAGAGGAACGAAGACATGGTTGGCCTCTCCATTCTCCTCAAACTGAAGGTTCTGATTGATTGAATCATTCAAGAAGTATTCTTACAAATTACAAATTACAAAAAAGTAACTACTTGTAAGTGGGTTGGGGTAGTCAATAGAGACTCACCCTTCATCACCTTGCCTTTTTACTAGGAGTATCTGAGTTTCAATTCCTTTCACAGGTTTGTACTAAGGCCAGTACTAGTCTACCCACTTTTTCCTAAATGCTCCAGTCCCCAGATCCAGGCTTCCCCAAAACTTGAACCAAATGACAATGACAATGACAATGTTTCCCCCTTTCACTGTGTATATGAACAAGTAAAATAGGGCAAGCATCCAGGGCTTTTATCTGCTTAGAACAAAGTTTGGTGCTTCCTGAGCCCAGCAGCAAACAAGAAGTCTAAAGTGAATAAACAATCTATGGAGACATTTATTTGTCCTTTCGGAGAATGAGGAAGAAGAGGAAAGACTATACCACCATCTCCCTAGTAGATGGTCTCTACAACCCCAATTTAGGATTCATTACTGCCTCTGACGTGAGCTAGAACTCTTTCACTCATTCTCCAAGGCTACATATTTGTGTTCTGTCTTTGTTATAGCTTCCTCTTTCCCTGGCTTGTTAGTTCTTTCTCCTTAACCCAAAGATGAGTGTTTTATGGGGTGGACATCAGAATACAGAGAGCTGGTGACCTAGCACAGATAACTGACCCAATAATCTTAATTCATCATCTCTTGAGGGCAGGGTTAAAGGCAGATTACACTCAGCGTCTGACAAATTTGGGAGTCTCTAAAAGACAAGTCATTGCCTTTACCACTTTCAAGGTGCCATTCTCCTAAAAGAATAGAAGATAGAGAAGGAAAGAAATAGATAATAAACATGTATAAGTGAAGGTTTCTTTTTTATCCTTTCTATTCATCCTTGTTCCCTAAAAATTATTCTGGGGTAAATTGACAGTCTTACAATTTCAGGAGATATTGGCAAGAGTGAAGCGTGTGGGTACCCCAGCAAGAGCCACAATATGACAAATTGAAATATATCTCAGTCTCCATCACAACCAGGTTAACTAAAACCATTAAGGCCCTTTGCTTCACCTGAGAAATATAGGATTCATTTGATAGATTGCACCACATTCCTTCCATATCTTTTGAGGCTCTGAAAGAAATACTAGATATTCTCATCTAGAGAAATATTTAAATATCATGCAATTTTATTTTGAATGATCCCATTTGGAATCCTCCAAAATATACTTAGCAGTGGACAACTATAATCTCTTTCACAAAAGGATTCCTCAATTCTTCCTGTATATATCACAAACACTATAATTTGAAGAGTTGCTAATGCTTTTTAAATACCTAAGCTGTTATATATAAACCACATGCTATCACAAAGCATCATTATGTAGTCAAAACAAAGAACAGAATTTGAAAACCCCTAGAGCTTAAACCACCATCTTGGTGCATTTTTTGTGTTTTGTTTTTTATCTATTCCTTGACAAGAAAAGACCAAAAAAATAGGAAAATTTTTATCTGATATGACAAATGATACTACATCCTCAAGGGAAGAGATCATATTTTCTTCCTTCTGGACTTCCTACAGAATTGAATACGGTGACTAGAACACATTGGATACTCAACAAGTGTTGAGTTGCTGCTTCTATAGATTGACTTGCTGAATCCAAGAGTCACTAGTCAGAAATAGATGATCAAAGACTTTTTGCTTCTCCAAACCATTTTTGGGAGGGAAATGCTGCCAGTAAAAAACACAATGTGGCTCACTCTAAATTGATGAAATGAATCTCAGAATGTTAGGCAGAATGATTTGTGTTAGCTCTCTACCCTGAAAATGCAGGGTATATTCTATAAAAATGCTATAACATGCTGCAAATGCTATATATGATATATATATATATATATATATATATATATATGTATATATATGCTACAAATGTGCTATACAATAAGGAAAAGCTGATTCAGAATTACAAAAGCACACCAATCAATTAATAAGCATTTTTATTAATCACATACTATGTGCCAAGACCTTGTTAGAAACGATTTAGAAAGATCAAAATGAAATGGTTCTCTCTCTCTCTCTCTCTCTCTCTCTCTCTCTCTCTCTCTCTCTCTCTCTCTTTCTCTTTCTCAACTATACATTCTACTGGGGGAGACAAAATGTGAACATGTGAATATGTATACAATAAATACAATGTCATTTTTGAGGGTATGGAACCACTAATAGCTGGAAGGAGTAAAGAAAGGCCTCACATGGACAGTGATATTTAAGCTAATCTTTGAGGGAAACTGGAGATGCCAAGAGGCAGAGGTGTGGAAGAAGTGCTTTCCAAGCATGTGGGACAGATTGTGCAAAGGCAAGGATGTGGGAGATGGAATGTCATGCATCCTCATACACAGCCTAGCCATCAAGTAGGCCAGTTTGGTTAGACCATAAATTGCATGAAGGAGACTAATGTATAGTACAACTGTAGAGAGAGGTATGGGGTGGGGGGGAAGAGACAGAGAGATAGAGAAAGAGAGAGACAGACAGAGACAGAGACAGAGACAGATGGAGACAGACAGAAACAGAGAGACAGAGACAGAGAGACAGAGACAGAAACAGACATAGAGGCAGAGATTAATTATGTACTTATGTTTCGGATACTGGACTAAATACTGGGGATATCAGTACAACGAAGTGAGGTATCTCCTGCTTTTAAATAACTTGTATTCTTATTCATAGAACACAAAATATAGAAAGATGCTACAAAGGGAGGAGTAACTAGACTTGCCAGAGGAATGCAGGAGAGATGGCTGGGAAGTGGCATGGAGTCCTGAACCCCAGCAAGATAAAGCAAAAAATCACCTATTGTATCCAAGGAACCCAAAAGGGGAACAATAGGAAGCCACCGGAACTTATTGAGCCAAAATGGGACAAGGTCAGATCTGAGGTTCAAGAATATCCGTTTGTAATCACTATTGATTAGAGAAATGCAACAACAACTCTGAGGCACCACATCACAACTATCAGATTGGCTAACATGACAAAACAGGAAAATTATAAATGTTGGAGAAGATGTGGGAAAACTGGAATACTAATGCATTGCTGCTGGAGTTATGAACTGATCCAACCATTCTGGAGAACAATTTGGTACTATGCCCAAAGAGCTATAAAACTTTGACCCAGCAATGCCACTTCTAGATTTGTATTCAAAAGAGATCATAAAAATGGAAGAAGGACCTACGTGTTACAAAAATATTTAGAGCAGCTCTTTTTGTGGTGGCTGAGAATTGGAAGTTGAGGGGATGCCTATTAATTGGGGAATAGCTAAACAAGTTGTGGTATATGAATGTAACAGAATACTATTGTTCAATAAGAAATGATGAGGAAGTGGACTTCAGGAAAACCTGGAAAGACTTGCATGAACTGATGCTGAGTAAAGTGAGCAGAACCAGGAGAACACTGTACACAGTAACAGCAACATTTTGCAATGACTGACTTTGTAAGACTTAGCTCTTCTGAGCAATGCAATGATCAAAAATAGTTCCACAAGACTTATGATGGAAAATACATCCACATCCAGAGAAAGAACTATGGAATCTGAATGCAGTTCAAAACTTATTATTCTGTCTTTTTGTTGCTGTTTTTTATTGTGGTTTTTCCCTTTTATTCTGCTTCTTCTTTTACAACATGACTAATGTGGAAATGTGTTTAATATAATGATATCTGTATAGCCTATATCAGATTGCATGCCATTTGGGGAGGGGGTAAGGGGGGGAGGAAATTAGAACTCAAAATCTTATAAAAGTGAACGTTGAAAACTAAAAATAAACAAATTAATAAAATTTTTAGAAAAAGAATATCCCTTTGACAAGTGATGTAGAGGATGGACTTGCATCAGGGAGAACAATTAGGAAACAGGTACAATGGTCCAATTTAATGAGAAGGTATAAACTAGACTAGGGCATTATCTGTGTGAAGAAAGAGACAAAGCAAAAGATAAGACATGTCATGGAGGTATAATAAATAATAAATAACATAACATAATAAATAACAGGAGTCGCCAACTACTTAGATATTTGTGGTGAGGATTTAAAGAAGACTTTGAGGCTGCAAAACTAGCTCAGTGGAAGAATCGTGGTGTCTGGCAAAAATAGGGCAGTTCAAGACAGAGGTGTGTTTTGGGAGAAAGAGAGTAAGTTCTGTTTTAAACATGTATAGTTTAGACAAGATGTGTCCAGTGAGCATTTGGATATATGGGATTAAATATTAGGAGAGAAATGGGCAATATATATTAATCTGGGAGTCATCTGAGTAAGGATGATTATTGATGGAGGGGGAGTTGACAGAATCACTGAGGGACTACATGGAAGGAACAAATAAATGAATGAATGAATGAATGAAAAGGCATGTGAGTGCTTATATGCCAAGCACTGTGCTAAGGGCCTCTAATATCAATAGTAAAAGGTAGACAGTGACTGTTCTTGAAGAGTTTACAATCTAAAGAGAAAAAGATTCAGGAGAGTGTGTTGGAGGTACACTCACAGTTAAAGGATGATATTAGATAATGATCCAGCAAAGGATCTGTTAGCAGTGGGAGAGGTCAGATGGGTAAGAAAAGAGATGAGAGAATAAATTCACAAAACCTCAGAGAAGAGAACTTGTCAAGGAGGAGAGTATAATCCCTAGTGTCAGATGCTCCAAAAATGGTAATAAAGATGAGGACTAAGGGAAAGCCATCAGATTTGTCAGATAAGAGATCACTAGCAACTTTAAGGAAAAGAGTTTCGTTTGATGAAGTTAAAGACCAGATCATAGATTGAGAAGTAAGTGGAAGTCAAGGCCAAGAAAAAACAAACACCAATAAAGGGACATTATTTTCTAGGACTTTGGTTGTAAAAGGGAAGAGATATGTAGAATGAAAGTTTGAGGGGAAGGTAGAGTCAAGTGAGATTTTATTCTCCTATAAATAGAAGAGACCTAGGGATTCATGTTGGCTGCAAAGAAAGAGAAGTTGAAGGTTAAGGTGAGAGATTGGATGATTACAAGGGAGAATCCACTTGAGGAGATTCTGGGATTTGTATTAAAGGTACAGGAAGAGGAGATAGGCTTGGGAAGAAGAAGCTCTACTTTTTTATCAAAGAAAATTTGGGAATGATATCAAAGGGTTTGAGGCGTTAGTGAAGAAGAGAGAGCTCATTGTGATTGTCCCATTTTCTAAGTATGAAGTGTGGAAGGCTTGAGAAGAGAAGAGGTTTGGAACAACCACTGTGAAGAAAGTCATAGAGAATCAAGTAGTGAAGAGTAAATAAATTGTCTCTGCCATTAGAGTAGATAACAAATATGTAGTAACTGTAGTCAGTATCTTTTTTTCTAGCACCATTTATCTAGTATATGAGTAGGAGGACAGGAAGATGATGGAAATTTGGAGTTTGGCAAATTGTAATCAATGATCAGTCAAGAGGGCAAGGATTTTTGAGAGCACAGGATAATTTAATATTGAACAGTATAACTATATTTTGAAAGATTGGGAAAGGAGAACTGCACTATTGATTCAGGCCCTCAGAGATCCAAAATTCTATGGTTCTTTTTTTCATATTTTCAAGTATCTGTGATTTCACTATCCTGGATTCTTTCTTTGTCAACACAGATCACAACCTCCATACACCTTAGTTGGAGGTCTTCATAAGTTGTTGTACCAAAGAGTTAGCCCTTTGGTGGTCAAGATTCTGACAGTGAGCCAGATTAGATCCTAATTCTAAGATCATTGCCAATCCTGGTTCTAGAAGCCTTTCTACCTTGTCAGGACCTCTCTGAGGCCGTGCTGTGCTGGCCAGGGGTCTAAGAATCCAAGTTCACTTCATTCCACAATAAGGTAACAGGTATAGGACTACAACTGTAGTTTACGTAGATAATTCCCTCATACCATAGAGTGTGGCATTTAATATTCTTACTAGTGACTACAGTAACCTTTCTAGCTAAATACAATAAGCAGAAAACAAGTGGCTGGAAAGTCGTAAGGTGAATAAAACAAAGAAAGTCATCTCTGATGCTCAGCTTTCCAAGTGTCAAGAAGAAAGGGAACTGTTAACAGAGCCAGAGAACACAGAGAAGTTTGAGAGGTCATTAACTGAAGGGGGATGATTGGATCTGGTCAGGAGGTCAGAGTATGAGTCATATTCTCTAGTTCTAAATGGCATCAGTCCCTGGAATACATGTCAGCTGACTGGCATGGTTCCTGAGTGAGAGCAGGCCTTGGCATGTGCTACAGCAATGTGACAAGTGACAGATGGCAACATGCCACCAGATCTTGGTGATGTGTGTGGAGAAGGAAGTTTTCCCTCCCCAGAACTTGCAGGGCCTACCTGATGAATGGCCAGTCAGGAAGATTTACATGCACTAGTCTTCTCTACCATTGAGTGGGACTTCTCCCGTGTTCTCATTTCTTTGGGCCTTGATGTTGGGGGTTCTTTTAGGTTCCAGAGAAAACTGCACTGTTTAAATGAGGAAACTAGAATCTGGGAAGTTTATGAAGTAGCTCTAGCTCATGAAATCTTGCCTGAATTGCCAGTGAGGTACCCAAGTTCTTCTCTGTAATAAGTTTGACCCAGAAAAAATAAAGTAAATTGAAGAAGAGTCAGTGCAAGGTGACTTTGTTTTCCTGTTTAGCAGTCTCATGCTTTGCCACAAATTCACCCCTTCCTTATCAGATTCCCAGCAGCCTTTTTCATTTTCTCCTAGAGGAAATTTAAAGTAGAAATATCTTCTTTTAAAAAGAATCTGGTTGGAAAAGCATATTAAGTTGAGGTCTTTTTTGTATAGTGGAAGACAGGCCTTTATTCATTGATCAGTACTGGAGGTGGGGTAAAGATTTCTTTTATTCTTGTTTTTAGGAGATGGGATGAGCTGGGGAGGGAATTTGGCAATAGAAAACCAAGGAGAATCAACACAGTAGGTGCAATTAGTGACACTTTCAATCAAGTTTTGATGTGTTTATCACAATAGAGAAATTTGAAATGCCTCTATTTTCTTTCTCTTCTCTCCCATCCTAGAGGAGGGCCATCGTGGGGAATAAAGAAAATAGCTGGGTGGAATTGATTAGCATCTGAAATGTCAAGCCTACCCCCATCCTTTGTAAGATCAAGTTCTTTTCAGAATGGCCAATATAAACCTCAAGTCATTTTAATCTGTATGGCTTTTCAGATAAGACGTTAAAACACAATCACACACACACACACACACACACACACACACAAACCCGCATATAAGATCTTGATGACATTTTGTAATAAGGCAAAACTCAAACTTTTTTTTGCAAGGGGGAAGGCGGGTCAATTGGTGTTAAGTAACTTGCCCAAGGTCACACAGCTAGTAAGTGTGTCAAGTGTCTGAGGTCAGATTTGAACTCAGGTCCTCCTGACTCCAGGGCCGGCACTCTACTCACCGAATCACCTAGCTGCCCCTTCTTTTGGATGAAAGATTGTGATTGAACTGGTGACTTGTCCTGAAAGGTGTAGACAATATTGATTTCATATTTTAAAGGAGTTACCCTTTCTGCTTTAATAAATCAATCACTTAGCCAATAATAAACAAATGGGTACCTAAGCAATAAATAGCAAATCTTGAGATCATCTCAGGTAACAGAAATGTCTTCTGTAAGGATTGGAATTCCCTTAAAGACAGCAACTATCACTATTATTTCTTTTATATCTTCCCTTAGAACTTAAGACAAGGCTGTGATGAAGGACCAATAAATGTGGACCGACTATAATAGGTTAAAGTTTAAGTCCAATATACAAGTTGAGAATGATAGGAGAATGCTAGGTTCCAGCTGCAAAGGATTTAGCAATCAGCCAGCACCTAAGTATAACTCACTTTGATTTGTCCTTCTAGCTAATTTGTTCATTTGTGTGTCCATTAATTGAACAAGCATCCTTAGAGTTATAATCTTTTTTTTTTTTGGTGAGGCAATTGGGGTTAAGTGACTTGCCCAGGGTCACACAGCTTGTAGGTGTCAAGTGCCTGAGGCTGCATTTGAACCCACGTCCTTCTGATTCCAGGGCCTGTGCTCTACACACTGCACCACCTAGCTGCCAAGTCTTTTGCAGGACAAATACAATGCAGTATGAGGGATACTAAGAAGTAGAAGACATGTTTCTTGATTTCAAGGGAATGATCATCTTTATGTACTTTAGCATATAGTTAGGCTGAATATATACATATATGTATATGCATGTATATAAATGTAAATATACAGGAAGAGAGAGACAGAGACAGAGAGAGAGAGAGAGAGAGAGAGAGAGAGAGAGAGAGAGAGAGAGAGAAAGAGGCAGAGACAGAGAGACAGAGACAGTGAGAGAAAAGAGAATAGTTAATATTTAATAGGGGCAAGTAGAATGTTAACCAATGACAGAGGACACATGAAAAAAGGACTTCAAGAATCCTAAAATCTAGTTGAAGAAGTAATCTATTTCTTCCTCTCATTAGTGACTTTTGAAGTGTCTTTATCCATAGTTAAGTAAACTGTAGTGATGACAACAATAGTGATCACAATAATAAGTTGTCATATAACTCATTAAGACTTATAAAGAGTTTTCCACACTGTACCCTGTGAGATGAATAGTACAAATATTATTATCCCTGTCAGGATCCATGTTTCCAAAGCATTATTCTCTTTTTAGTCTTCCCTTTTTACTATTAGGAGACCTGCTGTTTTCCAGAGCTAAGGCCCAGCAAGCAAGCTGTGTCCTGAGCTTGGCATTAAAAGCAATCCTTTGAACTCATTCTCTGGATGCACTCTGCTTCAGCAAGATCCCAGAATTCCTTCATGCCAGCACCAGGTGGTCCTTGAGCTCAGACAAGAACTTGCAGAAACCATGTTCTGATCATGAAACCCTGCTACGAATCAAACCTGTCTCACTGTTGCTTTTACTCCTCGTTGTCAGAGCTACAGTTAACTGCATAGCCTTTGGTACATGTATTGAGATTTGCCCACATTAAAACAGATCTCCCACTAAACGAGGTCCCAGCACATGTGTCTAGTTTCCCTTCTCCAAGGGAATAAAGAAAGCGTTTTTATTGTGATCATTGTTATCTCTTTGGTTTTATTTTATTTTATTTCTTAGAGCTAACTGTGATTGTGTTAATCTGTGTAAAGCCTCTAATATTTTGTTTTATTTCAGTGAGTCTGTAGCAGTAGCATAACCTTTGTGACTTTTTGGTCATTTGTTTTCAGAGCTGACATTGCCATTTTACTAAAGAACAAACTGTGGTCCAGAGAGATGATATGTCAAAGTGAGGATTTTAAATCAGGTATACCGACTCTAAGTCCAACATTCACTATATTATAGACTGAGATGTATGGAACTGTGAGAATATTAAGTGTCTTGGGTTAGCTTTAGTACAACTTATTCAAGTTAACACAATCTTATAATAGTAAAAATAAAAGATACTAATGACATATAACTTAAAAGTATTTCAGTTTAAATTACCTAGTAGTCTATGAACATGTCATTAAACTGGAGCACTGAGATGATAGGACAGTTAATCGACAAGGATTTCAATAAGCAAGGAATTCAATGAAAACTAGAGGAGACACAGAATAGGTGATATGGGGCAGGGGGGACCTTCTCATGAGCTATTGAGAGTGGGTAAGCTTTCAATAAAAGAAGATGTTGGAGAAGAAATGATGAGTAAAATTACCAGAGATTACAATGAGTTTCTCATGTATAACAAAGACTGGCTTGATTGAAGGGGAAATTGTGTTCTGAAGAGAAACGAGAAATATAGGTGACCAAATTATAGAGGGCCCTGAAGGTCAGGCTGAGGAATTTGGATTTGTGTAGGAGAATAACGTGAAAAAATGAATCAATGAATAAATGAAAACCTATTAAGTACCTACTCTGTTAATCATTATGCCAAATGCTAGGGATACCATTGTAAAAAAAAGATATTTCCTGTCTTCAAGCAACTTATATTCTACTGGTGATGGGAAACAACATATTCACATAAAATTCTAAGAAGATACTTACAAAATAAATACACTGATGTATTGGGGATGGGTTCTTAACAACCAGAGGAATTGTGAAAAGGATTTTGAAGGAAACATCTATTAAGCTGAGCCAAAGTGAGAGCTAAGGTTTCTTAGAGGCACAGGTGAGGAAGGAGAGCATCATAGGAACAAGCATGAGATGGAGGGGTAGTGTGTATGGTGAAATGTATGGTATGTATGGTGAACTGTATGGTATGTCTGGATTTTATAGTATGTGAGTATAGTAATATGTAATCAGTCTATGCAACTCTGCCTCATTTAAAGCCAATTCATGCACTAGTCAAGACATAACTCCATGATGTTATTGGTCCCCTTTGAAAAGGAAGGAGAGAGTGAGACTTCAAGGAATGAAGATGGTGGAGTAAGAGGGAAATTGCTTGAATTCTCCCAAATTCACCTCCAACAACTGTAAAATGAATTTTGCAAGGAATGGATTACCTGCTAGATCTATGGAAGAAGGAAGAATTTATGACCAAACCGACCACAGAGTGCATTTTGAAATGTAAAATGGATAATTTTTATTACAATAATTTTAAAAGTTTTTGCAGAAACAAAACCAACACAACTAAGAATAGAAAGAAAACAAAGCTGCGAAATAATGTTTAGAGCGAATGTTTCTGATAAAGTCCTCATTGCTCAAATATGTTGAGAACTGTGTCACATATATGAGAATGCAAGTCATTACCCAATCGATAAATGATCAAAGGATGTGAATAGCCAGTTTTCAGATGAAGAAATCAAAGCACCAATAGTCATGTGGAAAAATGCTCTATGTCACTATTGGTTAGAGAAATGCAAATTAAGACAACTCTAAAGAACTACCTCACACTATCAGATTGGCTAATATGACAAAAAAGTTAAATGATAAATGTTGGAGGGGATGTGGGAAAATTGGGACACCAATGCACCGTTGGTGGAGTTGTGAACTGATACAACCATTCTGGAGAGCAATTTGTAACTATGTCCAAAGAGCAATAAAATTGTAGATACTCTTTGATCCAGCAATACCACTTCTAGGTCTGTATCCCAAAAATATTTCATAAAGGGGCGGTGGGGAGAAGTACCTACTTGCACATTTTTTATAGCAGCTCTTTTTGTGGTGACAAAGAATTGGAAGTTGAAGGGAAATCCATCAACTGGGGAATGGCTGAACAACTAGTGGTATATGAATATAATGGAATACTATTTTGCTATAAGAAATGATGAGCAGATAAATTTCAGAAAAACCTGGACTGACTTGAACTCATGCTAAGTGAAGTGAGAAGAACCAGGAGAACCTTGAACACAGTAACAGCAATATTGTGTTATGATCAACTATGGATGACTTAGCTATTGCCTGCAATACAATGATCCAAGACAAATCCATATCCAAAGAAAGATATGATGGAGGCTAAATGCAGACCAAACCATACTATTTCCACTTTCTTAATTTTTTGTGGGTGTTTTTGGCCTGTTTCTTCTTTTACAACATGACAAATATGAAAATATGTTTAACAAGAATGCCTGTATATAACCTATATCAAATTGCTTACTGTCTTAGGGAGGGAGGGAATGAAGGAGAGAGGGAGAAGATTTGGAACCCCCAAATTTGTAAATGAATGTTAAAATTTGTTTCTCCACATAAATAGAAAAAAACAAAATTTTATTAAATAAAGAAAAGAAGAAAATGAAGGACAAACAACAATGTAATAATCAGTCTAGAAAAATTGCTTAGAGGTAGATTACAAAGGGCTTTGAATATCTTTAAGAGGTTTTTATATTTTTTTCCCTAAAGGCAATGGGGAACTATTGAAGTTTTTTGAACAGATAGGTGACATCTCTACATCTGTCCTTTGGAATGTCAATTCTTTTCATAGACGGTCACTTTTCCACCTGAATTAAATCTCCCTAATCAACCATCAGAAAATAGTTTAAAAAGATCTCCAAACTTCCGTGAAATACTTGAATATCCCATTGCATCTCAGAAATGACACCAAGGACTAGCACATATAAGAGTAACCATTCTGCAGGAAGCTTGAATAGGCAATGGATTAAGGTAAAAATGAAGTACTATGCCTAAAATTTTGCTGTGCTTTAAGGAAATTCAGTTTAGGTGCAAAATCCACTCTTATTTGCATGAGGGATTTTTGTTTTTGTATAAATAATTTCTTCTGCCTGATAATTGTAAAATGTAACCTTAAAAAAATTAGGAAGCCTTGAGATGCCCATTAGCGTTGAAATTATCACCCTTAAGTGCCAAGAAGTCATTTTTCTTCAGATAAAGAAAAACATTTTGGGGAGCAGAAGGGGTTCACAAAACAATAAATCTACTCTCTCCATTTGCTCGATTCATTATCTTGCTTTTTACTATTCTCCTCAATTTTCTTTCTTTGCCAGTCTTCTGCTGCTTGACCTCATTTGTAATTGGGATCCCCTCTCCTTCTCCGCAACTTCACTATGCAATCACATATATTATTCTAGCACCACCTTTCACATATTTGCTCTGAGATTCTGCCCATCATCTCCAATCTGTTCCCAGCTCAGCCACCATCTAGCACAAATGTACCTCCTTTTATTGGAGGCACAAAAAAACCCTCTTCAGTCACCTTAATCTGTATTGTGTCTCAGAACAGACTGTTAACCCATGGGATTATATTAATCAATGGTATCATCATCCCTCCATTGCTTATAATTCTTATTCTGTCAGAAATGTAATATGAAACTGCAAAATATTAATTGTTGGTTTTTCAGGAAGATCATTTCTTAATTTCAGGCCAGACTGAAAGCAAGAGACAAGTATCTACCAGAGAGAAAATATTCAAGTCCAAATTAGTAAAGAGCTAAAGCTCTTACAAAACAAAATTCAGTTTCATTAATACTACAGATTGGATTTTTTTAAATTAAGGTTTCAATTAAACAGAAGTTAATGTTTGACTTAATATCAGCAGAATGGATTGGTGGGAAAAGAGCCAACCTTTAAATTGGAAAGTTTCAAATGTTGACTCTGGTGCTCTTTAAGACTCCAGAATGTGCTAATGACCTTCCTTCTCTGATGAAATTATAGCTTCAGCCCCATCCTTCAATCTGACTCAAACCTCTGCCTTCCTTTGAGTATCAACAACTGCCAGATTATTGTACAAGGTAAGTTCCTTGTAGAAATAATTCAAGATATGCAAGGTTGTATGGAAGTAATGATGGTATTTTGTTATTGTTGTTTAGTCATTCAGTCACATCCGACTCATAACATCATAGACTATAGCATACCAACCCCTTTGGTCCTTCACAGTTTCCTGAAATCTGTACAAGCTCATGTTCATTGCTTCTATGACACTGTCTATCCATCTCATCCTCTGCTGTCCCTGTCTCCTTTTGCCTTCAGTTTTTCCCAACATCAGTCTTTTCCACTGAGTACTATCTTTTCATTATATGGATTTAAACTTTGATTTAAACTTCAGCTTCAGTATTTGTCCTTCCAAAGATTCATCTGAACTAATTTCTTTAAGTATTGACTGATTTAATCTCCTTGCAGTTCAAGACTCTTGAAAGTCTTCCACAGCATCACAATTCAAAATTGTTGATTCTGTAAGAAAACCTCTATTAGAAAATCATAACATGTTACTTAACAGGAAAGTATTCTAACCTTAGAAATGTTCCCCATGGAGAAAATGCTTTTCTCTGAGAAAGCCCTCACATCTACCAGTAAGTCCCTCTGAGACTACAGACATGATCAAAGTGAAAGACAGCTTATTTTAATAGTCTGTGCATGGGAGAGTAAAGTTAAAGCAACACTCAACTCTCCTCTCTTTTTCTCCTCCACTGTAATATGTTTCATAAACTTAAACAAATGAACCATAGTCACCAAGTGTACAAAGCTGATAGAATGTTGGAGAAAACTGAGACCATTTAGCCAATGACCAAGTTAATTTCGGATAGTTGAGGAGGAATGAAGGAAGAGGTTATGCCTAAAGCCAAACGATGTCTATTGATGGAGGGGATATAATGTGTGCTTTGCTTGTAACTGCAACATCGGCTCTGTGCTACATATGACCCATGTGCTTGCTATATAATGTGTTGTTTGCTGTTTTAGGTTATTCCACTATGTGTACTTTATTGCTTTATCTGCTAACATGTGGATGTTCTATGAGTTAATGGTATGGTACAAAAGGTGATAGATTTAAATCTCAAAGGGACCTAAGGGGACATCTAGTCCAATACCCTCATTTTCTTTTGTTTTTTTTCAAAATTTTAAATTTATTGATATGCTTTATTTCTACATTATATACATTTATAGATTGCTCCCATTTAATGAAAGGTATTTTGTAACAAAGTAAAACAATTCAGCAAAATTAATAATATGGTCACCTTATCTGAAAGTATAGGAAGTATTTCATATCTTTAGCACCTCCACCTTTCTATTTAAAAAAATGTTTTCTTTTTTTCTTTCCCTCTGCTCCCCCCGCCCCCACTGAAAACAAATTCTTGTAACAAATATGTAGAGTCAAGCAAAGCAAATTCCCCTCCACTTTCAACCATGGTGGGGGGGGGGATTTTCTATGCTTGACTATACATATCTGTTGCAAGAAATTTTTTTTCAGTGGGGTGGGGGTAAAAGGGGAGGAAAATGAATTATAGTTGTATTACATAATATATATTATGTGATATATATAATAAATCTATATATAAAGGAAATCGATATATGTGTATATGCAAGATATGCATAAAGATATGTGTGTACATAAATATTTGCATATACACATATATGCATGCATAGATATATACATGTATGTATATGTGTGTTTGTCGATAGAGATATAGACATGTCTTATTTTAAACCCCAAATAAATAACTTCTCTGTAAAGGGTAACATTCTTCCATATAGAATCAAACTCCTTGGGGGTATAGACTCAGCAGTGGTATGACTGGGTCAAAGAGCATGCTATATCTAGTAACTTTTTTTTGTATAATTACAAATTACTTTCCAAAAATAGTTTAACTCATTCACAAGTCAACCAAAAATTCGCATGAGAAAAATGAAATCCAGAGGGGTCAAGTGATTTATCCCAGTTCACACAGATACTACTTAAGTGACAGAGTTAGGATTTAAATCCAAGCCCTTGGACTCCAAATAGAGCATTTCTTCAACTTCACTTACCCTGTCTCATATATATGTGTCATATTATTGCATGTTACATATATTTAGCATTGCCAGCAACTCTGTTATATAGAGTAGGCAGTTATGCAGCACAGTATGCTAGGAATAGAGGCAGGAAGATTTAAGTTTAAATGTAGCCTCAAATGCCTACTTGCTAATGCAAGTCAGTTTCCTCAGCTGTCAAATGGGAATAACCATAGCCCCATATCTCACAGGGTTGTTGTGAGGATCGAATGAGATAATATTTGGAAAGCACTTAGCAGAGGACCTGGCACACAGCAGGTGTTATGTAAATGTTCATTCTCTTGCCCCTTTATCATTGCATGAGACTTATATGTAGCCCATAAGTGTGTATATGTATGCATGTATATGTATGTGTTTATGTGTACACATACACACATATACACACCTACATATATGCTATTGCCATACGTGCATTGGTTTTATCCTGTTATTTTGCATATGTCTATACTTTCTTTGAGAAATTCTCATGAACGGAAAAAAAAAAAAAAACATTTGTGAAGCACTTACCACGTAAAAAACCTCCCACTGAGCCCTAGAGCTACAAATAGAAAAGTATGTCAGTCCGTGCACTCATGAAGCTCAAAACCTAATGGGGAGAGAATAAATACGAAGGGTTTCTGCTATGACACAAAATCCCACGGTCCTTAAGGTGCAGTGGTAAATTATAGGACATACATCTTCTTTAAAGTTATTTCCGCTGATAAAAAAAAGCGTGCTTCTGATGTCGAACTATTTGCGCCAAGAGCCGTTGTTGAGCCCTTTTTTGTCCCCCTGCACCTGGGACCTTCCGTTTTCCTGTATCTTCCCCAGGGTATATTGGTCCTTCGCCTAGGTTGGTTTGCCTGCCCAGGGGATAATATTTTAATTTAATACATGACAGGCATTCGGGATGATTACCTGGGTCTGTAATGTACTGCGGGTGGCAGGTAGTATTTGCTGGAACTTTAAATTCTTCCGAAAGGGTGGGGTTAATAGAGACAGCACAGATTCTGAGGAGCTTAAGAGCTATACATAATAAAGATAGGAATGTGGAATGAGTCAATTTGCCTTTGGTTTGGTCCCTCCTTCATTTGCAAGCCAATTAGAGATTTCTAGTCATCAACATTTGAATTGTTTAAGGAAGATTCTGAAGATCATCTGGCAAGATTCAGGTCCTTTCTCCAGACAAACTACCAAACGTTCAAACTCTCCTACTGAGAGTAGGTGATCCAATAGTCTGGCTATGTGGTTCAAATGCCAAACTTACATTTGCCTAAAAAACTATTTTACAAAGAACTCACAGAAGGCAAGCATTCATATGAAGGGTAGAAGAAATAATAAAAAGACATTCTTAAGATCTCTCTGAAGAACTTTGGAATTGATTTCGGGACATAGGAGACATTGGCAAAGGACCTTCCAGTATGGCGTGCCCACATCAAAAAAGGCACCCTGTTCTATGAGCAAAGCAGAATTGCAGTAGCTCAAAAGAAACTATATGTGCAAATTTAAAGCCATCTCCACTCCAAATGTTCATAGGAGCTATTTGTGCCCGATCTGCGGTACAGTCCTCTGAGCTTGTATTGGTCTGATCAGCCACAGTCGGACACACGGTATACCCTGACCCAACATAGTGACGTCATTTTGCTCTCGCCAGCCCATTCTGCTGGAAGAAGTCTTCACATGAGTGGGGTAGGCGTACCCTTATTTTACCAACGGGTTTAAAGCCTATTGGCTAACTTCACCATGATTTAGCCTGTCTTTGGAGATGGTTCACTGCGGTGTGGCCGCTGCGCATGCTACAGCTTTTTGGCAACTAGGGAGCATTGGGTGACAGGTGGACACTAAAGGTGGGTGAGCAGCCCTGAAAAGCCCTCTGGCCAGAGGTGCTAATCCTCCCTGAGCACTCCATAGACACCATGCAGGGAGCTGGGACCGTTTTGTTTTTTTTTTGTCATTCTATTCGCTTTGAGCTAATCATGCTCTACTTGGCCAGTAAAACTAAACAGATTATGTATGTTTTTTTTCAGTGTTTGAAAACCTACAAAGTGACTACGAGTGCCAAAGGGAGAGGATGTGACATTACTGGAAGTCTTGTGTGTGCAATTCCAGGTGTTAGAGGTAACAATTTAGCATTTCAATATTTATTTTTACCTTATGTGTCCCAATTCAGATTCATGTCTAAGGATCCGTTAGGCAGACAATTAAATGTTATAGTTGTCCTATATGCTTGCCTGTGTGAAATTTCCTATCTCTCCTCTTTCTTCTTTACATTTAGTTAATTTTAAATGTGTAGTTAGTCAGCCTTTCTGTTAATAAGCTTGATTTAACTAATCTTTCTCTTGCTCTCCAATCGCATTTTACCACTGACATATGAAGCCAGCAGATCATTGATAACAGAATTATAAATCAGCACACATTTTGCAGCACCCATAGGCACAGTTGGCAAACATGAATAACATTAAATTTCATTTCTTTTTTAGGGGAGAAAAATGATTGATGATGGATACCTTGAGTCTCACGTATATGTTAGGTAAAATTTATTTTTCAGCTGTTTTTCAATTTGTTTCTTCTGTTCGTCCCCTTAAGGCTAATGGAAATGAGATATGAGAGGAAGGGAAAGGGGTATTTTTCATAGGGATTTTTCTGTCCCATTTCTGCTATGACAAAAATACTTCAACTCTGCATTCATTTCATTTATTTATGTTGGTCAATTTTGTCTTTCTAAGAATGGACATGCACTTAATAGTCAGAGAAGATAAATTATGCATGTGCATGATATTTGTATATAATGTGTATGTAAAGAAACATAGATCTATGTAAATGCTTCTATACCTATCATTTATATTTAGATTTATATCTAAATAACCTTCTATAAATGCCTGATTACTTGAGTCAAATAATACGTAATTTGTGGTTACTCAATAAATATTTATTAATGATGATACAAAAGTATTAAGCACAAACCGTACAAAAATGCTTCAAACTCAGTTCAACAGTTACTAAATATCTATGACCTGACTCCTTTTCTTAGGCTAGTGTGGTATAGAGGAAGGAGCCCTGCTTGGCTCTGTTATCAGAGGACCTGGGAGTTAATTCCATCTCTGAGGCTAATTACCTGTATGAATTTTGACAAGGCATTTAACCAAGGTGGCCCTCAGTTTTTTTCATCTGTAAAATAAGAGGGTTGACTAGCTGGTCTTTGAAGTCTTTTTCAGCTATAGACCGTGCACTCATGAAGCTCAAAACCTAATGGGGAGAGAATAAATACGAAAGGTTTCTGCTATGACATAGTATCATGTGATACCATGATTCACAAATTCTCTTCATATATATGTATATATACACATACATACACATATATACACACATACACACATATATACATATGTATGTATATGTATATACACATACACTCCATATTATATACAATCCCTATGATATACATCCATATAATACAATCATATAACATACATCCATATAATATGCAATTCAATTATATATAGATAGCCCCTAAATCTTTGTTTTTAGTATTAACCTCTATCAACCCACTACCTCAGAATCCTTTCTTCTATGTTGTTAACTCAACATCCTCATTTAGATATCTTCTTGACAACAGAAACCTAATAAGTCAGAAGTAAGTTTGTTTCCTGAATCCACAAATCTACAAGCAGCCTTTCCCAATTTTAGCAGTGCAGCTGAAATAGAAGAAACAGTGAGTTGCCCTCTGACATCTCCATTTTCTTTGGTATGGATGATAAACATTTGCTTTTAGGACTGACCACCTGGTGAATTTCCTAAGTATTATAGAGGTGCTTAGTACCATTTTTACTATCTCTCTGAGACCCTGTGCCCCACCACTGCAACCTGAAGACTATTGAAAGATAAGGGCACAGTGAATGCTTCCATGGTGAAGGAAAATTCTTCATTAAGAAATGATTCAGTGAGTGCTACTACTAACCTATTTCCAGCTCATAACTGCTTCCTCTAAGGAAAGGAAAAAAGTCTGTATATACTCATGTTTTTGTCTCATTCCTTATTCAGCATATCGAAATTGCTACACATCACAACAGAAGGAGCTTTTCTAGGCCACTAGGCAATAGTGTATAGCAACCTTCCTCCCTAACTGGTTTTAGATGTTGCTCTTGCTGCTTTAGGCTAAGATCCCCCTGGGCTCTGCACCTCTAGAATTAGTAAGGTAAAGTCAGATTACATATACATAATGAAGACAAGATATATATCAAATGCAGAGGTACTTTTTGAGATTTGTGAAAAGTTCTATATTTGTTTTTTTTAAAGATTTCAACTTTGTCCCTCCAGCAGAGTAATATTGGGAATAACACAATCTCAAGCCTCATTGTCCAAGTTTATCAGCATATGAAAAAATATGCCTTCAAAAAATGAGAATACTTTAAGAGCAATGAACTATCTATTCAACACTTTACATAAATTTTAATCAATTAACATAACTGAGAAGTTGACATTTATGCCCTAGAATTAATATTAGAACCATGGGATTTGAGAAACAGTAGGGACCTGAATGACTATTTAGTTCAATTCCCTCATTTTGAAAATGAAGAAAATGAGCCCCAGGAAGTTAAATGGGTGGTTGACTTGCCCAGGGTAACTTGCTCATATCTAGATGATGGTCAAGACAGGACTATTGCCAGCATGGTGTACTGAAAATATCACTGGTTATGGTATCAGAGGAGTTGTATTTGAATCTCAGTTTTACCACTTTACTACCTATATGCCCTGGAGTAGTAATTTTACTTCTCTGATCCTCATTTTCCCATCTGAAATAATAACTAATATTTATATAAGGTGTCCTCAAAGTCTTAGTGCAATTTTAAGCTATTACACACATATTTAGATAGAATTAGAAGCCAGCTATCATGCTTCCTGTTTTAATATTCTTTTCAGTCTATGACATTACTTTTTATGCCAATGTTTTTTTCACATTGCTGGCTCAGATTCACATTACATAATTTTTGTTACACTTCTATCTAATCTACCTTTATTTCACCTCTCTCTGTTTTCTCTTAAAGTACTTCTCACTTGTCTCTATTGCATTTCATTTTACTACATAAGATGATTTTTCTGAAGCCTCAAGGTAATTGAACCTAGATTCCTGTCTTTCAAAGTCATGGTAACCTAATGTAGTGTAATCTGTAAATTTTATAAGCATATACTTAAGCCTCTCCTATGCATGCAATCATTTTCTAACTTGTACTTTGTTTGTTTATGTATCTACCTCAGATACCTTGCTAGATCATACAGGATTTTGATGGCAAGGACCAGGAGTGTACTGGTAAATATTTAACAACTGGCTTTCTAAAACAGAGGACTCGCTTTTCAGTTTAATCTTCATTACTACCATTTTCTCCAACACTTTATTAAATCTAGATAATCAACAAAACAATAAATGAAGTTTTGATTTGTAGCATATGCGGATTTCAAATATATGATTGCTCATACTGAAAATTTAACAGTTGGCTCTCAGGAGTCAGTGCTACCTGGTTCCACTGTGCCACTGGGAAAGACTGTCATTTTTCATCTTTGTATTTCCCAAGTCTAGTGTGATGCCTTGAAAATAGTATTTAATAAAATGTTAAATTTATAAATTGTTAAATTGTTTACAGAATTGCCTTTTTGTATAGGTCATCAACAAATATATAAAATGGAATACATCCCCAAATCAAGATGTAGCAATGAAGTGAGATGAAAGGAACACATAACTGGGGATCATGACACCTCGGTTCTAATTGTAGCCCTACTGTTGGCTCCTTATATTACCTTGAGGGAAGCACAACTTCTCAGCATCTGTTTCCCTCTTTAAAAAATATTTTATTTCCCCCCAATTACATGTTAAAATAATTTTAAACATTCGCTCTTAAAAAAGTTTTGAGTTCCAAATTTTATCCCTCTCTCCTTCCCTCACCTCCATCTCTCTGAGATAGTAAGCAATCCAATATAGGTTATACATGTGCAGTCTTGTAAAACATTTACATATTATTCATTGTGTACAAGAAGACTCAAAAAAGAAAAGAATGAAAGAAAGAAATTGAAAATAGTATGCTTCAGGCTGTATTCAAACAATATCAGTTCTTTCTCTGGATGAAGATAGCATATTTCATCATGAGTTCTTAGGGATTGTCTTGGATCATTGTATTGCTGAGCGTAGCTAAGTCATTCACAGTTCTTCATCATACAATATTGCTATTACTGTATACAGTGTTCTGGTTCTGCTCACTTCACTTTGCATCAGTTCATGTAAGTCTTTCAAGATTTTTTCTGAAATCATCTTGCTCGTCATTGTTAAAAGTATGATAATATTCCATCACAACTATATACCACAACTTGTTCAGCCATTCCACAAGTGATGGGCATCCCCTTGATTTCCAATTCTTAGGCACCACAAAAATAGCTGCTATAAAGGTTTTTGTACAAATAAGTTTCTCTCTCTCTCTCTCTCTCTCTCTCTCTCTCTCTCTCTCTCTCTCTCTCTATCTCTTTGGAATACATACCTAGTATTGATATTGCTGGATCAAAGGGTATGCACAGTTCCATAACTCTTTGAGCATAGTTCCAAATTGCTCTCCAGAATGCTTAAATCAGTTCACAACTCCACCAACAGTGTATTAGTGTCCCAGTTTTCCCATATCCTTTCCAACATTTATCATTTACCTTTTTGTCATATTATGCAATCTGATAGGTGTGAGGTGGTACCCGACAGTTGGTTTTAATTTGCATTTCTCTAATCAATAGTGATTTAGAGCATTTTTTCATATGACTAGGCAGCTTTGATTTCTTCATCTGAAAATTGCCTCTTCACATCCTTTGACCATTTATCAATTGGGGAACGTCTTGTATTCTTATAAATTTGGCTTAGTTCTCTATATATTTGAGAAATGAGGCCTTCATCAGAAATACGTGCAGCAATTCCACCCCCCACCATCCAGTTTTCCTCTTTCCTTCTAATTTTGGTTGCATTGGTTTTGTTTGTGCAAATTTTTTTTAATTTTATGTAATCAAAATTTTCTATTTTATACTACATAATGCTTGCTATATCTTGTTTGGTCCTAAATTCTTCTCTTATCCATGGATCTGAAAGGTGAACTATTCTTTACTCTCCTATTTTACTTATTGTGTCATTCTTTATTTCTAAATCATGTACCTATTTTGACCTTATCTTGTGATATGAGATGTTAATCTATACCTGGTTTGCACCATACTATTTTCCAGTTTTCCCATCCGTTTTTATCACATTGTGAGTTCTTCTCCCAGAAGCTGGGGTCTTTGGCTCTATTAAATATTAAATAAATTTGGATTACTATGGTCATTTACTACTGTGACTTATATACCTGATCTATTACACTGTTCTGCCACTCTATTTCTTAGCCAGTACCAGATGGTTTAGACAATTACCACTTTATAATATAGTTTGAGATCTGGTGTGGCTAGGCTTAATTCCTTTGCATTTTTTCATTGATTCCCTTGATATTCTTGACCTTTTCTTCTTCCAGATGGATTTTATTATTTCTTCTAGTTCTATAACATAATTTTTTCTAGTTTGATTGGTATGGCACTGTTAATTTGGGTAATTTAGGCACTGATTCATTTAGGTAAAATTGTCATTTTATTATATTGGCTCAGACTCCCCATGAGCAATTAATATTTTTTCCAATTGTTTTGATTTGACTTTATTCAAGTGAAAAATGTTTTGTAATTGTGTTTATATAGTTTCTGAGTTTGTCTTGGAAGGCCAACTCCCAAATATTTGATATTATCTATGGTAATTTTAAATTAAATTTCTCTTTCTATATCTTACTACTGGACTTGGCTGGTAATAGAAATGCTGATTTATGTGGGTCTATTTTGTATCCTGTAACTTTGCTTAAGTTAATTATATCAGTTTCCCCATTTGTAATAATGATAACATCTATACTAAGGGACAATATTAGGTAATGAATAAAGAGACAGGTTCCAAGTCCATTTAAATTCTGCCTCTGGTATATGCTGGCTGTGTGACCATAGGATAAATCTCTCAGTTCTCCCAGGCAAATCTCTAAGACTTCAGGTGATAGGAATTGCTGATTTTGAACCCCTTCTATATGACAAGTTTCTTAGAGGCAACACAAAACCTATAGCTAGAAAGAAAGCTTTTTTTTTTTTTTAAAGAATGATAGGGAGGAAGGAAGGAAAGTAGGAAAAAACTCAGGCCATCACAATGATGACTATAATTTCATTATATAATTACTATGCTGTTTTGTACATGATGATTATAATATTATTTTGAAAGTCCTTGATTTTATATCTATGTAGGACCTCCCTTAATATTGACAACCATTTCTCTATGTTTTAATAGACAGTCTTCATGAAGTGCTGTGGCTAGAAACTCTTTAACTGATGGTCAACTTTCTGGTGATTCAGTCCTCTGAGCATAAGTAGGTTGCCCCTCTCAATTTACACATTCAGTCTATCATTGAGCCACTCCTGTGTAATTGACCTAATCAGAGTTTGTAATTTGCTGGCATAACCTTCAAAATCTCAGAGATACTCCTATGATCACAATGAAGCAACTGAATAAGCCATTAATGTAGGATTATTAGTATTAATGTAATGAATTCCAGGGTCATGTAGTCAAAGGCTATGGCTATTGATGAGAGAATGCCTAATAACAGATTTAGAAGTTCTTTTGTCATGGTGTCTTAATGGAAAACCAAAGCAGATTCCTTCTCAGTCTCCTTTCCTGCATCTTAATCCAGGAGGTCATACACTGTAATGGTGGTTGTCCCACAAGACTCTGTCCTAGGACCTCATCTCTTTTACATTATCTCACTCAGTGATTTCATTAGCTCCTTTGAGTTCACTTATGATCTTTGCTAATGACTCCCAGATCTATATATTCATCCTTAATGTTTCTCTTAAGCTCCAGAACCATGTCTGTTGTTTCAAACTGGATAACCTGTAGAGAAATCAAACTCAGCCTGGTCAAAACAGAATTCATTATCTTTCCTTCAAAGCCCAACAACCTATTAAACTTTCCTATTACTGTTAAATGTAACATCACCCTTCCACTTACTCGTTCACAATTTTGATGTTAACCTTGACTCCTCACTCTTCTTCACCTCACATCAGTTGCTAAATTTGACCATTTCTACCTATGAAGCATCACTTTTCTCTACTTGCATAGTGTCTAACCTAGTTCAGGACCTCATCCCCTCTAGGCTATTGCAAAAAAATTCTAGTTTTTATACTCCTTAGTCAAAGTAGACCATAGCAAGTCCTACTATGGGAGAAAGAAAACTTTTTTATCCTTTGAGTACTAGAATTAGACATTGTCAGTGATCATTATAGGAGGCTACAAATATAGGGAGTTAGTTCAATGGTGCTCTGGAAATAAGATTCAGTTGACTCTTTTCTGCACATGGATTGTCAGAATCAAGGATCATCCTAAAATGGAAAAGGAAGATGCAAGAGGGAGTTTATGATATCTAAAGTCCTCTAAAGCTCAACTCTACAAATCTCTGAATTCCATGCTATATTATCTATCCCTGTAGAGCTATCATTTTGAAATGTGTTTATTTTCTCCATTTTAGGGTGTGTCAGTCAAGAAGAACATGGTTACCCTTCTAGCAACCTCACTGTTTGTTCACTGATAATACAGGAAAAGGAGAAAGCAGACAGGAATGGGGGTAGGGTATTGAGAATGAATTATGGACTGTGGCTCTAGTACTACTCTCTAGTAGCATAAATGATCTAGAATTAACCATGTATTCATAAAGCTTTGCTTGTTCTAGTTTCCCTACACACACACAATCATATATAGTTTGTGTTTTATATAGCTTTGACTGACATGTAACTAATTGTTTTGCATATATATGTATTTGTATGTACATATACATTTCTATTATATTTCCTATACAACTAAAATAGATTTACTGATGGTACTCTTGCAACTGGCAGGGGAATGTGTATAAAACTGATACATAATTTGGGAGATGATATGTCAAGAGAAGACATTATCAACCCTCATTACCCTGAATGCTGTAAGGTGACTCAGTGCAATTTAGTAATACTAAGTCATGAACAGAAGAAAATAAATAAAGAGAAAATCAAAAGAAGTAGAAAGGAAGTTAGAAGACAAGGGAGGCAGGGTAGAGATGAAGAAGAAAAAAAAGAGGTACAAAAAGGGGTATGAAGAGACAGAAGGTCATAAATAGAGGCATCATGGAGCAGTTGTGCTGTTAGGATTGGGCTCGCCTCAGGCTGGGAGTGCTGAGCTGAACCCACCCAGAGTAATCAACCTTGTTCTCTGTTGAGCTGAGCTCAGGTAGCCAGGAGTGGGCTCAGATGCTCTTCAGTTATAAGGCAGGATTCACCTAAACAAACCTAAAGCCATTCTCTTATAGCCATGAGCTTTAGGTTTAGGCTATGCTGGCTTGGGTGCTAACCAGCTTAGGTAGGGAGCATTGGAACACCAAAAGGCTCTAGATACTGCCTGAATCTTATCTTCTGCCTTTCACCCTGATCTTCCCAAGTTTGCCTATTCTGGGATCCCTGCAGGACTCCCAAGGTCCATTTGAGGATGTCTGGGTGGGTGGGTGTAGGCAAATGGTGCAAAACTAAGCTGATGGAGTGTGTATGCCAGTGTATCTGGCATCATTCATGATTTGCCCAGTTTTCCCATAATCATAACCTGTGCAGACAATTTCATCCCTATGGGTCCTAGCTTCCTGCTCTGTAAAATGAGGTGGTTGGAATAGAAGACCTCTAGATTCCAGAGTTCCAGCCCTCAATCTCTAGTCCTTAGCAGCCCTGTGGTATCACTTGCTTCTCTCTTATTTAAAGCATGGTGTGGTACTAAGTAAACATTTCACTAAACTGTTTGGTATGGGAAATTTGACATGGAAATCTCAGGAGAGGTCAGCTGAAAATTCTGCAACATACCCTGAAATGAATGTGGTTTTTGTGGGGCAAACCTTTATCTCTTTAGATTTAACTTGGACAGCATTAAAGGTGAGATTGCACAGTTTTCCTTCACCCCTGCCCAAACTCTGTGGCTTCAGATACTCTTTGTCCTTCATTCTTGAAGAGAATCATGATATCAGGGAGGTGGTGCCGTAACATGCAAGTGAATTGGATATAAGTGAAGGAGGGCTGTGCAATGTCACCGGCCTTACTTTCTCCTCCAGAGCCATTTGGGTCCAGTGGCCAGATATGGATCAAGATAATTGGAGATGGCCCACGATGAGATGCAGTGGAAGACCTTGGCCTTTTCTAGCTAAGGTTTTTAAAAGGTCTCAGTTTGCCTGAGGCCACACCCATTCACTTAATTAATTACTTAATTAAAAAAATGATGCAAAGAATGGCCTCTTAAAAAAATATCCCAGAAAGGAAGACCGGCAGGGTGTCTGGCCAAAACAGAAACAATTGTTATTTAAATTCATTCTGAGGCAATCTGGGCTCAAACAGTGCCCAAGTAGGACTTGGTCTAGGACCAGAGTGATTTGGGGTTAAAGCTGGTCTTGAAGACAAAAAAACAAAACAAAACGAAAAAAGTTTCAGGCATTAAAATTTACTTTCCCTTTGGGCAGAGCACCAGGCATGTAAGGGTTGGGATACCCTATGTGGAGAGAGAAAAAAGAAAACAAAGGAAAGAAAGGAGAGAGAGAGAGAGAGAGAGAGAGAGAGAGAGAGAGAGAGAGAGAGAGAGAGAGAAGAAAGAAAGAAAGAAAGAAAGAAAGAAAGAAAGAAAGAAAGAAAGAAAGAAAGAAAGAAAAGGAAAAAAGAACAAAAAGAAAAAAGAAAGGCTTCAGATAAATGGGAGGTTTAATATTAATTCTTCCAAGTAGTCTACATGAGATTGGGGCTTGGATTATTGAGGGTACTAGATTTAGAATCCAAGGACTTGGATTCAGATAACAACTTGGCTACACAAAATCTGTATGACCTTGGGGAAATCATTTCACTTTGGGGAGGCAGGATCTTCTCATCTGTAATAAATGCAGATTGGACGTAAGACCTCTGTGTGCCCTGTAGGGGATGATTTTTGAATTATTTATATCATTGGTCCAATTATAATTTATTATAATACGTAGTGGGAGGTGTGGCTCCACACTGATTATTTTGCCATAAAGCTATCCATTTTTCCCCAGTTCTTTTTATTGAATAAGGATTCCATTCCCCAATCTTCTGTTCTGCTTTGTTTTGTTTGCCTTGGATTCATAAAACCCTAATAACCTAAATACATTAGGTTTTATTTCTAGGTTTTCTATTCTGTTTCATTAATCCATTTTTCTATTTTTTATTTTGTGATAAGATTTTCATAACTATTTAATAGAACATTTTGAAATGTGAAAGTGAAAGTTCCCCTTTAACGTATCTCTTTTTATAACTTCTTTTGATATTCTTGCCTGCATGATGTTCTGTATTAATTGTGCAATGATTTTCTCTATTTAAAATAGATTATTGTTACATTTCTGAGTATTATGTTAAATATATAAATTAAATTGGGAAGTATTAACATTTTTACTACATTTGTTCAATCTAGACATGTGCAAGGGACATCCTTTCATGTTTTGATTTCTTCCCCAGTTTGATCAAAATCATTTTTGCCTATATATAGATTCTTTGTATATTTAACTAGATTCATGCCTACATATTCTATTTATTCATCATTATAAACTGCATTTTTGCTGTATTTTAAAATTTTCCATTGTTGATATGTAGAAATTTAGTTGTGTTTTTTTAGGGAGTGGGTAATTGGGTTCGATACCTAAATAATACGATTCTCCAATTTAATATTTTATTACAAAATGACTTAAGAAGTTTAAGATATAAAGTAATTATACTTGCAAATAAATATATTTTACCTTATTACTTGACTATATTTATTTCTTTAATGATTCTTTTTAAATCAGAGAAACTCAAAGCTGGAAGGTCCCTGAAACCTCACTTTTTAATATACATATGTGACCAAGCAGTCCTTTTATAATATTGTCAACCCTATACAACCTCTGTTTGAAGACCTTCTATGAAGATGACCTCTCTGGAGGTGGCCCATTCCACTTTTTTTTTTATGTGACTTGCTGACATCTACGTATACAATGCCTACAGTATTCTTCCATCACAGTCTAATTAACACACCACAAGTTCCCAGGAAAGAGAACAATCTTAAGGTATTGAAAAGCCAAAGGTTCTTTGGTCATTGACAGGAGCAGCTTGTAGTGTTTTCTAACTTGAGTCATTCCCCTTGTCTTTTAACTTAACTGCCCTGGAGCTTCCTTCTCTGCCCAGATTCATTGGCTTGTAGTCTTCTTCTCAACAAAGTCACAACTCGAACTTAACATAGAACATGATATACTCAGTACCTTGGTTGTAAAATTTCATCAATAGCAATCAATGTCTTTCAAACCTATCATGGAGAAAATGGACCAGCATAAACTGAGATAAAATACTTCCCATCTTTCATTTTAATAACCATGGGGCACTTCTGCTTCTCCTCATTGCAAAATGGGATAAGAAGCAGTCCAAACAGGAATTCTCTTGTGCTAACCAGTCTGAAGTTATTTCCATTTTTAAAATAGAGAATGTCAAACCTCGAAGTGAGGAAATGGAGTCTTATGTTAAAGTTGGGAGTTTTAGGAGTATACTAATATAGGTGAGAGAGATTCAGAGTTAAGACAGTGAGTAGCTTGAGGTCACACTATTAAATTGATTTTAGTTTCTTTTTACTTTCCAATGACCTTGTTAGAAGAGTTTTGTAAGGCTGCAATATGTATCTAAGTTCTAAAGGAAAAGAACATATAAAAAAGTAGTCTTTTTTTTTAAACGGAAGCCTCTTCTGCATTGTTTTTTTTTTCTTTTTAACTAGTTAGGCAATTCTGAATCCCAGTATTTTAATAGGGTATAAGAGAATTTGTGTATAGTTCTCTCTCTCTTTCTCTCTGTCTCTCTGTCTCTCTCTCTCTGTCTCTCTCTCTCTGTCTCTCTCTCTCCCCCTCCCTCCCCCCTCTCTTTCTATCTCTCTATCACCTCTATCTGCCCATCTATCATGTATTACCATGAATATGTATTCATATATATATAAATACATATACTATATATGTATAATACACAAATATCTGTCACATGTGATAGGTAAATGATCTATCATCTGTATCATATTTTATCTAACTATGATATATATGATACGGACATATTTATTAAACATATGATAGATAGATATAGATTTATAACCAGTTGGCTTTGCCTTGCTTTGAGCATGCCCAGATCACCTAAAATGGAGCACTCTTCATTTGTGAGAAAATTTTTGGAATTCCTTTACCAGGTGGATGGGAATAACCTCTTTTCATGGCCTGCGTAAACAGACAGGCTAACAGACTGAGATATTCTCTTTTATTCCTGTGACATCCAGGAAAATCAAGTCTTGTTTAACCATACTGGTGGTACCATGAACTGAGTTGATGAGAAGAATACTGGCCTTCCCTTGTCTTCCTTCTCCCACCCCTTTGTAGCCCTATAACTTCAAGAAACAGGTTTGAGGTTGGGTTTTATTTTGGTTTGTTTTGTTTGTCTGTTTCAATTCTAGGCACAGGTGATGTAATCTCCACTGGACCTGAGAGCTCAAGCCCTGGTGACCTTGGAGTCAGGATTCAAGGCAGGATATGCAGCCAGCCTGCCCAGCAGGGAAGCCCTGAGAAGCCAGGATGCCTGTGATTGGATCCAAAGATAGGTCTGTGACTTGGATCTTGGAGGGAATGTGCTAAGTAAAAACTGAACTAAACTGCAATCATAATTTCCCTTCTCTCCCCAGAGAAAAATGTGGTGCAGTTGGGATTTACGCCCCCACATGTAGGGGTGGGGGATGTTTATATGTTTTTTGTTTCTTGCTATACCTCTGAAGTAAACATTCCTAGCTGGATAACCTTGTCAGGTCACTTAACCATGTGTGCCTCAGTTTCTTCATCTGTAAAATGATCTGGAGAAGGAAATGGCAAACCATTCCAGTATATCTGCCAAGAAAACTCCAAATGGGGTCATGAAGAATCAAACAATGAAAGCTGGAGCCAATGTCAGAGAGTTGGGTCACCTCACCAAAATCCTTAAGAGTATCAGAGAACCATGGGTAAAATATAAAACATCTGGCCTTAGGACTGTGGGGACCAGGGTACTCACTGTTACAGACAAATGAGAGAGAGAGAGAGAGAGAGAGAGAGAGAGAGAGAGAGAGAGAGAGAGGGAGGGAGGAAGATAGATATTTCATAGTTACAGATATAAATCTGGGCAGCGTATGGATTCATATGTATCCATATACACATACATTTCTATCTAAATACACACAAATATCTAAAAGTGCTTTCTCTAATAAAAAGTTCCTGTTGATCCATTGTCATTTCAGGAGCCCTTAAACAACTTGTTTTGTTTCTTTTGCTTCTGGGGCTGGGGTGGGGGGCAGGGGCTGGAATTTTGACTTATTTCCCTGTCTGGGAAATACTTGTTCATTGAGTGAACTTTTTATTTTTAATTATTTATTTCTCCTCCTGACTATGCCATAAACAAAGTTCCGTATATATATATATTTGTATTATATGAAAAGCAGAGGCAGGTCAAATTGAGGAATTTCCTGAAACTCACTAAGGTGGTAAACCATGATTTATGAAGAGATATTTTAAAGGCTTCTCCAGCTCTATGGTTTAATATTATGAAATGGTTCAAGTTTTAAAAGATTCAACTAATGAGCAAAAATTATCTTTCTATGCAGCATGGATAAGAGGAAATATCAATTCTCATAATTTAAGATGCGAAAGAATCTCTAATTTAAAGCCATTTAGCACTGGGTAACATTTCTAAAGAGATCTGTCATCTTACAGAAAATGACATGGAGGTGGATATCTCAGAATCTTGGCTTACTACGCAACCAAGCTGCTTTTACTATGGAACATTTTCACAGCGTGTGACCTAAGCACTGATTGGGACAATCAAAGTCCATTATTATATAATGAATAAATACAAATTCTCGGAGTTCTATATTTCACATTGAAAGTTGAATGATGTGAGTTAGGAAAATGTAATCTCTTTTTTTTCTGGTCAATAATGGGTTTGATGCAAATCTCTGAAAGGCAAACAAACCAATCAACAAACAGAGAATCCTCAGAGTCATCAGTTTGAAAGTGCAAGTGATGCATCTGAAACAAAACAAAACATAACGCAAAAGTAAAGTAAAGCGAAACAAACAAACAGACAATGGGGACATTTTCTCCAAAGCTTCAATATGGCCTCTTTGCTCTAAAGCTGCTAAGAAAGGCCCTGATTAATGAATTATTTCATAAAGCCCCAAGATTATGTCTCTCCTAAACCATACTTTATCAGCACTTTACACCTTCAGCTGAAAGACAGCACAAATTTAAAGAGAGCATATGGTTGAAATGGTAAATTTCTTTTCCTTTTTCTCCCATTCAGGGAGATGTACCAAGACCGTAGACCCTGCATCCAAAATACTAATGATGGGTTATGCTGCAAATCTCAAGCAAGGGACCTTTTCAAGGTATTATTTTTTTTCAGCCATCAAAATGGGATTCTGTTGTTGAGGTTTATCTAGGCAGATTTACATACCTTGATTGGTTTTGGTGATATCAATAAACCACTCAAGCTCTAGCTATATTTCTACTAAACATAAAAATCACTAAAACTCTGAATAAAAATTAAACCACATATACAGTAAATTTCACTCCTTCATAAATAGAAGTAAGTAAACATAGAGCTTTGGATGTTGGCTCCCTGGGACTGTCTTGTAGACAGTGCATTAAATATGCAGGGGAAAAGACCACATTCATATGCAAGCCTATTTCCTACTCATTCCTCTTATGTCTTTTCCTCCTTTTTTCAGCCTCATAAAATGGACTTCATCTTTATATTCTCTGTTTCTCTCTCTCTCTCTCTCTCTCTCTCTCTCTCTCTCTCTCTCTCTCTCTCTCCAGCCCCCTTTCCCCCCCACCATGTATCTCTGGTTCCATGTCTCGGCTTGTCTCTTCATTCTCCCTTCATTCACCCCATCCTAAGATACTGCAAATCAGATATGTAATTGTGAGTCTAGATTCAAGTCACTGAATCACGGAGAGATCAGAGACCAAACTCATTACTTCCTATAGCAAACAATTTCATGTTTGGATGGTACTAATTTTGAGGAAATGTATTCTTAATTAAAGCTAAATATTCCTCTTTTCCACTTCTACTTATTATAATTCCTAGTCCTGCTACTGGAGTCAAGTTGAAGAAGCCTAATCCTCTGTCTGGTGAAAATGCTTCAAATCCTTGAACAAAGCACTAATGCTTCACCCCATGTCTTCTTTTCTTTAGTTTAACATCCAAAGTTTCTCCATTCAGTCATGTGGCATAAACTCAAGATCATTTGCAATTCTGGTCACCTTCCTCTGCATATTCTCCAGCTTACTGCACTGCATTGCCTATTGGACATTTTAAACTACATATCCTATAGGGCATTTCTCACTCACCATGTCCAAAAGAGAATTCATTATGTTTTCCCTAAAACCCATCTCTCCAGCCTTCCAAACATCTTTATTACTGCTAAGGACATTACCATACTTCCATTCACTCATAGTTTATAGACTCAGATTCCTCCTCATCACCGTACTATCTGTCAGCTTTCACATCCATTCATAACCGAGTCCTATCAATTCCGCTTTCACAACATCTCTTGCATCAGCTCCTTCTCCTCTCACACAGCCACCAATCTAATTTGGATGCTCTTTGCTTTTCATTTGGACTATTTCAACAGACCTCTAATTTTTTTCTTTATTGATGGAATCCTAATAAAGCTGCCCCTAGCCCCAAAATCCTAACTTCTTTAGGGGCTTCACTGAACAGCAGACATGTCCTGATTTAATCACACAATCTGGCTTTATCTATACCACAGGCCTCTAGACTCAATCATAGGCCTCACTGAACAGTGGGCCCACTGCCCCTACCTAGTCACTGCCCCCTACCCCCAATTCAATATCCTAACTTCCTATATAGTCCTCACTGCTTCACAGAACAGCATGTGTGTCCCTGAACTCATATTTCTCATAGAAACTGCAGGCATGTCCGCAAACTCATGGCCCGCTACAATAGCAAGCAGTCCCATGTGATGGGATCCCAGCCACTGCCTCTAGCTAGCCACTGCCCCCAGATCTGTTCATCATATTTCCCACAGAGACAACAGATATGTCCATGCACTCAACCACAACCACATCCGTCTAATCTCAGACAGGACCACAATAGCCAGCCAATCAGAAAGCAGGACCACCAGGATGCCTGAGGAGGATGTGGACCCCAAAACAACAGAAGAGACTTTCCCTAAGCAGGCACCTGTGCAATAATAGCAAAAACTGTCATTTAGGTGAACTTATAATGTAGAGAAGCACATTATAATATCATTATCATACATAAATGCCCCCCAATGGATTTTCTGTATGCATTGTGGGCGATCACATAGGCAATTTCAGGTAGTCTGGGACCCCTCCCCCATTACCTAATCCTTTAAAAAACACCTCCTGCCTTTTCAATATTCATAATTTCTGTTGCGTAATCAGCATCATTATACTGTGAATTTGCCTGTCTTGTCTTACTAAGTTACTGGTTCCTCTTGGAACTCAGTCTGTTAGAGGTGTCATTCTCAATAAATACCTTTACTTGGATTAGAGGTGGTCTGACTCTGAATTCTTTGGGGTGCCAACCCCCACAACAAGTCATAAAACTGCAACTTTATCTCATGTCTTCCTACTCCAATCCACCCGGCTAATAACTCCGTCCTCATATCAGTAAATATATGATTTGGGGACCCCTTCCTGTTTGCAAGACATGTGCCCCTAAAAATGGCTATTCTATGTTTAGTGTGTTTTTTGGAAGCATATGCTCTAAAACCAAAACTCGTAAGACCCTGCCAATAATAGCAAATTAACAACAATAGACTAACTGTCTGACCCTGGGCAAGTCACTTAACCTTTTTGCCTCAGTTTCCTCAACAGTAAAATGGGGATAATAACAGAGTAGCACTTACCTGACAGGCTTGTCGTGAGGATCAAATGAAATATTTGTAAAGTGCTTAGAAAAGTGTCTGGCACATAATAGGCATGATATAAATGCTTATTCTCCCCCAACACACACACACACACACATATCCCCTTAATGAAATGAGATTGTAAGTAGCAAGTCTCCCTAACTACTGACTTTTTCTGTGCCACTAACAGGTCCATACCTACCCTTACTTTAAAAATACTCTCATTAGACCCGCTGTCTCCTGAAACTATCCTTTATCTCTCCTTTTCTCATCCAAACCCTTAGAAAAAAAAATGGCTACTTAATGACTCCCTTTTTTTCCTTCTCACTCCTCAGCTCTTTGCCACTAGACTTTCAACCATATCACTGAGCCTAAACTTGTCTCTGCAGTTACCAATGGTCTCATCATACCTGTCAATTTAATATCTTTTCCATAATTCCAATCCTTATTGTTTTTGACCTCTCTGAAACATTTGACACCTTTGATCACCTTTTCCTTTTAATTTTTCTCCTCTCTATGATTTCATGACGCTGTTCTCTCATTTTCTCCTAACACTATGATTGCTCCTTCTTAATTTCTTTCTCTGGATCATCACCCATATCACACATCCCTAACTTTAAAGGTACCCCATGTTGTGTCCTGAGTCCTCTGCTTTTTTTGTCTCTGCTCTCTGTGGATGACCTTATCAACTCATACGAGTTTATGAACTTCTTAATAGTGACTTTCAGACACAATTTTGGAGGGTTCTCCCAGTAGGGGAAAAGTAGTGCACACATTTTAAGAAGTAGTTAGCTAAGTGGTGCAGTGGACAGAATTCCAGGCCTGGGGTCAGGAAAACCTGAGTTTAAATCTGGCCTCAGAAACTTACTAGCTGTGTGACCCTGGGTAAGTCACATAACTTCTATTTGCCTCAGTTTCCTCATCTGTATAATGGAATCAAATGGGATAATTGTGAAGAGCTTAGCACAATGTCTGGCACATATTAAGTGTTATATAAATGTCAGTTATTATTATTATTAGTCATGGTAGCAGGTGTTTTGACTTAATTACTTATTTTATTGTTGACATTTTACAAAGATGGGGTCAATCTGGCGATGATATCCCCCCATCCCCCAGAAATGGCTGTGAAATAAAGGTAAAAATATAAATAAAACTTTTTTTTAAAAGAAAAGAAGTGAAGGTCAACATTGGTGCTACATATCCTTTGTTTCTTTGGTCAGATCTATAGAGCATCCATGGGCTCTCTCCTAACTGACTCCCCAGAAGAAGCCACCATTCTTAGCCTACTCTGTACCACTTTACCTTTGTGTTTGTCAATTTCTACTGCTCTGCTGCCAAACCCTCTTTTGATCTCCTATATCTGCTACTAACGCCTGCTTTTTTAGCAGTAATCCTACCATATTGCTTCAGTTTTAACATCCCTTTTGCCCTTTATAATACCAATCTAGTTCACTGCAAACATGAGTTCAAAGGGAAAGCCATATACTTTTGCTTACACCTGCTGATAAAGCAAACGCAGGCACACCCCTAGGTAATGTATTTGGTAATCTGAGTCAATCCAACAGAGTTTTATTAAGGAACTATTATGTATACACTAGGCTAGGCCTGGGTATAAAGACAAAACATAATTTCTGCTCTCAAGGAGATTACATTCTTCTACCTCTGAATAGTAGAAGTTAAGCTTCCACAACAATGTGAGACTTCACTGCAACATCATTGGAAAGATAGCTTAATGCACTAATTGAATGTTTGGGGATAATCCAAGTGAATGTTTCAACCTCAGTAACATTAACCCTCTTGAACATCAGACCAATTACGGCCATATTTGTACATTTTATTCCTAATTCTATCCTATAACAATGTTTTCCCTAGTATCACATTTTTGTGGAACTCATTAACTACATTTGATGTACAAGCAATTTTAGTTTCTGGGCATAAGTAGGGCAAAGGTGACTAGCTTCCCCAGTTCTACTCAACCTTTTTGAGTGTTGTTCCCAACTTGATTTTCATATCAAACAGGGGCTTAATGGGTGTTGAAGAAAAAAGAATCTTCCCACCCCAACTGCACTAAGCTAGAGTTAGAGAAGCCCTTGAACATTTAAATCTGTTTTTAACTTTCTTTTTCTTCTACTCAGGATCTCTTCATCTAAATTTTCATCTGAATTGTCCTCTGAAATTTATTTTAATTCTTAGTTCCTTTTCAAATTCTACCAGAGAGCACACTGAGAAAACTTCAGAGGTGCTAGAAGACCTGGGCCAAGGCTATTCTATGTCAACCAACAGAATGCCCTTGGTTGCCACACAAATCAACTCAAGAGAAAGACTGAAAGGATGAGGTGAAGCTATTGAAACTGGCTACCTTTGCCCTAAGTCCCTTCAGCAAGCAAACTCATTGTACTCTTTTCACTTGCTTTAAGAAACTTTTCAGGTTCCTCCTTAATGCAAGAGACTTCCTTCCAGATTATTTCCAATTTACTATGTGTGTGGTTGGAATAGAGCTGAGGCAGGGTGGAGGGAAGTGGAAGGGATGGATGGGAAGCAACTTATTTGCCAAAATGTAAGCAGGCTAATATGACTGACTGGGTTAATTAGGATTTCCTGGAAGCTGTATTGTAACCATTCTCTGGAATCATTTTAGTTTAAGGAGGAAGTAAAAACATATTGCTTATTAAGTGTGGGCCCCCAGGGCACTTGTAATTAATGAAAGATGATTAGGAAGCATTAAAAAGAGACTTTGTAAATTGGACCTTTTATTGAATCATAGCCTTGTGCGGTTGAACCATGCAGAGAAAAGTATTTTTCAAATTGGACAGAGGGGAACTTTGAAAATTTATGACAATACAGCTGCCTATAGCCAGGAAGTCTTCAAATGTCTAATGATAACCCAGTAGGCAGGAAAGACAAGTGCAAAAGATGCTGGCAGAAGAATCAGGACTATACTCTGATCTTTCCAGGAAGGTCAGGGTCAGAATTGTTCCTAAATGTCTCCTGGGAAAGAAATTCTGTTACTGCCCTTCATAAGGCATTTCAGGAGATTCAGTGGAAGTTTCCCACCCCACTTCATAAGGCATTTCAGGAGATTCAGTGGAAGTTTCCCACCCCCCTCTTATTAAATTATTTTTTTAAATTAAAGATGAGTTCATTTGCAGTCACCAAATGATTGGGAAAGAGAGGATGGGAGACCAGATTGCTTTTAGTTCAATTTATAAAAGCATTTATTAAGTACTTACTGTATATTAGGTATAGAGAACCTTAAGGGAAAAAAAAAAACAAACTTTTTAAAAAAGAGCTTGTTTTCCTGAGAGGGATATTGTTGCTACAAAGATAAATGAGAAAAAGATAATTTGAGAAAGAAGGAAGCACTTATTAATTAGGGGACCCAACAAGGCTTTCTGAAAATGGTGGTACCTGAACTGAATCTTGAAGGATGCTAAGACTTGTAAAAATTAGAGCGAGATAGTGAGAAAGCTCATTCCAGGAATGTGAGATCGTCCTAAGGCTTGGAAGTTGCAGACTGGCAAATAGGCCAATTTCATTGAAATGTAGAGTGCCTTCGAGTCCATTCATGGACTTTTAAAACAATCAAAAGCTCATAAGACATCAGTAAAATCAAGTTGTGTAGGAGTGCTTACCAGCAACTATTAATAGAAAAAATCCTCCCCTTATCTAGTGGAATCTGTCTTGTAAATCTCAACTTTCCTTATGGAAGGTATTTGACAGTTATAGGGTAGCACTTCTGGCCACAGCCCTTTCCTATAGACTGAAAACATTTCTGGCAAAGAAAGACGCATAATTGGGCTTCCTGGTGTTATTTCTTTTCAAGCCAGAGGTGGCAGCAGAGAGCAGCAAACCTTTCTGCAAAGCTTCACCTTTCTTCAACTCTAGAACTTTTGGCCAATGAAATAAATTCTCTTTCAAACAATCAGAAATCACTCAGATGAAGGCTTTTCTCAGATTCTAACTGCCACAACCCCAAAGGAACAGCTTTTCAGATCTTTTGATGGGTCTTTCAGTCTTAGGTACTTCTTCCTTTCCTGATGCTATATCTTGCTGTGATGTGTGTTTACTGGTCTAAATATATCTCTTAAGTCCCAGTATCTCTCCTTTTTCTTAAAAGGTCAGAACTCCCCAAATTTTCCTTGTCTCATCAATTAATTCCAAAATCACAACTGTATTTCCAAATTGTTTATATGGTTTCTCATTTTTCTTAATTCTACCTTCTTTAGTCTTTTATAAAACATATATGCAAATTAATGGAAGTACTCATCATACTTTGTTTCTGAAATCTCTGAAACTGAACTTCCTTTTAAAAAACTAGTACATATCTGATAATTTGACCCTTGAAATTGGTGTCCTTAAAAATACATTAATTTAGAATGATATTTCTCTAGTTTTAATAAATAAAATATTTTACCTCCTTAGAGCACACACTTGCTAAAAATCAAAATTAGTACAAAACTAGAAAATTAAAATGAGAAAAAAACATAAATAAATAACAAAAATATAACATAAAATAACTTTCCCTTTACCTATTTAAACCAATTGGTTTCAAAAAATGGGAAATCTATTTTTAAAATGCCATGGACACCAATTATAATAATTTTGAACAGAAATTTAAGTGATGTCAGTTACCATAATGAAAATAACTAAAGAACCTAAAAACACACTAAGTAAGTAACCTTTCAATCTACTTGCTAAGCAGATTTGCAAATCAAAAGGCCAATATTCGTTCAGAATATAAACTCATTTGAAAAATCTTATGGAGAAGGATAGTGGAACATGTTAAGTAGTAGCAAACTACAAAACATGATGAAGCAGTAGAAATAAAAGGCTAAAGAAAGTGTAACAAGGGACTCAACTAAGTAAAGCTTAAAGGAGAAATTGGTGAGCACAACAAGTAGATGAAAAATAAAGCTCTATTAAGGTTTTTTTTAGATCTTTTATATTTTTAATTTATGGAATAAAACAAACATTCCCACAATGTAGTATAATAAAAAAGATAATGACACATGAAACTGCAAATCTACTATATACAACTTACTATGCTTTTCAAATAAACAAAAAATTACCAAGTAAATTTCTTTTTTTCCCTCTCCCTGCCTCCAATTCTAGGGAAGGCTACCATTAGGAACAAATAGGTATATATGTGTAAAACTGTTCTATATATACTTTCACTTATTACTTCTTTCTCTGGATGCAGATAGTATCTTTCCTCATGTGTCCTTCATAGTTAATTTGGGTATTTATAATAGTTAAAAAAAACCCTTATTCCCTCAAAGCCATTCTTAAAACAATATTGCTGTTACTGTATACACTGTTCTCTTGGTTCTGCTCATTTTATTCTTCCTTATTTTGTGCAAGTCTTTCCATGCTTTTTCTGAAATTATTTAGCCCATCATTTCTTATAGGACAGTAGTATTCCATCACAATCATATACCACAACTTGTTCAACCATTCCCCAATTGATGGGCATCCCTGCAATTTCTAGTTCCTTGCCACCACAAAGAGAACTGCTATAAACATTCTAGAATATAGAGATTCTTTTCCTTTTCCCCTAGTCATCTTTGGAAATAGACCAAATAGTGGTATTGGTGGGTCAAAGGGTATAGGTAGTGTAATAACTCTTTGGGCATAATTCCAGATTGCTCTCCAAAATGGTAGGATCAGTTCATGATTCCACCAATAATGAATGTGTCTCAATTTTTCCACATCACTTCCAACATTTGTCCCTTTCCCCTTCTATCATTTTAGTCAGTCTGGTAGGTATAAAATGATATCTCAAGGTTCTTTAATTTACATTTCTTTAATCAATAGTGAGAGCATTTTTCCACATGACTATAAATTGTTTTGATTTCTTCATTGAAACACTGTTGTTCATATCCTTTGATCATTTATCAATTGGGAATGACTTGTATTGCAAAGTTCTTTATATAGTTTAGATATGAGACCTTTATCTGTTAAACTGTCTATACAAAATTTCCCCAATTTTTTGCTCTCCTCCTGATCTTGACTACGTTTTATTTGTACAAAATCTGTTTAATTTTATGTAACCAAAATTACTCATTTTAGATCTAACTTTGTCTCCATCTTTTGTTTACTCATAAATTGTTCACCTATCCATAAATCTGATAACTTAGATGTTCCATGTTTTTCTAATTTTCTTATAAAATCTCTCTTTATATCTAGGTCATTTATCCATTTTGTCTTTATCTTGGTAAATGATGCAAGATATTGGTCTCTGCTCAAATTCTGCCATACTGCTTTTCCATTTTCCCAAGAGTTGTTACTAAATAATGAATTCTTATCACAAAATCTTGTCTTTCCACTTGTCAAATACAAAGTTATTATGTTTATTTGCTGCTACAATTTGTATGTCTACTCTATTCCATTGATCTACCTTTCTATTTCTTAGCCAATGTCACATAATTTTGATAATTACTGCCTTATAACAAAATGAGATAATATAGAGGGAGAACAGAAGAAGAGCCAAAACAGAACCTTGGAGGATAACCACAATTGGTGAGCAAGAATTAGATTAAGGTACAGCAGAGGAGGCTGAGGAGGGGCAATTAGTCACTTAGTCAGTCAATAAATATGAGACAAAAGACAGTCCTTGATTTCGAGGAGCTTACAATCTAATGGGGGAGACAATATGCAAACAAATATACACAAAGAAAGCTACATGCAGGATAAATGGGAAATAATTCACAGAGAAAAGCCACTAGAATTAAGAGTGGTTGGGAAATACTGTAAAAGATGGGATTTGATTTGAGACTTAAAGGAAGCCAGAGAAGTCTATAGGTGGAGTAAAGGAGGAAAAACATTCCAGGCATGGGGGACAGCCAAAGAAAAATCCTAGAGCTTAGAAAGATGTTTAGAAAGTGTTTGTTTGTGGAACAGACCAGTGTCAATATGTCAAAGAGTATGTTGTAAGAAGTAAGGTATAAGAACTGGTTGATTAGGAGGGGACTAAATTAACAGAGGGCTTTGAATGTCAAGCAGAACATTTTGTATTTGATCCTGGAGGTCATAGATCACTGTGGTGGCTAAATAGAGGGTGGATTGGAGTGGGGAGAGACTTGAGGCAGACAGACCCACCAGTAGGCTATTGCAATAATCCAGGCCTCAAATGATGAGGGCCTTCACTAGAGTGATGGCAGTGTCAGAGGAGAGGAAGGGACACATTTAAGAGATATTGCAAAGATGAAATGGATGGGCCTTGGCAACAGATTGAAAATACACACACACACGCACACACACACACACACATACATACATAAACACACACACATATCTGACTGGGACTCAGTTTTAGATTACAAAATCCCAAGGCTTCAAAGACTCTATCTAAAATACTTTCTCTACCCTCCCTCCAGATACTGATTCAGGAGAAGAAAAGGAAGAGAGCCAAGGGAAGAACTGGCATGATGAAAATTTATACATTATGACTACCCAGATCAAGAAAAGAATTGGGAGGCTTTGGATATAAAAAACATCAAAAATTGTCAGACCTGTCCTACAACATTTTGGTACAGGGAATAGCGTTGTATTGAAATGCACCATTCAATTTTCAGGGACAGCTTCTTTGTCTTTTGGGAAGAAAGGTAGAAATTAGTTTGACCCAAATCACAAGGAACACAAATAAGTGTTGCTCTTACAACAATTGGGATTGTGATAGATTGCGAAGGACTTTAACTTACAAACAGAGAAGTTTTCTTTTATCTCAATGCTAGGAAAGCATTGAAGCTTTTTGAATGTGTGCTTTAAGAATAGCAACTTGTCATCTGTGTGGAGGATGGCTTTGAAAAGAGAATAAAACAGAAACAGTCAGACCACTTAGAAGGTGAAAGGCCAAATTTCTGGTAAGAGGTAATAGGGTCTGATCTAAGGTAGTGGCTCTGTGGTTGGAGAGGAGTCAGATGTGATGTTATAGAGATAGAAAAGACAAAACTTGGCAACTGATTAGATATAGAGTTGAAAGGATAGTGAGTGAGAGTGATGAGTTAAGGATGAGTCCACTGCTGCGAACCTAGGTAGCTTTAAAAATGGTGGCTACCATAATAGAAATAGGGAAGTTATGGAGAGTGGTTAGCTTTGGAGTGAAGATAATAAGTTCTGTTTATATATATTCAGTGTGAATACCCTACAGGAAGGACATCAAGATGGAGATATCTGTTATGTGTTGTGGAATTAGCCCTCAGGAGAGAGATGGAAGCAAGAGATGGTGATTTAGGTCTCATCTGCATGGAGGTAATATCTGACCTCAGGAGACCACCAAGAGAAAGAGGGAAGGTATGAAAAAAGACTATACAGAGAGAATAGAGACTAAGAGCCCTGCTATAAATTAGTCAAAGGGGCTGCAACAGGGGTGATAATTCATGAAAGGAGACAGAAGGGTGATCAATTTAATAGAAGAATCACAGGAAATGCACTGTATAGGAGGGGGAATCAGTCAGCAGTATCACATGCTGTAGATAAATGGGGCTTTCACAAAGGGAAATAGATTGATTAATTAAGAAATCATGGATTAAATTAGTGGTCAAAGGATATGAACTAACAGTTCTCAAAAGAAGAATTACAAATGATTAATAACTGAATGAAAGAAGCAAGTCAAAATAGCCTTGAGGTTCTACCTCTCACTCAGAAAAATGACAAAGATAAAAAAAGATGGTAATAGCCAATGTTGGAGGGGTTGCAGAAAGACAGAAAAACTAACAAATTATTTTTAGCAAAGCTGTAAACTGGTACAACCATTCTGGAAGGTTAGTTGGAATTAACATCTGACAGATGTTTGTTAACATCTGTCAGAAATGGCCATACTCTTTGAAGTAAGAGATTCCATTGATAGGCAGACACCTATCAGGAACCCATCGATAAAAAGAAAGGTTTCATAAACACCAAAATATTTATTGTAGAGCATGTATGGTAGTGAAGAACTGGAAACAATGTAGATGCCCATCAGTTAGGTAAAGTCTAAACACATTGTGGTACATTCAAATAAAGGAGAATTAGTGTGCTCTAAAAAACAACAAACATAATGGTGATCATTAAGAGAAGCATGGAAAGATGTATATGAACTGATATAAAGTGAAGGAAGCAGATCAAAGAGAAACCAATATACCCAATGACTACAATATAAAAGGCAAAAGCAACATTCACAAAATAATCAAAACTGAATGTTGTGAAACGATTATCAGTTGGGCCTTAAAAAAGCCACACCTCCCAGGTAGAGCCAAGAGTGTGGAGAAAGTACAGGAAGTTTCCTGAGCTCTCCCCAATTTCCCTTGAAATACCTCTAAAAAAGGCCTCAAAATGAATTCTAGGACAACAGAATGCACAAAAGGCTGGAGTGAAACAATTTTCCAGCCTAAGATTACTTAAATCTGTCTCACCTGGGTAAAAGGGGAGTGCAGCCCAGTGCAGATGGTATCCAGGAAAGCCAGCAGGAGGCCCCTCACCCCAGCACAGATCAGTAACCAAGGCTCCACTATCCCTGTTGGGCCATCAGCAGGCTATTGCTCAGGCCTGGCAGGTCCAGAGACCTTGGCATAAAGTGTAACTTGGCTGGCTGACCCCACTTGGTAGGCAAGTCTCCAGCTCTAAAAGCTCCAGCACAGAAAGCCTGTGACTAGGCCCCTGGCCCTGACTCAAGAAGTTTGGAACAGTGTCTTCTCCACCCTAGGATTTAAAAGTCATTAAATAGGCTGGAAAATGAGCAAAAATAAGCAAAAAACAAAACAAAATCAAAAAAATCCCTGACCATAGAAAGCTATGATAGTGACAGGCAGGATCAAAACACAAACTCAGAAAAAGAAAACAATACTAAAATGCCTGTATATGAAACGTCAACTTGAAATATGAATTGGTCTCAGGCCCAAAAAGTCCTTCTGGAAGAGTTTGAATATGAAAAAAAAATCATGAGAGGTAGAAGAAAAACTGGGGAAAGAAATAAGAATTATGCAAGAGAATCTTGAAAAAAGTTTACAGCTTGGTAAAGGAAGAACAAAAAAAATGGAAAAAGATGTACAAAAATTCACTGAAGAAAATGACTCCTTAAAAATTAGAATTAGCTTAACAGAAAAGGAAGTATGAAAGCTAACTAAGGAAAATAACTCCTTAAAAGTTATAATTGGGTAAGTGGAAGTCAATGACTGTGTGAGACATCAAGAATTAATCAAACAAAATCAAAAGGATGAAAAAAATATATAAGAAAATGTAAACTACTTCACTGGAAAAACAACTAACTTGGAAAATTGATCCAGGAGTGATAATCCAAGAGCTATTGGACTACTTGAAAGACATGATAAAAGAAAATCCTAGACAGCATCTTTTAAATAAATTTTCAAAGAAAACTGCCCTAATGTTCTAGAACCAGAGGGTAAAATATTATTTGAAGTAATCCACTGATCACCTCCTGGAAAAGTTGCCAAAACCAAAACTTCCAGGAATATTATATCCAAATTCCTGAACTCTCAGGTCAAGCAACAAAAAAGAAGTAATTCAAATATTGAGGAGTCACAGTTAGGATTACACATGATTTGGCAGCTTCTACTTTAAAGAATCAATGTGCTTGGAATATGATATTCCAGAAAGCAAAGGAGCTGGATTACAACCAAGAATCAGCTACCTAGGAAAAAAAATGAGCATAATCTTTTAGGGGGAAAATGGACATTCAATGAAATGGGGGACTTGTAAACATTCCTGATGAAAAGACCACAGCTGAACAGAAAATTGGATTTTCAAATACAAGACTCAACAGAAATGTGAAAAGGTAAACAGGAAAGGAAAAAAAAAACAAGATATTCAGTAAGGTTAAACTGTTTACATCCCTGCTTGGGAAGATAATACTTGTAATTTTTAAGAAGTGTATTACTATTAGTACAGTGAGAAGAAAGGAAAAGCAACAAATATTGGGGGGAGGTGGAAAAATTGGGACACTAATTCATTATTGGTGGAATCATGAACTGATTCAACCATTTTGGGGAGCAATCTAGACTTATGCCCTAAAGATTATTAAATTGTTTATACCCTTTTACCTAGCAATACTAATACTAGGTCCATTTCCAAATATGATTAGGGGAAAAGGAAAATAACTTATATGTTCTAAAATGTTTATAGCAGCTCTCTTTGTGGTGTCAAAGAACAGGAAATTGCAGGGATATCCACCAATTGGAGAATGTTTGAACAAGTTGTAATATGTGATTGTGATGGAATAATACAGTTCTGTAAGAAATGATGAGTGCAAAGATATTAAAATACATGGAAAGACTTGCACAAAATAACGAAGAGCAAAATGAGCAGAATCAAGAGAACATTGTTGTAAGAATCACTTTGAGTGAATAAGTTATTTTTACCATTATAAATCTCCAAATTAACTATAAGGGATATACAAAGAAAGATGCTATCTGCACCCAGAGAAAGAACTGATTAATAGAAGTATGTACAGAAAAATCATACACACGTACATAGATACATACATATACACACATATTTTATATATATATTGTGTGTGTGTGTGTGTGTGTGTGTGTACAAAAGTACACACATGTATGCCTATTTATGTCTAATGGTGGCCATCTCCAGGGTGAAAAGAATGTTAAAAGAAATTTATATGATAATTTTGTTGTGTATTTAAAAGGAATAACAAGTTGTACATAGTAGATTTACAGTTTCATCTGCAATCATTTTTTTATTGGACTATGTCATGGAAATGCGTGTTTTAGTCTATAAATTAAAAATAAAATACATTTAAAAAATGTAATGGAGAATCCACGAAAAAAGAAGGGAAGGGACATGCAGAATGGTGTAAATTATATCACATGAACAGGTTTAAAAGACCTATCACAGTGCAAGTGAAGAAAGGAACAGAGTGAGCATTATTTGAGCCTTACTCTCATCAGAATTGGCTCAAAGAGGCTCACTTAGTTGGGTATAGAAATTTATCTTACCGTATAGACAAGTAAGAGAGGGATGGGTGGAGGGCAGATTGTGGGAGGCTAAGATGAGAAGCAAACCACTGGTTAAGAGGGACAGAGGGGAGACAGAAAGAGAGAGAGAGAGAGAGAGAGAGAGAGAGAGAGAGAGAGAGAGAGAGAAGTATAAACAGGGGAAAATAGCAAAATAGCATGAGGAAATGCACAGTTATTAATAATAACTGTGAATGTAAATGGAATGAACTCTCCCAGACAACAGAAGCAAGTAGCAGATTGAATTAAAATCCAGAATCCTACAATATGTTGGCTACAAGAAACATGTCTAAAGCAGAGAGGCACACACAGAGCAAAGGTTAAAGCCTGGAACATAATACATTATGCTTCAGTGGATTTTTTTAAAGGGTAGCAATCATAAGTTCAAACAAAGCAAAAGCAAAAATAGATCTAATTAAAAGAGACAAGGAAGGAAACTACATCTTGCTAAATGTCACCATAGATAATGAAGTAATGTCAATAATAAACATATATGCAACAAGTGGTATAGCTTCCAAATTCTTAAAGAAGTTAGGTGAGTTACAGAAATAATTAGACAATAAAATTATACTAGTGTGGGACTTTAACTTTCTCTTCTCAGAGTTAGATAAATCTAACCACAAAATAAACAAGAAAGAAGTTAAGGAGATGAATAGAATTTTAGAAAAGTTAGATGTGATAAACCTCTGGAGAAAATGGAATGTATATAGAAAAGAATATACCTTTTTCTCAGTGGTTCATGGCAGCTACACAAAACTGACCATATATTAGGGAATAGAGGCCTTACAATAAAAGTAGAAAGGCATAACTATTAAAAGCATCTTTTTCAGATCATAATGCAATAAAATTGCATTCAATAAAGGTCAGTGGAAGAATAGATTGAAAGTATTTGGAAATGAAATAATCTAATCTAAAGAATGAGTGAGTAAAAGGACAAATCATAAAAATAATTAATAAATTCATTAAAGAGAATGACAACAATTAGACAACATACCAAAACTTTTGGAATGCAGCCAAAGCAGTAGTTAAAAGAAAATTTATATCTCTAAATGATTACATCAGTAAAATAGAGAAAGGAGCAGACCAATGTGTTGGGTGATTCAACAACAACAACAAAAAGAACTGGTAAAAGAACAAATAAAAAATCCCCAATTAAACACCAAATTCAAAATCCTGAAAACCAAGTGTGAGACTGATTTCAAAGTAATTGAAGTGATTATTTAATTTATTATCAATTTTACTTATTAAATTCGATTAAGATTAAATTGAAAGTAAGAAAACTATTGAGCTAATAAATAAAAATACAAGCTTGGCTTAAAAAAAATAATAAGATAGATAAACTATTGTTGATTTGATTTAAAAAAAGAAAGAAGAAAACCAAGTTACCACTCTCAAAAATGAAAAGGGAGAATTCACTACCAATGAAGAAGAAATTACAGCAATTATTAGGAACTCTTTTGCCCAATTATATGACAATAAATCTGACAATCTAAGTGAAATGGATGAATATTTACTAAAAATATAAATTGCCCAGATTAACTGAGAGGAAACAGAATACTTATATAACCCCATCTTAGAAAAACAAATAGAACAAGCTATCAATGACCTCCCTATGAAAAAATCCCTAGGAACAGATGGGTTCACAAGTCAATTCTACTAAACATTTAAAGAACAATTGATTCCAATACTATAGAAACTACTTGGAAAAATAGGTGAAGGAGTCTTACCAAATTCTTTTTATGATACAAATATGATGCAGAAACAAAACCAGGAAGAGCTAAAACGGAGAAGGAAAATGCAGACCGATTTCCCTAATAAATATTGATACAAAAATTTTAAATAAAATGCCAGTAAGGAGATTATACCAACATTTCACAAAGATCATACACTATGGCCAAGTGGGATTTATACTAGGAATGTAGGGCTGGTTCCATATAAGCAAAACTATCAGCATAATTAACCATATCAATAACAACACCAGCAGAAACCATAAGATTATCTTGATAGATACAGAAAAAGCTTCTCACAAATACAGCAACCATGCTTATTAAAAACACTAGAGAGCATAGGAATAAATGGGGCTGTCTTTAAAATGATAAGTGGTATCTATCTAAAACCATTAGCAATCATTATCTGTGATGAGGATAAGCCAGAAGCCTTCCCAAAAAAATCATGGGTGAAACAAGGATGTTCATTATCATCACTATTATTAAGTATTGTACTAGACATGTTAGCTATAGCAATAAGAGAACAACAACAAATTGAAGGAATTAGAATAGACAATGAGTAAAGAAAACTATTGCTCTTTGCAGAAGATATGATGGTATATTTAGAGAATTAACTGAAAAAACTAGTTAAAATAATCAACAACTTTATCAAAGTTGGAAAACATAAAATAAACCCTAATAAATCATCAATATTTATATATATATATATATATATATATATATATATATAACCAACAAAGCCCAGAAGCAAGAGATAGAAAGAGAAATTCCATGTAAAATAACTGCATACAATATAAAATACTTGGATTTCCAACCTGCCAAGACAAACCCAGGAACTATGTGAACATGCTTATAAAACATTTTTCACACCAATAAGGTCAGGTCAAAACAATTGGAAAAATATCAGTTGCTCATGGGTAGGTTGAGCCAATATATAATAAAGATAGCAATTCTACCTAAATTAATTTATTTATTCACTACCATACCATTCAAACTACCAAAAATTATTTTATGGACCTAGAAAAAAATAATAGTAAAATTCATCTCAAAGAACAAAAGATCAAAAATATCAAGGGAACTATTGAAAAAAGTCATAGGAAGATGGCCTGGCCATATCAGATCTCAAACTATATTATGAAGCAGCAATTATCAAAACTATCTGGTACTGGCTAAGAAATAGAGTCATGAATCAGTGGAATAGATTAGGAACATGAGAAACAGTAGTAAATAATCATAGTAATCTAGTGTTTGATAATCCCAAACATGCCAGCTTCTAAGAACTGTTTGACAATAACTGCTGGAAAAAATTGGGGAAATAGCAGAAATGAAGTATAGACCAGCATCTTACATCATACACCACACTAAGGTCAAAATGGGCACATGATTTAGACATGATGCCATAAGCAAATTGGGAGAGCAAGGGATAGTTTATTTGCCAGATCTTTGGAGAAGGGAAGAATTAATGACAAAATACTAGATGGAGAGCATTACAAGATATAAAATGAATAATTTTGATTTTATTAAATTTAAAACATTTTTGCACAAACAAAACCAATGCAACCAAGATTAGAAGGAAAGCAGAAAGTTGGGAAACAATATCTCAGTCAGTATTTTTGATAAAGGCCTATTTCTAAAACATATAGAGAAGTGAGTCAAATTTGTAAGAATACAAGTCATTTCCCAATTGATAAATGCCCAAAGGATATTTTCAGATGAAGAAATCAAAACTAGCTATAACTATAGCTGTGAAAAAGATGCTCTAAATCACTGTTGACTAGAGAAATACAAGTTAAGAAAATTCTGAGGCACCATCTCACACTGATCAGATTAGCTAATATGAGAGGAAAAAGAAAATGATGAATGTTGGAGAGGATATGGGAAAATTGGGACACTAATGCCATGTTGGTGGAGTTGGTGAAGTGATCCAATCATTTTGGAGAACAATTTGAAACTACGCTCAAAAGACAACCAAATTGTGAATACCCTTTGATCCAGCAATACCAATACTAGGTCTAGATCCCAAAGAGATCGTAAAAAAGGCAAAAGGACCTAAACATACAAAAATATTTATACAGCTCTTTTTGTGGTGGCAAAGAATTGGGCACTGAGGGGAAGCACATCAATTGGGGAATGGCTTAATAAATTGTGCTATAAGAATGTATTAGAACACTATTTTTCTATAAGAAATGATGAGCAAAGGGGCAGCTAGGTGGTGCAGTGAATAAAGTACTGGCCCTGGAGTCAGGAGGACCTGAGTTCAAATACGACCTCAGACACTTGACACATATACTAGCTGTGTGACCTTGGGCAAGTCACTTAACCCCAATTTCCCTGCCAAAAAGAAAAAAAAAGAAATGATGAGCAAGTAGATACAAAAATACCTGGGAAAACTTACACAAACTGATGCAAAGTGACGTGAGCAGATTCAGAACATTTTACACAGTAACAGCAACATTGATCAACTGTAATTGACTTAGCTCTTCTCAGCAATACAATGATCCAAGACAATTTCAAGACTCGTGATGGAAAATTCTATCCACATCCAGAAAAAGAACTAACGGAGTCTGAATGCAGATGGAAACATACTATTTTTACTTTAAAAAACTTTTGCGTGTGTTTGTTTTCTTTTGGTCTATTTCTTCTTTCACTACATGACTAATATGGAGATATGTTTTACATGATTGCGCATATATAACCTATATAAAATTGCTTACTTAAGTCTTAGGGAGGGGGGAGTTGAGGGAACTACAGAGGGAGAAATTTTAAGACTCAAAATTTTATTCAAAAAAAATGTTAAAATTGTCCTTATGTGTAATTGGAAAAATAAAATACTATTTAAAAAAAGAAACCATATGAGAAGATAACTCATTCCCACCTCTAACCTCACCCTTTTCCCCCTGACCCACTCCTTTGCATAGGTGAGAGTTTGACAGCACTAAAGTTTGCATGTAATGTCTTTTTCAATATGTCAATTAGTTTTGGTGATTTTTTTTCACCTCTTCTCCCTCTTCTTTTTATTCTTTGCTATAAGGGACAGCTCTCTTGGAGGGAAAAAGAGAGGGGGAAAAAGAGAGGGGATAAAGGAGATAAATGTAACAAAGGTTATATGAAAACAAAAGCTAAATAAAAATCTGTTTTTTTATGAAAGGTCATCGATAACCTTGGAAAGAACAATTTCAGTTGAGTTGTGAAATTAGAAACCAGATTGCAAGAGTATGAACAGCAAAAGGACCATGAAGATGTGGAGGCAATGAAATGCAGACAACTATTTCTAGGAGTTTGACAGGGAAAGGAAGACTGAAAAGTCAGTCATTTGCTATCTGGAACACTGTTCTCAGTAAGCTTCTTAGAAGTGTAATTAGCCACTTACCTGCTCTGAAGCTACAAGTGGCCTAATTGTGGTAGCAGTAAGATCTATTGCTGAGTATAGAGGCAATCAATATTTGTAAGGCTTGAACATCTGGGTCAAGTGATATTAAAATTTATGAAGAATATTAAGTGCACAAAATGACTAGTTTTGGACAAAATATGAACTATTCAGCAATCTTTTGCTTCCCATTTTATTTCCTAATCTGCTCTCATCCCCTGAAAAGGCTATTTTGGTTGTTAATGGAGACGATTGCTGTCCTTACTTTTCTTCCATTCTCCTCACTTGAAGAGCTGTCTGGGAGAGATGCAATCTAGTTCTATTTCTATTAATATTTTCTCCATCATTTTCTAAAGTCTATTAAATGAAAAAAAAATAAATCCAGCTCTGATTTATAACATTTGCTATAAAGTTTCATTTTTGACTGAAGTATAAATTCTTACACTGCAAATTTAACAACAGGATCTAATGAGCTGGTTCAATCTGGCTTTACTACTCTCCTGCTCTCTGCCTATTTCTTACTACTTCAGCTGAATCCATGACCCACAATATCTCATCATTTTACAATTCTTGGCATAAGACTACACAAGCAAAATTGTATGCTTTTGTCATAGAAATGCATAGATCCTGGGTTGAACATGCTGGCTACTTACTGGAACCAAAACTTACAGTTCTGATGTAAATTAACAGACATGGACCCATCGAGAAAAGTCTGCTTTAAGGAATTCTTGTCTTCTATATCATGGCATGCATAATATTAAATAACTAGAAATACTATATAATCTAATTGTGGCTGAAATTTTCTGTGGATGTTTGGTGGGTGAAGCAATGAATATTCTTGTGTGTCTTTGAGAAAGAGGGAAGGAAGGAGAGAGAGAGAGACAGAGACACAGAGAGAGAGACAGAGAGACAGAGAGAGAAACATAGAGAGAAAGCAAGAGACAGATAGCGACAGAGACACAGAAGAAAAGGAATACTGATCATCTAAAGTTCAGCAAATCACATGGTTGGCATCATGTCCTGCTGGATCTAACATCATATTACCTGAATTTACATCCTAGATTCACTACCTACATGACCTTGGAAAATCTGTTCATATCATTGAGCTTCATTTTCCTCAGCTTTAAAATGATAGAAATCAGATTAGCAAGGATGACAAAAAACAGAAAATAGTCACTGTTGGAAGGAATATGAGAAGATAGACTTCATTAATACATTTTTGGTGGAGCTGTAAATTGTTCTAACTTCTGGAAAACAATTTGGAATTTTTTTTTTCAAAAAGTTCACCAAGCTTTACCTACCTTTTGTCCCAGCTATGTCAATATCAGGAATACAATACATACATATAAACATATATGTGTGTGTTTACATATGTATATGTATACATATCTATATCTATATTTATATCTATATCTATATCTATATGCACACACAAAATTAGTAGTGGCAGGAACTAGAAAAAAGGAAAGTAGGTGTCCAATAAATTGGGAAACATCTCCACAAATGTTGGTATATGAATATAATACAGGGTGTCTTCCCAAAAATCTTAGTGCAACTTTAATAGCTTACAACTGCACTAAGGTTTTATCAGGAGAGGGAGACACTGTATCACATTGAAACAAATAACAAATATGAAGAATTAAGAGAAATGTAAAAAGACTTGTATCAAGTGATGCAGAGGGAAGTAAGCATTATCAGGAGAACAATTCACATGATGATCTCAATATAAAAATACTGAATAATAATAATAATAGTTTTTACATAGCACTTAAGGTTTGCAAAGCATTTCAAAAATGTTATCTCATTTTATCCTCACAACAGCTCTGGGAGGTAGGTGCTATTTTTAATGCACATTATACAAATAAGGAAACTAAGGCCTACAGATTAAATGAATTACCCAGAAATGCACAGCTATTAAGTCTGTGAAACCATATTTGAACTCAGTTCTGCCTGTGTCCAAGTCAAGTGCTCTATTCACTGTGCCACCTATCCGCTAAAAGACCTCAGAACCTTGATCAATTCAGTGTCCAATTGTGATTTCAGAGGATGGATGATTAAGCATTTCTCCCACTTTAGTGGTGGGAGACTACAGGTTCAGAAACATAGGACCATAGATTTAAAGTGGAAAAGGGACCTTGGAGCTTATTAGTGCCAACTTCCTCATTTTAAAAATGGCCAAACAAGGTAAAATGGCTTGTCCAAAGTCACAAGTGGTAAGCAGCCAAGCCAAGATTTCAACCCAAGCTCTCCAACTCAAAATCCAATACTCTTTCCTCTATACCAGGATACCTTCTAAATTAGGGACACATTTTCATACATGGCCAATATGTTGATTTTTCCCCTTATTTTTATAAGGGTGGGTATGGTTCTACTTGGGAGAAGAATTATTGGAAAGTCGTAATGAAATAAAAAAGCATTAATAAACATTTGAACAGACGTTTTTGAAAATTAAAAAAAAAGACTGAGAGTTTTGACTATATGCTCCCTAAGAGCTTTTCTGGCTCTCAGCCCTATGTTTCTGCTGAACTGGGGAGATAGGCACATCCAGTCCACCACTATGAAGGTTATTCTCAAACCCAAAGACTATGTTTTAGAGGGCACACCTCAAATGGTATCCTCTATATGTACGTTTCAACCACATTTGTTTATCTCATTTTCTGGGGGCCAAATAAGGCATGCCTCAGGATGGAATATGTTCTAATTAATTCCCAGCTGCTTCCATCTGCCAAAGTAGAGAGTAGGATTTTATACCAAAGCACCATCCTATTGTTTAACATTCCTTAATGCATATACCTCAGCAGGCCCCCATCCTACTCCAGTGTAAATGTGGGAGAAAGAATATGGAGAATGAATCTTTTCCTCCTTGGGAGTAACAGTGTTTAGGATACAACATACTCCAGCTTGGGGCCTTGAGCTCAGTTATGCTGATGGTATATACTGTGAATGCTGAACAGAAATTATTAAATAAGTATTCGATTCAACAAACTCTTAAAGCTATCCTATGTTCAAGGCACCCAGGAGTGGGGAACCTGCTGCCTTGAGGCCACATGTGGCCCTCTGGGTCCTCAAGTGCAGCCCTTTGATAGAATCCAAACTTCACAGAACAAATCCTCTTAATAAAAGGATTTGTTCTGTAAAACTTGGGACTCAGTTAAAAGAACACTCCCAAGGATCTAGAAGGCTACATTTCACCTCAAGGCCCCAGGTTCCCCACTGCTGCTAGACTGATCATCTCATCATCTTTTTTTTTGTGAAAGGTCTAGTACCAAGGATAAGCCAGCCATTATGGGAAACATGATCATGAGCCATATTGAATCATTATTTCAGAAACACAAGGAACTCTAAGAGGAAAGGGTTTCTGCTTTATTCCTATAGTGTAGCATCCTATGGCCTTACTTTTGATCCCTTTCCTGCCATTACCATCCTTTTCTTACCATCCTTTCATATTCTAAAAGCTAGTTTGATCCAATCTCTGATCTAACAAAAGAAAGTCTTTCTCTACTTGGTGGAGGAGACTAGAATGGGTATTCTCAGGGTTCCCCAACAAATACTGAGCCCACAATGGCTGGCATACACCAGGCTGGTAATCATTCCTCCAATCCCTTGGGGAAAGTCTTCTCCACATGCTGATGGGTGGCAGGCAGGAATATGCCTTCAAAGCACAGGATATTTGTGTAAAAAAAGGTATATATGGTTTTCCTCTGCAACATTTTGAGTTACTCCTTAATGTGACTAAGGCTTCTATGGGAATCAATGCAGCATTATACTAAGCCTCAATTTGGGGTTAAGAACTAATCTTCCAGCTAATGCTGGACATTTGTTAGAACTATGATAAAGCCATGGGGAAAGGGGGAAATTAAACCTTTTTATCAACTCATCCTAATTATTGACTTTCTGAAACCAATTCTTCCCTTCCCTAGGGTGGAGAGAAAAATCAATCTTCAACCCCTAATTCTAAGCCTCTAGCTAGGACAGAACAGTTCTAAACTACATCACTCTGCTCACATCTGGCCCCAGCCACTCCAACTCCAATTGGGCACACAGCTGGAGTATATTGTGACTAAAGCACCAGATATACAAGAGAGGTGATTGGATGCCAGAGCCAGCAATTTCCCCTAGTCCTACTCAATCAAGAATGGTTTTGGACTAGCATTCAATCTAGAACTTTTTTGTTATTTTTCCTCAATTAGATGTAAAAGCAATTTTTAACACCCATTTTTTAAAATTTTGAGTTCCAAATTATCTCCCTCTTTCCTATCTCTTCCCCCTTGAGAGGGCAAGTGATTTGATATAGATTATACATGTGCAGTCATGCAAAACATATTTCCATAATAGTCATGCTACAAAAGAAAACAGAAAAAAAGCCCAACCTAGAAAAATAAAGTTAAAAAGTATCCCTCTATCTGCATTCAGACTCCATCCATTCTTTCTCTGAAGGTGGACAGTATTTTTGATCATAAGTTCAAAGAGAACTTCTGCCCATAGGTTCATGAGATCACCAGAGCAGGGGCTCCAGGCTTCTATGAGTAGGTGTGGGAACATGATGGAGGAGGGAAGCCCTCCTGCCCTTTGTCCAGAATAAGTCTTTAAGGTTTATCATAGAAGACCCTGGAAGAAAAAATTCTCTCCCTGTGACAGAAAGTGCACTTCAGATAATTTTTTTTAATCATTGGAATCAATCATATCATTTTAGTCTTGGAAGAAACTTTAGAGACCAACAGACTAATTGTAAAATTAGGAAACTGGACCCAAGGAGATGAAGTAGCTTGCCCAAGGTCACATAGTGAGTAAAATAGTGAGTAAAATATATGAATAAAGTAGAACCAGGACTGGAATCCAGGTCCTCTGGCTTCTAGGTGTGAGCTCTTTCCACAATGATATGCCTCTGCTCTTGTCAACCATGTTGCCTTCTTGGTCCTTAGTTTAATATATATCATCTCCGACAAAAGAAACATTCCCTTTTCTCTCATACTAGACACACACACACACACACACACACACACACACACACACACACACTCTTCCCAAACCTGATTGAATTGAATGCACATCAGGTAATTGGGGGTAACACCTTGGATAATGCATTCAAGCTACAGGACTAGGAATTCACTGTAAACTCATCTCTTCTCCAAATTTCTTCTTTTTCAGTTAGAGGTACCACCATCCTTCCATTCCTCAAGGTTCACAATTTTAAAATCATTCTTAACTCTTCCCTTTCTGTCTTTCTCCCCCTCTCTCCAAAAAGTTTCCAATTCTTGTCAATTCTAACTCTACAACTTCTCATGCATGGATCCCCTTCTCTCCACTCACACTGTCCCCTTCAGGAACTCATCACCTCTTATGTGGAAAATTGTAGTGTCTTCTTAACTCATCTCTCTGCCTTTTCTCCTCCCTTTCCAATCCATTCTCCATTATTATTCCTAAAACACAGATGTGAATATGTCATTCACCTTCTCAAAAATCTTCCACAGTTCCCTATTTTCACTAGGTTAAAATATAAAATCCTCAGCATGGAATTCATAGATCTACTCCCTGCTATCTTTCTAACCTTATTTCATAAAACATCCTTTAACTCATGTTATGATTTATTCAAACCTGCCAGCTCTTCCTAGTGTATGACCATCTACCTGTCAACTTGGTGTTTTTAGACAAATGATCTCCCATGGGAGAGAGGGATGCTCTCTTTCTTTATCTCCACCTCTTAGAATCTCTTGCCTCCCCCAAGGCCCAGCTCTTTTATTATATCTCTCATTTTCTTCTAATTGTTAATTTTCTTTCCATCTTTAAATTATTTTGCATAACTTTGCATTTATTTATGTGTTAAAGTTGTGTCCTTGCAATATATTTAATATATATAATATAATATAATATAATAATTAGCTCCTTGAAGGCAGCAATTATTTTGTTTCTTGTCTCTGCATCCCCAGCATGCAGCATTTTTGCCTGGTTTATTTCACATGCAATTGTTTTGTTAAATGCCATAGTGGAATCAAATTATATGTATTATACACACACACACACACACACACACACACACACAAATATATATATATATATGTTTTATATATATATATATATATATATATATATATACACATGCCTACACACACATATGCTTACCTACACAGACTAAGCTTTGTACTAACAATTTTTTTTTTATCTGAGTTGTGTTTGTCCTTCGTTTTTGAAGAGAACCATGGCATCAGGGAAATGATGACATGAATTGCAGTTGACTTTGGTTTGAGTGAGGGAGGGCTATAAAAGGTCACCAGCCTCACTTTCTCTTCCAGATCGATCTGGATCCAGTGACCAGATATTCATCAGGATGAATGGAGATGACCCAGGATGCAATGGGAGACCCTGGCCCTATCTGAGTAGGAAGGAAAACACAACACCTCTGCCAATTTTTACCTCTAAAAATCTACTGTGGAGTTTAATGATGCATGACCCACTTTTGTTCCATGCCTACCCTCCTGACTTTGGGCCCAACTTTGAAGAAAATAACTTCTCAAACTTCAAAGCATTTGGTCTCATTGATAATACATACAAGAAGAAGCCGCTTCCATCTGCTAATCGGCAGTCCTTAGTGTTCTGCATTATCTATTAGCAAAAGGAACAATGAGAAAAATTGGCAAAACACATTAGGTGTCGTGTGGAGCTTTTTAGTAGGAACCGGCATGAGCTATAACACTAGCTGAAGGGTGCAGGGAAGAGAGTGCTGGACTTGGAGTGAGGAAGCCCTGAGGTCGAGCTCTTCCTCAGACACTCGGTATGTGATCCTCAGCAATCACTTAACTTGTATCTGTTCCCTTATTTGTAAAATGGGGCCAATAATGGCACTTACCTTCTGGTTTATTGTGAGATTCCAAAGAGATAATAATAATGTGAAAGTGTTCTGCGAACTTTAGAGCACTATATAAATAATGATGATGATGATGATGATATTCTGACATATCAGAGATAGAAACATAAGAAAACATGATATAAACATAGAAATTTAATTCCTCTGGGCAATCTCCTGGTGTACAACTAGTGAAATGCATGCTGGGAAAGTTAGAAGGCTATTTGGTGTCCAAAAACGTCAAAGCTTGCATCTCAGTCTAGCTCCAGGGCCTATGGGGATTTCTTTGTAGCCTAGGATTTGCTGGAGACAGTAATTAACTTTCTAAATCATTCCCAAAGGACCAGGAGGGAATGCCATGGGAAAATAGACTAATTCTAATGAACTTCCACTCTATCAAAGACCCTCTAAGAGTCTCAGGTCTCAGAGCTGTTTGTCAGCATATTCAACTTCAAATTAATCCAGTCCCACAGTGAATTCCTATAGGGTTCTTCCTAGTTCTATGCATCTATCCCAGTGCAGATTCTCAGTCCTGAATACTAGAGCTTGCTCTAGAAATGGGATCTGTGGTAATACCTGAAGGCTGGTGGAGCCTGACTGTATTGAATATCCAACATTCAGCCCTCATGGAAACTGTACAGAGAATATTATTGCTATGTGGCTCCATGAGGATTTTATAGTGTGTTCCAACATGGCTGTAATCTAATGATTTCTTTAAGATTCTGGACAATGGAAAGGTCACCTCCCTCCCTAGATAAAATCCCAGTGAGATTAACTAAGATTTTTCTTACTTTATGAATCTTTGGGTTTGAACCAAAAGGATTGCTGGTAGAAGATTCTTAATACCCCCTCCCTGCAAATTCCCTTTAACCTAGCAACATTTTTACCTATTTTATTTCATAGCATGTTGCTTTGCCGAATACCACAGTGGGATTGAATTATATGTATTATACATACATAGGCACGCATACACACATACATATATATATATAAAATCACAGAACTACACACATATACCTACATACATATATATCTGTGTATTGCTTATATCTACAAAAGCAAGCTACTAGCCCCTCCCCCTTTTTAACTGAATTGAAAAAAAATAGTTGGAACTTTTTATTTTTTTTTCTATACCACACACACATGCACACATCTCAGTGTGCATTGCTTGTATCTACAAATGCAATCCAGCCTGCTTTTTATTGAATTTGGTGAAAAAAAAATGTTGGAATTGGTTTTGATTGTTTCTGATAGAGCACATGTACATGCACACCTGTGCAGGCCCACACACATGATAAAAAATAATAAAAATAATGAGTTATAGCCCTTGGGAGAGGTTATTAGAGAGTGTGTAAGGATGACCAATCCTACTCCGATGTGCTCATAAGATTTGATTTGTTCCATTTGCAATCTGTACCAATTCTCCCCTCCTTAGATAATCTGGATCCCGTCCTCTTCCCCCAACACCTATTATTAGAGCTAATTGTATTAATTTCAAACTTCTTGCAGACACCTTGTCAAACTAGAACTCTAAAGCTCAAAAGATCTTCTGGCCTTGGTAGATGTGCACAGAACCTAAAAGGGAGAGGTAGGAAGGTAAACCTGTCTTTATATATACATATGTATGTCTCTCTCTCTCTCTCTCTCTCTCTCTCTCTCTCTATATATATATATATATATATATACACACACATATATGTATATATGTGTGTGTATACACATATACATACACAATATATACATATATACACATGCATATATATAGTGAATGTATATTCATGCACGTTATTCATATATGTATGTGTGTGTGTATGTGCACGCGCACACACACACACACACACACACACACACACACACACACAGGGAAAGGGAAGGGGATAAGCATTCATATAGCTTCTACTATATGCCAGGCATTGTATTAAGTGTTGTTACCAAATATGATCTCATATGATCCTTCCCATCACCCTGTGAATGAAGTGCTGTTATTTTAGAGATGAGGAAACTGCATTTAGGAGAAGTTAAATGATTTCCCCAGCATTACACAGGGAACAGTTCTTTGTAGGATTCCAACTCAGCTCTTCATGACTCCAACTCCAACACTCCATCTACTACACCACCTAGAAGCTTCACAAAGATATATTGCCCTTTTTGATCCCCACAACACTGCTGTGAGCTAAAAAAAAAAAAGCATTAGAAAGTAAGCTTATTGCCAGTAGGGACTGTTTCATTTTTGTGGTTGTATCCCTAGGACAGCAACTAATACAGTGCCTTGCCCATGGTGGGCACTTGATAAATATTTGTTGATTGATTGATTTGAAAAGCTTTGAGTAATTTCTCAAATCTAATCCAATTATAATCAATAAGATTTCCCAACTTAGAGAAAGCTTCATGGAGGATATGGCTCTGCTTTTACTCTAAATTACACCTATATAATTTGTAATTAAGCATAATTGAAAATGTTTTCCTCTTCTTCCTTAGTTGTAGCAGCATAGTTAGGGCAAAAACTTCTTAGGTACAAGTTAGATTCAATGAGCTGAGTTTCTGTGCCTCTGAAAAATAAAAACCAGATAGGAAAACTTAAGCCAACCTAAAATTATATTTGTCTTTGCAATGTCTTTGCATATTAATGCATTTTATCAAGTATAATGAAATGCATTTTAATTATAATTAAAACATTACAAAACAAAGTGTTTGAAAATGTGGAAAATTATTTGTCCAAATTAGCTCTGCATGTACAGGTTTCAGCTTTATTTTTTTTTTCTCATTCGCTACATGGTAAGGAAAAGTCAATATCTCAGATATGGAAAATTGGGGAAAAGAAAATGTATTATCATGCACCAAATGTTTATATGTGTGTGTAGATTGTTCAATAGGAAACTATTCCAAAATTTAGCATATTTAATGAAAAAAAAATGAGCCTGGCAATGCAAGATAACAGTCAAAATGCCAGTACAAAATCAGAAGTCCCAGGAAGATGATGTAATATATTGGAAAGAACACTGGATTGGGCATCAGAAGATCAAATCCCAATTCTATGCCACTTATGAACTTTGTAACATTCAAGGAGCTCTTTCTCTTCCTTGGACTTCAATTTTCTCATTTGTAAAATGAGTTAGACTATATGGTCTCACATTTACATTTCAGCCCCAAATTAGAGTTTCCTAAAATAACCTGAAAGTGGTAGAATTAGCAAAACTCCTAGTATAGTCAAGAAAATTCTTTTCTTCTTGGGATTCCTTTTAAATGTTCTCTAGTGTAGTTCTAAGAATGTTTCATATATTTAAATGAAATACTAGTTGATTATCATGATGAATCCCACACTGATGTAGAAGTTAAAAATAAATTGGCAAGAAAAAAAATCAGAAATCACAGACAACCCTGATAGTCTTCTAGATTTAATGATTTTGCATCCCATGGTTAAATCCTCCACAAAATCCTATTATGATAACCTTATCACAGCAGGGAGTGAAGATACTATTGGAGGCTAGAACAGTGGATCAAAAACTCTAGCAGGTTTTATCATCTTGGGAAATCTGCAAGTAGGGTCCTGAAAATATTCAGGGTCTGATTCCTAAAGACCAAACTGTCTATGTACAGAGAGGTACAGCTCCTAATGGCTGGCTACTTGATCAGAAATTCTTTGCCCATGACAGCCCATGAAAAAAAAAATAAAGAAAAATGTAAAATGGCCTCAGTCTTACGAATTTCCTTCTGCTTTTTCAAGGGGCACAAAACTTTCACAGTTTTTAGACCATCTATAAACATTAAATTAGCTCTTGGTATTCTCTGTGGAGATCCTTGTCTAGTGACTGATGAGTGGGCATATCACTTGAGGCACTGAATTGTAGTAATTTTAGTCTTCTCACAAAAATTATACCAGGAGGCAGAAGGAAGTTGCAAATAATGGAAAAATAGCTCACAAGGTTCTCTTCAGAGAGCCAAATAAAGACACTGGTGAAATTGATTTTGTTGTACTTCCAAAGGCAGTAAGAAAAATCACTTCATGGGACACCTGATTATCTCATGGTGTTCATGACAAATGTTTGCCAAAAAGACAACCATGAAAATAGTTGCACCTCAGAGAAGATAAAGACATTTTATGAAGAAATGACAAAACTCTTAAAGTGAAACCAACTTAGACTTTGGTATTCAATGGCTTCAATGCAGAAATAGGCACAGGAAAATATAATGAAAAATGTGTTGGAAACATTGTTTTAGGAGTGTCAAATGAAAGATGCCAAAGGCTTATGGACTGTACATAATCCTTTTTCCTATATATCAGGAATACTTTCTTCAAAATACAAGTGTCAGGAGGCATTGAATATGGTGAGTTCAAAATAACATCATAGGGGGCAGAGCCAAGATGGCAGCTAGAAAGATGGTGGCTGGAAAACAAAATAACATCAAAAAATGAAATAGGCAATATTTAATATTTGGGAAACGATTTATTATTGATATGGGAATCACTCTTGAATCAACTATCTTTTCACATTCAGACCACTGATCGATCCTACCACTGAAAGTTGGTATCTTCTTTGCAACATAGAGTGTTAGAGATTTGTTTATAGCACTGAAAATTTACGTGACTTAACTGGGGTCACTAATCCAATTTGTGCCATAAGTATAACTTATAATGATATCAATTTCTTTTTTACTTGTCCGGTACTGCCTCGGCTTTGTAAAGGAGCATAAATTTGTTTGTATTGCATACATGTGTATATATTCATTTCTACAATATATGTATACATAATATGTGCAATATATGTATATGTAATTATGTAATATGTATGTGTAATATATGTGTAATAAATATACATTTGTATTTATACATATACATATATAGTACATTTTAATACTTTAAGACTGTGTTAAGACTTTTGGAACACTCTATACATTGAAACACACAAAAGCTTTTGTCAGCACAGGGAACTCCAGGTGTGGGAATCCCTTCTATCAATGCATATCACAACCAGTGTATAGCTTCCAATTTTCTCACAGTTCCAGAAACATTTTTTCAGACCTGTGATTTCTAGTGAAATTCTAGGGAATTTCTAGTGAAGAGAATCACTGTTCCAATGTAAATGATGATCTGTTCTGCAAGTTATAATCTAAGAGAGCTGCCTGGGTCACTAAGAGGCTAAATAATTTGCTCAGGATCACACAATGAGTGTGTGGCAGAGATGAAACTTGGAGCCAAGTCTTCCTGCCATCTAAGACTCTACTACTATGTTACCCTGTTTCTCATATGGTATACAATAAATTTTAGATAAATATATGTTGGTTGACTGATTAGTAGATTAGTCATGGGAGTTGCCTAAAGCATGTAAAGTGACTTTCTCATGGTTGCATATGTGGTAAAGGTCATAGAATTTGAACCTAGATCGTCTTGATTCCAAACACAGTAACCACTAATGTCCCTCACCACTCCCAAATAAATGGAGACAGTCTAATATTCTTTATAAAGGCATTAAACTTTGATTTTTTCTCTTTAATAACAATTTAATTGCTTAGGTTTGGGCTATAAGTCCAGGCAGAAGTCTTGCTCTCATGGATATCCACCATATCTTTTCTTTGCCTCTTATGATTGGATGGAACCAGTTGCAATTTCTTTAAGTGAATATTCATTGTAGTCTCATATATTGTGTATCTTCCAACATGGAGTCTCCTGATCCATCAGGGAAACTCTACACATGCCACCCTTCTCTCTTCTCTGATCCACCAGCTCCAATTCCCCAGACATATTGAAGCCTCTCAAGGATGACTGCAGAAACCTACAAGGGAAAAGAATTTTGTGGTTTGTCCTTCATTTTTGAAGAGGAACAACGGCATCACAATGTTGGGGTAAAACTGTGGATGATAGGTGATGTCTTAGCTTGTGTGTGAACTGGATTTGAGTGAGGCAGAGTTGTGCAGTCACCAGCTTCACTCTCTCTTCCAGAGTCATTGAAGTTCAGTGGTAGGTCAAAGTCAAGATGACTTATGATGGTCTGGGATGCAGTGGATGACCTTAGCGTCTCTGATGGCTGAACAAGCTCTAAGTGCTTCAGCCACCTTTATGGCTGTTGGAACAAATTGTTCTCATCCACTCATTCCACCAGAGGTTCTCTTCACAAGCTTGAGGTAGACATTCCCCTAACTCACCAATGGATTTAAGGCTTGTCAGTTGTCCTCAACCTGGTTAAGCTCATCTGCCCATATGGTTTTATTTTTTACCAGAGTGTGGCTTTTGTGCCCTATACGGCTTCTTGGAGTTGGGTGACAGGTGGACACCAAAGGTAGAAAAAGGTAGTCTTTTGTCGAGCCCTCGTACCTGAGGTGTTAGTCCTCCCTAAGCACCTCACATATTTCAGGAAAGGAATAAGAATTTAAGTACCCACAATGTTCCAGGCATTGTGATAAGTGCTTTCTGTAAATATTATCTCGTGTTAGAAAACTAATGATGAGGGAAGCTAGGTGGCACAGTGGATAAAGCACTGGCTTTGGAGTCAAGAGAACCTGAATTCAAATCTGTCACTTACTGGCTGTGTTACCCTAGGCAAGTCACTTAACCCTGATTGTCTCCAAATTGCCCCCCTCCCCAAACAAAAAGACAACAACCTCCCCCAAAGCTAATGATGTATAGACCACTAGATAGTAGTCAGGACAAATAGAAGAAAATCTGTAGACTGGCTAACTAGAGGAGTATTAGAATGATCTAAAACTGTACCTTGATGAACCATTACTTACTGTGATGTGCTGCTGCTCCAGAAGCAATAATCTAGAAGTTGATTTACCTATGAAGTTGTTTGAGATGATATCATTGGTTGAAACAGTAAAGGATTATAATTTCATGAGGGGCTAATTTCTGTTTTAATGTATGCACGCTTCATTTGTCACTCTGGAATTCAGATCAATAAATATCGATATCTTTTGGTCACCACTGAGCTGGAATAGAACTTATTAATGGCCAAGCAGGTCAAAAAATATATTTCATATCCCAAAGTATTTAGTATTGTTGAAAGAACTCTGGTGAGTGAGAGTGGTGGCACATACCTGTAGTCCCTGTTGCTGGAGAGACCAAAGCTGGTGGATTATTTGAGGTTGGGAGTTCTGAGACATCATAGGACTAAAGCCCATCAGGTGTCTTCATTGTCTGGCTTCATAATGGTGAACTCCTAGAAGGGGAGGACCACCAGGTTGCCTATAGAAGAGTGAACTGCCCCAGGTCATTAAAAACAAAGCAAGATAAAGATTCTGTACCAATCCGGTATTGGGTTGTGGTTTATTCTTCATTCTCAAAGAGGACCATGGCATCAGGAAGATGATGCCATGACTTGCAAGTAAATTGGATTTAAGTGAAGGAGGGCTGTACAAAGTCACCAGTCTCCCTTTCCCCTCTGGAGCCATCTGGGTCCAGTGAACAGATATAGTCAGGACAACTGGAGATGGCCCAGGATGCAGTGGGAGACCTTGGTTTTTTTTTAAGCTAACTTCTTTCCAAGTTCTCACTTTGATTGAGGCAATGCCCATTCAGTGATTAAGGCTATTTAAGAAGTGAGCCAAGGGATGGGCCCTTTAATAAAAAAAATCAAACTGGAAGGGGAAGACCCTCAGAGTTTCTGGCCAAAAGAGAAACAATTAGTATTTACATTGGGATTGGGCCTGTAAATCGCTGCTAAACTAAAGGGAAAAAAAGCCTGTGGGGATGTTTGTAAGTTATCTGCAGAAATTACCATGAAGAGAAATGATCTTGTCAAGCTAATTTTATAGATAAATTATTTGAACTCTACTACTGGAAATTTTGAGTCAGTCTTCCATTTTACTTTTGACCCTCATCAGGAAGTATGATAATAATTTGAAGTCTCTGCTTAATGAAGATACCTTTTGTCAGTAATATGAATGTCCTCTATCATCTCAAGGAGAATCTCGTTCAGAATGTGGTAATTTTTTTTTGAAGTTTCACTGTTGACACCTTTTTCTTCTACTGGAAGGGTTCTTCCAAGTATATATGAAAGAGATTTAAATTCTGTATCCAGTTACTGAGCATATGTGATAAACCTCTTGAGCTTCAAAGGTTCTATTCACCAGTTTGCTGGGGGGGGGGGGCCGGGAGAGAGAGAGAGAGAGAGAGAGAGAGAGAGAGAGAGAGTGCCATCACACCATTCACACCATTTCTGAACTTCCACTAAGTGGCTAAAGGGCTAATTTCCGTGAGCTACTGAGAAATTAGCCATGATACCCTGAGGTCCTGAAAAAGCTTGCAAACTCACTGAACTAAAATTTTTAAAAGTGAGTATTTCATGGGGTGATATGACAGCAAAGTATACTTACAAGCTATAGTGCAGTAGTCAAAGGATAGCTATAGTAGAGAAGTTTCTGGACAAAGGAGGAAACAAAATACATAATACAATATAGTTATCATTTACACAAGCTATTCAGGGCCTTGATTTTCTGTATAACTAATATTTAAATTTTGGATAATACTTTTTTTCTAGTAAAAAAAATAAAGACTGTGGAGAGGCAGCCTCCTGCAGTGACTGGGGCACTGAACTTGTGTTCATAAAGAGAGGGAGTTCCTTACACCAAGAAAACCAAACTAATAAACATTTATTAAGCACATACTATATGCCAGACATTATGCTAAGCAATAGGCATACAATTAATAAAAAGGAAGCTAGCCTCTGCCCTCAAAAATCACAGAGTCTAAAGCGGGGGACAACATACAAAAGGAGGCAGGCAGGGGCAAGGGTGGAAGGAAGGAGGACACTGAGGGCATCTTTTTCTATGGTGTTGAAACTACACAGAGCTGAAGCCACAGATGGTGTCAAAAATAATAATATGAAGTTTTGTTAATAAATACTTTAAAGGATGAGAGAAGTATGTAAAAAGGTGAAGAAAAATTAGCAGAAATAACTACATAACCCATTTGTAATAGTGGTTACCAACTCAGCAACTAGGGCTTCCGTTGTGGTGCCTGGTGAATGCTATATAGGATCCATTGTGGAAGTGATCCCCTGGGGAGATCAGAACAGTGGCCATTATTCCCACAAAGCAAGCCTCTCCTTTTTATCAACATGAAGTTCCTTCAACATTTGTGTCATTATTAGTAGTTCCTCAATTTCCTTTTGAACAGTTACATCACTGTCTAACAGACTACACTAAGTGTAGGTGGCACTGGCAGTGTCCTTAGTCTCTAGGACACTCCCAGTGACCACTTTTCTCTCATTAAAATGTAGTTTCCAGTCCCTCTTTGATTTTGTGTGAGTTGCTGTGTTCTGTCTAGCGTCAAGGATATTGCCTATAGGCTACTAGGCAACGTTGTCATATTGGCATACCTTGGGTTAGCAGGGTCCCTTTCTGGAGCTCTGATTGTCCATATTGAGAAGGTAGGCAAGTCAGTCTCTATCATAAAATCTTGATAGTAGAAATTACTAGTACAGGCAGCCCATGGTGCTGTTGACACTACAAGCTAGTGACTAAGAGAGACCTTTCTCACTATCTGTGTTACACCTGAGAGAATTAGAGTAGCAAGTGGTAGTAGGAATTGAGTGAACCACACTGACTCCATCTTATGACTCAATTTTGGAGCTAGCTCAGTTTCCTTCCTATTCAATTATAGGTCTAGTGAAATATCTACCTTGTGAGAAAACTTTATTCAGTTGTAGGAATTGTGAGAAAAAAAATTGCATTGTTTGAACCTAGCGCTGCATTGCTGGGAAACTGGACCACACCATCTGTTGCTTAGGAATCCTTAACTAAGGACCAAGTCTATGCTAACCAGAAATCTAGTCAGATCCAAAGACTGATCCAAAGAGTTTTGTCACAATTATACATCCCAAGCAATGAATATGTCTTATCTAAAAACTGACCTTATACTCGTCAATCACTTATGATTTCTACATTCCTTTGATCTTTTACAGACTTTCTTTTTCTGATTTCAGGGAATTATTCTCCTCCTTGCACCTTGGAAAATTCCTAACCTTTCCTCCAATTAGAAATCAGATGACTTAATTTTGTGCCCAGGTTAATTGTTTACTTTTTAATTAATTGGCCTTATTTATTTAGTTGTTTTTGATGTATATAAATCTGTCTCCCCCTATATTGAGGGTCCAGTGACAAAGTTGAGGAAGGAAACTGATCTTGATTTGCTGGGCAATTGCCATTGATAAATTGCTTGATAAATTGATATGCTTAGAAGCTCATACCTTTGTTTCCTCAGTCATTTCATTTTTCACCCACCACATACTCAACGCTGAAATTTAAGAGGAAGTTTGAAGCAGCTTTGTGGTCCATTTTTAGGAGAACTTTTTTTTTTTAATCATCTTAATGATGGTTGGTTTTTCTTTTTGTTTTTTGCTTTCCTGCCCCAAGATTAACCCACTGGGCTATGTCAAGCTAATTTCTGTCCTGCTTCTGCTGGCCAGGTCTATGCCTAATGGTACAATTGGAGAAAATCTAATATGCCTAACATCATCATCCTTCATAAATCCATCAACTACTTTATGTGGGAAGAAAATCAGGTTGGGAATAAAATTCTATGGTTAGAATGGTTTAAATTTTGCTTTTCTCTGCAATATGATCTGTTACATTTTTTGGCATAAGTTCCAGAAAAGTTTCCACTTCCATTATAAAGTTAATACCTCCTCAAAGAGAATGAACCAATCTTTTTGCAGCATTGTCTATAATCAATTTGTTACAGAATCCTTTCTTCCTGTTACCATAGATAGTTGTAAATACAGCTAACAGGAAAAAAAGGTGATTTTACAAATTGAAGAGTAGCTGAACCTTTCCCTCCCACCTAATCCTTGGCTTTACCTACTGAAAAGATTTGAATATTGCATTATAAGAACTCTGCTTCTGCTTTCAGAGGCCCTGGAATTGATGAGCCCCATATATGCTCCGCTTAGCCTGATATTGATGTTGCCAGCCCCTCAGATTCTCAGCATTGCACACCTGCATAACAGAATATGAAACTGAGCCTGTGGATTCTTTATCATGTAAAAATTCAAAAGTGAAGAGTTAGATACTATGAGGTTGACTTGTGTTTGAAAAAAAAAGTTCATTTTGCAATATGTCGTAACTTTGAATGGTGTCTGGATGTTGTCTGAAATGATTTACAAACCTTAATGATGCTATCCTCCAGTGTTTTTTACTAAGATTTGTGATGATGCCTTTATAACAGACTTGGTAATTATGTATTATATTAGCATTATTTTCTTCACTCCAGTTTAATGCAAGTCAGCATTTTCCTTGCAAACTGCCATACCACAGGGCTTGGATTCATCCACATACATTTTTTTCCTTGATTGCCCTAGCAAAAATTCATATCATATCTCCACTAGCAAGTAACATCTTATTGACATTGTGAAGAAAGAGATTCTTTTGACAAAAGAATCCTTAATCAGAAGACAAATCAAAGTCATGACTAATGGCCAATATTTTAATGTTATATGCTTCACCTTGAAAAATTGTAAGTTGTGTATAATTGGTTTTGAAATCTTTACCAAATCTAAAAACATCACAGCAAAATTATGGCCAATACTTCTTCTAAAAAAGAAATCACAATGTAAGAGCATCCTGATTTTTAAATAACTTATTTTTTTTCCATAAGAGTATTGGACTGAAGTTTAATTATTTCTTAAAGATGTCACATTCAGTGACTCTGTATTCTTTTTTGTTTTTGTTTTTGGAGGGGGGAGTGTAAGGCAATCAGGGTTAAGTGACTTGCCCAAGGTCACCCAGCTAGTAAGTGTGTCAAGTGTCTGAGGCCAGAATTGAACTCAGGTCCTCCTGACTCCAGGGCTGGTGCTCTACTCACTGAGTCACCTAGCTGCCCCTATTCTTTTTTTTATAATTATTAAATAGATATGTATATAATACAAACCAAACACCATGGCATGAAATTTGCTTTTACTGTTCTTTTAAAAAACACAAAATAATTTTGCAATTGCCACTGTGAGATGAAAGGCCCAAACTACAAAGCAAACTCCACTCAAATCATCATTTTCCCATGAGAGCATAGTATTATACTCAGCCTCTTAAAAAAGGATTTGGCCTAAATTTGGCTATCCCATGAACCTGGCCTCTAAGTCATTTAATTTTGGTGTCCTCCTCAATTCCCAAATCCAGGGGACTTGAAGATAATATATCCTGAGGCAAATACAGACCTTCTCATATTTCATATAGAAGGAAAAGCCCTGGGAATAATTTAGATGAGAAGATCACTTAGATTTTAACACCAGTTAAAGTCACTCCTATTCTCATTTGTGTGGTTTTTGGTGTGTGTGTGTGTGTGTGTGTGTGTGTGTGTGTGTGTGTGTGTGTGTGTGATGTGTTTGAAACTTCGCTGATTAGCTATAAGATACTTCCTTTGTCTGGAGGAATAACTACCGCTTATTTTTCTTCACCAGAGAAGAAAGTCTGTTGCATATTTTTGGACATCTTGATTGTATAGACTTAATCTATATAACTTTCATTATCATCTTTACCAAAGTCAACTCACAGCTCTCCTTTAGACCATCTCTCTACTTTCTTCTTTCAGATGTGAATGAATCTGTGAGCCATAGTCTTTCTGCCCCTCAGATTAATGACACACTCATCCAATCCACCTCCCCTTCCCACTCCCCCTGGGAGAAATCCAGTTCTATCAACCATCCATTTATTTGTTTTTGTGTCTTGGCTTCAGTTGGGGATTAAATTAATCCAGTGAAAGAAATCAGAATAGACAACAATGGATAACAAAAACAGATGATGTTTAAAGAAGAGATATTTACTAGGTCTCTGAAAAACTAGAAAACAGTTGCACATTAAGTTTGCTCTTTTCTTAGAGTAAGGCCTGAAATCTCTCTGCTTGGCCAGTAGCTCTATTCCTTAAAAACATTACAGTACAGTGATAATAATGGGACTTTGGGATCCAGGTATCTCACAGCTGAAGCCACTGATTTACAAAGGTATTGGAGTAGATGCTTAGATGGCAGCCTCATTGGGTTAAAGATGGATTGATTCTCTCTTTCTGTTTTATATTATCCTGAACAAAATTCAGGCAGATATTGACTTTCAAACGTGCTGTGCTGAAATCCAGGCCAATTCAATCAGCTTTTATTGGGTGTTTCCTGTGTGCCAGGCCCCATGTTTGGCTTTGCAATAGGGAGGCTTGAGCTCTTCTCTAGGCTACTTCCTGAGAGGCAGAGCCCCCTGGCTAGACTGGGGAGAGGATGTCTGCATTTGAGACATTTTGGAAGATCCTCATAAGGAAAGCAAACCACTTTGACAAGCAACGAGCAAACAGTCAAATTGTAAATGAGCAAGGCATACAAGTGGTCCATGCCATTCTCGTTCCACCTGGGGTTCCAACTTGGCACTCTAGTTTCCAATCCCAGGCTCCTATTTGGTGAGAATTCTCCACATCTGGACCCAGAGAAATCCCAGTTTACTTCTCTTTGGTCATCTTCAAGTCATGCTACCTGGCACATAGCTCCTCTTTCCTCTCCTCTTTTTCACCTCTAGCTCTGGGTTTAATAATCAAATCTACACTATTATTGCTCGAAGGACTATGACTTCCCAGATAACTACATTCTCTCCCTGGCTACCACTTCTCTCTAGGTATTATGTTTGACTATTAGAATGTAAGCCCTTTGAGGACAGAGACTCTGTTGTTTTTTGTATTTGTACCCATAATAATTAATATAGTACCTGGTATGTAGTAAAAACTTAATAAATGGTCATTCATTCATTCACTCTTTCTTTTGGAGGGGGCAAGGCAAGGCAATGGGGGTTAAGTGACTTGCCCAAGGTCACACAGCTAGTAAGTGTCAAGAGTCTGAGGCCAGAGTTGAACTCAGGTCCTCCTGACTCCAGAGCTGGTACTCTATTCACTGCACCACTGAGCTGTCCCCATTCACTCTTTCATTCATTTATAAATTCAGTTATGTCAGATGCCCTCAAGAGAATAATCATTCAGCCAGAAGTTTGCCAGAACTTAAGGGTCACTAGACCAGGACTAGAAAATGGGGATGTCATCAAGGACTTCTCTTAGACCTCAAAGAACTCATCAGTACATTCCTCACTAATCTTTGCCCTCATCCATTCTAACTGGATTCATTGGATCTCATGCAACATTAAGAGTGAGAACTGAAAACATAATGTCCTGCTGTGTTGGACAGGGGGTCCTAAGATACACTTATATACTAGTCATTTTATAATACACATTTGTTACCTATAATTCAGTCAGCTACATAGGGTGATAAAAGCTTTTTATGACCTCAATAAAAAAAGATTCCCTATATCTGAGTTATGCCATAGTGGTTCTGGAATACTCTATAGAAGTTATAGGAGTCAAGGAGAAAATAGGGACCATAGACCTGGTGCAGACCCAGAAAATATTGGTGGAGTTTCAGCATTGATTAGGAACGACTCTGTATGTTTCAGTGGAAAGAGGACTAAATTTGGAATCAAGGAGCCTGAGTTTGAATCCTGATTCTGCTGCTTGATAGCTTTGTGATTTTGTACAAGTCACTTAACCTCCGTGGGCCTCAGTTTTCCCATCTATGAAAGGAATGTGTTGGATAGATGACCTGACTCATTCCAGCTCTAAAGTTATGATGCTATGAACTTTAGCCTATTCGGAGGACCACTAGAATACTCCAGAAAGCAATAAGAATTAGCAATAGCAGAATATTTTTTTTAGGATTTGTTACAGTGGACAGGCCTGGAGTTAGGAAGACCTGAGTTCAGATCTACCAGTACACACTTACTAGCTCTGTCACCTTGGGCCAGTCACTTAACCTCTGTTTGCCTCAGTTTCTTCATTTGTAAAAACGGGATAATAAAAGAGCCTATCTTCTAGGATTTTAATGAAGATCAAATGAGATAATAATTGTGAAGTGCTCAGCACAGTTCTAGAAACATCATAAGTGCTCTGTAAAACTAGCTATTATTATTTTTATTGTTAAAATGGGAGAACTGTTTGACATGCAGTTAGATGGCTCTATGGATTGAGTGCTCGACCTGGTGTCAGGAAGACCTGATTCAAATCCACCCTCAGACACTAACTGTGTGACCTTGGCCAACTCATTTAACCCTATTTGCTTCAGTTACTCTATCTGTAAAATGAGCTGGAGAAAGAAATGGCAAACTACTCCAGTATCTTTGCTAAGAAAACCCCAAATGAAGTCACAAAATGTTAGACGCACCTGATAAAATGACTGAAACAATACTAAAATGGGGATTACAACAGGACCTAATCAGAATAATATTTGTAAAGTTCTTGGCACATTGGCTTTTAAAGGATGAAATTATTATTAAAACAAGCTGAGAAACTGTTAGCTGCTCTGCTTTTGGCAGAAAAAAGTCCAGCAGATGTCCAGATAATTGAAGTTTCTTATCACTATTCTATCTTGTCTTCATGCTAGGTTATGATTGGCTTCCCAAAGTCCTCATCTGATTCTTCCTTTTTCCTCTCCAAGGATCACATCATATAATTCCATGACCATATGAGGAAATTGAGGATGCAAGAAGCTGTAATTTGCCCAGGTCACATAGCTAGTAAGTGTCTGAGGCAGGATTTCAACTCAGACCTATGGATAATGGGAAAATTCTGAATAAAACTGGATAGAGGAAATCATAAATTATAGAATAGACAATTTTGACTATGTAAAAACCCAATGCTTTTCCATGAGCAAAATAATGCAACAAGAATTAAAAGTAAGGGGCAGAGCCAAGATGGCAGTATGAAAACAAGAGACTTGCTCTCCCCCAAATCCCTCCAAACACCTGTAAAAAAATGAGTCTAAACAAATTCTAGAGCTACACACAAAATGACAGAGTAAAACAAGTCTCCAGCCCAAGATAGCCTTGATGATTGCCAGGAAGGGTCTATCACACTGTGCTGGGAGCAGACGACAGCCCAGCTTGGGCAGCCCCAGGACAGGCCAAGCCCAGAGCAGACCCGGAAGAGCAGGCCTCAGTGCCCTGAATCACTGAGCTGTGGCTGTTTACAGACTTCTCAACCCACAAACACCAAAGACAACTTAACAGGTCAGTGGGAGAATTGTTGGACCTGGGTGAGAAGAGGGCATAATCCAGCCCCAAACCTGGGAAAGCAGAAGTGACTGCAGTGGTGGCTGCTTCAGGAGATCCAGGCCCACAGACAGTGGGGGGAATAAAGCAGCTGATCAGAGTGGGAATGCAGGCATCTCTTTGCTGGCACTGAGGCAGGATTCTCTTGCTTTGCCTTCCTTGGATCTGGGTTGCAGTCGTGATTGGCGTCCTTGGTGGAGAAGGAGCACTGGTGTGGCAGAGCTTGTGGTAGCTGTAGAGAGGGAGTCTGCCTAGTAGTTACATGACATGTGACTGACATGTGAGTGACATGATTTGACAGGTGAGTGATGTGTGTGTGGCATGTGAATGACATGATTTGGCAGCTGAGTGTCATGTGGGTGATGTGAGTGACATGATTTGACAGGTGAGTATCATGTGAATGATTATTTTTACTTGTGAGTGATATGCGAGTGACATGCAAATGACACACTAGTGGCATGTGAATGACATGATGTGTCAGATTAGTGACATGGGAATGACATGATTTTTGACAGGTGAGTGACATGTTTTTGACAGGTGAGTGACATGTGAATGACTAAAACAACTCTGAAGTTTAATCTTACTTCTAAAGCTACCAAAGATGTTAATCAATGGAAATGAATGAATGAAAAAGCATTTATTAAGACCTCATTATGTGACAGTGTTGGAAAAATTATGAGAAGATTAACACTAATTCATTGCTGGTGAAGTTTTGAATCAGTCCAACCACTCAGAATCAAATAGGAATTATTCTAAAAAAGTTACTAAACTGTTGTGATTCCTGAACAGCCAACTATTGCTAGAAAAACCCTGCCCCCAGCCCCTAACTAAAAAACCTCAGTTTGCATAAGAAAATCAGACTTAGTTCCTGCTGTTTGGCATTCAGCAGGTGTCCTTGGCCTCTCTCCCCCGTCCCGCCCCCCCCGGCCCGGGACTGTTCTGGGAGTATGGAGTATGGCCAAGGGAAGGGCCTGATGCTTAGAAATCTCTGTTTCTTTCCTGAGCAGGCTGAGAGACGTCTCTATCTTGTGTCAACAAACCCAGCTGGAGTGACCCTTGGTCTGTCTATGGCCTTGAAGGATGAAGGCTTCAGCCCCAGACATTCTCTTGAATTCCTTATCCTTATCTTATGCTGTGGGATGCAAATGGCAAATTGAACAGAGAGATCCTGGGTTGTAATTCAGTTGACACTTTGTCAGCAGTATGATATGCTGTACTTGCAGTCTGTTTAAGAGGTTCCTCTTCATGTATCATGATCACAAAGGTGGAAGAGGCTTGCCAAGCCTGCTAAAATAACATATACAAGTTTCAAGAGATAATTAACCACTGTTCCTTGATCTACTGTATAAATTTCACTTCTCCACCCCAAACTCTTGGTCATTTTGATTTGGGTTGAACCCTGAATGGCCGCCAGCTAATAAATTCTCCATTTAAAACTTATACTCTGTGGAGTGTCTCACTTGCTCTCGGTATAACACTGTCACACCTTTCAATTCAGAGATCTCACATCATCATAATATCATGTGACACTAGATTATATCATACTCTCTAATAGGCCATGTAGCCAAATGAGCTCAAAGCCAACAAAAAGGTTACACATTTTTGAAAATAGCACTTTTTGCGTTAGAAAAAAAAATAAGCCTCAAAATTGTGGACAAAAGAATGTCCACTAACTGGGGAATGTTGGAAAAAATTATTATCTGTGAATGTAATATCATTAGGGTCTTAAAAACAAAATGATTGAGAAAGATTGAGAAACATGAAAACTTTTATAAAGTGACATAGAATAACGTATGCAGAATCAGGTTACAGCATTCACAATGATTGTAATAAAGTAGACAAAAATAATACTGAAAGAGAGCTGAACTCTGGCTCATTGTAACAACTGATCTTAGTACAGGGAATGGATGAATAAGCACACTTCCCTTCTCTTGGTAGAGCAGTGGTGAACTCCAATGCTAACTACACTGTCTCCATGTAAAGTGGTTTTGCTTAACTGTTTGTTTCAGTGCATAGGCATGTTTGTAGGCAGTATGGAAACATGGAGTAGATGGAGATTTAAGATAAGTATAAATGATAGAAGGGGGCAATCTTCTGGAGAAGTCATGATAGAATGTAGTCACTTTTCTATGTAGAGACTATAGCTTTGATGAGAAGGGCCACCTTCTCATATGAGAGATGGGGGTGAAGAAAGGGATCATGGTATAAGGCATCTGGGTGATGTGAGATGAGAAGGGAACAAAAGGAAGCTCTTTTTGAATAAGAAAAGCATTCTAGTCATTGGGGACAATCCATACAAAGACACAATGATAGGAGATGGAGGGTCATATGCAGGAGCTATAAGCAGGCCAGGGCAGCTGGAATATAGAGTGTGTGGAGGGGGAGTGAGGTATAAAGTTGGAAAAGTAGGAAGGGATTAGTTTTTGATGTGCTTTCAATGCCAAAAAGAGTAGTTTATATTTAATCCTGAGATAGAGTCAGTGGAACCCTTTGGTGGAGGAAGATGAGGTGAGGGAAGTGGGTAGGAACACAGTCACAGGAACACACTTTAGATAAATCACCTTGGCAACTGTAGTGGGAATAAGATTGCTGTCTTAAATAACTGACTCAATTTTGTATTAGGCCACCATTTTTTGATGAAATATTTTGATGTTTGTTTTTCAATATTTAGAGAAGTGCACATGTAGTGTACTATTAGTAAACAGCCCACCTCATTCCACATACTTGGCTGCTTATAGTCATTCTGAGCCTTGGGCTTGATATTATATTCACGTCCCTCTTTCCTCTCACAGCAAATCTCTCTAATCAGGGCAAGTTAAGCTATGCTTTTTATAATGATGCTCTGTCTCCAATCTGAGACTATAGTCAATACTCACATGTAATCCTTAACAACAATCCTCCTAAACTTATGATTGTTGGAACTTGCTTTTTTAAAGTTAGACCTTATGGTATTGTAAGTGATATTATTTTAACTCAGATTCAAGAAATGGTCCATGATGCCAGTAAAATATAGGGTTGACATGTACGAACTTCAGGTGGAGTTCTTATAAGAAAGTAGGGAGAACAATTCTTGACATGGGCTGTGGTAGTATTTACCTAACTCAATTTCCCCAATATAACATTTTCTTTTGTATGAAAAGTTTCCTACCTTGCTGACTAAATACAATTGGCTGCTGGAATTGACATCAAGGTGGATGAGCATTTTTCCCTTACCCTAGCAATGTACCTATTTTCCATTTGTGCTAAATTTCTGTCATCATGCAGGTGGTCAGTATAAACACAATATTAGATGCTGTATCTCACAGACTAATACTCTAGCATATCTGAAGTACCATAATGAGATGCAGATATTAGAATTACAGTCTTTTCTACATCCTAAACTACTGAGTAGATGAGTATTTGGCCTAATCATCTGCCTGTTACTGGTTATATCTTACTGTATAAGATAAGGTCTTTAATGTCTCACAATAGTATGGGGATAATTAGGCAATGATGTAAGGATTTGTGAAACCAGGATATAATTCCATTATTTAGTGAGGTTAATATCATAGACATTTTCTGTTCGGTGTTAAGGAAAAAAACTTCAGAAGAATTCCTTATCTTAAGAAATGAGTGACTTGTGGTCCATCTTATGTTGCCTTAAAGAGATAGCCAGTTTTATTCAGGGTTATTCATTTGAACATGGTTAGTAACTGAAAAAGTTTTATTATAAATCACTTATTCTATATGCACTGTTTCAAAGTTGATTACTCAATGTATTTATACATTCCATCCTAGAATCTTTTGCTACAATCAAATTTAATTTGGCAACTTCTAAATGAATTCATTTTTATATTAGATTCCTTAGCAGAGTCTCATTCCTCTAAAGGAGGAAAGAGTAGCTAAAAGAAAATAATTAGAGTAAATAAATAAATAGCTAGAGTGAAACTTTTGGTTTTGGTGAAAATTTTGTTTAAAAAATAAGATCATATAATTATGTATGCCAAATATTTTTAAATGGGTTTAGAATTTTTGATTTTTCAGTTATTTGAATTTCTTAAATATATCAACATAACAATTTACTAACTTACATCACAAGGAAATTATGCATAACGAATTGAAATTCCTTCACTTTCTGGGACTTGAATCTGAGGTTAAGAATGAAGTACATGATGGGGCAGAGCCAAGATGGTGGCTGGTAAGCAGGGACTAGAGTGAGCTCCATACCGAGTGCCTCCAAAAACCTATAAAAAATGGCTCTGAACCAATTCTAGAATGGCAGAACCCACAGAACAGCAGAGGGAAGTAGGGCTCCAGCCCAAGACAGCCTGGATGGTCTCTGGGTGAAGTGTATTCCACACGGAGCTAGGAGCTGGGAGCTGGGAACGGAGTGGAGCAGAGCCCAGCCTGAGTGGCGTGGAACAACCAAACTTGGAGTCGGGCGGATGGGGCCCTAGCGCCCTGAATATGTGAGCTGCGGCAGTTACCAGACCCCCTCGACGCACAAACACCAAAGACTGCGGAGAAGGTTAGTGGGAAAAGCTGCGGGAGTGGAAGGAGTTCATGGTTCAGCTTCTAGCCCTGGGGGCAGCGGAGGTGGGGCAGCTACAGTTGCTGCTGCTTCCGGCCCCAGGCCCACCTGGTGGGAGGAATTAAGTGGCGGATCAGAGCAGGAGTGCACAGCCTGCTAAAGATCTAAGCCCAGCCTGGGCTGGGAGTTCTTGGGGAAGGAGGAGTGCTGGTGTGAAAGAGCTGGCACCTCCCCCCCAAATGTGGAACATAGAACTCGTTAGTCTACAAGCAGTCATACCCCACTGAAAAACTCAAGGGTCAAGTTAGTTGGTTGGGAATATGGCCAGGCAGCGAAAGCACACCCACATTCAGTCTCAGACTTTGGATTCTTTCTTTGGTGACAAAGAAGACCAAAACATACAGCCTAAAGAAGACAACAAAGTCATAGAGCCTACAACAAAAGCCTCCAAGAAAAACATGAACTGGCCCCAGGCCATAGAAGAGCTCAAAAAGGATTTGGAAAAGCAAGTTAGAGAAGTAGAGGAAAAATTGGGAAGAGAAATGAGAAGGATGTGAGAAAACCATGAAAAACAAGTCAATGACTTACTAAAGGAGACCCAAAAAAATACTGAAAAATACACTGAAGAAAACAACACCTTGAAAAACAGACTAACTCAAATGGCAAAAGAGCTCCAAAAAGTCAATGAGGAGAAGAATGCCTTGAAAGGCAGAATTAGCCAAATGGAAAAGGAGGTCCAAAAGACCACTGAAGAAAATACTACTTTAAAAATTAGATTGGAGCAAGTGGAAGCTAGTGACTTGATGAGAAATCAGGATATTATAAAACAGAACCAAAGGAATGAAAAAATGGAAGACAATGTGAAATATCTCCTTGGAAAAACCACTGACCTAGAAAATAGATCCAGGAGAGATAATTTAAAAATTATTGGACTACATGAAAGCCACGATCAAAAAAAGAGCCTAGATACCATCTTTCAAGAAATTATCAAGGAGAACTGCCCTGATATTCTAGAGCCACATGGCAAAATAGAAATTGAAAGAATCCATCAATCGCCGCCTCAAATAGATCCCAAAAAGAAATCTCCTAGGAATATTGTTGCCGAATTCCTGAGCTCCCAGATCAAGGAGAAAATACTGCAAGCAGCCAGAAAGAAACAATTTGAGTATTATGGAAACCCAATCAGAATAACCCAAGATCTGGCAGCTTCTACATTAAGAGATCGAAGGGCTTGGAATGGGATATTCCGGAGGTCAATGGAGCTAGGATTAAAACCTAGAATCACCTACCCAGCAAAACAGAGTATCATGTTCCAAGGCAAAATATGGATTTTCAATAAAATAGAGGACTTTCCAGCTTTCTCAGTGAAAAGACCAGAACTGAATAGAAAATGTGACTTTCAAACACAAGAATCAAGAGAAGCATGAAAAGGTCATCAAGAAACAGAAATTGCAAGGGACTTGCTAAAGTTGAACTGTTTTGTTTACATTCCTACATGGAAAGATGATGTGTATGATTCATGAGACCTCAGTATTAGGGTAGTTGAAGGTAATATGCATATATATATATATATATGTTTATGTATATATATAAGTGAATGTGTATGTATGTATATATCTATGTGTATATGTATGTATGTGTGTATATATATGTGTGTGTTTATATTTATATATATATATGTGTGTGTGTGTGTGTGTGTGTGTAAAAGAGAGAGAGCAGACACAGGGTGAGTTGAAGATGAAGGGAAGATATCTAAAAGAAATAAAATCAAATTAAGGGATGAGAGAGCAACATACTGAGAGAGGGAGATAGGGAGAGATAGAATGGGGTGGATTATCTCGCATAAAGGTGGCAAGAGGAAGCAGTTCTGTGGGAGGAGGGGAGAGGGCAGGTGAGGGGGGAATGAGTAAATCTTGCTCTCATCAGATTTGGCCTGAGGAGGGAATACCATATATACTCAGTTGGGTATCTTACCCCACAGGAAAGAAGAGGGAGGAAGATAAAAAAAAAAATAAAATGGGGGGGGATGATGGAGGGGAGGGCAGATGGGGGTGGAGGTAATCAAAACAAACACTTTGGAAAGGGGACATGGTCAAGGGAGAAAATTCAATAAAGCGGGATGGGTTGGGAAGGAGCAAAATGTAGTTAGCCTTTCACAACATGAGTATTGTGGAAGGGTTATACATAATGATACACGTGTGGCCTAGGTTGAATTGCTCGACTTCTTAGGGAGGGTGGGTGGGAAGGGAAGAGGGGAGAGAATTTGGAACTCAATGTTTTTAAAACAGATATTCAAAAACAAAAAAAAAAAGTTTTTGCATGCAACGAAAAAATAAGATACACAGGCAATGGGGCATAGAAATTTATCTTGCCCTACAAGAAAGGAAGGGAAAGGGGGATGAAAGGGGAGGGGGGTGATAGAGGGGAGGGCTGACTGGGGAACAGGGCAACCAGAATATATGCCATCTTGGAGTGGGGGGAAGGGTAGAAAAGGGGAGAAAATTTGCAATTCAAACTGTTGTGAAAATCAATGTTGAAAACTAAATATGTTAAATAAATAAATTTAAATTAAAAAAAAAAAGAATGAAGTAGATGAACACCAGAAGTTAAATGGTGAAATCAATGCCAAAATAAAAGGTACTTTTTAGCCTACACAACAATATTGGCAAATATCAAAATCATAACCCAAAAGTCTCATTCTACAAGTGATATCCTCATAAATCCTTTTAGATTCTAGCTCCAACCTATTGCTGGTAGTTCCCAAGTATCAGCAAGGAATATGGAAACAATGTAAATTCTCTGGTCAAAAGGTTCCTAATTTCATGTTTCTATTAGAGCTATAAGGCTTGAACTAGCTAGGATGTATAAATTGGCTGTCTCTTAACTTGATAAAAAGCATTTCGCTAAAATCACCAATAATCATTATAGGTAATGAGGATAAGTGAGAAAGCCTCCCCAGTAAGATCAGGTATGAAACAAGGATACCCACTTTCCCCAATATTATTCAATATTGTATTGGAAAACCTACATTGGATTACATGCTGTCTTGGGGGGCGAGGGGAAGAAGAGGGAGGGAGAGAAATTTTGGAAACCCAAAACCTGTGGAACTGAATGTTGTAAACTAAACTTAAAAAACAAAATTTAAAAAGTAATAAGAGAAGAACAATAAATAGAAGAATCAGAAGAGGGAATGAGGTGATAAAATATCTCTTTTTGTAGATGACATGATGATATATTTGGAAAATCCCAAAGACTCAACTATAAAGTTAGTTTATAAATAGCTGCACCATTATGCTCTGTAATGCTTGTCAAAGGGAACCTCCCCCAGTGGCTCCTATCAATGTATCAGTCTTTCTACCTCTTCCCCTTATACTGGTTCCAATCATAAGCCCTATAGTTAAACAAATAAATAAATAAGCCCTAGATGGAGCATTTGTCATATCAGTTAGTGATTCCTTGAGGAGACTGTGTCTCTCAAGTGAATAAAAGGGAAAAATGACAGTCTCTGAAGGTCAAGGCTGATTGGTGAGGTTGCTTTTTGTCCTCAAGGAATAATTTTGGGTGGAACCCCACCCAACTGGGAGACTTAATTTCTGTTTAGAATATAAATAAAGTCCACTCTAGGTGTGCCCTTACCCAGAGGGAAAGAACCTCTTTCCTTGATTTCCTCCATTAGAATTTAAAGTGATCAAGCTCAAGAAGGAGAAAACCAGTTATAGGGGTCTGGATGGAAATGGCTCCCCATGCCCAGATTACTGGAGGCAGCTAGATCTCATGATAAAGCCATGTTCTCAGTAGGAGAAGCTGAAGACTTTAAGCCTGCCTCCTCATTAAATTTCTACCAATACAGGCCGACTTTCACTTGTCAGTCACAATTCCTTTCAGAAAGTATTTAAGGCATCTCAGAAAGACCAAAGTCATGTGATGCATTCTGGGTTATCACCAGTTGTCTTGATCTTTGTCTTGTCACTGGACTCCAATGACTAGAGGTGAGAGTGAGGTTGATGACTTCACATAGATCTGCCTCATTCAAATCCTATTCATGCACAAGTCAAGACATTATGCTCATGGTGTTATTGGTTCTCTTTAAGAATGAAGACAAACAAAAACAAATGTGTCCTTAAAGAACTGATAAACAAATGGGAAACCCCCCCACACACCTCCCCCACCCACCTATCCTGTTCTCAACTCCACCTACCCTGTTGCCAAGTTAAGGCAGAGCACAAATGGGAGATTTGATTAAAAACCTTGTCATTAACTTATGTTATCAAATATCAATAAAAATAATTGGCTAACAAATTAGGCCACTAGTCACTAATTAGAACACATGTTTAGCTAACTAACATCCACAACAATAACTATAAGTAATTCATTTGAGCTCCCCACCCGCACTGATTCTTCAGCTGGATTCTGGGGGAGAGAGGAATACTGACTTCTGAATTCTCCATTCCATTCTTTGCTTCCTGTACTTGAGACTCAAGCATTCTCCATGTTTCCTTGAGAGCACTGCTGATTGACTGATAGAAATTTGGTAATTTGCCAGACAACCAGATGGAGACATCTGGATTCTGAGTGGATAGAGGGGGAGCTTTCCCATTGAGTATGAGTATGACACATGCTTACTGGGGAAGACCTAGAAATTCAGTTGGCAATTTGTTTCTATTGGGATTAATGTGAGATATATATATATGTGTGTGTGTGTGTGTGTGTGTGTGTGTGTGTATGTACATGTATATATATATAAATATATATATATATACACACATCTACATATACATATATACACACAAACATCTATACACATATTTACACGTGTAGGTATACATATATACACAATATATGTGTGTGGACAGAGAGAGAATGCATATTGATATATAAACACACATATGTACATACATGTGTATATATAGTAAACAATGTGAATTTAAAACTTGCATCCTCTTGATTAATGCAGTTTGATTATTAAAATTCAAAAGTGTAAATCAAATTAGTATTTCTATTGCACTAGTCAGCATAGATAAAGGTAAATATAATTTGTGCATGCAATAAACTTTACAGCAGTTGAGTGGAGGCTGGACTGGAGTGGGAATGACCTGAGGCAGGGAGACAAGACAGAGGGTTATTTCAGTAGTCCAAGCGAGCAGTGATTAGGGCTTAAAATAGCATTGTGAATTGAATGTATGAGGAGAGAGAAAAAATACAATAAAGGCAAAAACACTATATTGAATGGATTGGATATGTGGGTGGATGAGATTGAGGAAGCCCAGATGACACAAACTTGTGACCCTGAATGACTAGGAGGATGATGGTGTCCTCAAAAATGATAGAGAAGTTTGAGAAAAGAGAGGATTTGGGGTAGAGGGGATAAGGTTTTATTTTTGACATACTGAGTTTTAGGTCCATCCAATACAGGATATCAAATTTGAGATTTTTAAGAAACAGATAGAGAGGTATGACTATAGGTCAAGAGTAAGACTAGGCTTAGACAGATAGATCTTGGAATCATCAGCATAAGATGGCAAATGAAAGATGAAAGCTTATGAGATCACTAGATGAAACATTATTGAATGAAAAATGAAGAGAGTCCACCACAGAGCCCTGTCCAGGAAAGATCCAGGAGAGGAGACTTGGAAGGAGTGGTCAGAGAGCTAGGAGAACCAGGAAAGAGTAGTGTTATAGAAACCTAGAGAGAAAAGGGTCTTAAGGAGAAAAGAAAGATCAATAGTTGCAGAGAAGTTAAGGAAGAGGTTTAAAAAGGACATTAATTTGGGCAATCAAGATACTATTGGTAATTTTGTAGAGAGCAATTTTGGTTGAATGATGAAATTGGAAGTCAGATTATAAATAGTTAAAAAGAGACTGAAAGGAAAGGAAGTGGAAGAACCTATTGGAGACAATGTTCTCAAGAAATTTAACTATAAAGGGGTGAAGAAATATAGAGTCATAGCTAATAGAAATGAATGGATCAAGAGAGAATTTTTGAGGATAGGTGAAGCATAGGCATGTTTGTAGGCAGTATGGAAACATGGAGTAGATGGAGATTTAAGATAAGTACAAATGATAGAAGGGGGCAATCTTCTGGAGAAGTCATGATAGAATGTAATCACTTTTCTATGTAGAGACTATCACTTTGATGAGAAGGGCCACCTTCTCATATGAGAGATGGGGGTGAAGAAAGGGATCATGGTATAAGGCATCTGGGTGATGTGAGATGAGAAGGGAACAAAAGGAAGCTCTTTTTGAATGACTTCAATTTTTCAGTAAAATATGAAGCAAAGTTCTCAGCTGAGAGGGTGAGGGGAAAGGGTAGTCACAGGGGGATTGAGGAGGGATTAAAAAGGTGTGAAACAGCTGCTATTGTGAATGGGATAGTGAGATAACTAGGGAATTATAAAAAGACGGCCTTCTTATACTGAGTATTCAGTTGAGTTTACTAATACAAGTTTGTAGTAGACCCAGTCAACACAATTTCATGATTTTCTTCAGCTTCATTCAGCAGGATGTGTGTAGGAGAGTGGGTGATGGGAATGGTTCAAGGCAAAACCTTATCAGGAAACCACTGGTAATATCATAAAGGGACAAGGAATTCAAGAAAAGAGGACAATGAAGAGTTGAATTTGTTTACAAAGAGATCAATTTTGGAAAGGGAAGGGAAAGTGGTTAGTGTAAGCATAATGGCCTAGAAAAGAACTCAAGAGCTGAAGGGTTGGATGTCATGGTAAAGATAAAAAAACAGTTTAGTTTTTCAAGGCAGAGAGAGAGATGGAATGATGATAGATTGTGATCAGACAAGGAAATTTCAGAGTTCATGAACATGGAAATGGTGCACTTATGGGTGATGGTACAAGCAAGGACATTACTATCTTTATGAATAGCTGAGGGTGGTTGAAGAAGTAGGGACATGGAATGTGTAAGGGGAACAACTACAGGGTTGGTATGTTTCAGACTGTACTTACTATAGGTTGATTCCTCTAGTAGGAGGGAAGGGTTTGAGAAAGAAAGAAAGGTACTAGATTCCTTGAGAAAAAAAGGGAATGTTCTGGAGGTCAATAGACAGTAGTTACTAGAATTTTGGAACCAGCTACCAGAATTTGGGTAGTAAATGTGGATTAAGTGAACTTTAAGGAAGAGGTTATCAAGTGAGAGTGACAGAAGTAGAAACTGGAAATTGCAGTGGGGAGCAAAGAGTATTCCAACAGCTCTACTTTGACCAGTAAGTTGGGGACAGAGGAATGAGTGCAAGTATAAACAGCTCTGGAAAGGGAAACCAGAATGCTATGTTATCAGAAAGGAGTCAGATCTTAGTGAGAGTCACAAGATGGAAAGAATAGGAAAGGAAAATATTTAAGATGAACAGAAGTTTATTACCTATGGAGCACAGTAAAAGGGGTTTGTATTTTTGAAGTGGGACACTGGGAGTCAGTTAGTTTGAAGGGAATGAGAATAAAAGATTGGGCAGAGGAGAGAGAGAGAAAATAAAGTTTAAAGTAAGATAGCCAGGGGTTAAGAATCACTGGAATGTGGAGAGTACAACCAGACAGCAGTTGTTTTATAATCAAGGAATGAGTATAAGTAGGTTTGGTATAATATAGGTGAGATCAAATTATACAAATGAAAATTAGAAGTCAAAATAACAATGGAGTAGAAATAAAAAAAATTATAGGAACTTAATATGAAAAATTATATGGCAGATATTTTCAAATGGAACTTATAAAAATATAAAATACCTAAATTAGCAGAATATGAAATAGAAATTAAAAATTAGCTAACCTTAGGAAGTGAAATTGAACAAGCCATAAAAGAATTACTAAAGGGGAAAAAGAAACCTCTTCTCCAGATGGATCACACATGGATTCTATCATATATTTAAGAATGATTAATACGTATGCTGCACAGATCATACTGAAAAATTTACAAAGGGGACACTCTGCCAAACTCCTTTGATGAAATAAAAATGTTCTAATAGTGAAACTAGAGAATAGTAAAGCAAAGTAGCTTTTAAACAATCTCACTAATGAATTATGATGTAAAATGAATTAAATCCTAGAAAAAAATCTACAAGCAATATATTTTAAAAATGCACTATGATCAAGTTAAACTTATAACATGGATGGAATGATTGCTCACCATATTAAAACAATTAACAACATTAAAAAGAAAAACATTCCACATGATTATATCGATAGATGGAGGAAAAAACATCTTTGAAAATATAATACTCATATATGCTTTGAAAACATAATAAAGTATAAGTATGGAAGGAATATTTTAGTATGACTATTTTTTTTACAACTAAAACAAAGATTAAAATTATTTGCAATGGGGGAACACTAGAAGTTTTCTTAACGAATATAGGAGTAAAGTGGGAAGCTGGGCTGGAGCATACTAGCAGAGCAGGCCTCATGGGACTGAATCACTGGCTGTGGCAGTTTTCAGGCTTCTAAACCCACAAATACTAAAGACATTGTAAAAGGTCATAGGGAAAACTCTGTAAGACCTGGGTGAGAGAAGAGAGGGGTCAGGCCCCAGCAGCCAGGCAGTGGAGATGGCAGCAGCAATGGCAGTAGCAGCAGCAGCACGGTGGCTGTTTCCAGAGCTCTGTGCCCATAGAAAGTGGGAGGATCAAGTGTCTGATCAGAGCAGCAGTACAGGAATCTCTTTGTTGGCACTGAGGCAGGATTTTCTTTCTTTCCCCTGCTTGGATCCTGGTCACGGCCTTGGCTACCGGTCCTGGGGTAAGAAAGAGTGCTAGTGGGGCAGAGCTAGTGGTGGCTGTGGAGAGAGAATCCTCATTGCAGTTACAGGGCAGAAAAGCATGCTTGAGGTCACTTACAGACCAGAGCAAAGTCCAGGAGAGGAGTAAACACCTGTCCTTGGATCATACCACCTCAGAAGAACTGAAAACTTACAGTTGCCTAGAAGCAGATCTGAAAACAGCAGCACAAAACTTCTGAAGCTTGAGACAGAGCATTCTCCACTCTAGAAGCAGAGTCATAGCTTGACAAAGAGCCCAAAAGTCAAGTAATTGGATGGGAAAATGAGCAGACAGCATAAAAATACTCAGACTGTAGAATCTTACTTTGGTGACAAAGAAGATCAAAACATACAACCAGAAGAAGACAATAAAGTCAAAGACTCTACATCAAAAGCTACCAAGAAAAATATGAATTGGTTGCAGGCCATGAAAGAGCTCAAAAGGGATATTGAAAATCAGAGAAATAGAGGAAAAATTGGGAAAAGAAATGAAAGTGATGCAAGAAAATCATGAAAAATGAGTCAACATCTTGCTCCCTGATATTCTAGAACCAGAGGGTAAAATAGAAATTCAAAGAATTCACTGATCACCTCTTGAAAAAGATCCCAAAAGGAAAACTCCTAGGAATATTGTAGCCAAATTCCAGAGTTCCCAGGTCAAGGATAAAATATTTCTAGCAGCCAGAATGAAACAATTCAAGTATTGTGGATATTCTGGAGGTCAAAGGACATAGGATTAAAACCAAAATCACTTGCCCAGCAAAACTGAGTATAATACTTCATGGGGAAAAAAATGGATATTCAATGAAATAGAGGACTTTCAAGCATTCTTGATGAAAAGACCAGAGCTGAATAGAAAATTTGACTTTCCAATACAAGAATCAAGAGAAGTATGAAAAGGTAAACAGGAAAGAGAAATCACAAGGTACCTATTAAAGTTGAACTGTTTCCATTCCTACATGGAAATATGATATTTGTAACTCATGAGACCTTTCTCAGCATTAGGGTAGTTGAAGGGAATATACATATATATAGACAGAGGGCACAGAGTGAATTGAATATGAAGGGATGATATCTAAAAAATAAAATTAAGGGGTGAGGGAGGAGGGGATAACACACACATTTAATTGGGTATCTTACCTTACAGGAAAGCAGGGGGGAAAGAGATAAGGTGGGGGGGATGATAGAAGGGAAGGCAGATTGGGGAAGGGACTAATCAAAAGCAAAGACTTTTGTAAAGGGACAAGGTCAAAGGAGAAAATAGAATAAATGAATAAATGGGGGTGGGATAGGATGGAGGGAAATATAGTTAATCTTTCACATCATGACTATTGTGGAAGTGTTTTGCATAATTAAACATGTATAACCTATATTGAATTGATTGCCTTCTCAATGAGGGTGGGTGGGGAGGGAAGAAGGGAAAGAATTTGGAACTCAAAGTTTTAAAAACAAATGTTAAAAAATTGTCTTTACATACAACTGCAAAATAAGATTTACAAGCAATGGGGTATAGAAGTCTATCTTGCCCTACAGGAAAGTAAGGAAGAAAGGGATGGGGGCGGGGCATGATAGAAGGGAGGGTAGACTGGATGAAAGGGTAATAAGAATGCATGCTATCTTAGGGTGGGGGAGGGGGAGATATGAGGAGAAAAATTGCAACTCAAAATCTTGTGGAAATGAATGTTGAAAACTAAAAATAAATTAATTAATCTTAAAAAAGAAAAAAAAATCTTCCCACGTTCCTCTGAATATATCATATTCATAATTTATTTTTTTAAAAAACTTCCATTTGATTTTTCAAATTATTAAATGTAACCTTGGCTTGTGTTCAAAAGGCAGATTTGAAAAACATGGCCCCAATGCATAGTAATTCCTAGTAATCAGAAGAGCAGTTATGCTCCTAGCCTCTCCCTCCCTCCCTCCCTCCCTCCCTCCTTCTCTCTCTCTCTCTCTCTCTCTCTCTCTCTCTCTCTCTCTCTCTCTCTTTCTCCACCCCTCTCCCTCTCCCTCTCCACCTCCCCACTGTCATTATACACTCATGATGCAAATAAACATACACCTAGCAACCAAAAGACATTTTCAGCTGCAAGTGTTTATGAGAAATAATATTAATTCTGGCAAACTTATTCTTTAACAGAATCAATTTTAAAAGTACAATTAGGCAGAAATAAGGGTAGGGCAGGGTAAGGCTTGTGTTCCTCTAGGTTGACTTGTCTCTCTCAGAGCTCCAACCTACTAGAACAAGAGCCAATGAGAAACACACAGTCATACCCTTCTCAGCTTGTCCATTTGTATAAAAGCCATTTCTTATGGTCAAAGAATAGAATTATAGATGTGGCAGACACCAGCCACTGCCATAGTCACTTTGCTACAGTAGGTGGCCACTTAACCCTTCCTGTCTTTTCTACTTGAGGGTCTCAGCACTTTTACTATTAATGTCCATGAAAAACCCTACTCAGTAAGGTGGCCACTTCACCCTTCCTGTCTTTTCTACTTGGGAGTCTCAGCACATTTACTATTAATGTCCATGAAAAACCCTACTCAGTAAGATGGCCACTTCACCCTTCCTGTCTTTTCTACTTGAGAGTCTCAGCACATTTACTATTAATGTCTATGAAAAACCCTACTCCTAAACCTACAAAAGATGAACTACAAATCCCAGGGATTTTTGTGGCCAGCTAATATTGTTTTTAAGAGGGAGGGAGGGAGGGAGGGAGGGGGAGAGAGAGAGAGAGAGAGAGAGAGAGAGAGAGAGAGAGAGAGATTGAGCTTTTAGAATGACTATAATATTCAGTTTTAACTACAGAGCTCCAATATGCCTCTATTCCAACAGGCTATCTAACAATGATCATTTTTTTTCCATTTTTGTTAGTATGATAGATTTGAGTTGAAAACTCAGAACTATTTTAATTTGATTTAGGCTAATTGTTAGTGCTTAGGAGAATTTTTCATATAGTTGTTGTTTACATGGATTTCTTCCTTTGAGACCTGCTTATTCATAACCCTTGACCATTTGTATAGTTGAAAGTATGTTTTGTGCTTATAATTTGAGTCACTTCCTCCTATATTTTGTATCTGAGGGCTTTATGATCAAAGTTTGCTGCAATTTTTTCCAAGTTAACTCTTCCCCTTTTAATTTTAACTGTATTGATTTTGTCTGTGCAAATTTTATTGCAAAACTTCATGTGATCTAACTTGCCTGTTTTGTCTATGTTTCTCTCTATGCCATGTCTGTTCATAGACTCTTTATCATCCATAGCTGTCAAAAGTATTTTCCTCTTTGTTCTTGTAATTTGACTATTTTATATCAATTTGGAGTTTATCAGAGTTTATGGTATGAAATTTTGTTCTATGTCTTCAGACAGTAGTCTTTGTCAAAGAGTCATTGATCCATTAACCATGATCTTTAGGTTCAACAATACTATATCAGTATGACCATTTGTTCCTGTATAACATGTGTCTAGTCTGTTCCACTGATCAAAGGTCTAATTGTTTTATCCTGTTCCAAGTAGTTTTAATTTTTGTTGCTTTTTTAGTATAGTTTTAGAACCTTCATTCTCATTTTTGTTTCCCAATATTTCTTTTGATAATTATGAACTTTTGCTCTTCCAGATGACTTTTATTTTTTTCCTATCTCTGAAAAATAAATCTCTGGTAGTTTGATTGTTTGCTGATAAATACAATAAATTATGTAGTATTAACATTTTTATTATATTGCAACATCCTGACCTTAAGTAATTAACATATCTCCACATATTTACATTTGTCATTATTTCTGAGGTGAATACTTTGTAGTTATATTCATATAGCTTCTCTGTGTGTGTTTTAGGCATACTCTTAAGTATTTCATATATTCTGTAATTATATTAAATGGAATTTATGTCTTTTACTGCTGTATTTTGATGGTAGTATATACAAATTCAGATGGTCATTGTGGATTTATTTTATATGTTACAGCTTTGTTAATTTTATCTGTGATTTCTTTTTCTTTTAAATTTTTAAAATTTATTGATTTATTTAATATTTTTAGTTTTCAGCATTGATTTTCACAAGAGTTTGAAATATAAATTTTCTCCCCTTTTCTACCCTCCCCCCAACTCCAAGAGGGGGGAATATATTCTGATTGCCCCATTCCCCAGTCAGCCCTCCCTTCTGTCATTCCACTCCCTCCCATCCCCTTTTTTGCTTACTTTCTTGTAGGGCAAGATAGATTTCTATGCCCCATTGTCTGTGTATCTTATCTCCTAGATGCATGCAAAAACTTTTTTTTTGAACATCTGCTTCTAAAACTTTGAGTTCCAAATTCTCCCCACTCTTCCCTCATCACCCACCCTGCTTAAGAAGGCAAGCAATTCAACACAGGCCACATGTGTATTGTTATGTAAAACCCTTCCACAATACTCATGTTGTGAAAGACTAACTATATTTTGCTCCTTCATTCAATTTTCTCCCTTGACCTTGTCCCTTTTTGAAAGTGTTTGCTTTTGATTACCTCCTCCCCCTATCTGCCCTCCCTTCTTTCATCCCCCCTTTTTATCTCCTTCCTCCTTCTTTCCTATTGGGTAAGATACTCAATTGAGTGTGTATGGTATTCCCTCCTCAGGCCAAATCTGATGAGAGCAAGATTCACTTATTCCCCCTAACCTGCCCCCTCTTCCCTTCCTACAGAACTGCTTTTTCTTGACACTTTTATGTGAGATAATTTACCCCATTCTATCTCTCCCTTTCTCCCTCTCTCAATATATTCCTCTTTCATCCCTTAATTTGATTTTATTTTATTAGATATCATCCCTTCGTATTCAACTCACCCTGTGCCCTCTGTCTATATGTATCTATCTATCTATCTATCTATCTATCTATCTATCTATCTATCTATATGTGTGTATATTCCCTTCAGCTACCCTAATACTGAGGTCTCATGAATTATACACATCATCTTTCCATGTAGGAATGTAAAAAAAAACATTCAACTTTAGTAAGTCCCTTAGGATTTCTCTTTCTTGTTTACCTTTTCATGCTTCTCATGATTCTTGGGTTTGAAAGTCAAATTTTCTATTCAGTTCTGGTCTTTTCACTGAGAAAGCTTGAAACTCCTTTATTTTATTGAAAATCAATATTTTGCCTTGGAGCATGATACTCAGTTTTGCAGGGTAGGTGATTCTTGGTTTTAATCCTAGCTCCATTGACCTCTGGAATATCATATTCCAAGCCCTTTGGTTCCTTAATGTAGAAGCTGCTAGCTCTTGTGTTATCCTGATGGTGTTTCCACAATACTCAAATTCTTTCTGGCTACTTGCAATATTTTCTCCATGATCTGGGAGCTCTGGAATTGGGTGACAATATTCCTAGGAGTCTTCTTTTTGGGATCTATTTGAGGAGGCAATCTGTGGATTGTTTCAATTTCTATTTTGCCCTCTGACTCTAGAATATCAGGGCGGTTATCCTTGATAATCTCTTGAAAGATGCTATCTAGTCTCTTTTTTTGATCATGGCTTTCAGGTAGTCAATAATTTTTAAATTCTCTCTCCTGGATCTATTTTCCATGTCAGTGGTTTTTCCAATCAGATATTTCACATTGTCTTCCATTTTTCCATCCCTTTGGTTCTGTTTTATAATATCTTGGTTTCTTATAAAGTCACTAGCTTCCACTCACTCCAATATCATTTTTAAGGTAGTATTTTTTTCAGTGGTCTTTTGGACTTCCTTTTCCATTTGGCTAATTATGCCTTTCAAGGCATTCTTCTCTGCATTGGCTTTTTGGAGCTCTTTTGACATGAGTTAGTCTATTTTTTAAGGTGTTATTTTCTTCAGTATTTTTTGGGTCTCCTTTAGCAAGTCGTTGACTTTTTTTTATGATTTTTTGCATTACTCTCATTTCTCTACTTCTCTAACTTGCTTTTCCAAATCCTCTTTGAGCTCTTCCATGGCCTGAGACCAGTTCATGTTTTTCTTGGAGGTTTTGATGTAGGCTCTTTGACTTTGTTGACTTCTTCTGGCTGTACATTTTGGTCTTCTTTGTCACCAAAGAAAGACTCCAAAGTCTGAGTCTGAATCTGAGTGCATTTTCACTGCCTGGCCATGTTCCCAGCCAGCTACTGGACCCTTGAGTTTTTCATTGAGGTATGACTGCTTGTAGAATAGAGAGTACTTTGTCCCAAGCTTGAGGGGCTGTGCTGTTGTTTTCAGAGCTTTTTCTACACAGCAAGCTCTGCCACATCAGCGCTCCTCCTCCCCCAAGAACTGCCAACCCGAACCGCAACTCAGATCTGAGCCAGCTCTTCACTTCTGCTCTGATCCACCACTTAATTCCTCCCACCAGGAGGGCCTGGGGCTGGAAGCAACTGCAGGTGTAGTTCTGTAGCTGCACAACCTTGGTCAAAGGAGGGAATAGAATAAATGTGGGGCAGGATGGGCTGGAGAGAAATATTATTAGTCTTTCAGAACAGGACTATTATGGAAGTGTTTTGCATGACTACACATGTATAACCTTTATCAAATTTCTTGGCTTCTCAATGAGGGTGGACGGGGAGGGACCGAGAGAATGTGGAAATCAAAGTTTTAAATATAATGTTAAAAACTGTTTTTACATGCAACCAGGAAATAAGATATAGAGGCAATTGGGTATAGAAATCTATCTTGCCCTACAGGAAAACAGAAGGGAAATGGATAAGAGAAGAGAAAGCAGGGGTGGGGGTTGATAGAAGAGAGGGAAGAGTGGGAGAAGGAGTAATCAGAATTCACACTGTCTTAGGGTGGGGGGAGGAGAGGCATGGAGAGAAAATTTGGAACTCAAAATCTTGTAGAAATGAATGTTGAAAACTAAAAATAAATCAATCAATAAATAGAAAAACAATAGTTTTGTTTCCTCTTTGCTTATGTGAATGTAACTCATAACTCAAAACCCATTTGTATAACATTCGGTTCATTGGTAGAGAGTGAATATTCAATGGCCATGCCTGTTTAAGGGTCATTGTTGCACTAGACAAGACACATCTTGGTCTTTCAGCTTCCAGCTTGGGAAAGAAGATGCAAGATTCCAGACAATCTTCATTTTCCTGAGGAGAAAGATACTGGGACAAAGACAATATTTTAAAAAGCAGCACCTTTGATGAAATCCTAATAAAGATAGGCCCTACAGCAGGCCCACTGCCCCTACTTAGCCACTGATTCCCACCCCCCCACACACACACACACAATGTCCTAACTTCTTTATATATGCCTCACTTCTCACTAGTATAACAGGTGTGTCTATGTGATAGGATCCCAGCCACTGCCTCTAGCTATCCACTGCCCCCAGACCCATTCTTCATATTTCCCACAGAAACATCATGTGTGTCAGACAGGCCAATACTCAGCCAATCAGAAAGCAGCACCACCAGGATGCTCAAGCAGGATGTGAACCCCCAAACAATAGAAGGAAATTTCCTTAAGTAGTAATAGTAATCTGCTCAGTAATCATAAAGAACTGACTTAGAGTGAAATTATGATGTAGAAAGGCTTATTATAATATCATTATTACACATACATACTCTCCCAAATGGGCTTTTCTATATGCATTGTGGGTAATTGCATTCACAGTTCCACTGTGGCTGGGACCCCTCGCCTATTACTTAATCCCTTAACAAACCCCTCCTGCCTTTTTAATATTCATAATTTTTGTTATACAATTGCATCTTTACTCTATAAAAATCCGTCTTGCTTTCTCTGAAGTTGCTGGTTCATGAGAAACATCAATCTCAATAAATGCCTATACTTAGATTAGAGGTGATCTGACTCTGAATTCTTTGAGACAGTTCCACCACACTAGATCATGAAACTGCAACACCTTGATCATGTCCCTACCTCTAGCTTGCTTCACTAGAGACTTCAGTTAATTTCACCTTTGTGGATATCTGGAACTCTCTTTGGTTTACCTAAGATATATTGATACCAGTAGAAGAGATGCTTCTTTAATGGTATTAACTTATTTATGTCCGTATGCCTTCTCTGATTTCTGTTTCCTATGAACTTGGTTAAATCAACTTATTGACTATGTATGTTCATTGTGGAACCAGCATTTGGTGGGAAGGAAGTCAAACCTTACTTACATAGCTTGGGGGAATTCCTTTGATAGACATTTAATTTGAACCTAAAATTTATGTCCCCTAGCCTAAAAATATATAATTGGAACAGGTAGTTATAAATACCCTTTTTTTTTTACAAGAACAGAGTGACCAGCCTTTGGCTCCAACTTTTTTCTTCCCCTTATGGTAGGAATCAAAGTCTCCCTTGGAGAAAGGTGGACAGTAAAGACACCAGAGATGCCTGTTCATGCCATGCTATGAGACACATCTAGACAGATTGAAGTAGACCAGCATAGCCTATAGGCGCAGCACAAATACACACACACACACACATGCAAAACCCCCTTATACTTATTCTTTCAATTTATTTTTTTTGCCTTATACATAGAATTTATAACATTAAGTCAAATAATTGTGTCAATAATGGACATACTTTATCCTTTATCTTACTAGAAAGGCTTGTATTTTTGTCATCATTATTTAAAATGTAGGTCCTCAGCTTAAGAGGCCATTTACCATATTAGGGAAAGATCCATTTATTCCTATAATTTAATGCTTTTAACAAAAATAGATAATGTATTTTGTTAAAAAAAATTTTGTTTTCTAATCTTTGAAAATAGTTTGTGAAAATGTTAGAATTAACTTGCTTTGGATACTTAATACTATTTGTGGGTAAATTCTTCTGGTTTTGGCCTCCCTACTCCTTTTGTGGGAGACTATGGCTTGCACAATTTTTTGTGAGATTAGATTATTTAAATTCTATACTTGTCATTCTGTTAATCTGGGTGTTTTATGGTTTTTGTAGGTACTAATCTATTCCATTTAAATGGTCAGTTTTGTTGCCATGTAATTGGGCAAATGTGTTCTAATAATTTTCTTTATTTCTCCTTCATTTGTTTGATTTCTAATACAGACAATTTTCTCTTCCTTTGTCACTGTCTTTTTTTCTGTTCCTTTTTTTCTATCTTTCTGAATCTCTGTCTTTTTCTCTCCTTTCTGAGTAGCTAATGGTTTATCTATTTTGTTTTGTTTTAAGCAGTATTTAGTTTAAGCAATTCATTTTTTTCTTTTGGTTGTGTTAATCTCTTCTTTGATTTTTCAGACTATTCTTTTGGTATTTAGTTAACATTTTACAATTTCTTGGTTTTGTATTATTTTTTGGTTCCATACCTATTTCACTGACCTATTGCTTTTCTTTTCCTTCTCTTTTTGTTGATGAAAGTATTTAGAGCTGGGGTTCTCAAATTAAGATCCATAAGAAAAGGAGCCAGGGATAGATTTCAGGGCAGGGAAAATCTGTATATTTGTATCAGGAAAAAAATACATCTTTATTGTTACTAATCTCTTAATGGTATTTAGCATTTCCTTCAATTATTTAAATGAATCTTAATAGAATTTCCTAGGTTTCAGCAGACTGCTAAAGGGATCTATGACATGCAAAAAAAAATTGTTGTTAACCCTGGTTTAGAGGTATAAATTTTCTCCTTAGGACTACTGCTACAGCCCAAAAGTTTTGGCATGCTTTCTCATTGTTCTCATTTTCTTTGAGGAAATTTTCTATTATTTCAGTGTCCTTTGATGCAAGAATTGTTTAGGATTAAGTTATATAGTCTCCAATTACTTTTGAATCCTTTATTGGAAAGACTGAGAATACAATTTTTCCAAACTGATTTCCAGAATATTTGGGACAATTCATCGCTGGCTTCCTTTCAGGCCCCTCTCCAGTGAAGAAGCATCTAGGAGTTACCTGCTCATTTCCTACTTCAGGGGGAATCTGCCTCAGCACCATCTCTCAGAACCTGATATTATCTGGGGACAGGACCTATTCCATTTCCAGCTCCTGGAGGAAAGGAAGGCATCCCAGACTCTTGACAAACATCCTATACTTCTACCTGCTCCTGCCTGCCCTGAGACTCTTTCATCAATTACATCTTGTTAAATCCCAGCCTTGTATAAGTCACTAGCAAAATTTTGTAATTTTTTTCCAGCTTTGCTCCTTTTCGTATTCTGCTGACCAGAGCTGGAGAAAATCACAAAACTATACTGATGGAGCCATTTCAACTGGGTCCTCACTGCAGCAAGGGATTCAGTTCCTTCCTAAATGATTTGCAGTCACACTTACTCACCACAGTAGCCATCCCAAACTTTGACTCTCCTTAAGTTGCACTGACATCTTTTCATACAAAGACTTTTCCTCTAATTTTTCTGGAAAAAAAGGTTAAGGTAATTCATCAAAAGTTTCCTTTTCTCTTTTCTTCCATTTGGCCTTTTTCGCACATCTTCCATCACTCTCTTCTACTTTACTCTGCCCTAAATGAAGAGGAAGCCTTTCTCTTTTCAAAGCCAATCTTGTTAAGGATGCCCTCTATTCAATCATCTGCCCCTAACTTCACAAGCAGAATATTTCCATTATCGTCCCTATTTTCTATTATCTTCACTCTCTATATATCTACTGACTCCTTCCTTGTTGCCTAGAAATATGTTCAAGTTTCCCCATCCTTAATAACACCCTAACCTGATCCTATTATCTCTGCTCATTTTTGGTTACATTGCTTCCCCCCTTAAAGGTTAAACTCTTTAAGAAAACCATACACACTAGGTACATCCATTTCTTCTCTCACTCTCTTGGCAACTTTTCTATACCATTCAGAGTGAGGCAATGGAAACAACACTGAATTAAGACTTGAAAGTCACTATCAAAAAATTATTTTATAGAGCCAGAAAAAAATAATAACAAAATTCATCTGGAAGAACAAATGGCCCAGAATATCAAGGGAATTAATGAAAAGAAATGCTAGGGAAGGTGGCCTAGCCACACCAGATCTTACATTGTATTATAAAGCAGAAATCATCAAAACTACTTGGTACTGGCTAAGAAATAAGAGTGGTGGATCAGTGGAATAGGTACAGAACATGCAGTAGTCAATGACTATAGCAATCTACTCTTTGATAAACCCAAAGAGTTCAGTTTCTGGGATAAGAATTCACTATTTAACAAAAACTGCTTGGAAAACTGGAAAATAGTATGGTAGAAGCTGGGTATAGACCAATATTTTACACTGTATACCAAAGTAAAGTGAAAATGGGTACATGATTTAGATATAAAGGCTGATACTCTAAGCAAACTGGGAGAGTAAGGAGTAGTTTATCTTTCAGATTTATGGAGAATGGAAAAATTTATGACCAAACAAGATAAAGAACATCATGAAATGCAAAAGAATAATTTTGATGACAGTAAATTGAAAAAGTTTTTGCACAAAGTCAATGCAACCAAGATTAGGAGGGGAGCAGAAAACTGGGAAAGAATTTTTACAATCAGTGCTCTGATAAAGGCTTAATATTTTTTTTATAAATAACTAGGATAAAAGTATAAATGGCACACATAAATATGAAAATGAGACAAAGCTGGTAAGGATAGACAACATATTAGATAACTGATGTAGGACAGCAAAAGACCTGAGTAATCTATAATGTTGGGCTGAATCCAATAAAAATGAATTCAATGGAGATAAGTAGAAAGTCTTATACCTGAGGTAAAATCAACCTCACAAGGAAAAAAATGGAAGAGGAACAACTGCCTAGATAGTAATTTGTCTGAAAAAGAGCTGGGGGTTGTAGTGGATTGCAAGCTCCATCTGAGTGCAGTATGATATGCAACTCTGTGGCTCAATCAATCAACAAGCATTTATTAGGTGCTTAGTATGTGCCAAACACTGTGCTAAATGTTGAGAATACAAAGAAGAAGGGGGAGCAGTTCTTGTTTTCAAGGAACTCACAGTTTAGCTGGAAAAATAGCATGCAAGCAACTATGTATAAATAAGACATATAAAGGATAAATTGGAGATGATCACTGAGGTAAGACACCAGTATTAAGTGGGAAAACAAAAGGCTTCTACAGAAGGTGGGATTTTAGTTGGGACTTGAAAGAAACCAAGGAATCCAGGACACCAAAATGAGGAGGGAGAGAATTCCAGGCCTGGGGAGCAACCCACAAAAAGGTGATATGTATTATGTTCTTAGACTCCATTAAGAGAATCATATTGTCCAGTATCAATTGGGTAATAGCTAATTCTGGTCAGATGACATCTAGAGTATTGTATTCAGCTTCACATTTTAGAAAAGACATTGATATTCTGGAAAATATACAGAGCACATTGACCAGGATGGGGAAGGGTCTTGAGAATTTGCTGTAAGAAGAACTGTGGAAGGGACTCATATTGTTTAGCATGGAGACATGAAAAGCTGTAGAGCAGGGAAGATGATTTTTGTTTTTTGGTGTTTGAAAGACTAGCATGTGAATGATGTATTTGACTTGTCTTGCTGTAAGAGAAATGATTATTTCTCCTTCATACTAATAATCAATTATTGAATTAGGACCAGGATTTTTTTCAGAAACCTGTAGACTATTCAGTCTCTGAAAGACTTTGCTGATAATGGGATTAAATTAACTTTCTCCTCAATCTCATTCATACCCAATAAACAATTAATTGTCCAGAAATTATGTCTCTTGAACTTTTTAAATGTCACAACTGGACCTCAGAAAACAGAATTAGAAGAGATAGGTATCAACTGAAGAGAGGCAGATTTCAATTCTATGGGAGAAATCCTCTTTAATCCAAAGGGGGATGTAGCGGATTCCCCTAAACTGAAGTTCTTAAAGCAAATCCTGGATGGTCATTTATCAGGTATTGGTTGATTAGATCATCTCAGAGGTCCCTTCTGACCTTCCAATTCTGAAATGCTGTCATTCACATGCAGATTGTCTTAATCTCTCAATCAATCAAGGAAATCTAAGCCACCCTTCTGTTTGGTAATGTTTACAAAACATTGAAATGATAATTAGGAAATCTGGGTCCTAGTCTTTGTCCATGCCTTGGAATCTATTTTCTTTCCCCAACTTTAACACAGCTTTTTTTTTTTCCTATGCCAAATGCATTTTGCACTAAATTAAATTGAATTGAAGGAATGACATTGCATAAGTCATATTATCTCTTCAAGACTCAGTTGCTTGGAGATCAACTGAGAAATCAGAAGTTTGAACTAAAAGCCCATCCTCCTCTAATGCAATTACAACCACTCACTCTCCCTTTTTTCCCAATATCCAAATTGGGCCCTAAAAGTGAATGACAAATAACTAGGCTCTTTCAGGATATTGGGATACAAGACACTATCTTCAATAGGAAAGGATAAAGGCCATTAATAGAGCATTATTAAGTCAGAACATTTTCAATCATTCCAAATTTCAAAAATTAAAAGGGAAGATGAATTAAAACTATCTGTAATCATTTGTGATTTTTTTTTCCATCACAGTGGCATTTTCCATTAAAATGAAAAATAACTACATTAAAATTCATTTCCCATTGAATGTCAAGGCTTGTCTTCTGTGGTTGTTGCTCAACTCAATATTAAGACCATGGCATGATTAAGTTCTGAGATACATGACTTACACACAATAGTGGGGCAAGTATATTAACTTCTTCAGGTCCTTAGTACCATCTTGCAAGACTTTAGTATGGTGGAGTAATGAAGGTCCTGGGAGGAACATAAAATAAGTTAATGAAAAACATTTCTTCAGGGTTTTTGGTATGAGATCCTTTCTAATGCAATTACTGGAATTTAATAGCATATGTCACAACAAATATGACTGATATACATAAAGATACAAAATTAGTCATCTTAAGAAATAGAGTTGCTTGAAAAAATGCTAGGATTTTTAAAAGGGGTGTTAGAAAAATGTTTGCTCCTAGTGATTAGAAACCAATTTAATTTAATTTTTACTTCCTAACTGTGAAGCTATATGTGTGAGTGTACATGTTGGGGCATTAGATAAAGGAATATAAGTTAATTAAGGTACTATTGTGACAACAAGGATATATGATAAGATTGTGTTATTCAGGCAGCAAGAATGAAGAACTTACTAGGAGAGACACAGTACTACAGATATGAAATCGATAGTTTGTTAAGTTTGAGGCAATGTCAAGATAGAAAGTTGTTCAGAACCTTAGACTGTCTCTTATTTACAACTTAAAAACAAGCCAGAACATGCTGAAGACTGATGATAGAGCAAAAATCCTTTGAGGTCCGGGACTCTCTCTTTGTGTCTCCAGTACCTTACAGAATGAATACAACATAGTATGTGCCTGATAAATGCCTATTGCTTGATTGCTCTTAGAAGAAACCAGACTGATGTTATGCTTTAAGCCTAGAAAAATGAGAAATGCTCCCAAACATAAGCAATGAAGGCATTTACTGGATTTGAGATGTTCAAAGGGCAATGAACCTGAGTTTAAGGTGTAAAGCAAAAAACATCCCAGAGCAAAAAGAAAATAAACTACATTCCAGGCCAAGTTTCTGACTCATGTTGGCACTGGCAGAAAGAGACTCTGAGGGAAAAAAAGGAATGTTCCCCACTGATGAGGAGATCATAAGGTCAAATAGCATCCCCTAAATACCAAAGAGATAGGCATGTACCCTTTGTCCTCAAAACTGAGCCTGAATTACTAGACTTCCTTGACTTGCCATGTTGTTAATCTGGTTGAGGTAGGTAAGAGGCACTGGGCACATCTGTATTATTCTGGTGACATTTTCCAGTAAAAGACATAACATTTCATCTCATCCCAACACTGGTATCCCTCTGGCTGAGCTGAGGCTGAGGCTGAGGAGTCTCCGTCTGAGAAAAATGAAGACTTTACACTGCTAAACTGTGATTATACCATCACAGAGCTGTATTATCTCTGCTTCTTAAGGATCCATGATAAATGCATCCTAGAATTATGGTGATAAAATAATAATTCATCATAATAATACCTTACATTCCATATTAGCCAGAGTTAAAAGTTTAAATTCTTCAAATTGGTGCTCAAAGCCCTTAACAATTTAACTCCAAACGGTTTATAAAACATTCTCTTCTTCCTCTGTGAAAGCTTTACAATTCAACCAGTCGGATCAAACTCTTCTCTTGCTTGGGACATATCTGACTCATTCCCTTCTCTAAAACTTTGCTTGTGCTGTTCCTGATGCCTGGAAGAGATTTTTCTTAACCAATAAAGCTAGTAAGTGAGCAACAAATATTTATTAAAGTATTTATTAACTACTTACACATTATTAATCACAGCCACTACCCTAGTTTGAACCCACATCACCTATCACCCAGATTATTGGATTCTTCTCCTACTTGAGCATTCAATGTTTCTCTGCTTCAATCCATCCTCTATTCAGCTACCAAATTATACTCTGCATTTTAGAAAAATCGGCCAACATTCTATTCTCTTTGCAGGACATATCATTGCCTTTGTGTAAGCTATTTCTCATGACTGGAATGTTTCTTTCTCATCTATAACTCTTGGATACCTAATGTTCAAAACTCAAACCAGATGCTACCTCTAAAAAGACATTTCCTGATTCCCCTGTTTTTGTGCTCCCCACCTGCTCCCTGAAATGGCCTTTTAATTTATTTTGTATATTTTTTTCATTTATATACATGCATTTTATCTCCCGATTCTACCCCGCCCCAACCAGTGTCTGCAATAGAATGTAAACTGAATGTAACTAGAATGTAGAAAAAATAGAGATAAATGTAAATAGAATGTAAAAAGATAGAGATTGTTTCATTTCTGCCATTGCATGCCCAGATTCCAATTCTAGCACATGATAAACACCTTAAAAAGGTCTGCTGAATGAATGTTGAGTAATGTTGTCTTTAGAGGAAAAAATCTCTCTCTCTCTCTCTCTCTCTCTCTTTCTCTCAGAATGCATGTTATCAAAAGAGAAAAAAATAGAGAACTAATGATTTGAGCCTGCAATTCTCTTGTTCTTGTTTTTATTTAGCCGTTTTTCAGTTGTGTGACCCTCTGTGACCCTCATTTGGGTTTTCTTGATACTGGAGTGGTTTGCCATTTCCTGTTCCAGTTCATTTTACAAATGAGGAACTGATGTCAACAGGGTTAAGTGAGTTGCCCAGGATCACACAGGTAGTAAGTTTCTCATGCCAGTTTTTACCTCAGGTCTTCTTGGCTTCAGGCCCAGTCTTCTATCCACAGCACCACCTAGCTGCCCAACAAAACAAAACTGAACAACAAAAAATAAACACAAAAGAAGAGAATTTGAAAATCAATAAAGAGAAAAACAAAATTGAAAATGACACTATTCAATGGATAGATAAAACAATGAACTTAAAATAATTTACACATGAAACCTATTAATGACACACTCATTTGAAGAAACAAAATAACAATATTTGAAATTTTACAGCACTTTCAGGTTTTACAAACATTTCACGTTATCTCATTTGATCCTCATGACTACTGGGGGAGGAACTTACAAACATTATATTCACTTTACAAGTAAGGAAATTAAACATAAAGGGCTAAATAATGTGTGTGTGGTCACACAGTAAAAGTCTAAGGAAGGATCAGGTCATCTTAACTCCAAAACTCTATTAATCATGCCTATTCACCAAAATTAAAAGTGGAGAGGCATTTAGAACAAATGGAAAGTAAATAATGAGAAGGATCAAAAGCTACTATTCTTAATTATGGGCCAAAGACAATTAAATAATATCTACAAAAACATAAAACACTCACATGAATGAAATATATAATATATATATATATATATTTAAACTCTAGAGGTAAAGGTATATGTCCTGGACATATTTTGAATCAAATATTCAGATAAAAAATAACCTTTATGCAGCAGAAGCTATTTGCAAAAATAGAGAGATAAGATATCTTAATATGCTAAACTTTTATGAGAAAGACAGGGTTTGGATTCACAAATATCACCGATGTATAGTGATGTAAAAAAATTGAATAAAGTATTAGCAAAGTGGCTAGCGAAATATATAAAAATGTATTCCTTAGTATTACATTAGAATTATGACAGGGATGTAAGAATAATTCAACATTAGATAAACAATGAACATAATAAATTTAATGTGATTATATCAATGGAATGTGTGGGGGGAAGATTTTGATAAACCACACCACTCATTTAGAAGAGAAATACAGAGCTGCGGGGGCATCATGAACCATTTTGTCTAAATCTTTTAGTGGAGACCTCTTAGATGAAGAAACAAAGTGTTACAAATATTTAAATGACTTTGTAAAGTGTGTGTTAAAAAAATGCCAAGAAAGCATGAGAAAAACATATACTTGTAAACAAAATTGTTTATCTAAAATTAAAAAAAAACTTAACCATTTGCAATGGAACACTGTGAGCTTTCCCAGTAGATTCAGAGGTTAAACTTATATGCCCTCTATTTTGACTATAATTTGATATAATTCTAAAAATGCTAGCTATAGCAATGAAAAATTGAAGAAGAATTACAGGAATAAACATTGACAAGGAGTAGTCAAAAATTATCTCTATTTGTAGCTGATATTATGAATTAGAAACCTAAAGAATCTTTGATTTTAGAAAAAACTTCACTAAAGTAACATGATGCAAAAGAGTCCACTAAAATCATTAATATTTTTTATGTTTTCTTAACAAAAGAAAAGTAAATGATAGAAAGAGAAATCTCATTTCAAATCATTACAAAACTATTAAATATTTTGAGTCAACTTATCAAGACAGATATTGGGTTTTTACTAATATATAAACACAACATACACCCATAAGTATAGCAGCCTAGGTAGGGAATAGAGAGCTAGCCTTAGAGGAAGGAAGACCTGGGTTCAACTCCTGGCTGTCGTCCTTAGTTCTCAAAGAGGACCAAAATGACATCACTATGCTAGAGTCAAGTTTCAGTGTGTCTGACTGTGACTGATCAGGCCAATCCAATCTATGAATGCTCTATCACAGGTCAGGCACAAATAGTCAGTGCCAACATGTACTCTAAATTTGCAGATTCTGCATTTCCTTTAAGCTATTTCAGTTTTGCTTTGCTCATAGAGCACAGCACCTTCTCTGATGTGGGCACATCATGCTGAGAGGTCCTGTGGCAGTGTCTCCTGTATCACACAATCAAATCCAAAGTTCTTGAGAGAGACCTTGAGAGTGTCCTTGTGTTGCTTCTTCTGACCACCAAGTGAATGCTTGCCCTATGTGAGTTCTCCATAAAAGTCTTTCTGGCAAGCATAGGTTTTGTATAAAAACAACATGGCCAGCCCATTGGAGTTGTGCTCTCTGAAGCAGAGTTTAATGCTTGGCAGTATAGTTTGAGTAAGGACCTCAGTGCCTGGTACCTTATCCTGCCAGGTGATCTTCAGAATCTTCCTAAGACAATTCAAATGGAAGTGATTCAGTTTCCTGGCATGGCACTGGTGGACTGTCCAGGTTTCACAGGCATGGATCAATGAGATCAGCACAACGGCTCTGTAGACTTTTAATTTGGTAGTCAGCCTCCTTTTTTCCATACTTTCCTCTTGAGCCTCCCAAACACTGGGCTTCCTCTGGCATTGTGTGTGTATCAACCTCATTATCAATGTGTACTTTCCTGGAAAGTACACTACCAAGATTAGTGAACTTATCCATAGCATTCAAAACTTCATTTGCTGTCACCAATGGGTTGTGCGACCCCAGGCAAATCATTGAACCTGTCAGTGTCACAGACAACTCCTCCAAAGCTAAATGGCAGAGAAGTTGGGGACATGAATTTGTAGAGAAATTTTCCCCACTCAAATCTCCTGATGACAATTTAATTACAGGTACAGTTTTTTGTTTTTTTTGTTTTTTTTTTTTTGCTTTTTGGCAGGGCAATCAGGGTTAAGTGACTTGCCCAAGGTCACACAGCTAGTACATGTGTCAAGTGTCTGAGGCCGGATTTGAACTCAGGTCCTCCTGACTTCAGGGCCGGTGCTCTACTCACTGCGCCACCTAGCTGCCCCTAGGTACAGTTTTTTTAAAAAAAAAGAATGTAGAAACAAAATGTATATGTGTATTATTTACTTGTATAAAAACAAAATACTTATAGAAATAAAGACCTAAATATTTGGCAAAATATTAAATGTCCATGGCTGAGAAATGATATAAAAATGATATTACTACCCAAATTAATTTATAGATTTGTCTCTAATAAAACTAACGAATAGTACTTCATAGAATCGAGGCAGCTAGGTGGAACAGTGGATAGAGTGCCAGTCCTGGAGTCAGGAAGATTGCTCTTCTTGAGTTCAAACCTAGCCTCAGACATTATTAGCTATGTGACCTTGGGTGAGTCACTTAATCCTATTTGCTTCAGTTTCCTCACCTGTAAAATGAGCTGGAAAAGGAAATGACAAACCATTCCAGTATCTTTGCCAAAAATCCCCAAATGAGGTCATGAAGAGTTGGACATGGATGAAAATGACTGAACAACAATAACTTTATAGAATTAATTGACATAATATCAAATTTTGTTATGGAGGAAAAAAGGCACAGAGTATTAAGGGAAATGCTAGGGAGATTATCCAACCTCAAATAATATTACTAAACAGTAATCACTAAATTTTTCCAATGGTAGAAAACAAAAAAAGAGAGATAGGTTAATGGCATAGACCAAAAGAACACAATGCAGAAACAAATGTATCCAGCAGCCCTGTATCCCATAAATCCAAAAACACAAACTGCTAAGGGATGTACTGTTTGACAAAAATTTTTGTGAATCCTGGAAAGAAATTTGTGAAATATGCACTTAGACCAGAATTTTATGCAATGTGCTGCAATAAACACCAGAAGGTATAAATGACCTAAGCATTAAAAGTCATACCACACATATATGTACACATGTACACACACACACAATAAAAGAGAATAGAATGCTGTATCTTTCACAACTGAGTATCAAGGGAAGAAGTAATAATGTGATACAATTGAGTAACTTGTTAAAGACAAAATAGACATTTACAACTTCATAAAATTTTAAAGCTTTTATATAATCAAAATAAATGCACTTAGAAAAAGAAAAAAAGATATTGGGTGGAAAGAACATTGTTTATATTAAACATTTCTGACAAATATCTGACATCCAAAAGCTATAACAAATTGAACTGAAGCTATAATTTTAAGAGTCACTCCCCTACAGACAAGTAGACAAAGGCTTTGCTAGAAATTGTTATCAAAAGTTGAAACATGAACCATCAACAGTAATCTAAAATGTTCCACACAATCCAAGAGACACTTCTGAGGTATTACCTTATACACATAAAACTACAAAAGTTGGAAAGGAAAAGAAAATTGAGTGGTGGATGGCCTTTATTAAGACAGGGTCACACTTCAAATTTCTGGTGATACAGTGGATTTCTCTATCTTTTCTGAATAATAATTTGGAATTATGTAACAAATGGCACTGGTGGACTGTCCAGGTTTCACAGGCATGGATCAATGAGATCAGCACAACGGCTCTGTAGACTTTTAATTTGGTAGTCAGCCTCCTTTTTTCCATACTTTCCTCTTGAGCCTCCCAAACACTGGGCTTCCTCTGGCATTGTGTGTGTATCTTTTTCATATCATTTGGCCTCATTTTCTCCTCCAGAGCCATCTGGGTTCAGTGGCCAGATATTCATCAGGATTACTGGAGATGGCCCAGGATGCAGTGGGAGACCCTGTGTGTGTATATTTTTCATATCATTTGGCCCAGAGATCCCAGGTTATGTTATGTCCTGAAAAAATTAATGACAGAGAAATCTCACTTTTTAAGAAATGGTGATAGGTGTATGATTTGTAATATTTAAAAAATGTGGAAACAAAATTTTGCAAATGAGTCTACATTTCTTTATCTTTGCCACCACAAAAGAGCTGCTATTAAATATTTTGTTCATTTATTTCCCTTTTTCTTTGCTCTCTTTGGGATATACATTTAGTAGTGGTATTGTGGGTCAAAAGGCGCGAACAGTTTTATAGTCCTTTGGGCATAGTTTCAAATAGTTGTCTGGAATGGTTGGACTAGTTCACAACTCTTCCAGCTGTACATTATTGTACCTAAGTCTCTATATCTACTCAGAATCTATCATTTTCCTTTTATACCATGTTAGTCAATCTCATAAATTTGAGGTGATACCTCAGACATGTTTTAATTTGTTTTTCACTAATCAATAGTGATTTAGAGCATTTTTGCATATGACTATAGATAGTTTTGGTTTCTTCATCTGAAAACTCTTTGTTCATATCCTTTGACCATTTACCAATTGGGAAATGGCTAGTACTTTTAACAATTTGGCTCATTTCTCTACTTGAGATATGAAGCCTTCATGAAATTTGCTACCAAATTTCCTAACTTTAGCTGCATTGGCATATTTGTGCAAAAACTGTTTAATTTCATGTAATCAAAATTTTCCATTTTGCTTCCCATTATTCTCTCTATCTCTTATTTGGTCAGGAATTCTTCCCTTATCCATAGATCTGACAGGTAAACTATCCCATTGGCCTCTAATATGTGTATTATATTACCCTTCTCATCTAAATCATTTACCCATTGTGACCTTATCTTGGAATATGGTACAAGATGTTGGTCTATATCTTGTGTTGTTGTTGTGTTTGTCCTTCATTTTTGAAGTGGAACATGACATCAGGGAAATGATGACATGAGTTGCAGTTGACTTTGATTTGAGTGAGGGAAGGCTGTACAAGGTCACCAGCCTCATTTTCTCCTCCAGAGCCATCTGGGTTCAGTGGCCAGATATTCATCAGGATTACTGGAGATGGCCCAGGATGCAGTGGGAGACCCTGTCTTCCTTCTTTCCTTCCTTCTTTCCTACCTTCCTTCCTTCCTTCCTTTCTTCCTTCCTTCCTTACTTCCTTTCATTCTTTTTTTTTAAATTTTAATATATTTAATTTACTTTTAGTTTTCAGCATTGATTTTCACAAGAGTTTGAATTACAAATTTTCTCCCCATTTATACCCTCCCCCTCAACTCCACAATGGCATATATTCTGGTTGCCCCATTCCCTAGTCAGCTGTAACGGGGCAAGTTATAGCTGACCCCTGCCCTCGCTGGACCTCCACGCCCAAGGCCTGCTGAGGTAAACTGAGGGCTCTGAGGTAAGGGTGGGACAAGATGGTGCCAGGAGGAAGGGTCTTGCCCTTGTTGGCAATGTGGCAGTTCCGGGTCTTTGTCCGGGCTTGCCTGAGCACAAGGGAATCATGGGGAGAACGTGGGAAGGAAAGGGGAGGAGAGTAGGAGGAACCAGGGTGGCCCTGGTGCCTACGTAACCAAAGCTATAAAGGTGTTGCTAATAATCTGAATAAACGGAGTTGCTCACTATCTTGCCTCCCACCTCATTCATTGCCCGCGAGATCAGGCCTTTGCTGGACAAAGGCCTGGGATTTGGGATGAGAGGGACCCCGACAAGTTTTGGGGTAACAAGGACTCCAACAGTCCTCCCTTCTGTCACCCCACTCCCAATCATCCCCTTTTCCCTTCCTTTCTTGTAGGATAAGTTAGCTTTCTATGCCCCATTCATTGCCTGTATATCTTATTTCATAGTTGCATGCAAAAACTTTTTTTTTGAACATCTTTTTTTAAAACTTTGAGTTCCAAATTCTCTCCCCTCTTCCTTCCCCACCCACCCTCCCTAAGAAGGCAAGCAATTCAACATAGGTCATATGTGTATCATTATGTAAAACCCTTCCACAATACTCATGTTGTGAAAGACTGACTACATTTTCCTCCTTCCTATCCTATCCCCCTTTATTCAATTTTCTCACTTGGCCCTGTCCCTTTTCGAAAGTGTTTGTTTATGATTATCTCCTCCCCCATCTACCTTCCCTTCTATGATCCCCCCATTTTTATCTCCTTCCTCCTTCTTTCCTGTGGGGTAAGATACCCAATTGAGTGTGTATGGTATTCCCTCCTCAGGTCAAATCTGATGAGAGCAAGATTCACGCATTCCCCCTCACCTGCCCCCTCTTCCCTTCCTACAGAACTGCTTTTTCTTGCCACTTTTATGAGAGATAATTTACCCCATTCTATCTCTCCCTTTCTCCCTGTCTCAATATATTCCTCTCTCATCCCTTAATTTGATTTTTTTTAGATATCATCCCTTCATACTCAATTCACCCTGTGCCCTCTGTCTATGTGTCTATGTGTGTGTGTGTGTATATATATATATATATATATATATATATATATATATACACATATGCATGTATGTATGTATATTCCCTTCAGGTACCCTAATACTGAGGTCTCATGAATTATACACATCATCTTTCCATGTAGGAATGTAAATAAAACAGTTCAACTTTAGTAAGTCCCTTATGATTTCTCTTTCTTGTTTACCTTTTCATGCTTCTCTTGATTCTTGTGTTTGAAAGTCAAATTTTCTATTCAGCTCTAGTCTTTTCACTGAGAAAGCTTGAAAGTCCTCTATTTTATTGAAAATCCATATTTTGCCTTGGAGCATGATACTCAGTTTTGCTGGGTAGGTGATTCTTGGTTTTAATCCTAGCTCCATTGACCTCTGGAATATCATATTCCAAGCCCTTCGATCCCTTAATGTAGAAGCTGCTAGATCTTGTGTTATCCTGATTATATTTTCACAATACTCAAATTGTTTCTTTCTGACTGCTTGCAGTATTTTGTCCTTGATCTGGGAGCTCTGGATTTTGGCGACAATATTCCTAGGCGATTTCTTTTTGGAATCTATTTGAGGAGGCGATCTGTGGATTCTTTCAATTTCTATTTTACCCTCTCACTCTAGAATATCAGGGCAGTTCTCCTTGATAATTTCTTGAAAGATGATATCTAGGCTCTTTTTTTGATCACGGCTTTCATGTAGTCCAATAATTTTTAAATTATGTCTCCCGGATCTATTCTCCAGGTCAGTGGTTTTTCCAGTGAGATATTTTACATTTACTTCCATTTTTTCATTTCTTTGGTTCTGTTTTATAATATCTTGATTTCTCATAAAGTCACTAGCTTCCACTTGTTTCAATCTAATTTTTAAGGTAGTATGTTCTTCAGTGGTCTTTTGGACCTCCTTTTCCATTTGGCTAATTCTGCCTTTCAAGGCATTCTTCTCCTCATTGGCTTTTTGGAGCTCTTTTGCCATTTGAATTAGTCTATTTTTTAAGGTGTTATTTTCTTCAATATTTTTTTGGGTCTCCTTTAACCAGTTGTTGACTTGTTTTTTTTTATGATTTTTTTGTATCACTCTCATTTCTCTTCCTAATTTTTCCTCTACTTCTCTAACTCATTTTTCCAAATCCTTTTTGAGCTCTTCTGTGGCCTGAGACCAGTTCATGTTTTTCTTGAAGGCTTTTGATGTAGGCTATTTGACTTTGTTGACTTCTTCAGGCTGTATGTTTTGGTCTTCTTTGTCACCAAAGAAAGATTCCAAAGTCTGAGTCCGAATCTGACTCCATTTTTGCTGCCTGGCTATGTTCCCAGCCAACTTACTTGACCCTTGAGTTTTTTGTCGGGGTACTACTGCTTGTAGAGTAGAGAGTACTTTGTCCCAAGCTTGAGGGGCTATGCTGTTGTTTTCAGAGCTATTTCTATACAGTAAGCTCTGCCACACCAGCACTACTCCTCCCCCAAGAACTGAAAACCTGAACAGGGCTGAGATCTAAGCTGGCTCTGCAGTCCTGCTCTGATTCATCACTTAATTCCTCCCACCCAGTATGCCTGGGTCTGGAAGGAACTGCAGCTGTGGTTCTGTAGCTGCACTACCCCTTTGCCTCCGGGGTGGTGGCCGAACTGCAAACTCCTTCACTCTGTCCCTGCAGCTTTTCCCACTAACCTTCTCTGTTGTCTTTGGTGTTTGTGGGTTGAGAAGTCTGGTAACTGCCACAGCTCACTGATTCATGGTGCTAGGGCCTGTTCTGCCCTTACCCAGTGACCATCCAGGCTGTCCTGGGCTGGAGCCCTGCTTCCCTCTGCTATTTCATGGGTTCTGCAGTTCTAGAACTTGTTCAGAGTCATTTTTATAAGTGTTTGGAGGGACCTGGTGGGGAGCTTATGCAAGTCCCTGCTTTACAGCTGCCATCTTGGCTCTGCCACCTCTTTCTTTCTGTCTTTTTCTTTATTCCTTTCTTTCCCTTTTCTCAGAGACCAAATCTTAAAGCCATTTCACTCTGGAGTTCATAGATGGGACCACAATAGGTCCCTCCCCAAGCTCTGCTTAATGGCTATATTTTGCACCCTCCTGACCTAGAGTAAATGTCAATTGTAACTGTTTCTCTTTTGACCAATGACCCTGAGGGTCTTCCCCTCCCAGTTTTTTTTTAAATTAAAGAGGCTATCCTTTGACTCACGTTTTAAACAGGTCTATCCACTGAATGGGAATTACCTCACTCAAAGCAAGAACCTGAAAAGGCCTTAGCCTAAAAGGGCCAGGGTCTCCCATTGCATCCTGGGTCATCTCCAGTCATCCTGATGAATGTCTGTCCACTGGACCCAGATGGCTCTGGAGGAGAAAGTGAGGCTGGTGACCTTGCACATTCTCCCTCCCTCAAATCATAGTAAACTACAATTCATGTCATCATTTTCCTGATGTGATGGCCTTCTTCAAAAACAAAGGACAAACATAACCTGTGTATAGTCTGAGCTGCCTGAATGGGGACCCAGTTAGTTGGGTAGCTCAGCTTGTGCTCTCCTTCTCCAAAAGAAGGTAAATTTTGATTGTCAGAAGCTGCCCAGTTAACTGGCCAGATTCCTTCCTTCCTTCTTTCTTTCCTTCCTTCCTTCCCTTCTTTCTTTCATTGGATATAGCATAGATGTGATTTTTGTTGTGAAGGTAGAACAAGATAGTCTATGAAGTCCCTCACAACTGTAAGATTCTGAGATATCATATTTTTCCACCTCCATGTTTTGCTCATGCTACTCCTTTTGTCTAGTATGTATTTCCCTGATTATCATGCCCTATTGCTAGCAAAAACTTGAGTTTCCTTAAAGGGATGGCTGGAATATTTTTTGACTCATGTATATTTCTTTGATCCCTGATACATAATACATATTGGAACTTCCTATTTCTCTCCATAGCAATTTTAAGCATTTTTATGGGATTTATAAAGTTCTACACATTACAAAATACAACATATGTTTGTTTGCATTTTTTTTAATCTCTCCTATATTTTCATGCATCAATACCCTTCCAAGCAACTCAAGGGGATTCCATGAAAAAAATGCAATGATTTAACAAATACACGTAGTAAACCTATCTATTTTGCTAGTTTGAATTTGTCTGCCAAGTGATGCTCCATCCACAGCTATAAATGCATCTAGTATGTACATATCACATATACATATGGCACCTAGCCACCACCCCACCTTTTCATGGTTTTAATGCCTCCTGCCGTCAAAGCTGCTGCTGAGTGCAGGGACAAGTTAGAGATGGGCAGTCAAGCAGAACTAAGAGAAACCAAGCTTTATAGGACTCCCTAACTCAGGCCACATTCATAGAAGAAACTGCTCCAATCCTGCAGCTGTTTGCTCTAACCTGAAACTCATAACTATGGGCTGGGTGGCTAAGATAAGAGTCAAAAAAGCTAATTTTTGTTTGAGGTTCTTTGCAATCTTATTTCTCAAGGGTGAAACTTAGAATCTATAGTTAGAAATAGCCAAGACTACCTGACATTCAAGCAACTTTTTTCTAGTCTCAATATGCCCTAGTCCTGATTCTTGGGTTTTTTGTTTGTTTTGTTTTTGTGCTTCATGATAGGTTTTTTACTATTGCTTCAGTTAATTTGAGCCATTTATGCTTTCCCTTGACTACTCCTTAAATCCCCCTCCCTTCTATGCTTCACTTTTAAAAACCATATCCCAAGCTTCCACCCTCCTTAACTTTCTATTTCTTTCCTCTTCATTCATCTGCTCATCAATGTCCTGTGGGTTACTAAAATCAGATGTCATGGATTTTCTGGCTGTCCCAATTGCAACTCTTCTATGTTATTCAAAAATCAGGAAAAAATACCTTTTTGTGGATCACAAAAATATTCTTGAGATTTAATTCAGAGTATTTGTCATCCATTAGATATGAGCAGATGAACCCAAATCCTTTTATGTACTTATGTTGTACTTGTGTGTATACATAGGTGTGTCTGTGTGGTTTGACTTAAAATGTTCTTGTTTTCATTTTTGTTTGTTTTGTTTTTAACCATAGAATACCTGTGGGGGAATATAAACAGCATAAATAATTTTAAAAAATAAAATTATATAGATGTATGTATATCTAATATTGATAACCACAAAAACATGTCCCCAAATTTGGGACAAAACATCAAGCTATCAATCGTTGTAGAATATTTGGTGGTGGAAGAAGAGAATCAGAGCTAGTTACAGCCCCAGGATGTCAATGACCTGGCCATGGTTTGAGATAGCAAAGAATCTTTTAAAAGATCTTTTCTTTCATCATGGTTACTATGAAGGAACAATGACAGAAAAAGTTCATCTGACTACATATAGTTCAGAGAAAGAGGCTGTTATACAGCATTCTTGAAATAGTTATTTCTGTACTTCAAAAGTCTCATGATAACTGGTACTCAGAAGAGCCATCTTGAATCATTAATGAAAGGTTAAGATGAATTTGTTCTAGGTTGTCTCAAGTGTGTTTTATTTAAAAGTATACATAGTATTGTATTTTTTCTAATTGCACATAAAAACAAATCATAAAATTCATTAAAATTTTTGAATTCTGAATTTTTTTCTTCCTCCCTAAATTCACCCTTCTTTAAGATGGTAACAGTTTAATATAGATTATATTTATGTGCAATCATGTAGAACACATTTACATATTAGTCATGTTGTGAAAGAAGAAACAGGCTAAAAGGAAGAAACCACAAAAAAGATAAAGAAAGTTCAAAATAACATCATTCAACCTTCATTCAGACTCTATCAGTTGTTTCTCTGGATGTGAATAGCATTTTTCCTCATGTGACTTTTGGAATTCTCTTGTATTATTTTCTTGATCAGAGTAGTTGAGTCATTCATAGTGATCATCATACAATATTGCTATCATTATGTACAGTGTTCTGCTGGTTCTGCTCACTTTACTTTACATCAGTTTATGTAAGTTTCCAGGTTTTTCTGAAATCTACCTGATCATAATTTATATTCATATACCCAACTTGTTCAGCCATTCCCCAAAGATGGACATCCCTCATGTCCAATTCTTTGACACCACAAAAAGAGCTGCTATACGTATTTTTGTACAAGTAGTTCCTTTTCATTTAAAAAAAATCAGTTTGGGATACAGATGTAATAGTGGTATTGCTATATCAAAGGGCATACAAAGTTTGATTGCCCCTTGGGTATAGTTCCAAATTGCTCTCCAGAATGGCTGGATCAGTTCACAACTCCACAATTAGTATCCCAATTTTCCCACATCCTTTCCAACATTTGTCATTTCCTTTTATGTCATATGTGAGAGGTGGTACCTTAGAGTTGTTTTAATTTGCATTTCTCTAATCAATAGTGACTTAGCGCATGCAGTTCCAAGAGCCAAGGTGGCCAGAGTAAGCAGTAAATCACTGCAACTCTCCCATTATTCACCTTAAAATAGCAACAAAATAACACACCAAAGCAAATCCTAGAACTGCAGAACCAGCAAAAAAGATGGGGTGAAACAATCTTTAACCCAAGAAAATTAGATGGTTGGCAGGAAATGTTTGTCTCACTAGGATAAAAGGGTAGTGCAGATCAGGCCAGGAAGCATCCAAGTAAGCCAGCAGCAAGCCATACCTCAGCAAACCAGGAGGAGATCCTGAGCCCCAGTGCAGTGGAGCAGGCAAAGACCAATGCTAGGACACTCCATGCTTCAGCACAATCAGGGGAATGAGCAGACCCCAGCCCCAAGACCCGCCAAACGGTTCACTGTAACCATGGGCAAACAAGTAGACATCAATTATACAGGTGTCAAAGCAAATGGGCTGCAACCAGTTCCAGGCCTCTGTCATGTACTCTGGTATAGCCCCAGGCAAACAGGCAGCCACCATTGGCCAGACTGCCACATACTTCAGTGTAGCCACTGAGAAAGTTAGAAACACCTCACTAGACTCAGGCCATGCCAGACAATAGCAATAGAACCCTGGCTAAGTACCAGGTAAGCTGCTAGACCCCTATGGCCTCCAGCAGCACCAGCCACTCCCCCACCCCCACCTCCTTCAGTGCAGCACCAGACTTGAGGGTCCTCCGTGGGCATCAGGGCAACATCAGTGCAAAGTCAGGTAAACTAGCCAGGGCCTCCCTGACACAAGAAGCTAAAATCAGTATCCCCATGGGGTGGACCATAGGAGCAGGGCTAAAATCTAAAAGAAAGGAAAAAGACCAAAAAAGATGAACAAAAAACAACATAGCAAGATTCTCACCATAGAAAGTTATTATGGTGACAGGGAAGATCAAGATACAAACTCAGAATAAGCCATTAATAACCTCTGTAAGAAAAAAAAAACCCAGAGCCAGATGGTCTTACATGTGAATTCTACCAAACATTTAAGGAACAATTAATTTCAGTACTATACAAACTACTGGAGAAAATAGATGGAGTCTTACAAAACTCCTTTTATGACACAAATATGATGCTGATACCTAAACCAGGAAGAATCAGAGAAAGAAAATTATAAACCAATTTCCCTAATGAATTGATGCAAAAAAATTTGAACAAAATACTAGTAAGGAGATTATACCAATGTATCAGAAGGATTGTACACTATGACCAGATGGGGTTTATACCAGGAATGTAGGATTAGTTTACTTTTAGGGAAACTACCAACATAATTGACCATATCAATAACAAAACCAATACAAATTACATTATCTCAATAGATGCTAAAAAAAGCTTTTGACAAAATACAGCAACATTCCTATTAAAAATAGGAGAGCTTAGAAATAAATGGAACTTTCTTTAAAATAAGTAGTATCTATCTATCAGTAAGCACTATCTGTAATGGGGATAAGCTAGAAGCATTTCCAATAAGATCAGGATGAAACAAGGATTCCTATTATCATCACTATTATTCAATATAGTACTAAAAATGTTAGCTATAGCAATAGGAAAAAGAAACTGAAGGAATTAGAATAGGCTATCACTCTTTCCAGATGATATCATAGTATACTTTGAGAATTCTAGAGAAGAAACTAAGAAACTACTTGAAACAATACCTTTAGCAAAGTTAAAGAATACAAGATAAACCCACATAAATCATAAACCTATCTTTATATGACCAATAAAACCCAGCAGCAAGAGAGAGAAAGAAAAATTCCTTTGAAAATAACTGTAAACAATACACAACACTTGGGAGTCTACCTGCCAAGACAAGCACAGGAACTATATGAACACACTTATAAAACACTTCACACAAATAAGGGCAAGTCAAAACAATTGGAAAAATATTAATTGCTCATTAGTAGGCCAAGACAATATAATAAACATGACAATTCTACCTAAATTAATTACTTATTCAGTGTCATACTAATCAAACTACCCAAAAAATATTTTATAGAGCTAGAAAAAAATAACAAAATTCATCTGGAAGGACAAAAGGTCAAGAATATTAAGGGAATTATTGAAAAAAAATGCAGAAGAAGGTGGCAAAGCAATATCAGATCTCAAACTATATTATAAAGCAGTAATTTTTTAAAATTTAATTTAATATATTTAGTTTTCAGCATTCATTTTCACAAGGAGTTTGAATTACACATTTTCTCCCCATTTCTACCCTCCCCCCCACTCCAAGATGGCATATATTCTGGTTGCCCTGTTCCCCAATCAGACCTCCCTTATGTCCCCCCACTCCCCTCCCATCCCCTTTTCCCTTCCTTTCTTGTAGGGTGAGATAAATTTCTACGCCCCATTGCTGTGTATCTTATTTTCTAGTTGCATGCAAAAACCTTTTTTTTTGTTTTTGAACATCTGTTTTTAAAACTTTGAGTTCCAAATTCTCTTCCCTCTTCCCTTCCCACCCACCCTCCCTAAGAAGTCAAGCAAATCAACATAGGCCACATGCGTATCATTGTGTAAAATCCTTCCACAATACTCATGTTGTGAAAGACTAACTATATTCTGCTGCTTCCTAACCTATCCCCCTTTATCCAATTTTCTCCCTTGATCCTGTCCCTTTTTGAAAATGTTTGTTTTTGATTACCTCCTCCCCCATTTGCCCTCCCTTCTATCATCCCCCCTTTTTATCTTCTTCCTCCTTCTTTCCTGTGGAGTAAGATACCCAATTGAGTGTGTATGGTATTCCCTCTTTAGGTCAAATCTGATGAGAGCAAGATTCACTCATTCCCCCTCACCTGACTTCTCTTCTCTTCCTACAGAACTGCTTTTTCTTGCCACTTTTATGCGAGATAATTTACCCCATTCCATCTCTCCCTTTCTCCCTCTCTCAATATATTCCTCTCTCATCCCTTAATTTGATTTTATTTCTTTTAGATATCATCCCTTCATCTTCCACTCACCCTGTGCCCTCTTCCTCTCTCTATATATATACATACGCACATACATATATACCTATGTAGACACACACATATACATCTATATACATACACACATATGTGTGTGTGTGTGTATATATATATATATGTATACATATATACATATATATATATTTGCATATTCTCTTCAGCTGTCCTAATACTGAGGTCTCATGAATCATAAACATCACCTTTCCTTGTAGGAATGTAAAAAAAAAAAACAGTTCAACTTTAGTAAGTCCCTTAGGATTTCTCTTTCTTGTTCTTTTTCTTGATTACCTTTTCATGCTTCTCTTGATTCTTGTATTTAAAAGTCAAATTTTCTATTCAGCTCTGGTCTTTTTACTGAGAAAGCTTGAAAGTCCTCTATTTTATTGAAAATCCATATTTTGCCTTGGAGCATGATACTCAGTTTTGCTGGGTAGGTGATTCTTGGTTTTAATCCTAGCTCCATTGACCTCCAGAATATCATATTCCAAGCCCTTCAATCCCTTAAGGTAGAAGCTGCTACATCTTGTATTATCCTGATTATGTTTCCACAATACTCAGATTGTTTCTTTCTGGCTGCTTGCAGTATTTTCTCCTTTATCTGGGAGCTCTGGAATTTGGTGACAATATTCTTAAGAGATTTCTTTTTGGGATCTATTAGAAGAGGCGATCAATGGATTCCTTCAATTTCTGTTTTAACCTGTGGCTCTAGAATATGAGGGCAGTTCTCCTTGATAATTTCTTGAAAGATGATATCTAAGCTTTTTTTTGATCATGGCTTTCAGGTAGTCCAACAATTTTTAAGTTATCTCTCCTGGATCTATTTTCTAGGTCAGTGGTTTTTCCAATGAGATATTTCACATTGTCTTTTACTTTTTCCTTCCTTTGGTTCTGTTTTATAATATCTTGATTTCTCATAAAGTCACTAGCTTCCACTTGCTTCAATCTAATTTTTAAAGTAGTATTTTCTTCAGTGGTCTTTTGGACCTCCTTTTCCATTTGGCTAATTCTGCCTTTCAAGGCATTCCTCTCGTCATTGGCTTTTTGGAGCTCTTTTGCCATTTGAGTTAGTCTATCTTTTAAGGTGTTGTTTTCTTCAGTATATTTTTCAGTATTTTTTTGGGTCTCATTTAGCAAGTCTTTGACTGGTTTTTCATGGTTTTCTCACATCATTCTCATTTCTCTTCCCAATTTTTCCTCTACTTCTCTAACTTGCTTTTCCAACTCCTTTTTGAGCTCTTCCATGGCCTGAGACTGGTTCATGTTTTTCTTGAAGGCTTTTCATGTAGGCTCTTTGACTTTGTTGATTTCTTCTGGCTGTATGTTTTGGTCTTCTTTGTCACCAAAGAAAGATTCCAAAGTCTGAGATTGAATCTGGGTGCTTTTTCACTGCCTGGCCAAGTTCCCAGCCAACTTACTTGACCCTTGAGTTTTTCAGTGGTGTATGACTGCTTGTAGAGTGAAGAGTACTATGTTCCAAGTTTGGGGGGATGCACTGTTGATTTCAGAGCTATTACAGCGAGCCCTGCCACACCAGCACTCCTCCTTCCCCAAGAACCCCCAATCCGGACTGGACTCAGATCTTCAGCAGGTTCTGCACTCCTGCTCTGATCCGCCACTGAATTCCTCCCACCAGGTGGGCCTGGGGCCAGAAACAACTGCAGGTGTAGTTCTGTAGCTGTCCCACCTCTACTGCCCCGGGGGCAGTGGCTGAACTGCGAACTCCTTCCACTCCCCTCAGCTTTTCCCACTAAACTTCTCTGTTGTCTTTGTTGTTTGTGGGTTGAGAAATCTGGTAACTGCCACAGCTCACTGATTCAGGGCACCAGGGCCCGCTCCACCCGGCTCCTGGTCTGGTTTGTCTGTGCCGCCCACACTGGGCTCTGCTCTGCTCCCAGCTCCCTGCATGAAAGATCTCACCCAGCAACCATCCAGGCTGTCCTGGGCTGGAGCCCTGCTTCCCTCTGCTATTTTGTGGGTTCTGCAGTTCTAGAATTGGTTCAGAACCTTTTTTATAGGTTTTTGGAGGGACTTGGTGGGGAGCTCAAGCTAGTCCCTGCTTTCCAGCTGCCATCTTGGCTCCACTCCCCAAAGCAGTAATTGTCAAAACTATCTGGTACTGGCTAGGAAATAGAGTGGCAGATATGTAATAGATTAGGTACATAAGACACAGTAGTAAATGACCATAGTAACCTGGTGCTTCATAAACACAAGGACTTCAGCCTTTGAAATAAGAACTAACTATTTTACAAAAACTGGAAATCAATAGGGGACAAACTAGGTATAGACCAACATCTCACATCGTGTACCAAGATATGGTCAAAATTAATATTTTGATTTATACATAAAGGGTGATACCATAAGCAAATCAGGAGAGCAAATAATTGCTGACCAAACAAGAGATAGAGAGTATTACAAAATGTAAAATAGATAATTTTGATGATATTAAATTAAAAACATTTTTGCACAAACAAAACCAATGCAACCAAGACTGGAAGAAAAATAGAAAGGTAGAAAACAATCTTTACAGCAAGTCTCTTTGACAAAGGCCTCATTTCTCAACTAGGTAGAGAACTGAGTCAAATTTATAAGAATACAAGCCATTCCCCAATTGATAAATGGTCAAAGGATATGAACAAGCAGTTTTCAGATAAAGAAATCAAAGCTATCTATAGACATATGAAGAAATGCTCTAAATCACTTTTGATTAGAGAAACACAAATTAAAACAACTTTGAGATACTACTGCATACCTATAAGATTATCTAATCTGACAAAAAATGATTAACATTGAAGAAGATTGTGAAAATTGGAACACTAATGTACTGTTGGTGGAGCTATAAACTGATCCAACCATTCCATAGAGTAATTTGGAACTATGCCCAAAGGGCAATCAAATTGTGCATACCCTTTGATCTAGCAATACCACAAGTACATTTGTATCCCAAAGAGATTGTAAAAAAGGAGAAAGTATCAAAAATATTTATAGTATCCCTTTTCATAGTGCCAAAAATTGGAAATTGAGGGGTTGCCTATCAATTGAGGAATGTCTGAACAAACCATGGTATATGAATGTAATGGAATACTATTGTGCAATAAGGAATGATGAACAGACAGATTTCAGAAATACCTGGAAAGACAAAGTGAAGTGAGCAGAACCAGGAAAACACGATAGATGGTATCCACAACATTGTGTAATGATCAATTATGAATGATTCAGCTCTTCTCAGCAATACAATGATCCAGGACAAGTACAAAGGACTCACAAAGGAAAATGGTATCCATGTCTAGATAAAGAACTGATGGACTCTGAGCACAGATTAAAGCATACTTTTTCTACCCATTTTATTCTTTATCTTGTTTTTTTTTTCTTTTGATCTGTTTCTCCTTTCACAACTGTGAATATGTTTTACAGGATACCACATGTATAGCCTATATTAAATTGCCTACCATTTTAGGAAGATGTTAGAGGAGGGAGAGAGGGAAGGAGAAAAATTTGGAACTCAAAATATTGTAAAAATGAATGCTAAAAATTGTCTTGACATGTAGTTGGGAAAAAATAAATATTATTTTAAAATTTTTAAATAGTGGTTCAGTACTTTTTTCATATAACTATAGAAAGCTTTGATTTCATCATCTGAAAACTGCCTATTCATGTTTTTTGACCATTTATTGAATGGGAAATGACTTGTATTCTTATATATTTGACTCAGTTTTCTATATATTTGAGAAATGAGGTCTTGTTGTAATTTTTTACATTTATAATTGCTAACTGCATATATCCTTCCATTCTATTTGTTCCCCTATGTGTCTTTCTTTCTCTCCTTTCACCTTGTCTCTTCTCAAAGGTGTTTTCCTTCTGACCACCACCTTCCCCAATCTGTCTTCCCTTCTGTCAGTTCCCTTCCCATCCTTTTCTTCACACCTTTCCCTTCTAACTTCCTCTAGGGTAAGATAGATTTCTATACCCAACTGATTATATATGTTATTCCCTCTCTGAGCCAATTCTGATGACAGTAAGGTTCAAACAATGTCCACTGCCTCCCTTCCCATCTTTCCCTCCACCCTTTCATTTGAGATAATTTACCCCATTTTACCTCTCCCTTCCTTCTGCTTCCAGTGTAATTCTCTTTTGCACCCATCCTTTTTTTCTATCATCTCATCAAAGTCACTTTATTCCCACACCTTCTCTCTGTGTATGCTCCTTCTAACTGTACTATTAGTGATAGAAGTCTTAAGAGTTACAAGTATCATCTTCTTATGTAGGATGTTAACAGTTTAGCCTTATTGTATCCTTTATATTTTCTCTTTCATTTTTACCTTTTTAATGCTTTGCTCGAGTCTTGTATTTCAAGATCACATTTTTTGTTCAACTCCAGTCTTTTCATAAAGACAGCTTGAAAGTCCTCTATTTCATTTAATGACCATTTTCTCTCCTGAAGGATCATGCTCAATTTAGGTGGATAGGTGCTTTTGGTTGTAGTCCTAGTTCTCCTGCCTTCCAAAATATCATATCCCATGCCCTCCAATCCTTTAATGTGGAAGCTACTACCTATGTAACCCTGACTGTGATTCCATGATATTTGAATTGTTTCTTTCCGGCTGTGTACAATATTTTCTCCTTGACCTGAGAGTTCTGGAATTTGGTTATAATGTTCTTGGGGGTTTTCATTTGGGAATATCTTTCAGAAGGTGATCAGTGGATTCTTTTAATGTCCATTTTACCTTCTGGCACTAGAATATCAGGTCAGTCTTCTTTGATAATTTCTTGAAGTATGATGTCCAGTCAATTTTTTTTTTAAATCATGGTTCTCAAGAAGTCCAATAATTCTTAAATTATCTCTCCTGGATCAATTTTCCAAGTCATTGTTTTTCCAATGAAATATTTTACATTTTCTTCAATTTTTTCATCCTTTTGATTTTGTTTCATTGATTCTTGGTGTCTTATGAAGTCATTAGCTTCCAGCTGTCAATTTCTAATTTTTAATAAATTATTTTCTTCCATTAGCTTTTTTACCTCATTTTCCATTTGGCCAAATCTTCTTTTTAAAGAGTTGTTTTCTTCAGTAAATTTTTTGTACAATTTTTCCATTTTTTTGTGCTTTCTTCATCAAGCTGTTGACTCTTTCTCTCATAGTTCTCTTGCATCATTTTTATTTCTTTTCCCATTGTTTTCTTCTACCTCTCCTTTTTGATTTTTGAAGTCTTTTTTGAGCTCTTCTAGGAGTTCTTTTTTGGCCTACAAGCAATTCTCAATTTTCTTTGAGATTTTGACCATAGGCATTTAAATATTATACTCTTCTGAGTTTCTGTATTGATTTCCCCTGTCACCAAAATAACTTTTTTAAAGTTAGCTTCTTTTTGTTTGTTTTTTGCTCATTTTCCTGCCTATTTCGTTGCACTCAAAGTTGAGCTCTGCTCCTGAGGTGGAGGGGGGCACTGTTCCAAGCTTTTTGTGCTAGGGATGGTAGACCCTGACTGTTTGCCTGATGCCATGCTGGTGCCCATTGGGTTTTGGGAGGACTGGTGTTGAGCTGGGGCCCTGGAGTGTGGGGTGGCCACTTGCCTCCTGCTGCACCAGGATCACAGTGCCTCAGTCACCGACCTGGGCTGTGGCTCAGGCCTCCCTCTGGCTTGCTGAGGCAAGGTTGCTGCTGGATTGCTGGAATACTGCCTGCCCTGGATTGTGCTCCCCTTTTACCACAATAAGGTAGACCTTTCCTTTTAACCTTCCAAGTTATCTTGGGCTGGAAAATTTTTCACCCCATATTTTTATTGGTTCTGCCTTTCCAAAATTTATTTTGGGGAACTATTTTATAGTTGTTGTAGTTGAAAGTTAGGAGGGTTCAGATGATTTCTTGCTTACTCAGCCCTCTTGGCTTTTAGATGTCCAAGTATGCTTTATTTCATTTTAATTTCTTTCAATATTGGCAATTTATGTGAAACATACCATTGTTGTTGTTATATTGGTGTTGCCTTTGATAAGTTATAAAACTGGTAGGTCCAAAGGGACTCGGACAATGTCATCCAAGGAAAAATTGAAGAAACTATGGATAGTTAGCCTGAAGAAGAGAAGATGAAGGGTATAACTATTCAAACATCTGAAGGGCTGTCATGTGGAAGAGGGAGTAGATTTATTTTTAGTCCCAGAGGGCAGAATTACAAGTGGCAAGAAGTTGATGGGAGACAGGGTTGGGCTCAATAAAAGGAAGATCTTTCCAAAAATTGGAGCTAGCCAAAAATGGAATATGTCAGCAATTACTTTATGCCTCTGCATGAGTCAGTCAATTAACATATACTAACTACCTAGTGTGTGCCAGACACTGTATTAAGTACTGAGAATTCAAAGGTAAAATAATGATAATGATTATTATTATTATTATTATTATCATTATTTTAGTTAGCATTCATACACACTTAACACTACATGATGCCAGGCAATGTGGTAAGTTCTTTATGAGTATTATCTCATTTGATCTTTATAACAATTCTGAGATGTAAGTACTATTTTTGTCCCCAATTTATAGCGGAGGAAACTGAAGCAAATGGAGGTTAAGTAACTTGGCCAAGGTCACAGCTAGTAAATATGAAGCGAGATTTGAACTCAAGTCTTCCTAAGTCCAGATCCCCCACTCTATCTACTTGCCACCAAGCCTCAAGGAAAATAGTCCCTGCTTTCATGGAACTCCCAGTTGAATGGGAGAGAAAACATGCAAACCTATGTACAAACTAGATATATACAAGGCAAATTGGAAATAATCTGGAAAGTTTTTTTTTATGTGTTTCTTCCAATGTTTCTTTCTTTTTGTTTTTTTATTGTTTCTCTGAATCTGTGCCTGTTTCAAAGACAGGGAGTCTTTAAAGAAGCTAGGGAAAGTGATATCCTCAAGGATGGCATGGCTACTTAAAGACAAAAGAACTGATGAAATCTTGCCTTTCTGTATTGAGGTTAAATCACTGAAGAGTTTCTTCCAGATGCTGCCTGTCAGGATTTAGCCTGGCAGAGGAAAAACTCCTATTTTCACTAAAGCCTTCTTTAAAATGTCATCAAAATTTGGAACTCACCCCAAAACATCCTAGTCCTTGAGACTTTGAGACCAAAATACTGGGCACAGGTGTTTATAACTTCTCTTATTATTCTATAGCTGCCAGAGAATGGGACCCAGATTGCCTGATACGCATTCATAAGGAAACATTTGTTAGGTTAGAAATTATACAGTTGTTGAACAAAGATATTGAGCACATTTATTGCTGTATGCTTTGATTTCTTTCCTCTCATATAAATAATACCTTTCACTCTTTTCTGGGAAATATTGACAGATAAAAAGACACTCATATGGGGCTTCTAGTTGGAAGTGAGGTCCTTGTCTGTCCCCAGCAGGGATTCATTGAGCCCCTAGAACACAGTGAGAATGCATCAATCCCAGACAAATTAGTTCAATACTTTTCCTATTTTATTTTCAGTTTTTGAAATAAATAAGCATTTCCATAACATAGTAGAATAATAAAAAGATGATTGCACATGAAACTAAAAATCTGTTATGTACAGTTGCTATTCTTTCTAAATATATGATAAATTTGTCATGGAAATTTCTGTTTTTTCTTCCCTTCTCTCTACACTAGAGATGGCCATCTGTATTAACAATCCAGCTAGCAGCTTCTGTGGGGGCATAAGATCCCCCCCACAGCCGGCACCCAGGAGGCTGCCAGGACACCGGGAAAGCACAGGTTCTTTTTATCTGCTTAAACAAGGAAAGCACGGTGAAGGGGTTGACCAGCTTACTTCAATCCAGCATTCAGTTAGCATACAGACAACATTCATTTAGTTCAGGGGGAAAAAAACACCAGCATTCAGTTAGCATTCAGTTAGTTCAGGGGAGCATACAGATAAGTATCAACAGACAGGCCACATACAGATTACAGTCAACTAGTTCAGGGGAACAAAAAGCCAGCATCCCGAAGTTCAGAACATTCATTTAGTTCAGGGGAAATCAAAATCAGCACCCTGAACTTCAGAACAAAATACAAACAAATTACAAATATCAACAGACAGACCCAGTACAGTTCATAGTTACCAACATCTGGGCAAGAGCAAGGGCTGGCCCAGAGTCACGCTCATGACTGCTCCAATGCCAACCGGAAAAGGAAAGAGGAATCTTCCAGCTGTCTTCTCCCCTCTTATAGAGTTTTTGACATCATCAAGTGCCGCCTGAATGACCAGGGCCGATTGGTTCTTGAGTTGGCCCCTCCCCCTAGCGTAGACTAGGTTAACACCCAATAGGGCATGGCTCTGGAGTCAACACCTCCCCTCAGCCAGCCCCATGACTCATCACACAGGAAGTTCTCTGTTCCCAGGCATGGTCGCTGGGCTTCCTGCCCTGGAAGAGAAACCCCAGCACCCAGCGAGCCTCAATGAGGTAAGCTGAGTCACTCAAAGAAAACAAAGGCTACTCTGGCCACACCATCATACATCATACATGTGTGTATACATACATGTATATATGCAAAATCATTCAACACTTTTGACTAAACACCCAGCTACTGACCAGTAACTAACAATGAGTGGTTTAATTAATCTGACTGGTATAGTTACTTACTCCCCTTCATGAAGGGTGGAAACAAAGTTCCAGGGTCCCAAGATTCAAACTACAAAATCCATTTATGTTCTCAAATTTGCTTCAGTGTTTTTATTTGATAAACACCTCAAATGAACAAAGAAGTCAATTAAAAAGAAAAAAAATATATAATACCAATATCAAGTTCTACCTTCTTTATACAACAACAGGTAGACAAACAGACAGACAGATAGATAGATAGATATTCCTTTGAAGCTATGTTTACAAAAATGCCTATTTCTTATGGTCATTTTTACTAGTAAAGATTATCATGGAAAATAGCATAGTATCGTGGATAAGGAAACATTTTTGGAAGACTTCTGTTCAAGTCTTGCTTCTTACCTATACTTGATTAGTGGCCTTCAACAAATTAGCTAACCTCTAAATATCCCACAGGTATCTCTCTAAGTCCCTAAATTACAGACAAAAAAGTAAATATCTCTAAATGTGGAGGAAGTTTCCACATCGGGAGTTCCCTACAGTGATAAGCTCATGTGTTTACACCATCTTCTCTCACTCGCCCTCCCCAGAGAGAAAGAGAAAGGATGGATGGATGGATGGATGGATGGGAGGAAGGAAGGAAGGAAGGAAGGAAGGAAGGAAGGAAGGAAGGGAGGGAGAAAAGAAGATTTTTTTAAGTAGGTTCTTGGCAAATACAAAGATGTCTGTCCTTAGCATACTTGTGCCAAAATTGAGCTATTAGATATTCCTGAAAATATGCCCAAGGCTTCTACTTTAGAAAACTGGAAATAAAAGATTTCAAATATGGCATTAATTTTTTAATGTCAGAATGACTCTTTGTTCCCTACACTTTTATTATCTAGGTCTGTTACTAGGGAGGCCAAGGCAAGAATGGGAGAAGAAAATTATCCAATAGATTTTGTTATATTAGCCTTTCAATCTCTATCATCCAAGGTCCCCAAATCCTCCCCCTAAAACATCCCCATGGTGTTGCTTGCTAATTATATTGCCTTCACATTTCAGGTGGCAGAGCAAACCCTGTATATATACTTCATAAGGAATGACAGTGTGGTGCAGTGAAAAGGGGCCTAGATCTGGTATCTACAGATACCTGAGTGGACAAAAGCAAGTCACTTAATCTATTTCCTTTTCTAACCAAGGGGATTAATAGCTATTGTATCACTTATTTTACAGAATTATAGTGAGGAAAGCATTATGCCTTCAAGAGCTTACACAAAATTATTGTTAAACAGGGTTTTGTTTTCATTTTGGGTTTGTTTGTTTTTTGTTTTTTGATTTGTTTGTTACTTTTTAGTAAAATGGATCTGGACCAAAAGAAAAAAAAAAGAAAAATTCATGCATAACCCAAAGCTTTGTCTATGTGAGATCACTAATAGTTGAAAGTGCCTATTTGTAGACAACCCAAATATGTGGCATCATAAAGAAAATATTCCAAATAATTAATTAGATTTTTTCACTTCTCTCTCAGATGTCTTGGCATTATGTAGTGTTCAAAAATCATCACGATCTCCCTGTTGCCTCAAAAATAAAATACAAAATTTTCAGCTTGTCATTTAAGGTCCTTTAACAGCTGGTTCTAGCCTACCTTTTCAGACTTATTTCATATTATTCCCCTTTACTTCTCTTATGTTGCAAGAAAACTGTCTTACTTACTGCTCCTTTGTCGTAATAAGTCATCTTGCATCTCCAAACATTTGGACAGGCTATCTTCCATGTCTAGTATACATTCCCTCCTCCATGTCAACTTTGAGCCTTTAACTCCACTCCCAGGCTCATCTCTGGTGTGGCAGACATGAAGTCTTTTCTAATGTTCCTAGTTGGGATAGCTAGGTGGTGCAGTGCATAGAGTGTCGAGCCTGGAGTCAGGAAAACTCCTCTTCCTGAGTTCAAATCTAGCCTCTGACATTTAGAGCTGTGTGACCCAGATCAAGTTACTTAACCCTGTTTAACTCAGTTTCCTCATCTGTACAATGATCTAGAGAGGTGATGAGGGTCAGGTAGAGTCGTAGCAAGATGTCTCTAAAGAATTTCAAAGACTTAGGTTGACTCCAAGCTAGTTGGAAAGATTTATTATAGTTTTGTGGTATCACACTCTAGTGAATGGCTAAGTTCCTTAGAGGAATTAGCAACTTCAGTAAGGCAAGACATATAATTTTATAGAGAATATGATGCTGATTACATAATCAGAATTTATATAGAATAAAGAAATATGATTAATATTAAAAAGGCAGGAGGAGTTTGTTAAGGGATTAGGTAATAGAGGTAGGGTCCCAGCCTCAGTGGAACTGTGCATGTGGTTACTCATAATGCATACAGAAAAACCCATTTGGGGGGCACATATGTATATAATGATCATAATGATATATAATGATATATCATAATATCATAATGACAATATATATTATGCATGTAATATATATTATATAATAATCATGATAGTTGCAATATCATAATGATATTATGATAAGCCTCCCTATATCATAAGTTCATAGGTCATAGGTTTTTACTATTACTTCACAGGCACTCTCTTAGAGTGGGCCCCTTCTATGGTTTGGCGGTCAAACATCCTGATCTACATACTGGTGGTGCTGTCTTCTGATTGGCTAGATATTTTGGTCTTGTCTGGTCAAGATGGATAATGTGGTTGAGTTGAGCGCATGGATATACCTGTTTCTGTGGGAAATATGAGGAATGGGTGTGGGGGCAGTGACTAGCTAGAGGCAGTGACTGGGATCCCATCACATGAATACGCCTGCTGTTTCTGTGAGAAACATGAGTTCATGGACACACCTATTGTTCTAGTGAGCAGTGAGGCATATATGAAGAAGTTAGGATAGGGGGGTGGTGCGATGTAGGTACATTGGGGCCTGCTTTTCAGGGGAGGGGCTATAAGGAAGTTAGAATATTGGGGCTGGGGGCAGCTCTGTTAGGATTCCATCAGAAGAAAATGGCAAACCACTCCAGTTATCTTTGCCAAGCAAACCTCAAATGGGGTCATGGAGGGTTGGACACAACTGAAATGATTAAACAAAAATGCCCTGAGTTATTAGTGTTCTCCCTAACTTCATTTATCTTCTTTTTATATAACTGGGTACGTATTATATCCATCCAAAAGAATATAAATGCCTTGAGGCCCAGGCCTGCACCATAGAATGGACTTAAGAATAATCCTTTCTAGAAGGTTATTTGTTCACTGTAAAGACAACATGGTGTAATGAATAGAGAGCTAGCCAGGAAGACCTGGGTTCAAGTCTTACCTCTGACATCTGCTGGCTGTGTGAACCTGAGCTAGTCACTTAAAGTTTCAGTGCTCCACACAGCTCTCTAAGACAATAAGTGGCAAAGGAGATGCTGGAGTTTCCTTATCAGGAACTCCTTCTTTCAGCAAAATCATAGGTGAAATTTTTATCACTATCTCTACCTGTTTAAAACTCTGGGCTTATCTGTCTTCTCTATAGTTTCCCAAGTTGCATAAGCTAATGATTACAACAAGTTTTCTGAAACTTGAAGATAAAAAAAAAATCTGAATTTACACCAGGCAATCGAAAACAAGCTCATAAAAAACAGGTTCTCCATCACAGGAGATGACTCATCATTTTAGGATCAATATCTTCCTACAGGCAAACCATGGGGTGAATACTTTAGGACTTTCCTGAATTTCAAAATTAAAGCACCAACTTTCTTGATAACAATAAAACTGCACTCCTAAATGCCATACCTGAAATCTGTGCTTGAAAAATAAATATTTATGAGCAAAATCCCTTCTCTTCTCTTAAATATGCTAAGGATATTTATTTTTCAAATGAGGCTGAGTATTCTTCACTTCCAAAAATACTATGAATCCCAAGAGTTGTTAATAAGAGGAAATTTATATAAAGAAGTGTACATGTACTATCTATTCTTCTTAAAATGCAGTTTAATAACTGAGTGCTCTTCAGAGTTGGAAATATGTTTTGCCATTAGCCAATGCTAAATATTTACAAAAGTCTGGGATCAAGGAGACAGAGATCAGAGTAATTAGGGTTCCTGGTCCCTTGAGCCAATCGTACCAATCTCTCCATGTGAGAAGAGGAACATACTGTTTCCAGTCTTCCTGCTTGTGTCAAGTCACAGAGGAGATTCAATTGAAAATTGTTAACCAGATTTGATGTGGTGTTAATCCCTTTCTTGTGACCCCAATTAATAGCCAATTTAACCTTTTCATGAAAGGAGCAAAATTACCATTTGTTAAGGACTGTATGCTAAATATATCTTCCTCTTCTTAGCAAAAAGGAGAGCTGGTCTATTCTCTCTCTCTATTCTCTCTCTCTCTCTCTCTCTCTCTCTCTCTCTCTCTCACACACACACACACACACACACACACACACACACACACACTCACAAAGTCATGTATTCTAAGTAAGATTCTATAAATAGAAAAAACATTTTATCCTAGACAGAAGATAGAAGATAGGGTGGCTAGGAGTCAGAAATCTCTGCTCTGAACTAGCTAGCTGTGTGATTTTTCAACAAGTAACTGTATTGTCTAGGCTTGTTACCTCACCAATAAAATAAGGAGTTTGGATAATAAGATCTCTGATGACTCTTTCTACTATAACATTATATGAGTCTATGATGATAGACTGATAGTTTTGGGGGAGATACTTGAAAAGAGCCTTATCTAGTCATGGGAAATAAAATAGGTGATCCAGAGACTGCCTAAATTCTTAAGAAGGTTGGAGGTATGGGAGTAAGGGGCAGCAGGGATATGCCCATTCTCTGGCACTTTTTTTTGCATTGCCTAGCATATATAAAGTGGTATAAAGGAAGAGAAGTATCTTTGTATACATTTATAATATATGTTCACATATGTTTTTAAACATCTCAGGAGCTGCTATGATAGGAAAAATATCTACCATGGCTTTCTCCCAAATCTAAGAGACCTGGATTCCATGTAGGTGCAACTTTTGATGCCTAAGCAAGTATAGGAGTCTGCTCACATTGGCTGGGGAGAATTGATTGTTAAATTTTCATTGTGAGCATTTACACCTCAGCAATCAGCAAAAACTACAAGTCAGACCTTGGCTCATCGGCTTGTTGATTGCCCGGACTTAAGAAAGTGATAGAGAAAATTTTAATCGTGTAGGTTAAACTTGAATGTGTGTCATGAATACATCTCCCTCCCTCCCCCGAGAGACTGTTATTAAACATTTACTAATACATCCCTGCCCTTAGTTGAGCAAGAGGCCACATTAATGTGGCCAGAGGATACTAAGAATTTCTACAGGGACCAACCAGGTCCTAGGGACAATTTTGTTGACCTTTATGGAAAACTCACCTAAGTAATGTTTGGGAAGCTGACCAGGGATGGGTAGTGAAGAGAATAAATGCTGATGAAATGGTAGGTCCTGAATAATCAAATTCATAATTTGAACCTCAGCATTTGGCAGTTAAGGAAAATGGCTATAGAAAACTTAAGTGTCTCATCCCAGGTCGCTTAGATAGTCAATATCAGAGGCAGGATTCAAACCCAGGTCCTTTCACTCTTCTTTCCAAAACTAGTTCCCTTTCTCCTGTGTATCAACCTGCCACCGAGATCTTAACTATACTGAGGCAAAGAGAACAGATGTGGTACAAAGAACAATGACCTACGAGTCAGGAGAACTGAGATTCTGGTCTCAACTCCACTATTAACTCTACATATTAAACAAATCTCTTCATGTCTCTCACCTTCAGTTTCCTCCTCCGTAACATTTTTTCTAGGGCCCCTTCCTGCTGGCGTTCTGTGGGTCTATGATTCTGCAAAACCGCAGGTGCAAGACACAGTCTCCTTTTGAGCTGTCACCTAATCATAGTCAGACTCAGGCCACCAGGGCTCCTTCCTCTCTGACCAGCATATGCCCAAGAGAAATGGTCCAGGGGCCACGGCTGTTTATATGGCAGTGCTAAAAGGGAACTTCTCCCCAGGAGCAGGGTGTTTGAGCAGTTATGAAAGAGAAGCTAACAGCAGTCAACTGAACCCTTACTTTTCAGAAGCTTGAATCTCTTTCCAAAAGCAAGATAACTGAAATCCTTGCATCTGGAGATGAGCTTGAGTTTCAGGAATGGAGGTGGGGAAGGAAGAAGATGGGAAAAGAAGTAAAGAAGAAAGCCCAAAGAGAAACAATTTCATTTATGGAATTCAGGAGGTAAGAGCTGGGAGCCAAATGATTTTGTTTGTTTGGTTTTTTGTTTTTTTTTTTGGAGCAGGGAAGGCAGGGTAATTGGGGTTAAGTGACTTGCCCAAGGTCATACACCTAGTAAGTGTGTCAAGTGTCTGAGGCCGGATTTGAACTCAGGTCCTCCTGACTCCAGGGCTGGTGCTCTACTCATTGTGCCACCTAGCTGCCCCAAGCCAACTGATTTTGGAATCACCACATACTTGTCTATGAAGGGCTTATATAAATAAACAATGAATAATACTAAGCAAAATAGAGAAAGGGAGATATATTCCAAAGTTATTGTCTGCATAGACCTGAATGCATTCTGGAAATAACTAATATATTAGGCTATGTTGGGGTTTTTTATTTGCTCTTCCCTTCCATTGAGACCTCTAGGGATATGATGTATTGTAAGTAGAATATTTAATTAATATTATATCAAGTCTAGACAGAAATTTCTTTATTAGCAGAAGGACACAGTCACAGGGATAGGAAGCAATGTGGCACCTTGGAATACAGAGCTGCAGCTTCATGGAATTTGAGTTTGTGCATTAGGAATGAACTGAGAATCCCCATACTGTCAGTATCTGTGGCACTCAACAAACTAAGCAGACCATTCAATGCCTGCTGTCAGTGCCCCTCAGGCCCTGGCCCTATGGAGGCCCTTCCAGAGAACTATAATGTTTACAATAGAAATACAAAAAAAAAATCTAAGGTATGCTTGTTTAAATGGACTCATACTGAGGAAAATGGAATCAAAGAAGGGCCTTTGAAAAGATGCTGTGAATTTGCAACATCCAGAGAGGTGGGTGTGTGTGTGTGTGTGTGTGTGTGTGTGTGTGTGTGTGTGTATGAGAGAGAGAGAGAGAGAGAGAGGGAGAGAGAGAGAGACAGAGAGACACAGAGAGAGAGACAGAGAGAGACAGAAACAGAGAGACAGAGAGAGACAGAAACAGAGAGACAGAGAGAGACAGAGATAGAGAAAGATGGAGGGAAGGAGAAATGGAGGGAAGGAGAATGAGAGGAGTGAGGAGGAGAAAGTGAAAGCAAAGACTGGTTTCTCTCAGTTTTCTTATGGCTTCATGCAATGTTCTTTCTACAGCCATTGCCTATCCACTGAGGACCCAATTTTACCTCTTCCTTTCCTCCCAATTTTCTTCAGCTTAGACTCCAGACCAAGGATTTTTAAACAAGGATCTATGGATGAGGATAAAGATGATGATGATAGTGATAGCAGATAATTACAATTTAAAGTTAGCAAAGCAAATAGATTTCAGAAACATCTGTAACTTGGAGGGTGAAATTGTATATTTTTATTTTCACTAACTTCTAACTGAAATTTAGCACTTCTTACAATTATTAAAAAACATTATTCTCAAAACAGGCATATAGGCTTCACCAGGTTGTTAATGGTATCAATGGCACAAAAAGGTTAAGAACCCTTGCCCCAGATCAAACTTTATGATTCCTTAGTGATGTATAAGCATAGGGACTGGACTTATAATTTCATTGGTATAGTGAACCTCCAAAAGAGGAGATGCCCTGTACCAATTCAGGTAGGAACCTTCTTTGTCCAGTGCCCTCCCTGAACTCTTGGGCTTTGTTGTTGTTCAGTCATTTTCAGTTGTCTCCAACTCTTTATGACCCCATTTGAGGTTCTCTTGGCAAAGATACTGGAGTGGCTTACCATTTCTTCTCCAGCTCTTTTGACAAATGAGGAAACTGAGGTAAACAGGGTTAAGTGACTTGCCCAGGGTCAGACAGCTAGGAAGTGTCTGAGGTCAGATTTGAACTCAGCAAGATGAGTCTTTCTGACTCCAGGCCTGGCACTCTATCTCCTATGTCACTTAGCTGCTCATTAAAACTCTCGGGCTAGTGAACCTATGTTCTGTACCACACAATTTAACATTGTATTATATACTATCATATATTTTTCTTATGTTAGCCTTTATTATTCTTTTTTTAGGCAGGGTTATGTTTCTTCCAAAGCCATACTCTGTGCTACTTGAGGTCTGGGGCTTTATAATTCTCTGACATCTTCCATTACACTCAACTCAGGCCAGGGCTGGGCAGGAAGCAAGTGCTGCTAAATCAATCATAGAGTTGGAAAGGACCTTACAGATGACCTAATTTTACCCCTTTCAGTTCAATAATGAAGAAACGAGAACCAGAAGATGTGAAGTATCCAAAGTATGGAAAATTGATAGATGGATTGAGAGATTCCTCCAACTATCTCTCTGCCTCAGGTAACAACTATGATAATAACCACAATAGTCATCAACTTTCTATAACCTTTCAAGGGGTTTGCTTTTTTAATTTCCTCATGAAGTGAGCAGTACAAATCTTTATTTTACAGAAGAGGAAACCAAGGCTCTTTGACATGAAATTGTCCCATAGTCACACAAACAATAAAGGCCCAAGACACATAGGATATGAGTCTAGGCTGCTCATTGCATGTCTATCTATATTTCTACTTTAAAGATTGTGGTTAAAAAAGGAGGTATATCAAATTGACTGCTGAATATGATCAAGAAATTAAGACATATCCTTTTGTTTAGACAGTCGAAAAGATAACCCTATCACAAAATATAGGACTTGGATTTAGAAACTTGGTTTTCATACTCCATGATTGAGGGAGGGTGGGGTGAGGCATGAGAGGCCTGGTGTTCCGCAATTTGAAGAGAAGAGATACAAAGAACATCGTTTAGTGAGAGTATTCTTTCATAAAGTCTCTCATCTGTCTTAGTTGTCTTCCTGAACTGCCTCATAGTTGGTATCTATGGTTAGGATGTTCTCTTCACCCCAGCAGGGGTTCTGGTCAGGGGAAACCTTGTAGTTGCCATAGTAACCCACTGTAAATGTTGACTCCTGAGGATGATCATTAAAACCCTAATCACAAAGTAGAAAGGTGGGCCTCTGTGTTCTATCAACAGAAGGTCTGGGATTTGTACTAGAAAACTCTGAATGAATTTTCTACTTCTTGGGTAGCATTCATTTAATAGTTTTCCTCCATAGAACCTTAATTTTATTTAAATGACCATTGAATTTCGTAGAAAGGTAATAATATTATCCCATCATCTCTTGTGCAAACTGAAGGAGAGGCAATTGGCTCACATTTTTGATTAGGTTCACAGCCTACCCTCTAAGAGGTAAACAATTACTTATTTGGGATTTGTGGCATTTGTGGTCATTTGTGGTTATTTTGTGCTCTTATGGAATTCACCTTTTCACATGATTGCCTTTGGAAATCTAATCAGACTCCTTGACTGAGAACTGAAAAGACAATTCTAATAAATTTCTGCAGAGCTACTGTTCTGCTTTAGGTCATTTCCATTTTTCACATTTAATTAGACAATGCTTACTAAGGTAGTGGGTTTTTTTCCTTAAGATATGGCCTCTCCCGCTGTGCAATGTGGGCAAATCAAGTCCCTTGCTTTCAGCTCGTCAATGTGATCTAACTGTCTGGATATGCTTGCGCAGGCTCAGGTCAATGATTCAGGTTAGAAGGAATGGGATTCTAAAGGAACATCAGATTTAGAGCTAGCAGGGACCTTATGGCTCATCTAATAAGCCCCTGCCCTCCATTTTAATAGGTGTGGAAACTGAGGCCCAGAGATACAGACTGATTTGTCCAAGTTCACATCGAGAGTTAGTATCAGAGTCTGGATCTGAATCCAGGTTTTTCATTTCAAAGATTCAGTGAGTTTCCTACTGAAATTTTCTCACATGCTACTGCAGTGACCAGGTAACCAAAGTTAACCATCTGAAAAAAAGGAAACAGAGTAAACTTTAAAAAAAACTATCTTCAAAATAGTCATAGAGTCTCCAGTGTCTATGAGGAAGCCACAAGAACATGGATTAACACTGCAGAGTTCTCTGGAAACTAGGAAGGCCTGTAGCAATTGTGGCTCCAATAGGAGCCTAAGAGATTCTGTTGCTTTTTTGATTCAGGACACCTGAGGGCTACCAGCTTACCTTGGGCAGCCTAATCAGGAAGGTGGTGTTTGAAGGCTCCTTGAGAATTACTGACAAGCAACCTTCGCTGTCAGTTCTCTTGTCAGGGGCACTGACTCTGCTCAGGAGAAGGTAGGAAGGGATAGCCAGGAGGACAATCTGAATGCTCCTGCAACTCAGGGCTAACTCCCTTCACTGTAGGGCTCCTCTTCATGACTGCTGCCGTGTGCTAAAAATCAATTGATTTATTGGTTGATAAACATTTATTAAGTGCTTGTTGCATATCAGGCACTGAGACAAGTGCTAAAGGTACAAAGAAAGACAAAAATTGTCCTTGCTCTCTCCAGGAACTTAATGAGGGATACACATATAGTTATCTAGGCAAATAAAAGATAACACACAAAATACATACAAAAGCATTAGCCTTTGGGAGGAACAAGAGATGTATGAAGTCAGGAAGATCTGAGTTTGAGTTCAAATGCAGCTTGAGAAAATTACTAGTTCTATGATCCTGGGCAAGTCACTTACCTCTCTGTTTGCCTCAATTTCTTCAACTGCAAAATGGGGATAGTAATAGTACCCACCTTACAGGATTGTTGTGAGGATCAAATGAGATAAAATTCATAGAGATAAAATTTATAGAGCATAGTTTTTGGCATCGAGTAGGTGCTTAATAAATCTTTGTTCCACTGCCTCCCCTTACTAATATATCAAAGGCTTAATAGAAACGGTGGAATGAAAGGAAGCAGAGGCAAGTGGAGAGGGAGGGGAAAAAAATGGGGAAAATTCATAGGATATGAATGATTAAAGGAAAACAAATGATACAAGTTGATGAAAACCTAGAAATTACATAAAAATACAGGATTCAGTCCTAATTCTTCTATTCCATTTTCATAGGTATACATGTAGGGTTTTTTGTTTATTTTATTTGGTGGAGTAAGTTGAGGCATTCCTATAGGAGCCGTGGCAATCCCCTGCCTACATGCTCTATTATAGGGGCTCTAACAAGACTCTTATAACCTTCTCAAAATCCTTCTCTACCCACTGATTGATTATAAATTTCATAACGCAAATTTTGCACTGCCTGGATAGATTTTTGGCAGCCTAATTATTTTTGAGAACTGGTTCTAAGATTCCACTGTAATATATTTCTACTCCACTGACAAATGCTATCCATACACATCTATAACTCTTGACAGGTAGGTTTTATTTTCTTACGGGTTCAAATCTAAATTAGGAAAAATAAACTTTTATTTCTCTTTGGAGTCTACTAAAATTGCTTTAACTTAAATAAATATATGTGAAATTAATGCTACAATAAGTTTTGAGATACCAATCACTATTTTAAACTAAACCATTAGAGCTACTTTAAAATTCATTTTAGTTTGACAAATAATCATATTTACTGAGCACTTATTAATGCTTGGCACTATGGAAATGCAAAAAAATGAGGATCATCTTTATCCCTATGGCAATAAAACCTAGTTAATTAATGCATTCACAGAAAAAAAATTAAAAGCAAAGAGCTTAAGGAAAGAGGCAAAATATAAGGGTCATAAGAGAATTCTGAAGGAATTCACAAAAAGAATAAAGTACTCCTGCTTGGAATGTTTAGGACAGAATTCATAGAGCAAGAGGCCTTTGAGCTGGGTTCCAAAGGATGAGATGGATTTCAAGATAGGCTTCAAGAGTACTAGATGTGCAGTTCGGAAGATGTGGGTATCAATACTCCCTCTGACCTTTAGAATGATGCATTACATCATATGATCAGTGGCCAGACTTCCATATCATAGATATATAGCTGAAAAGAACATTTAAGGCCATTTAGTTCAATCCCCTCATTTTATGGATGAGGAAACTCGGGCTCAGAGAGGCTAAAATACTGATCCAAGGTCACACAGATAGTGGCAAAAGGAAGGATTTTTCATTGGTAGGGTGGACAGGAGGAGAGAGAGGAAAAAAGGGGAGAGAGTGAACTCAAAGAGTTTGGTTATAAGGCTCATAGTGTTATACGTGGTGAGTAATGATGATCTAAACTATGGTCATGAACATAGGAATGGACTATTACAGATTTCAAAGTAAAATATATGCCTAGTAATAAATTTGCTTAATGCTAAATAAGTATTTAGGGGAAAAACTGCTGTATTTAAATGTGGTTTGATTCCTCTTATTTGGTACAAGAAGCTGCTTCCAAATTATCCAAATAATACTTGTTCTGAAATTAAGTAAAAAGGATTGTAAATTGATAAAGTTTTTCTTAGGAGTCTTTCATATAGAGAGTAAGAATGTCTCTCTATATATAGAGATACTGGATAAAACGTTTCGTTCAAAATATTGCCTTGTTGCCCATCCATATGGCAGCAAAACAATAAAAAAATCTTTTCAGAACCCAGTACAACTGTTTTAGGTGAAGTAGTCTATATTCTTGATAATGACTGCATGGTTCCTTCATCTTCTCTCTCTCTACATCTTCCATATTGAATTGGTTTCTTTGTCTTTCTGAGTCACTTCCACAAGATCTCCCACCCCTATCACTTCTCACATAGCTGCCAATCTAGTTCAGGCCCTTATTACTTCTTTCCAGTGGGTCAAGAGTTGTCCCTCTCATCCCTACAATAACCTCCTAATTGGACACCTGGCTTCTCATCTCACCTTCACATAACAGCCAAAATAATCTTGCTCAAGAACCTCCTCTGATCAGCAAACTTCCTGCAGTCACCTTGTACTTGGCCTATTAGAGCAGACTCCTAATGGAGCTCTTGGATTCCTGTCTCTTTTTTTCCAATTCACCTTCCACATAGATGCAAAACAACAGAACAAAAAACTTCCTGAAGCATGTTACCTTGTCACTACCTTGCTCAAGAAAATTCAATAGCTTCCCCACATGGGTCCCTAAAACGTTGGCAACAGCAAAAGATTTCTAAACACGTAATGATGAAAAATTAATTAAATATCAAATGTGTAATGAATATGAGTTGTTTATGGCATCTCTTGCCCATGTTGCATTCGCAAGTTCACTGTGGCCTTGGTTCTCAGCACAAAGCATGAACACTGTACTGTGCACGCTCTCAGGCTGTGTGACACCAACAAACACTGCCCAGAAGCTAAAAAGGGTCACAAATGAAAAAAGTTTAAGAAGCTCTGCTCTGGGATAACATACAAACTCCTCGGCTTGGCCCTCAGAGCCCTTTGCAGTCTGGCTTCAATCTACCTTTTCAGGCTTAGTGGCCCTGACTCCCCTTCCCACACTCTACATTCCAGCCAAATGTGCCTATTTGAAATTATCTGAACCTGGTACTCTATTTCCTCCTTTGTGTCTTCATCTAGTTTGTCCACCATATGCTCCTTTCTCATCTTCACATCTTAGGATTCCCAGTTGCCTTCAGAAGCTTTTCTTGTGTGCTATTTGCTATAGGAGCTTTTCCTGATGCCCTTGCCTGTTAATGCTTTCTTCTTCCTCATGAAATTATCATGTCTGCATTTTGTCACATAGAGCATTTCTGCCAAGGGAATGTAAGATCCTTCAAGTCAAAGTCTGCTTTTCATCTTGTCTTTGTATCTCCAGCACCTGGCTGGGTGCCCTGTACAGACACTTAAGAAATACTTATTGCATTAGATTGGGTGATGCACATTAAAAAAATCATTCAAAGTATGTTTTTCATGATTTTTTAACAAGGAAATGATCAGATATAACAACTGAACTATGAAATACTAATTTACTCCAATTTTTGTTTTAGTTAGACATTAGGATTCATTTAACAGCCCACTGGGCTTTGATGAACTTGACCAGCACTGGGAAATGTTACTGTGTGGGTGCTCACTGCCTATTACAACAAAGGGCTAATCTGATACACCAAGGAGGCTGCAATGCACTGATCCATATCTGAAGGTTTCAGAATTGTACTCAAGGCAATCCACAGGCTACAGGAATTACACTAAAATCAGGTCACCATCTCGATGTTGGTAATTCTTCAAAGTACCTGTTCTCTAACCTCAGATTCCAATAAAGCCTTGGAAAGAGCACACATGTGGCAAAGTCTCTCTTCAAGATGGGTGAAATTGATTTCCTCAATGCAGGAGCTAGATGGAACAGTGGCTAAATTACTGGACATGGAATCAGGGAGACCTGAGTTCAAATCCAATTTCAGACAGCTGTGTGACCTTGGGCAAATCACTTAACCTTTGTCTGTCTCAGTTTCCTCATCTGTAAAATAGGGGTAATAATAACACCTACCTCCCAGGGTTGTTGTGAGGATAAAATAAGATAATATTTGTGAATCACTTTGCAAATCTTAAAGCAATTATTAATTAAAGGGGCTGATGGTATTTTTGTGTTATATAAAATTTCTTAAAGAGTTATAGCATGCCATAGTTCAAAGACAGTCTTGCTCAAGTCAGGAGAACCTTGGTTCAGTTCTCACCTCTAGCAGGTGAGTCTTATGTGGGTCTAAGTGTAACCCCAGCAAGTCACTTAACTGCTCAGGGGCCCCAGGCAGCTATCTAAGATCATTAAATTGCAGAGTATTCCCTGGTCTGCATTAGTAGAGAGATTTTCCTCACTAGCAAGGAAAAGAAATCATAGGTCTGATCCCCATTAATGTCTCAGAGTTTTCAAACCAGTACATAGAGTTAAACTGCATTGTTCAAGCACCTTTCATCCTTTATCTGTACTTCTGGTCTGATTTTGCTCAAAGGAACTAAGCCTCTTCCATCAGAACAGAAAATCTCTCCTCCATCTTGGAATTCTCTGCATGCTACAACAACCACAAACTCATACTGTCAGTTTTCCAGGATAAAAAGCATATTTTATTCATTCTTGTATCCCCCATAGTGCCTAACAGTATCTTACATTAAGGAAATAGTCGGAAAAACACATAGCACTATCCTAGCAAATGGAACAAGATTTCAAGGGATAAAAAACACAATGGACAATAGGGTTGGGATTCAAAAAGAACTTTGCAGACTAGAACACTGAGTAGAATCTAAGAGAATGAATTCTAGTAGGGGTAATTATAAAATCTTATACTTGGGCTAAAGAAAGAGACTTCATACAGATAGCTTGAACATTTTATACACAACATCACCTTTAGTTAAAGCATGGTCACATAGCCCTTAATACTAAGTGGGAGATAACTAAAGATCTGTTCATTTAAGTATAAAAACAAAAGGTACAAGAGTTGTTTCTAAAATTTTGGCTTGGGAACCAAGAATTTAACTTTATAACTTTGTAAAATAAGAAATTCTGACAAATTCACCAGTGTAGGATTAATTATCCTCATTTCTAGGACATGACCATAACAATTGACATAATTGTTCCCACTTAGGCAAATAATTCCATATTGGTTAGGATACTTTCTCATTTTCAGCATTAGATGGTGACAGTGACTCTCTCACTCATTTCAAAAAACATGACTCTAGTTTGATGGAACTACGTGGCACTGAAACTCTTCTCACATTTAAACTACCTCTTTAGAATGATCATACCACCCAACATAAAGTGTTCTCTCTCAGTAGTGTATGCGAGGATCCAGAGGCTACTGTTCTAACCAAAAATCTGAGCCTGAAAAAGAAGTATAGTGTCTTGCCCATAGCCACACAGCTAAGAGGTTCTGGAGGCTGAATACAGAAATGGATCTCTCCTTATTTCAAGTTCAGATCTTTCATCCCACTTCAGATCTGGCTGCAAACTCCCTTCTCACCCTTCATATCTCCTTTGAAGGTTCAGCACACATCTCTAGCTCCTGCCTAAAGTCTTTACTGATCCTCTTCCACCAATTCTATCCCTTAGAAATTACTTGGTATTTTCTTTGAATATGTTTTATATTTATGAAATGGAGGTCTGACTTAGTCCTTGGAAATGTACTATATTCCCTGACTGGTTTTAATTCCATACGTGGAACCTGCAGAATGTTCTACTGGCCAGGAGTGACTGAAGGGGTGGTGCTTTGTGGTGAAAAGGAATTTTCTTTTTGGATTTGCAGCCAAAAGTACTTATGAAGAAGCCAGAACAGAAAGTTCTATACACCTCTTTCTTTTTAACTTGGCATGTTTTGAGCGAGAAAAAATTATACAGATCTAGAGTTGGGGGAGGGGTAGTGGCAGAAGCTATCTTATCTCCTTACCTAACTACCATTGTCCCTGAGTGTGTATGTAAGGTTTATTTGTGTTCTTTTTAAGATACTAGTTCCCAAGGGTCATGGCCATAAACAATCTACTAGTTCCCAGGATCATGGCTATAAACAATCTTATTGTGCTTGCATACCATTATGTAACCAAGATAATGTAAACATTTGTATTTAAGTTGTAAACAGCCCAATTCACCTGCTCTACGCTAAGTCACCATGATATTGCCAAAGTTAATGTAAACTTATGAGCTGATTGTTGGCAAGATGCCTTTCTTTGAGTTCTCCTCTATTAATCAAGCCAGCACTGGTCAGTGAATGGAGATCTGTGGAATGTCTGTGCTTGTCTCAACAAGCCCCCATTGAGACTTAGGGGATTCTATAGGTGTTGGTGTTCGCATGTAAGAGTTGGTGTTCCTATTCTCACCGACCCCTGCAAGAAGAGTGACTAGACAGCTGTTGTAGAAGCTGAGCTCCCCCAACCTTCCAAACCACTGCCATTAGGAAGAATAAAGTAAATTAACCCTTTATCATGTCTTTGCTTTCATCCTTCTGGCTCCCAAGATCAAGAGTGAACCTGTTAGAGGCTGGACCCCAAAAGCTCCTGTTACAGAGTGCATGGTGTCTGTTTCTTCTGTGTTTTTTCTTGCTTAAATGAATAAGTATCTGGTGACAGAACTGACAAAAGTACTAAATCACATGCTTCGAAAAGTCGGCAGTGGTCAGTAACAGAGACCACCAAAGCTAGTAGTAACAATAGCTGAGTCTAGTAAGAAGCTTATGCTGAGACACTGCTTGACCCAGCTCAGGAATGAATTGATCCAGACAGCTGAAATATCGAAAAGCTAGACTAGTTGAGCAAGGCACAGTGAAGTCAACTTGATGGGGTGAAAAAAGAAAAGGACTACCAGGGCCAAGAGGCAAAAGGTTTCCCTTGACCCAATGAGTTAGCTGCTTCTGTTCCTGTGTCCTTTAATTTTGAACCACTATCTCAATTTGTAGAAAATTTTGGTAACTTCTATCATTGGTATAACTTTTAATTAAATATCCCTTTGTAAAAGCTAATTAGTATCAGCCGGGTAATCAATATTGGATAAAGCATGTCAGAAGGAGGCTTCTTGAGTACCAGAAATGCCAACCCTTCAGGGTTATTCCTAGAACATTGAGGGGAGGAATAACAGTTAGATACCTTCTACTAATCTAAGTTTGGAATGGAAGAGTGAACCAGAAAAGATGACATATATACTTGTGTGGCTATCTATTGGTTCCCGCAATAGAATGTAAGCTTCTTAAAACATATATAATATAATATATATATATATATATATACTCATATGTGTATATATATACATACAGACATACACATATGTGTATATATGTATATGCCTATATATGTATATATGATTTTTTTCAAATTACATGTAATGATAGTTTTCAACATTCATTTTATAAAGGTTTTGAGCTCCAAATTTTACTTCCTCCCTACCTTCCCTCCCCCCTCCACAAGACAGCAAGAAATCTGATATAGCTTATATCAGGAAAACATATTTCCAAATTAGGTTGTGAAAGAAGAAATAGAACAAAAGGGAAAAGCCGCAAAAAGGTGAAAACAACATGCTTTGATCTGCCTTCAGATTCCATATTTCTTTTTCTGGATGTGGATAGCATTTTCCACCATGAGACTTTTAGAATTTTCTTTAATCATGTTATTTCTGAAAAGACCTAAGTCAGTCATAGCCAATCATCACAGTGTTACTGTTACTGTGTACAGTGTTCTCCTGGTTCTGCTCACCTCACTCAGCACCAATTCGTGGAAGCCATTCCAGGTTTTTTTCTGAAATCCACCTGCTCATCATGTTTTTCCAGCACAATAGTATTCCACTGAATGTAAGTTTCTAAAGGGTAGGAAATGTTTTACATTTTATCTTTATATCTCTAGTGCCTTAAAATAATAATACTTGTTGAATTGAATCTTTGAAAAACTCAGAAATATCCAATTTCATTATACTTATAAACCTTTTATTACCAACAAATAGCTATATGAAAAATTATTCCATAAGCCTTTCTGATATTGCAGTTCAATGGGGAATTTCACTAAGGATTCTTTTTCAAGTTGGATAGGACCTTAGACATGACAAAGACTAACCCCAACATGATGATAAAAAAATAAGCCTTAAGATATTGAGTGAATTGTCTGATTTAGAACATTTAAAATTAACTATGCATAGTAAACTCAGTAATAGCTCTGAATTATCTTAATGCTCACCTTTTATTGTTATAAACTCTTTCAGGTAATCCCAGAAGTATAAATTCAATGTGAAATGTCAGCTTCTCTCTCTAATTAAGTGTCATTACTAACCTGTAAAGGGATGCATTTACTCTCTCCCTTCAATTCTGTTGTCAGTGAAGTGTGACATTATCTCATCAGCTCCCATGCATTCAACTCTTACCTATATGAAAGACTCCAAGATCCAACCAATACTAATATCTCTCCAGAGCTACAGACCAACCTCACCAAATGCCTATTTGACATTCATCACTGGAACTCTCTTAAGTTTCAAACCCAACTCAACATTTTCCTTCCAAACCCTCTCCTCTTCCTAAATTCAATATTTCTGCCATGTACACCACTGTCATTCCAATTACCTGGATTAACCACCTTGGAGTCATCATAGATATTTTACTCTTCTTCACCTCTTACATTCAAACAGTTGGCAAGTGTTATTAATAGTACCTCATAATCATCTCTTGAACTCATTTCCTTCTAACTCTTCATTCACAAGACTACCACCTTAGTTAAATTTCTTTCCCAGACTATTACAATAGTGTCCGGAGTTATCTACCTACAGTCAATCCCTCCTCTCTCTAATCCTCCATATAGCTTCCAAATTGATATTTCTAAAGCACAGGTATGATCCCTTTATTTCCCTGTTCAATAGACTACATCAACCTCAAAAACAGAGTTTCTTACCTTTTTGCAACATGGAATGTTTCGGCACTATGGTAAAGCCTATAAACCCCTTGTTAGAATAATCCTTGTTTGTTTGTTTTAATTCACAATTGAAGGAAATGATAAATGTCGTAAGTTAGTGAAAAGAAAGATGCATTATTTTTCCCATCCAAATTCACTGACCCTTTGAAAAGATCTGCTCTAATAGCAAACATAAACTCTTCTGTTTGATTTTCAAAGTCCTTTACCATTTAGCTCCAGACCACCTTTGCAGGTTAATCTCACATTATTTTCTTTCATTCACTTCTTTTCATCAAAACAAGCCTGTCTGCTCTTCCCTATATGTGTATTTTATTTCCAGTTTCTGGTCATTTGTACAGGCTCTCCACTGTGTGTGGAATGCACTCTCTATTTTCTTCCATGTTGGAGAATCTTTGGTTTCCTTCATATCCCAAGCCTCTCAGTTATTGGTGCCCTTCCTCTCTCAGGAACAACTTTGTATATATTTTGTATTTAAATATGTGTCTATGTGTGTGTATATACATACACATGTATGTGTGTATATATTATATATGTATATATAATAGGTATATGTTTATATATGTATATATGAGTATACACACATATATATGTGTATATATGTATATATATGTGTGTGTATGTGTGTATGTCTGTGTGTGTGTATATATATATATATATATATATATATATATATATATACACACTATGTGTTGTTTCTCTCTAAAATATTGTGAGCTCCTTGAGTTCAAGGGGTGGTTCATTTTTGTCTTTATATCAGCGGCATTAAGCACAGAGCCTAGCATATAGTAAGTCCTTAATAAATACTTGTTGAGTTGAAGTGTTTCCTTTCAAGAAATAGGTTCCTTGCTCTTTCCTCAGTACCTCTAAACTCAACTTGTCCTACACTAATATGAAGTATCTTTACTCCAAGCTTAGTAAATCGAAGGCTTTCTTTTTGCTCTGTTTCCAATGTTAAAGAACTTTAAGACTAACCAAAAGTTCTTCTAGAGACATCTCTCTCTCTCTCTCTCTCTCTCTCTCTCTCTCTCTCTCTCTCTGTGTGTGTGTCTCTTTCTTTTGCTGTGTCTCTCTGTGTCTCTGTCTCTCTTTCTCTGTCTCTGTCTCCCTCCCTCCCTCCCTCCCCCCCCACTTTCTCTCTTCCTTTCTCCTCTGTTCCACTCTGCTCTCCCTCTCTCTTGCTCCTTCTTTGGTAATTGACCTCCTTCATCTGACCTCCTTCAAGTCATATGTTCATATCCTGAAGACTTGTTTCTATCCATCTCTTCCTGCATAATTCTTCAGGCTACATGATAGATGAGACTTATGTTTAGAACAAAATATGACTCATGGAGAAGTCAGGATTTAACAAAAACATCAAAAAGTTAAGTCAATAAACAACAAAAAGTCAAGTCAACAATTATGACCTATGACATACCAGGCATATGCAGGTGCTGAGCATATGAAGAAAGGCAAAAGCAATCTTTGCCCTCAAGAAACTTATGGAAGTCTAACAGGGTAGACAAGAGGCAGCTACATAGCTCAGTGCATACAGCATTGGGTTTGGAGTCAGGAAGACCTGATTTCAAATTTGGTCATAAAAACTTACTGGCTGTGTGACCCTGGGCAAGTCACAACTTCCCTTTTCCTTGATCCACTCGAGAAAGAAAAGGCAAATTACTCCTGTATCTTTGCCAAGAACATGAAGAGTCAGACATGACTGAACAACAAAAATAGGAGAGACACTATGCAAACAGTCAATAAATAGTCAATAAACCTACATTAACCATCTAATATGATAAGTGATGCAGATACAAATACAAAAAAGAAAGATAGTCCCTTCCCTCAAGGAACTTACATTACAATGGGGAAGAAAGCTGAAAAGCCGAGATCAAGTGTGAGGGGAGGGTAATACAGGTATCTGTTTCAGGGGTATACTAGAGAAGTCTAAGAAGTCCAGAAATGAATGCTCTTAGAGGAGTTCAAAGTTAGTGCTGCCAGAGAGATTGGTGAAGTGTGAATTGAATGCTGCCAGACAGAGCAAAGAAGTCCAAAATGAGTGCAGCCAGGTGGGAGATGAGGAATTGTGTGAGGAGACAAGAATCTAAGGTTGTACTACTATGTGTAGAGGGAGAATATAGATAGGATAAACTGGAGATCATGAACAGAGGGGAGGCATTAGCATCAAGGGAAAATCAGGAAAGGTTTCTTGCCAAAGGAGAAATTTTATATGGGACCTGAAGAAAGTCAGGGAAGTCAGGAGTAAAAGATGAGGAAGAGATTTCCAGGGATGAGATACAGCCGGTAAAAATGTCCAGGATTGGGAGATGGAGTGTCACATATAAGGAACTAGTGTCCCTTGATCCCAGACTACATGGAAGAAAGTAAGGTGGAAGAAAAAACTGGAAAGATAGGAAGAAACCAGGTTATGAAGGGCATTAAATAACAGGGTTTACTATTTTATCATGGAGATTATATGAAGACATTGTGGACTATTGAATAGGAGATTGATATTGCCAGATCTCAACTTTATGAAAATCAATTTGACTGCTAAATGGAAGATAGATAGAGTGGCTTGTAGCAATGAGACCAACCAGAAGGTGACTGCTATATTCTAGGTATAAAGTAATGAGAGAGAAGTTTTGATATTGTCAGAGGAGAGTGAGGGGTGTATATGAAAGATGAGACAAAAATAGAATCAATTGGAAACTCATTGAATATAGGGGATGAGAGACAGGGTGAAGAGTCAAGGGTGGCATATAGATCATGAGCCTGAGTGACTGAGAGGATGGTCATACCCTCAAACAGGATGTTAGGAAGAGGGAAAGTTGGGGAGGGGTGATGATTCCAATTTTGGACACATTGAGTTTAATTTGACTCTGCGACATCCAGTTCAAGGTGTCTAATTGGAAACTGAATATGCAAGACTAGGAGTAACATAAGAGGGAGGGCTGATCAAATAGATCTGAGACTCATCAACTTAGAAATGGAAGAAGAGAAAAGGATCTGGGATTGAGACTTATGGGACCCTTAACTATCTCATACAAAAGAAAATTACCAAGGATGCTACCTTGGTTCAAAAAGAACCATTTCTTTCTTTAAAAATATTTTTTATTTCATTAAATATTTCCCAATGACATTTAAAATTTTTTAAATATTCATTTTCTAAAATTTTGAGTTTCAAATCCTATCCCTTTTTCTCCTTCACCATCCCTTGAGAAGGCAAGCAATATGATATTGATTATACATGCGAAGTCGTGTAAAACATATTTCTAATTAGCTACATTAGAAAGGAAAACATGCATGAGTATGCACACGTGCTGAGAAAAATAGAGCTTAAAAATGTATACTTCCATCGGTACTCAGAATTCATTCATTATCTCTCTGAAGGTGGATAGCATTGTTCATCATGAGTTCTTTGGAATTGGATCATTGGATCATTTCTTGGTCAGAGTGGCTAAGTCTTTCACAGTTGGTCATAGCCGTATTGCTTTACTGTGTACAATGTTCTTCTGGTTCTGCTCACTTGACTCTGCATCAGTTCATATATGTCATGCCATATTTTTATGAAAACATCCTGCTCATTATTATAGCACAAAATATTCCATCACAATCCTATACCACTACTTTTTCAGGCATTTCCTAATTGATGGGCATCCCCTCAATTTCCAATTTTTTAAAAATTTATTTTAGTTTTCAACATTCATTTCCACAAGATTTTGAGTTACAAATTTTCTCCCCATCTCTATCCACCTCCCACCCCAAGATGGCATGTATTCTGATCGCCCCTTTCCTCTGCTCTCCCTTCTATCACCCCACTCCCCCCTTCCCCCTTCCCCTTTACTTTCTTGTAGGGCCAGATAGGTTTCTATACCCCATTGTCTATGTATCTTATGTCCCAGTTGTGTTTAAAAATAATTTTTCAAACATTTGTTTTTAGAACTTTGAGTTCCAAATTCTCTCCCTTCTTCTCTCCCCACCCACCCTCCTTGAGAAGACAAGAAATTCAATATAGGTAATGCATGTACCGTTATGCAAAATACTTCCATAATAGTCATGTTGTAAAAGACTAACTATATTTCCCTCCATCCTATCCTGTCCCCCTTTATTCAATTTTCTCCCTTGACCCTGTCCCTTTTCAAAACCGTTTGGTTTTGACTACCCCCTTCCCCAATCTGCCCTCCCTTCTATCATTTCCTCCCCCTTCTTATCCCCTTCCCCCCTTACTTTCCTGTAGGGTAAGATACCCAATTGAGTGTGTATGTTATTCCATCTTTAAGCTAAATCCAATGAGAGTAAGTTTCACTCATTCCTTTTCACCAACCCTCTCTTCTCTTCCATTATAACAGCTTTTTCTTGCCAATTTTATCTCTCCCTTCCTCCTTCTCCCAATATATTCCTCTCTCATCCCTTAATTTATTTTTTTAGATATCATCCCTTCATATTCAACTCACCCTCTGCCCTCTGTCTATATATACACACACACATACATATGTATATATGTATGTATATGTGTGTATGTATATGTGTATATATACATATGCATACATATAATACGTATACATATGTACATATATATAATATATGTGTATGTATATATGTGTATATGTGTATATATGTGTGTGTATGTGCGTGTGTATATATATATATATATATGTGTGTGTGTATATATATTCTCTGACTTTTATTGAAAACAAGCCAAACCCCAGCAGATGCTATAGCTATCACAGTAAATCTATCCCAAGAGGAACTAGCAAAAAGGTGGTGTATTTGCTATTTGCAAATATATATATATTCCTTTAGACTACCCTAATACTAAGAGAGGTCTCATGAGTTACAAATATCATCTTTCCATATAGGAATGTAAACAGTTCAGCTTTAGTAAGTCCCTTATGATTTCTCTTTCCTGTTTACCTTTTCATACTTCTCTTCATTCTTATATTTGAATGTCAGATTTTCTATTCAGCTCTGGTCTTTTCATCAAGAATGTTTAAAAGTCCTCTATTTCATTGAAAATCTATTTTTTGCCCTGAAGTATTATACTCAGTTTTGGTGGGTAGGTGATTCTCGGTTTTAATCCCAGGTCCCTTGACCTCCAGAATATCTGATTCCAAATCCTTCAATTCCTTAATGTAGATGCTTCCAGATTGTATTTCCAGAATACTCAAATTGTTTCCTTCTGGCTGCTTGCAATATTTTCTCCTTGACCTGAGAACTCTGGAATTTGGCTACAATATTCGTAGGAGTTTTCCTTTTGTGATCTTTTTCAAGAGGTGATTGATGGATTCTTTCAATTTCTATTTTACCCTCTGGTTCTAGAATATCTGGGCAGTTTTACTTGATAATTTCTTTTTTTTTCTTTTTTTTAATTTAATATATTTAGTTTTCAGCATTGATCTTCACAAGAATTTGAATTACAAATTTTCTCCCTATTTCTACCCTCCCCCCCCCACTCCAAGACAGCATATATTCTGGTTGCCCTGTTCCCTAGTCAGCCCTCCCTTCTGTCACCCCACTCCCCTCCCATCCCCTTTTCCCTTACTTTCTTGTAGGGCAAGATAGATTTCTACGCCCTATTGCCTGTGTATCTTATTTTCTAGTTGCATGCAAAAACCTTTTTTTTTTGTTTTTGAACATCTGTTTTTGAAACTTTGAGTTCCAAGTTCTCTCCCCTCTTCCCTTCCCACCCACCCTCCCTAAGAAGTCAAGCAATTCAACATAGGCCACATGCATATCATTATGTATAACCCTTGCACAATACTCATGTTGTGAAAGACTAACTATATTTTGCTCCTTCCTAACCTATCCCCCTTCATACTTGATAATTTCTTGAAAGATGATGTCTAGGTTCTTTTTTTGATCATGGCTTTCAGATAGTCTAATAATTTTTAAATTATCTCTCCTGGATCTATTCTCCAGGTCAGTGTTTTTTTCCAATGAGATATTTTACTTTGTCTTCCATTTTTTCATTCTTTTGATTCCATTTTATAATTTCTTGATTTCACATAAAGTCACTAGATTCCACTTGTTCCATTCTAATTTTTAATTTCTTTAGTGAGCTTTTGGACTTCCTTTTCCATTTGCCTCATTCTGCCTTTTAAGACATTATTCTCTTCATTGGCTTTTTGGAGCTCTTTTGCCATTTGGTTAGTCTATTTTTAAGGTGTTATTTTCTTCAGTATTTTTGGGGGATCTCCTTTAGCAAGCTATAGACTCATTTTTAATAATTTTCTAGCATCACACTCATTTCTCTTCCCAGTTTTTCCTCTACTTCTCTTACTTGATTTTCCAAATCCTTTTTGAGCTCTTCCATGGCCTGAGACCAATTCATATTTTTCTTGGAGGCTTTTGATGTAGTATCTTTGACTTTGTTGACTTCTTCTGGCTGCATGTTTTGATCTTCTTTGTCACCAAAGTAAGATTCTATAGTCTGATGTATTTTTACACTGTCTGCTCATTTTCCCAGCCAATTACTTGACTTCTGAGCTCTTTGTCAGGGTATGAGTGCTTCCAGAGTGGTGAGTGCTCTGTCCCAAGCTTCAGGGGTTTTGTGCTGCTGTTTTCATAGCTACTTCTAAGCACCTGTAGATTTTCCATTCTTCTGAGGTGGCATGGTCCAGTGAGAGGTGTTTACTCCTCTCCTGGCCTGTGCTCTGGTCTGTGAGTGACCTCAAGCACTACTTTCTGCTGCATAACTACCAGGGGGACTCCCTCTACACAACCACCACAAGCTCTGCTACCCCAGCACTCCTCTTCCCCCAAAGACTATCAGCCAGGACTGTAACCCCGATCTAAGCAGGCAAAGCAAGAGAATCTTGTCTCAGAGCCAGCAAAGAGATCCCTATACCCCTGTTCTGATCAGCCACTTGATTCTCTCCACTATCTGTGGGCCTGGAGCTCGAGAAGCAGTTACCACCACCACTTCTGCTGCTACTGTTGCTGCTGCTGCTGCTGCTGCTGCTGCTGCTGCTGGTGGTGGTACAGCCATCTCCACTGCCCCAGCACTGGGGCTAGACCACACCCTTCTCTCACCCAGGTCCAATAGAGTTTTCTCACTGACCTGCTAAGTTGTCTTTGGCCTTTGTGAGTTAAGAGGTCTGGAAACCACCACAGCTCAGTGATTCAGGGCCCTCAGGCCTGCTCCACCCGGTGTCTCTGGTCTGGTCTGTCCTGGCATGAACCACACTGTGCTGTGCTCTACTCCTTGCATGGTACAATAGATCCTTCCCAGTGATCATCCAGTCTGTCTTGGGCTGGAGACTTGTTTCATCCTGTCATTTTGTGGGTTCTGTAGCTCTAGAATTTGTTTAGAGTCATTTTTACAGGTGTTTGGAGGAATTTAGGAGAGAGCTCAAGTGAGTGCCTATTTTCACTTTACCACCTTGGCTCTGCACCCCAATTTCTGATTCTTTGCTGCCACAAAAAATTGCTGTAAATCTTTTTGTTTAAATAGTTCCTTGCCCCTTTTCTTTGAAAGTAGATCCCTTTCTTTTCTCCATATAGAAGTGCATCTTGTTGGGTCAATGTGTTGTTTTGACTTGTATAGAAGTGGGATCTGGTGAAGAAAGTTCGATGGGAACATACTTTTCAGAGGCTAGATTTTTTTACCCTCAGTAACCAAGAAGCTTTAGTTCCCTTGACCAATCATGTCTCATGGACAACTTCTCTGACTTTTATTGAAAACAAGCCAAACCCCAGCAGATGCTATAGCTATCACAGTAAATCTATCCCAAGAGGAACTAGCAAAAAGGTGGTGTATTTGCTATTTGCTCCTCTATACCTGACCTAATGGTGCAACCAGAAGTGTCCTTACTAGGACTCTGTGTTGCTTCTAGCAACTAAGGAACCTAACTTTCTTCCTTGGTGTGTCTGAATTCATCTTCCAACTGCCTCTATGCTTTCGACCATGTCTCTCAGAGGAAGAATTTCCCCTATAATAATAGACTTTAATTAAGGACTGTTCCCCGGTGAATACCTGTGTCTCAGAAACAGAGTAATTCCTCTACAGGAAAATAACTGTACATAACCTAGAGCTGAGATGAACTTGGTAGTTATTTTTAATGGAATATTAGTAGAACTTCCTTCAAAGGGGAGGGAGGGAGTTGAACTCAATGTACCATTCTCTACCTTTTTTTCTCCCAAAGAATGTCCTTTTTCCTAGCACCCAGATATCTGGGGAGGCAGTGAGGAAGGGAGGAGAAGGAGAGAACTCTATTGTGAAAAGCACCAACAAGATCTGCCATGAGTCTTAATTCTAAAGAAACCAGTGTGCTACAGCCTCTATCCCCTAGGGGCTACAACTGTCAATCATTTCTAGCCTTGAGCATTTAAATCCTGTTATAGAGAAGCTAGTCATGACAACCTATTACAAAATAGAATAGAGCCTCTTTCCCTCTCCATCTTTTCTTCTCTCTATTCTTCTCATCTCTACCCTTCTATTTCTCTTCTGCACCATTCCATATTCTTATCCTACTCTGTCCTCATTCTTCTTTACTTCTCTGCCTTCAGATTTCTTTAGCATAGAACCACACAATTAGAGAAGGAGGAAAGATAAGCCATGGAAGCAAGGAAAGTGGCAGCTGCTTCCACTAAGCCTAATGAGAAGATCAACCTTTCCCCTTCTCCAGCTTCTGTAGCATTACATGAAAGCCAGGAAAGCCATGAAAGCCCAGGCCTCTGGACTCATTAAACTAAACTGATACTCTCATACTATGGCTACAGAATTGATTTGATTGAGAGGAGGGGTGAAAAGAATCAGTAGGAACTACTTTGTATGCCTCTCTGGAAAGTCTGGTGACATCAGTGGCTTTTCCTGTGTTCCTGTGTTTATTTTCCTTCATGTAGTGTGTGTACCTGGAAGGACAGGGGGCTGGTCTTATGCATTTGGCTATACTATGAACTTTTTCACTTAAGCAAAGTATATCAAAGCACTGAGCATGTATCTCTAGGTCATCCACAAGTACTCCTCCTGCCCTGGCACCATGCTGATCTAGCAATCCCCCAGCCACCTGACCTTACTGTATCGCTTGCTTCATCTTCTGGCTACCATGGTCACTCCTGCCTCCCCTCCTCCAACCTCAATCCCTCTGGAAAGGGCACGTCAGTCAGTTGTCATAAAACTCTATTTACCATCCCTGACATTTCTCCCTTCCCTAGCTACTACTACCCTATATGTGTTGTCTCCCCCCTTTCCAAATTAAATTCTGTAAGGCCAAAGACCATCTCTCTTGTATATTCGGACTGGTGTTTGGCACATAATAAGCACTGAATAAGTGCTTTTCCCCGCCATGTATGTGTGCATACGTGCATTCATTCATCACTGAAAATGAAACCTTCCATTAAAAGTTATTCCTAGGGGGTGGGAGGAGGGAGTAGTGGTTGCAGCCTTGGACTTGGAATCTGGAGGACATGAGTTCAAATCCAACCTCAGATACTTACTTGATATGTGACCATGGGCAAGTCACCCAATTTCCCAGTGCCTTGGTTCCCTCCGCCTCTAAGGTAGCAATAATCTCTCTGTCTATGATTCTCTGATAACAATTACTGAGTCTTATTTTCTCAGACATGCCTAGGTCACAGGCTGTGGAATCACTGCATCACTGTGTAGGACACATAACACCAGCACATTGGATGGCTGCTAGCACTGGTTCGCTCTTGATCTGGTTAGACAGGAAAGACAGCTCCAAAGGGGTTGATAATCTTATTTTATTCTAGTCTAGTCTTCTCACAAGGGTGCTGACAATGAGCACAAACTCCTACAGCTCTCCCTAATCATCCTCACAGGGCCCAAGCAAGAAGGGGGCAGGGAACTATCCTTACCTCTGGATAGAGTCAATCCAGGCAGGTACAGCTTGTGCTCTCCTCTCAATCCCCTCAAGCTTCGATGGGGGACAGCTGAGGCAAACACAGATTCACCCCAAGCCTTGATGGGGGTAGATCAAGGCACACACAGCCTTCCAGCTTGTGCATTCAACCCTAAAGGTTCCCCAACTCACTGACCAGTGCCTACCTGCTTCATAGGGCATCAGACAAAGAAGACATATTTCCAGCAATAGCCTCACAAGTTCACATCACCTCATCCCTATATTTCACTGCACTGTTGCAGTGGATATTTACAACTTCAGCACACATGTTTATATTGTTTACCATTATATTACGCTGCACAAGCGTGATGGAGATGTTTTGAACCATGAGCCTGGGAAACAGAGATTGTTATGGCCATGGATCCTGGGAAACTGAACTCTAAGTAATACTAACCAAAATCCACTTTACACACACCAAAATCCACCTTACTTATGCACTGACACATCTAGATCTTCACTGGCATGCACATAGCACTTTCTACACAAGCAAACAAACAAAACACCTAGGGACCTTCTCAACTGAAGGTGTATCATGGACGACAGACACCTGCAGGTGTCTCAGAAAGAACAGGGATGTGAAATAATGACAATACAATGTGGGAAGACTGTCTTCTCACCGTCATCCCCTTCCTCACGAAGAAGGATCCGGATACAAATATTTCAACATATATTTATTAAGAATCTACTCTATACCTGGTACTGTCCTGGACCCTTGGGATAGGAAGGTAAAATAAGAAACACTACACTGCTCTCTAGTAGCTGATAATGTCATGGAAGTGTTTGTGTTTGTGAGGAGGGAAAAAAGGGTTGAGAATAAAAGGAATTGGATACAACTCATCTCTCAATATTTCATTTAAATTAAAATTTCTTCCTTGACTATCCCCACTTGGAGCACTCTCTCCTTTTTCTGAAATTCTATTTGTTGTTGTTCAATCATTTTCAGCCATGTCCAACTCTTCATGACCCCATTTGAGGTTTTCTTGGCAAAGATACTAGAGTGGTTTCCCATTTTGTTCTCCAGCTCATTTTACAGATGAGGAAATTGAGGCAAATAAGGTTAAGTGACTTGCCCAGGGTCACACAGCTGGTAAGTGTCTGAGGCCAGATTTGAACTCAGGAAGATAAGTCTTCCTGAATCAAGGCCCAGCACTCTATCCACTGTGACACCTATAGAAATCCTATACAAATTGTTAATTATATAATTCATTTGACTATCAAATAAATACTATTTAATGGCATCATATTGTTTTCCTCAACAATATAATTCTTTTATCATTATTTAGCCTTTCACAGCTTTGGATTTTATTTTCCCATGAAAAAAGTAACATTTCATGTTTTAATGGTAGTTTATGGTTTACCAGGTACTTTTCTTATAACGACCCTGTGAGGTAGAACTCATGCTTAGAGGAACATGGCATAGTTGCTAGAGTGCTGGAGTCTGAAATCAGAGGACCCCAAGTTTGAGTCCTCATTCTGATACTTACTAAATGTGCACACAACAACTCATTTAATCTCTCTGAACTTCAGTTTCTTCATCTGTAAAAGGAGGGAGTTGGCTTAAAAGTGTTCCAAGGTCTCTTTCAACTCTAAATTTAAATGTAGTGTCAATCTCATGACCTCAAATGAGATAATGTAGTTAAAGTACTTTGAAAACTTTAAAGGTCTATTTAAATGCCAGATAATATTTGTATTAAAGTTGCTAATAATTATCAGAGCAGGGACTCTACCCCAGTTCTGGCTCTAATCTTAGAATATTTTTTTTAAATCCCTCCCAGTGCATTACTTATAGTAGGCACTCGATAATTACTTGTTTACTTGATTTGATGTGTTAATCTTAACTTTCATACAATTAGATTTGCCACTTAACCTTTCAGAGTATAGATACACTTCTTCAGGGTCAGAAAGCATCACAACCATGAGACTCAAACCCATGTGACCTAAGTCTTTCCGTGACTTAAGCAGGTCATCAAGGACTCCCAATTCAATCAAAAACTTGATTGAAACAAAGGCAAGCTTCAAAAGCACTTTATTCCCTTAATGCTGAGAAGCACTCCAAAATAAAAGACAACAAAAAGTCCCACTTTACTTGCCATTATGGAAACACCACCACCACCACCACCACCACCACCACCACCACTACTACTACTACTACTACTACTACTACTACTACTATTAATACTAACACTAGTACTTGTTCAGTCATGTATCACTCTTCATGACCTTGTGGACCATAGCAGGTCAGGCCCTAATATTGTCCATGGGGTGTTCTTGCAAATGCAAAGATACTGGAGTGGATTGGCATTTCCTTCTCCTGTGGATAATATTTTGTCAGAACTCTCCACTATGACCTGTCCATCTTGGATAACACTTCAAGGTATAGGTCATAGTTTCATTGAGCTACACAAGTCTCTCTGCCATAACAAAGCAGTGATTCTGGAAGGGGTTGTTGTTCAGTCATTCAGTTAACTACTATTACTACTACTACTACTCATATGCCCTACTTTCAAGATCACTAGTGTCCAGATCAAGTCCAAGACTACCTTGCAGCAGGCAGCTCTCTGGAACCCTGACATCCATGGTCAAACCTGCACGGTTAGATCCCAAAAGGCAAGTTACAACAGGATGACATAACTAGTAGAAACTACTGTCTATATGTAAGAGACTGATGTAGGGCTGACAGTCCCTCCTATTCTATACATGGAGGACTTTCCTTTAGCTAATGTCAGCCTTTCTCTGAAGAGCCTGCCTGTATTGATCACTCAACTGATCCATAGGAGCAGAAGGACCACCATTCTAGAAGAGAACAATTATTGTCCTTTTTACTCCCATGCACCATAACTGGCAATGGTACTGATGTTTTATGCCAAGTAAAGCATGGTCATCCTACATGAAAATTTTTTTTAAAGTTTCAAAGTTGGCTTTCTAGTTCAAGGATCATGGGGTTTCAAAGGACCACAGAATTGCACAGTGGAATGAGTGTTGACTTTGAAGTGAGAGGAGCTGGTTTTGATCTCCAGTCTTGCCAATTTACCTTTATTTTTTTTTACCTTAGAAAACCACTTCCCCTCCCTGGGTCCCAGTTTCCTCATTTGTAAAATGAAAGGAAGGCTTGTATGAAATGAGTTTTATGGTCCATTTCAGCTGTATGTCTATGAACTTATGATTCTTTTTTCTTCTTTTTCTCTCTAATTTTTATTTATTTTCTTTTAAATTTATGGAATAAAGCAAGCATTTCCATAACAAAGTACAATAAAAAAGATGATTGCACATGAAAATGCAAATCTGTAGTGCATAAATTGCTATTCCTTTTAAATATATAATAAAGTTATCATGTACATTTTTCTTTATTTTTTTTCTTCAGTGTCTCCACCCCACCATGAAGATGGCTACTATTAGATACAAATACATATATATTTGTATATGTATATATGTATGTGTGTGTATATATATATATGTGTATAAAATCATTCTATACAATCTTCTATCAGTTTTTTCTCTGGATGCAGATAACATTTTCCTTTATATGTCCTTTGTAGTTACTTGGATGTTATGATTCTTGACTAACGACCTCATTTTATAAATGAAGAAACTGAGACCCAGAGAGGGCCAGAAACTCACCCAAGGTCAAACTACCAGTAAGTAGCAAAACTGAATTTTTCCTAAGTCTTCAGACTTTAAATTCAGTACACTTTTATTTATTTAGATAGCATCTATTAAGCACCTACTACATGTCAGGTATTGTGTTAGGGGCTGAGGATACAAAGGAAAAAAATGAAATAGTATCTACCCTCAAGGGACTTACATTGTATTGATGCTTAGTGGGGAGGCTGGAGAACAACATGAATATAGATAAGTACATTCAAGATACATACAAAGTAGAGATAAAATAATTTCCATGGTCTAAGACATTAGGACATGCATAGTTCAGAACAGGTATACTGTAAAAGATAGCACCATAGCTGAGTCTTGAAAGAAATGTGATTCTACAAGGCAGAGATAAATTACAAATGCATTCTAGGTGTGGGAGAACAACCTGTGTGAAGTAATAGAAATTTAAGATGAAATTAGGGCACAGGGAATAAGTAAAGGAGCTTGTCTGGCAAATAGAATATATGAGGGACAGTAATGTGCAAGCAGCCAGGGAAAGTAGGCTGGAGAAGGATCATAAAGGGTTTTAAAAGTGAAATAGAAGTTTCACTTCTATCCTATAGACAAGAAGGAGCCACAGGATTTTCTTGAGCAGAGGAGTGGCATGGTTAGACCTATACTTTTGGCAGTTATGTGAAGGATAAATTGTAAATGGGAGAGATTAGAGCTAGAGGCAATCTAGACAGACCAATTAGGAGATCTTTGCAATAGTCCAGGCAGGAAGAGGTGATGGTCATGTGAGCAAAGAGGAGACAGATGTGAGAAATATTGTAGAGGGACAATTGATAAGTCATGGGAACTGATTGTTCCTGTGAGGTGAGGGAAATGAAGAATTAGAGGTTGCAAAAGGAAATAGGTAAGTCAGGAAGTGATGGAGGTCAGATCTGGGGAAAAATAATGGGTTCTGTTGTGGACCTATCGAGGGTGAGGTGACTATGAGGCATTTATTTGAAAACATTCAAAAGGCAATTGTTGATGTGGAACTCAAGCCTCTGAGAGAGACTCAGTCCAACCTGAAATCTTGAAACTGAATGAATCAGTATGTGTTTGTTCTATCCATATTTATGATTTTATGAACTTTAGTCACATCTCCTCTCAGACTTCATCTTTCTCAACAAAGGCGTCCAGATGTCTTAGCATGTTCTTAAACAATTCCCTTCATCTCTTTGGTCTCTTTACTTATCCTTTTCTGACTTAATTATGTCATTCTCAAGATGCAGCTATCAGAAATTTACACAGCATTCCAGTATTGCTTTCTTTCCTACACTGTTCCCTGACATCTAGATGACTCTAGCAGGGATGATGTAAGAGTTTTGGGGTCCTTAGAATGCCTATGGAACATCTAAGGATCCTTGCTGGTGCAAGAAAATAAATATAAAATAAATTAAGGCACATAGTTTGATATAGAAAAGAAACCAATGGGTGGGGCACCACCAAAAATGTTTGTTTCATTGCTTTTTCAACATTACTCGAAACTTTTTCCCCTCTCAGCCTGTTTCCCTATTTTTCTTTTATTCCTGTCCAGAGGCTTGGTTTGGGCTGTAACAGACCTCATAGAAAATCTAGTTCAGTACTCTTCTTTTATGAAAAAATTGAGGCCCTATCATTTGTGCAAAATGGTACATGTAGTGCACAGGTAGCAGTGCTGGGACTTGACCCCCGTTTTTCTGACTCTAGGACCAACATTCTTTACCCTATACCACACTAAGTCCTCATACCCATAACTCTCCCTTTCAGAGCTCACTAGCTGGGATTGCCTGCCAATCCCTGGGTTGTGTGAGGTTGGGCTCTAGGCCACGATATACCATTTATGCTGAGGGATAACATTCTACGACCATGGTAAGAGAACCTCTAACCACATCAGGTGACTTCTAAAGAATGTACAGATCAAAATCTGCTAAAGGCAGCCCAAACCCCCTTCTAGAATCCAAGCCTTTTCTCCATACTGGGTCAAGTGCTTTCAATGCTAAGAAATCTAGACTACTGTTTAACAAAATCCAAACTTTATCCTTATCCAGGATCCTCAACTAATAGTACTTATTATTTTCATGAATTAAATAGGAAAAAACAAGGGAATTCAGTCAATTATTTCATTACTATGATAAGAAAATAATGTGATATGCTATACTATAGAAGCCTATCATGATAAGATGAGTGACCTCATTTTAATCACAGCAATTTCGTTTCCATTTCTTTCTGTCTAATTCTGTTAGAAAACTAACACTGATAAGCTGTTATTATTCCTCACCTTGTCACTCAGGTCTTCAGTGATCTGAAAGGCTATGACAAGTTATGTGACCTCTCCAGTTCTTTCTCTGCTCATCCTATAGTATTTCTTACATCTCTCAACAGAGATTAATTAACCAATGATGACAATGAATGAGAGAACAATGCATGGATATTTGTGATCATTGGTAGTAGGATTGTTCCAAATGCTGGCATTTAGGGGGTTCCATCTATAATGAGGCTTAATTATATCAGTCATACAAGGAGCCCCTTTTGTTATTAGCATTGGTTGCTATGTTATATACTAAGTCAAGCCTGGTATAGATCTGATGAGATTAGACTGTTTATTCTACTAATTGCCCCAATGGAACATTTTGCCACATTCAGCCAAAAAGTGAATGGATGTAAGGAAAAAGGAACTGCAGCTCAATCTCTAACAAATATAAAACAAGTCTTTGACAAGTCATCTGCTGGACTCCTCTCTGCTCTAAACAGAGCAGATGGTAAATTTCCAATTTGCCTTGCTAATAATTTTATCCTCCAGAAAGGAGAGGAAATTAGAAGAAGAAAGAGTCTAAATTGTGAGATCTTACTCTTTGACTTTTTAAAAAAATACTGATATCTTTTGTGTACTTTTATTCTTGCGTGTAACTTTTTATGCATCTTTCTCAGTTCATTTCCTATAAAGAGTTGGCCAAAACTATGATACTGTTATGCAAGAATAAGGGTTGAAATTTATGACCATCGATTATCAATCGGTTGTAAAAGTAGTAATGCTGGAAATCTTGGGAAGATCTAGCCATTCCATCTTAGCATTCATTATAAATGATGAAGCAATAGCCAGAAATTATCTGTTGTATATTCTAGGTTTTAGGAGAGCAGATTTCAAAGAGTTTGGAAAAAAGATGGATAGGATTTCATGGCCTAATACCCTGAAAGAAACCTGCTCAAGAGAGATGAAATACTTCCATGGACAAAATTCTGACAAAAATGCAAAAAGTGGTTGGAAAAAATCTAAGGAGACTGATATGACTGCAGAGGTTTATTAACTAGCACAGATTTAGAAAGGATGTGTACAAAATGCGGACATGGCAGCAGGTAACTAAGGGCAAATCTTTTAAAAAAAGGATGGTGTGATATCATGAAAAAAGTTTCAAGAAGGCAAATTGAGGCTCCTGATAAATATGGAAAACAATAAGAAAGACTTTTAAAAAACAAACTCTGCTGAGTATGATAGGAAGAACAAGGAAAGGAAAACCCTTTCTTAGGGCTAATGAAACAATAATAACATGGTGGAGAGAAGACAAAATTATTCAACTTCTATTTTGTTTCTGTTCTTCTCTATCAAGCAAAATAATACTCAGATTAAAGTATAACAAAAATGACTAATTGGTAATTGAAAAACAGTATAAATGAGATAGTAGGACAGCTGCTTTTAAAAAGTTTAAGTCACTTTGTCCTAATGAATGAAAGGGACTGAAGTGAATTTGGTAGGTGACTGTTAAACTGCCAAAGATGATCTTTGAAGAGTAGTGAGGAGTGGGAAATGTGCTACAAAACTAGAGACCATGGATGTTGATATTTAAAAAGAAATTTAAATTTAAAAAGAAAATAAAAAGGAAGAACATAAATGCTTCAACCTACGCCTAGTGAACATGTTAATGATTCTTAGAAAAATCCTACAACAGATTATTAAAGGGATTTTTTCCTGATCACATGAAAAGAAAAGCTATAGCCACTGTAAGCCAACACAGGTTGTTTAAAAAAAATCTCTGCCATCTCTCACATTCTCAACATATTCCAAACTAAATGTTTTATATTTCTCTTCAAAACACATTCCCTCCCTCTAACATGTCTATTTCTGATAGCGGTAGCACCATACCCAGTACAGAAATCTTATCGCACCATTCCAATGTTCAGAAATAATTGAAGTACTCTCATTGTGTATGGAAAAGAGCGATAGCTCCTTTTTCTCATGTTAAAGGCCTTTGACAATCTGTTTCAAAATGATCTTTCAAGCTTTATCTCTCAACACTTCCTCTTAATAATTGTATTATTTACTATCTCTCGTTCTTCCTTTGCCTTCTCCCATCTCTATGCCTTTCCTTCTGCCATTCACTGTGACTGAAGTGACCCTCCACATCTTCCTATTGAAATCCCTCCACAACTCCATTTCCAGTTTCCAATGTTGCTTTGTCTCTGAAGATTTCCTAGATCCTCCCTTCCACACTTGTAGCAACAATGTGGCTAGCAGCTGCTGTAGGAGAGTAAGACCCAACAAGACCAGCAACAAGAGCATTGCCAACACTGGTTCTTTGATGTGCTTTTCTAAGGAAAGCAACTTTAAGTGGTTAACAATCTAGGTTTAATCAAACATACATATATCTTTCACTTAGTTCAGGGAGAAAAGATCAGCTCCCTGAATTTCAGGGCAACTACAAAACAGAAATTACAATCAACAGACAGACCTTGTCTTTCCAAATCACAATTCAGAGTTACCAGAGAAGCACCAATATCTGTCTGGGTTATCGAAGCCTGGGGGCAGTTACAATGGTTTGCCCAGAGTCTCAACACTCCTTCCATGAGTGAACCCCAAAAGTCAAACACCAAGCTTTCCTCAATCATATCCAGTTCAGAGCCCTGAGGGCTCTGACCTCACCCAGGCTGGGTGTGTGAAAGTTCCCCATCCCAGCGTCACATCAAATACAATTCAATGATTCCTGATTGCCTCAGTGCTGAGAAACAGCTGAGAAATACTCCAAAATAAATACAGCAAGAGGTTTCCCACCAATTCAAGCAAAGGGGAGAATTGATAGTTTTAGCATCCCAAAAGGGAAGAACAGGGAAAAGTCTGATTGCCTTAACAACACTAAGTCAAGTCAACTAGTATTATTTTCCTATATGCCAGATAATATGCTAAAGCTAGGGATCCAAAGAAAGGGGGAAAAAGAAGTTTCTGCCCTCAAGAGGCTCTCAATATAACAAGGGAGAAAAATGAGCAAAGAACCATGTACAAATAAGCTATAGACAGCATAACATGGAGGTAATCACATAGGGAAGGAATTAGTATTAAGGGGGACCAGGAAAGGATTATTATAGAAGGTAAGATTTTTGCTGAGAATTGAAGGAAGCTAAGTATGCCAGGAGCCATAGATGAAATGGGAGAACATTTGGTAAATAAAATAAGAGGGCAGTGAGAAGGAGCAAGGGAATTTTGTTTGGCCATGAATTCTCATGACATTACTCCAAATCTCAATGAAAATGTTTTCTTCCTTTTGGAATTTCTTATGGCACTAAGTCTGAATCTTTTATTTGCACTCCTTATGTTCTCTTTTGTAGTAAAGTTAGTTATTTGCCTGGCTTCTTATTCCTATTAGAATGAGAACAGGAACTAGCTTTTATTTCTTTTCCCTGTCCCTAGGACATGGAATATCATCTTCCTCATTGTAGGCATTGAATTGAACTGAAATCATATTGGATTAGCACGAATTCCTTTTTTTGTAACACTACTGTTATACCAGAAGCGAGTGAGACACGCCACAGAGTATAAGTTTTCAGTGGAGAATTTATTTAGCCGGCGGCCATTGGGGCTTCCCAAATCAATGGCAACGTTTGAAGCGAAAGGGTGGTTTATATAGAGAATACAGGATTCAGTGCTTAGTTATCTCTTGAATTGTCATTTTGCAGACTCAGCAAGCCTGTGTTACTTCACTTTTTATGACCATGATACATTAGAGGAACCTCCTGAATAGATTGTAAATACAACATATCAGATAGCTGACAAAGTGTCAACTGAAATTACAACCCAGGATCCCTGTGTCCATCTTGCCATAACTCCCACAACAAGGAAGGCTCAAGATAAGGCAGAAGTCATATAATTCAAAAGAATATCTGGGGCTGAGGCTTTCATCCTGGTAATTAGCTTACATTCCTTGGAAATGTCTTAGGGGCCCAGGACACTGGCCAAATGGCAGGAACTCAGTCTGTTTTTTTTATGCAGACTGGGGTTTGCAGTTAGGGGCTGGGGGCAGAAACTGAGGCAAACAAGGGACTTGCCCAGGGTCAGACAGCTAGGAGGCTATCTCACAATCAGGTTCTCGAGTCCAGTGGTTATGTTGGAGGCTATGGACCTGGGCGCAGCTTCTGAAGCATGGAGAACAAGGAGAGATGCCCCATCTGGAAGTGTATGCCCAATTCTTTCAATTCTCTCAGCACTAGGGAAGTGGGAAAACTTCAGGGACCTTTTTATGGTTTTCTTGTCTTGCTTTGTTTTGTTTGTTTTTTGATGCTTACTCCCAAATCTTCCTTTACGGAGGAAGGGACTTCCAGCCCCCATGCCCGTAACAGGGTCAATCCTTTTCAATTCCAAAAAGTTCGCCTTTGGGTTATCTTCTACAAAATTGGGAAAAATTTAATTTTTTTAAAGAATTTAAAAAGAAAAAGCTGGTCTTCTTTTGTAACCATTTGGCCTCAGTATTACCTAGAGGGCCACAAAGCAGGGCCCCTTTTGGGGACTTTAAAATATAATACTCTTTTGCAGTTAGAATTATACTGTTGACGAGAAGGAACATAGATAAACGTTTCCTACATAATAACCTTCATCGAGCTCTCTTGGAACCCTGTCCCCAGAGAAGATTGTAAGATGCCCATAGCTAGAGCCTCCCCACAAAAGGGCAATGGGAGTCAACAGGACTTTTTGGATGACCCCCTTTTTATGACCCTCAGGGCTTCAGCCCCAGCCCCTTCTGCTCCCCAACCTTCCCCAAATCCCCTTGATGCTCATGTCCCCCCATCCTTGGCCACCCCCTCTTTCCCTTCTCTTTTCCTCTAGCCCACCCTTCGTTTCCTGCTTCCTTCACATCCACAACTCCTAACCTGCATCTTCTCCCATGGCCCCTCCTCCTGAGGTGACCCCCTCCTCAGGTTCTGGCTTTGGTCCCTGCCCCCCAGCAGCATCTCTACCCCTGGCCCCTCTCTCTGAGGTGGTGCCCACTCAGGTCCCAGCCTTGGGCCCTGCCCACATGGCAGTCTCTGGGATATTTCCCCCTTTTAATCCTTCCCTTCCTCAAGTGCCAGCTGAACTTTTCCACTGTCAGCCAGATCCCCCAGACTTGCAGTCTAATCCCGTTCAGCCAGCACTCCCCAGCCCCTCCCTCACAAGAAATGGGACTTCCTATCTTCCTTCCCAAGCCCAGACCCTACAGTACCCTCAGGGATTTTCCTCTGAGGGCAGTGCCTGCCTGGCCTAGCAGGATAATTAGAGTGTATGTTCCATTCTCCATTTTGGATCTCATTCAAGTTAAAGAGAAACTAGGGAGATACTTGAAAGACCCCACTAAGTTTACTAAGGGTGTAGGGATCTGTCCCTACAATTTGAGCTTTCTTCACTTGATTTGCATATCCTCTTCTCCACCTGTTGTACCACTGAGGAGAAGAGGAGAATCTGGGAACAAGCCCCAAAATTTGGAGATCATTTGGCTAGCAATGACCCCACAAAATATCCCCTAGGAACAGCTGCTGTTCCCAATAGTGACCCACGATGGAATTATCAAAAGAGTGAAGATAGAGGAAAGAGAGATCATATGGTAATGTGCCTGTTAGAGGTCTAAGAATAGCATTTCAAAGGCAAATAAAATTTCAAAAAATTAGGGAGATTACTCAGAGAGAAAAGGAAAACTCTGCCCTTTTCCAAGACTTGCTAGTAGAAGCTGTTAAGAAGTACACGAATTTGGGTCTTGATTCATAGAAGGCTCAGCGACCCTTAGCATGTATTTCATTAATTAGTCTTCCCCAGATGTTAGGAGGGAATTGCAGAAACTGGCAATGGGACCCCAAACATCTCAGGCCCAATTACCAGAGATGGCCTTTGGAATCTTTAACAATAGAGACTTAGTTGCAGCAGAGGAAAGAGAAGGCAGGGAAAGAGCTTGAGACAGAGAACATGCTCAATTCTTGGCTGCTGCCATGGCCAGGAAAAGACCCAAGGAGCATCTTCAATATGATTTCCATCATTTGTGATACAGAGGTTGATGTGCTTTGCAAGATTCATGTCAACTCTATGCAATAACTCAATAACTCCACATTGCTGTCAATTTTAGTACATTCTCTCTTGGAATATGAATATGAAATCATATGATGTTTTTTGAAGTTGAAGATGTTATTTGTTAATATTCCAATTAAATAAAATGTTGTTGAAAATTTCAATCATTTCATTTCTTGAAAACATGCATTTCTGCCTATGTGTCCAGACTTTAGGAACACTCTGTAGTCATCTTTAATTCCCTCCAGGGAAATTGTCTTTCATGTCAGGACATTGTCCTTTTTCTACTATACTACCCATTTGGTCCTTGTTTGCTTAACCTCCTTTCCAGGTTTGTTTCCACCAGCATTGGAACCATCAACTTCCAGATGATTGTTCAGACAATCTACCCCTCAAATGGGACCCATTGAGGCAGGGCAGCTCTATACCCCTTACTAGCAGGAAGCAGTTTCAGAAGCTGAGACCTTTGCCCCTTACCCCAAAGGAATTTGGGTCCCATTTGTTTGAGGGGGGAATGATGGAATAGAGGCTCTGGGAGCCCCCCTGAACTCTCTTTGAATTTTCCCACTTGATGAGGTGATTGCCTGAGGCCGTAAGCCTTTCATTATGTCTAGGCAAAAATCTCTGTTACTCTTAACCTAGCCTAGCCCTCCATTGTCTGTCATCTCCTGGTAGCCTTCAGCTATTTCCCACCCTTAATCCCATCCCTGGAGTTTGACCTTTAATTACCCCAGTCTCATCAAGACCCTCCTTAGACTCCTCCTCAAGATTTTCCCTAATCCTCTCCTCCCATCCCCCCAGAACCACCCTTAGATCTCTTCCACAGTCTTTCTCTGTATAGGATCCATCTTGCCTCCATGAAGGTGCTCAGATTCAATCTAGCTCAGCAGATTGAATCTGACCCACCTGTAGACAGGTGAAACAAATGGTGAGATTTCTTAAGACTCTACCCAATATGGTGAATCTTTAAAAAAGCTTTGTTGTTCTTTGGCTATAAGAAGACCTGGGTTGAATTCATTTGAGCAGGACCTGGCATATCTGTATTTTGGGGTCTTGAGCACCCCTAACCTTGTCACATGGTTCCTGATCTCATCAAAGTCATGGTCCTCTTCGAAAACAAGGGACAAACACAACCTGTGAACAAACTGAGCCTGATGGCCAGAAGCTGCCCATTGGGGTTTACTGGCTAGATTCCTTCCTTCCTTCCTTCCTTCCTTCCTTCCTTCCTTCCTTCCTTCCTTCCTTCCTTCCTTCCCTCCTTCCTTCCTTCCTTCCTCCCTTCCTTCCTCCCTTCCTTACTTCCTCCCTTCCTTGCTTCCTCCCTCTCTCCCTCCCTTTGTCCCTTCCTTCCTTCCTGCCTTCCTTCCTGCCTACCTTCCTTCCTTCCTTCCTTCCTTCTTTCCTTCCTCTTCTTTCACAAAACCTTAAAGCCAGTTTACTCTGAAGCTCACAGATGGGACCATGGGACCACAATAGGTCTCTGGTCAAGCTCCACTTAACAAATGAATTTTGGGCCCTCCTTGCTTGGAGTGAATGTCAATGGTAACTGTTTCAATTTTGAACAGCAACCCTAAGGGTCTTCCCCTCCCAGCTTGATATATTTTCTTTTTTTTCTAATTAATAGGGCCATCCCTTCACTCACTTCTTAAAGAGGCCTATTCACTGAATGGGTATTAGCCTAAAAGGGCCAGGGTCTCCCACTGCATCCTGGGTCATCTCTACTAATCCTGATGAATATCTGGTCACTGAGACCAGATGGCTCTGGAGGAGAAAATGAGGCTGGTGACCTTGCACAGCCCTTCCCCACTCAAATCAAAGTCAACTGCAAGTTATGTCATCATTTCTCTGATGCCATGGTCTTCTTTGAAATAAAGGACAAACACATTCTGCAGATTATCAGAGAACTAAGTTATCTCTGCAGCTTTTCTCCCACATACACCATCACCATCCCTCCAAATGGGTGGAAATTTTCAATGAGGGAAAAAATATCAAAAAAAACTTCTGAAAAGACAAAAAAAAACCCGTCCTATATCAGGAAATGAGGAAGTATGAGGATATTACATAAAGGAGGAAGAAAAATAGGAGAACCACCATATATTTAAAGCTAAAAAACAAATTTGAGGGAGAGGATTCTGGGAAGATCATAGAGTAGGTCAGAAAATTCCAAGCTCTCAAGACTTTCCCCCACAAAAGAGTTAAAATAGCACCTTAGGGCAAACAACATGTGGGTGGAGACAAAGAAGAGCAGGGGCACAACCTGGCTCTTTCTGGGACAATTTGAGAAGAGGGCAAGAAAAATCCCAGGACTAGGTTTGCTCCTTGCAAAGAGTAAACACCTCCAGGCTAGGTTCCCTTTTAACAACAACCCACAAGCCACTTAAACAACTAGCTGCAAGTTCTGTGGTTAGTCAGTTTGACAAGCTGCATTGGCCTCAGCCACAGGAACTTTTTGCCCAGGGATAGTGAGAGGAGTTGGGCGTCTGAGCCCAGGAAGATTGAGGGAACCTCTACAGATGAGGAATGCCAGACGATAGGTCTGCTGAGTGCAGAAGCAGTGGAGCAGAAAGTCCCTGGCTGTGGCCACTTACAAGAGGATGGAGGTTTGGCTTTGGTTCCAGTCTAGAGGGCAGAACTGAAAATCTGGGGTAAGAGGTGATTACAAAAATCAAGCTATTACCACAAAAAATGCACAGGCAAAGGAGAAAGAATCCAACCTTAGAAAGCTATTACAGGAATAGACATGACCAGGGTTCATCTTCAGAGGAGGATATTGAAGTAAAGAAGCCACTAAAGAGTAACATCAAATGGTCACCAGCCCAAGAAGAATTTATAGAAGATCTTAAAAAAGACTTTAAAAATCAAATGACAGAGTTGGAGGAAAAACTAAAAAAAAAAAAAAATAAGAATATTCCAAGAAAAACAAGATTATGAAAGGCAAGTCAACCAATTAGAAAAGGAGATCCACCATCTTAAGAAGAAAAATAACGACTTGAAAGTTAAAATTGGGTAAAGTGAAACCAGTGAAATTATAAGAGATCAAGAAATAATTAAACAAAATATGAATAATGAAAAAATAGAAGAGAAAGTGAAACATAAGAAAAACAACAGATTTGGAGAGTAAATCAAGAAGAGAAAATATAAAAATAATCAGACTAACTGAAAGTTATGATCAAAAAAAAGAATCTTGATACAATAATACAAGAAATAATAAAAGAAGATGGTCTTCAAACATTAGAATAAAGGTGAGGGAAGTAGAAATAGAAAAAATCCATTGATCACCACTTAGAAGAGATCCTATGAGGAAAACTCATAAGAATATTGTAGTCAAATCCTGAAACCCCCAGCACAAAGATAAAATATTAAAAGAATCAAGATTGAAACAATTTAAATATGATGGTGCCACAATCAGAATCACACAAAACCTAGCAGCAGCGACATTAAAGGACCACAGATCTTGGAATACAGTATATTGAAGAGCAAAAGACCTGGGGCTCTGGCCAAAAATATCATACCCTGAAAAGTTAAGTATTATCATGAATGAAAAAAAAATGGATATTTGATAAACTCTAAGACTTTCAAGACTTTGTTAAAAAAAAATCCTGACAAAAATATAAATTGCCCAGATTAACAGAAGAGGAAGTAAAATACATAAATAGTCCTATCTCAGAAAAAGAAATTGAGCAAGCCATCAATGAACTTTCTAGGAAAAAAAATCTCCTGGGCCATATGGATTTACATGTGAATTCTACCAAACATTTAAAGAATAATTAATTCTCATACTTTATAGACTATTTGGGAAAATAGGCAAAGAAGAAGTCCTACCAAATTCTTTTTATGACACAAATATGGTACTTATACCTAAACAAGGAAGAGTCTAAACAGAGAAAGAAAATTATAGATCAATTTCCCTAATGAATACTGGTGCAAAAATTTTAAATAAAATATTAGCAAAAAGACTGCAGCAACTTATCCTGAGAATAATACACTATGACAGGTAGGATTTATTCCAGGAATGCAAAGCTCGTTCAATATTAGGAAAACTACGAGCATAATTGATCATATAACCAACAAAACTATCAGAAACCAGATGATTATCTCAATAGATGTAGAAAAAGCCTTTGACAAAATGCAACACTCATTCCTATTAAAAACACTAGAAATCATAGGAATAAATGGAGTATTCCTTAAAATTATAAGTAGCATCTACCTAAAACCATCAGCAAGCATTATATGTAAAGGCGATAAGCTAGATACATTCCCAATAAGATCAGGGGTGAAACAAGGATGTCCATTATCAACCCTATTATTCAATTTGGTACTAGAAATGTTAGCTTTAGCAATAAGAGAAGAAAAAGAAATTGAAGGGATTAGAATAGACAAAGAAGAAACTAAGTTATCACTCTTTGCAGATGATATGATGATTTACTTAGAAAATCCTGGAGAATCAAGTAAAAAAAATTGCTTGAAATAATAAAAAACTTTAGCAAAGTTGCAGGATATAAAATAAACCCAATAAATCCTCTGCATTCCTTTATATTAATAACAAAAACCCAACAGCAAGAGATAGAAAGAGAAATTCCATTTAAAATTACTGTAGACACTATAAAATACTTGGGAGTCTACCTGCCAAGACAAACACAGGACCTATATGGATACAATTACAAAACACTTTTCACACAGATAAAGTCAGATCTAAATAAATGGAAAAAACATAATTTGCTTGTGGTTAGGCTGAACTAATATAATAAAAATGACAATTTTACCTGAATTAATTTACCTATTCAGTTCCATACCAATCAAACTACCAAAAAATATTTTACAGAGCTGGATAAAATAATAACGAAATTCATCTGGAAGAATAAAAAGTCCAGAATATCAAGGGAATCAATGAAAAGAAATGCTAGAGAAGGTGGCCTAGCCATACCAGATACTAAACTGCATTATAAAGCAGCAGTCATCAAAACTACTTGGCAGTGGCTAAGAAATAGAGTGGTGGATCAGTGGAATAGGTTAGGTACACAAGACACAGTAGTCAAGGACTACAGCAATCTACTCTTTGATAAACTCAAAGAATCTAGCTTCTGGGCTAAGCATTCACTAATTCACAAAAACTGCTGGGAAAACTGGAAAATAGTATGGCAGAAACTAGGCATAGACCAATATCTTACACCATGTACCAAAATAAAGTCAAAATGGGTTTATGGTTTAGTTATAAAGGCTGATAATAAAATCAATCTGGGAGAGCAAGGAATAGTTTACCTGCCAGATTTACGGAGAAGGGAAGAATTTATGACCAAACAAGAGATAGCATTATGTGATGCATAACGGATAATCTGATTATGCTAAATTGAAAAGTTTCTGCACAAACAAAGCAAATGTAGCAAAGATTAGGAGGAAAGCAGAAAATTGCGAAAGAATTTTTACAACCTGTGTCTCTGATAAATGCCTCATCTCTAAAATATACAGGAAACTGAGTCAAATTTATAGGAATACAAGCCATTCCCCAATTGAGAAATCGTCAAAGGATATGAATGAGCACTTTTCAGAGGAAGAAATTAAAGATATCTATAGTCCTATGAAAAATGCCCTAAATTACTACTGATTAGAAAAATGCAAATCCAAACAACTCAGAGGTACCACATCTCTCCTGTCAGATTGACTAACTTGACAAAACAGGAAAATGATAAATGCTGGAGAGGATGTGGGAAAATTGGAACATTGCTACATTGTTGATGGAGTTGTGAACTGATCCAGCCATTCTGGAGAGCAATTTGGAACTATGCCCAAAGGGCTATAAAAACGTGCATACCCTTTGACCCAGTAATACAACTTCTAGGGCTATATCCCAAAGATAGCAGACAAGTAGGAAAGGGACCTGTATGTACAAAAATATTTTCTAGCAACTCTTTTTGTGGTAACAAAGAATTGGAAATCAAGGGGATGCTCATCAATTGGGGAATGGCTAAACAAGTTGTGGTATATGAATGTAATGGAATACTATTTTGCTATAAGAAATGGGGAAGATACAGACTTCATAATAATCTGGAAAGACTTACATGATCTGATGCTGAGTGAGCAGAGCAGAACCAGGAGAACATTATACACAATTAAAGACATGTGGTATCTGTGATGACTAACTTTGATAGACTTGGCTCTTCTCAGTAATAAAAGGTTCAAAGACAGCTCCAAAAGACTCATGATAAAAAAAGCTCTCCACATCCAGAGAAAGAAATATGGAGGCTGAATGCAGATTGAGGAAAACTATTTGCTCTCTTTTTTTTTCTTTTTTGGTTTTGTTTCTTCTTTCTCATGATTCATTTCATCAGTTATAATTCTTCTTTATAACTTGACTATTGTGTAAATAAATTTAATGCAAAGGTTTGTGTAGAACCTATATCAGATTATATGCCTTTTGGGGGGAAAGAGGGAAGAGAGGGAAGTGGGGAGAATTTGGAACTCAGGAACTTGTGGAACTGAGTGTTGTAAACTAAAAGTCAAAAAAATGTTAAAAATCCTGAACTTATCAGAAGATTCAACATAGAAGAACCAAGAGAAACATAAGGTACGCACCAAAGACTAATTATAAGGGATTCATAAGGACAGTTTACCTTTAGCTATGTAAAATATCTGTCTAAGATTCTTATTAAAAATTGGCAAGCTCATAAGAAAGATTGAGTAAATCTGACTATGATATGAATTTAAAAATAAGACCATTTAGGAACAGCTAAAAAGAGTAATTATTTTATATAAATGAGGTGTAAGAGTATGGATGGATACAGAGGAATTAGATGGGGGAGGAGGACTGGTAATTCTGGTAACCTACTTTCTTTGGGAATGGGTTTAAGAGAGAACAATACATATATGTCTTCTAATTTTATAAGAAATAAAATGGTAGAGGCATAGGGAGGGGGAGAGGTCAAGAGAGGGAATTTTAGAGGGGAGAATGAGGGAATAGGTAAAAGGGGGCTATAAAAGGGTTTTTAGATTTATGGGAATGTGAGGACAGGGGAGGGATCCTTGGAGGGCGGTAGGCAAGTAATATAAGGGCAAGGTAGTCGGTAGGGATAAGAAACAAGAGACATGAACAAACATAAACAAAGATCAGGAGTAGACTGAGAAAATATGTCTATATATATATGTATATAAATATATATGTATATGTGTATGTATGTATCTATAGCTATAGAGAAACATATCTAAATATCTAAACTTTATTGTAGTCTTCTGAGGGATGGGGGGAGGGAGAAAAAGAACAAAATAAAAGTTCACAGTAGAGAACAAAAGAAAACCTCACAAGGAAGGAAAGAAAAGATGGACAATTCTCAACATGACATGCATTGTTTATCATATAGGTTTTCTTGAAGTGAAAATTTATTGTAACATTTTGAATCCTGTTTTAAGTTCTATTATGCACATGATGTGCTTTTTTTTCTTTCTTATTTTGTTTTTAAGTATGAATATTTAAGTTTATGACATGTTAAGTTTCTTTTCTCTATTCTGTATTTGTGTTCTGGCCCTTGAGTCTAAAATAAAATTCAAAAAAATGCAAAAAAAAAGAAAGGAAAAGAAAAGAAAATAATAAAAAACAAATTTGAGAGTTTTCCTGAAGGGAAGATACTAATGAGTCGGTCTCACATAATTTCCTTCATTGATAGTGAGGGAACTAGGCAGTCTGAGAAGGAAACAGTTGCTTGTCTTCTAATAAAGGATACAATGTGAAAAACCAGTCATGTCCAACTCTTAGTGACTCAGTCAGAGTTTTGTTGGCAAAGATGCTGGAATGCACTTCTCCAGCTCATTTTACAGATGAAGAAACTGAGGCAAACAAGGGACTTGCCCAGGGTCACACAGCTTGTAAGTGTGTGAGGCCAGATTTGAACTCAGGAATATGAGTCCTCCTGACTCCAGAGTCAGCATCCTATCCACTGTGATACCTAGCTGTCTAACAGATATAATTGAGTAAGAGAGACAATACCGTATATTGAGTAAGATATAAGTTGAGTAAGATATAAGGTATGGTAAGTAAGGGTCAGAGAAGGAAGAGCAGAGAAATAGTAGTTAGTGATTTCCCCCTTTCAGGAGTACTGAGGAGGCCATTTGCTGCCCAGAAAACAATGATGACAACTTCTATTACTTTCCAGGGACATTCATCCAGGTGGTAATAGAGAACCTTGCTAGAGCTCACAACAGAAAACTATCCACTTTCTGGTGATTCATGTGGACACAAATGACTGATAAAATGAACCTAGAAAGCATGTCCAAAGATCACAGACTGGGGCAAGAAACTATAAATCCTAGGAGCACAAGTAATGCCCAATGAAGACAATGTACCCTGAAGAGAAAAAGCTAATTTGGGAAGGGAAACAGTTGTATCAGAGGAAACAGCCTTTTTGAACCGTACTTGTGTTTGCCTGCTAATCCATCTGATAGACTCCAGACACTCCAATGTATGAAATGCAATAGCAATGTGTAAATTATTCTATATGGATTTACGGTTTTAACCCTGGACAGAGAGATTAGAACATATATTCAAGCCTCCCCTCTGATCCTCCTAACTCCTCTTCTGTTACAGGTCACAGATCATTCAACCTTCTCACAAGGGCAGCCAGGTGGCGTAGTGGAGAGAGTGAGGGGTTTGGAGTCAGGAAGACTCATGTTCCTGAGTTCAAATATGGCCATGGATACTTACTAGCTTTGTGAGTCTGGGCAAGTCACTCAACTCTGTTTGCCTCAGTTTCCTCATTTGTAAAATGAGCTGGAGAAAAAAGAGTCAGGCATCACTGAAATGACCCAACAATAGCAAACTGGTCCTCCTAACTCTTTTTCTGCTTGCAAGTTATAGATTATCCTACCATCTCACAATATAACCTCTTCTCTTTCCACTCCAGACCCTCTTAGTAATAAGGGAGCTGCAGTTAAAGAAAGAACACATAAAAGCAAGAGTTAAAAGAGTTGTGGGTAACCATTCCTATATATAGTTTGCTTCATTTAACACAATTAGGAAAACATTTGGGGAAATGAGCAAATATTCTAAATCTTTTCTATTGAATATATTGAATTCTCAATTGTTTTCTTCTCCTTCAAGGCAATCATTTGAAGGAGAGGCTTTCAGTTGCTTTTTTCCCCTGTGAGACAATCATTTGAAGGAAAAGTTCTGAAGTCCTATCTCTGCATGAACAAGAGACTGACAAATCATTTGGAAGTATAAAGTGTTTCCTAAAATAGATAAAAAGACTCCCTACTGTATATTGTGCCAATAAATGTCTTGTATGGTCCTTGCATATATGTATACTTTGCTATGCATATAATTTTAATCAGGAAACTGTTTCTATTAGAATAAGGAACTACAACTCTATGCACAATAATTTGTATTCTAGCATTACTAAAATAGCTCAGGGGTCTCAAGTTTATCATTAAACTTACATTCCTAAGTCTGGGGAACATTTCTTATTGGCCACAAAAGTTCTGAACCTCTAAAGAGCTTGCGTGAAGAATCCTCACAGACATCTGATTCTGTGAGCAAATAAGAGTATATCTTCACAGACCTAAGGCCAAGAACTGTGAAAACAAAGAATTGTACCCAACCAAAGTTTTAAGTTTTGCCTCTGAGCCCTTGAACTCCATGTGGCATAGATACTGGAAGATGGGAAAATAGAAAAGAATACAAACCCAGTTAAGGCAACACCCATGTCTATTTAAAAGAAATAAGCTAAAATCCTCAACCTTGGACTATTGCTTTCTTTATGGACCAGAGCTTCAGTTATTGACACTTACGCTAGTGTGTTTAATTGTGGCCCTGAAGCTAGATGGCACAATCTTGGCAGAAAGCACCACAAGTGGAAACATGTAGGAAATGTCATTAATTGTTTTCTTTTGTCTTTTTTGTGGCAGCAAAATCCAGAAAATCTGGTTTCAGCTAAAATTTTATGTAGATGCTTTTTTTTCATTTTTCTAATGTGACTGATATCTTACCACTTTTTGAGAGCAGTTGCTTGTAGGTGGGATGGGGGGGTGTTTGTGGATAATTCCTACAAACTCCATTTCAGCAGCTCACTAACATTATAGGATCTGAGAAATGGATTTGGATTTCTGGACCACAGCTTAAAATATGGGAAAATACATCATTCTGGCCAAGACTGGCAAGAATATACTTGCCTGATATCTTGCAAAGCTAAATGAAAGGACTTTAAGTTGAAAAGTTGTGGGAAAAGAGAAAATTGCCTGTGTATAACCAAAAATCTAGATACCATTAAAAGTAGTTATTCTGCATGCATAATAGCAATTGAGATACCCAGAAGTTCACAGAAGAAAAAATTTTAAAGGGGGGGCAGTAAAGGGGATCTCAAATACTAATATACAAAATCACAATGTTTAGGCAATAAGCAAGATGAACTAGAGTTCCTAGCACAGAGCCAAATTTGACATCATTGGTATCACTAACACTTAGAATAAGTAGACATAAAATTGTGGCTCTGAATGAGTATATCTAATCTAATCAAAAAGAAACAGGATGGGCTAGCATTGTATACTAGGAAATAGTCACGAACATAGTCATGTGTCTAGTCATGTGCAGAAATCTGTGGGGAAGTATGGTAAAGAGATTTGGGTGAAGATCAAGGAAGGGAGAAACAGAAGTGATTTTTGTCATCAGATTGTACTGTAGACCATTGGAACAGAAGGCATAAATAGATGAAGAGTTCAGGAAATGTGAAATTCACAAACCTGGTATTGAGGCATGATGTCAGAACTGTAACCATAGTCTAACTAGTGAAGATTTTTTTTCTCCCCAGGAATGCCTGAATTTAGGGGGCATCAAATTGGTTCCTGAATGGGAGAATGGCTGACTATAAATTCAGTCTCAGAAAGGTTATAGGAAAAGGAAAGGGCTACCACCACTCAGGACTCTGTCCCTCTACCCTCTACCCTCTGTCCCTCTTCTCTCACATCACTTCAGCTCTAACAGTGAGCACTTCCCACCCAAGCTGAGGATACTGAAAACAATCTGGGTACCTGTGAACAGAGAAGAATGGGAAAAACTGAGGAAGCATGGGATTGCTTGACCTCTATTTGTCAATTTCCATCAGACTCTGTAGTATTTACAGATCTGTTCAACTGACTATTTCCTCAAAGTTATACAGAAAGCTCCAGACAAATGACTCATATCTGTTCCTTAGTGACTTGCTGTAGCAGGGCTAGAGGGTAGAAGGGAGGAACCTATTGGTTTGGGAATGTCAACACCATAATCTCATTCTACCTTCCACTTTAAAATTGTCTTGATTCTTTACTTCTGCATTTAGCATGACCCATGATTATAAGGAAAAGAGGTATAGCCAGGCCATCTAGCAGATACTGTGGTTAGGAGTAGGGGGACTTCAGGTGGTTTGAAAAGACTGTAATGGCAAGTAAAGTGGGACATTTTGCTGTTTTTTTTCTTTTGAAGTGCTTCTCAGCACCAAGGCAATCAAGTGCCTTTGATTGAGTCTTGCCTTTGTTTTAATCAGGAGTCTTTGACTGAATCAAAAGTCGTTAATTGCAATATATATATATATATATGTATATATATATATATATATATATATATACATATATTCTGAGGTTAACATTTTGCTTTGGGGCTCACTCATTGGAAGAGTGTTCACATGATTTGACTAGACAAGACTCTAGGTAGCCATTAAGGAGCCCCCCGCCCCCCATGGATTTGAAAACCCATATGTGGTCCTTCTTTCTCTGGTAACTATATATATTGCTATAGTCATACAGTTAGAAGCCTGTCTGTTGATTTGTGTTATTTTTTCTGTTTGTAATTTCTGTTTGTATTTGCTCTGAAGTTCAGGGTACTGACTTTTTCCTCTAAACTAAGTAAATGACATATGTATGTTTAATTAAAGTAAGATTGTTAACCCCTGAAACAGCTCTTTCCTTAGTAAAGCAGATCAAAGAACCCGTACTAGTAGCCATCCTGGCTATGCCAGTGTAGCTGACCTTACAAGGACACACTCTCTTCTGCCACCCCTTCTCCTCATATCCAGTGGAGATAAGAGGACTCAGACATGGATTTGCTCAGCCTGGGTCAGACTGGTATAAACTCCCATTTCCACTGTATTCTCAGCTCATTAGAGGTTGGAAGCTCTGCCTGGGACCAATTTTTACCCACCATTATCATGAACTGAAAGACATGGATGTTCATTGTGTGTGTAGTGTGGTGGTGGTAGATGGGAGAGGCAAGTGGATGAAGATGTTTATCAGATCACTATCCATGCCTGCCATACTGGACCTGCCACATATAGCATAATTGGTAACTAGTTATAAAAATAATCCATATAAGAAGCTAACTAACCTATGTTGCTTCCCTTTCATGGCCAGACTCCTAAACAAAGTGATCCATACTTCATTCCTCTACTAACTTTCCTTTTATGCACTTCTCAACCCTTTATAACAATGTGGTTTCAGATTCTCACCACTCAACTGAAACTCTTCTTTCCAAAGAAATTAAGGATTTCTTAATTGGTAAATCTAATGTTTTTTTCTTGATCCTCATCCTTCTTGATTATCTGAGGCTACAGGGGACTACCTCTTGAATCTAGACTCCTAATTGGAATCCTAGTTTCTAGTATCCTCTCTCTCTGATTCACCCTCCTTAGAGCCATCAAAACAATCTTCCTGACATAAAAGTCTAATGTTCACTCCTCTGCTCAAGACACTTCAGTGACTCACTATTGCCAGCTCAGAATGTGGTGGAGGTGGTAAGGAAAGTCAAGGACAACAACAACAGCAAAACTTTGTTGTTTAAAAGCTATATTAGGAGGGAGGTGGTGTTAAAGAAGAGATAGGTCCCCTGACCCAGGTGGATGGAATGAGGATAACTGACAACGTAGAGTGGGTATTGCTACCACACCTTATTTCTCTGACCATGAGGGTGGTTTTTGATTTGAAAGATGAAATAGAAATGACTAGGAGTTGATGCCCAATATAAGTAAAGTGATATAAAGAGCTCCCCCAACTGTCCATAATGAATTCAAGACACTTAGCCCAGAATAATTACATCCCTAGCAACTGGAAAAAAAACCCAAAACAAAGAAATAAACAAAAACTAGTACATGTGATTGTTAATGATCAGTGATCATCACTGATATTGGAGAAGGCACTGCAGAATTAGAAATCTCTATTCTTGTCCTGATGTTCTTATCAGGGAAGAGAATTGAGTCTGAACTACAGGCCAGTGACCTAGACTTCCATTCCTGACAAAGTTCTAGAATGTATTACTGAAAATATGACTGGTGGATATCCAGAGGAAATTGGGGTGATAACAAAGAAATGGCATAATGATCTGACTTCATCAAGAACAGGTCATTCTAGGTTAACTTCATTTCCTTTTTTTTTAATCAAGTTATTTAACTGGTAGTAATTTGAGTTAAAGAAATCAGTTTCACAAGTGTAAGATGGGGGAGTCATAGTTAAACAGCAATTTATCTGAAAAAGACATGGAGTTTAAATGTATTGCAAACTCAATGGCATGATTCAATAGTGTGTTATGGCATCTAAAACAATGCTATATTTGGCTACATTGAAATGAATAAACATTTTTTTGAAAAAGTGGTAGTCCTGCTATACTCTGTCCTGGCCAGACCTTTTCTACAGCATTGTTTGGTTCTGAGAACCAGAGTTCAGTGAGGATATTGATAAGCTAGAGTATATGCAGAGAAGGGCAGAGTCATGTCTTTGTCGTGTTAGAATTGTCTGAGAGTATTGGGAATGCTTAGTCTGCAAAATAAAAACACTTATATGTGATGAGATAGCTGTCTTGAAATATCAGAAGAGCTATCATGTGAAGAGTCATTAGACTCATTCAGTGTGGTCCCAGAAGGCATAACTAAAAGCAATATGTACAAGTATAGAAAGAGAAATTTAAGCTTGATGAAGAGGGAAATATGCTAACTATTAGAGCTGTCTCATAGTGGAATTTGACACCTTGTGAGGCAGTAACTTATCCATCATTGAATGTTCAGAAGTAGAAGGAGGGGAGAGAACAAGCATTCATGAAGTGTCTACTATGTTCCAGGCACTATGCTAAGAGCTTTACAAATATGACCTTCACCACTCTTGGAAATAGGTATTTTTTCCCCCTTTAAGAGTTGAGAAAATGGAGGTAGACAGAAGGTAAATGACTTTACCAGGGTCACACAGCTAGTAAGTGTCTGAGGCTGGATTTGAACTCAGATCTTCCTGACTCCAGGCCCAGGATGCTGTAGCTAACGTACATATAAATATACACATATACACACATATATGTGTATATATATATATATATATATATATATACACACACAAATATATACACCTATATGTGTGTGGATGTGTATATACATACATACACAAATATACATGCATACATGTACATATATATATATACACACATGCACATATTTACGTAACATTTTGTGCCAGGTACTGTGCTAAGTGCTTTACAATTATTATCTCCACCGTACCTTCTGGATGCCTCTTTGCATGCGGACTAAATAAAACCATCTCAAATCAAAAAATCTATGATGCTTTCATAGTGTACTTGGATTTTAGCAAGTCATTTAACAGATTTTCTCAAAAGAGCATTGGGGTGGGCTGTCCGGCTATGGACAAGAGGGAGAGATATGGAATTTAAGAGAGCGTAGTTAATTTGAATCAAGTGATTCAAAGAATAATTGATCAATATCAACAAAAACCCCACTTTCATAGTATTTCCTCAGTAGTACTCAAATATATTTTATCAAGTGATTTAGAGGAAGATGGAGATATTATATTTATCAAGTTTGCAGAGAGATGTAGTACACTGCATAATATGATTGCCATGGACAAAGATTTCGACAGACTGGAAAAATAGGTCAAAATTAACAGGATTAAATTTCACATGGAAAAGTCAAATCCTGCACTTTGTATGAAAAAATTCAAAAGCATAGATATAATCAATATAAGGGGGGTAGTAGAAATACCCAGTCAACTGCTCATAGGAGAAAAACTATAGGTTTTTGTTTGTTTCTTTTAAGGAACCCTAAAATGAGTCAAAAGTTTGATGCAAAAGCCAAAAAAGCAATCACAATCTTAGGTTCCCTCAAGAAAGGCATAATCTTCAGAATAAACAAGTTATAATCCTCTGCTCTGCTGGGAACATCTGTGTTCAGTTCTAGGCACTACATTTCAGGAAGCACATTGAAACTGAAGTATATCCAAAGGAGGTCAGGACGATGAGGGATCTCAAAACCGTGCCAGTTAAACTACGAACTATTGGTGTTTAGCCTGGAACACACACACACACACACACACACACACACACACACACACACACACAAATTTGAAGAAAAAAAGAGCATGCTATATTTAATGGGCTACCATATGGAAGATCTGTTAGATTGAGTCTGCTTAGCCTTCATGGGCAGAACTAGGCCTAATTGTTGGAGGTCATAAGAAGGAAGAGTTCAGCTCAACGTCCAGGCTAGTTTTTCCCTAAAAAGGAAATGGTATTATTATATAAATTCTTCTCTTGGTTCTGTTCACTTTAATCTGCATTAATTCATGCAGTTTTCTCTGAAAGCAGCCACTTCATCATTTCTTATGGCACAATGTTATTCCATTACACTCATATACCAGTATTTGTTCAATCAATCCTCAGTTGCTATGCACTCCTTTAGTTTCCAGTTCTTTCCCACCACAGAAAGAACCACACTGCATATTTTGTAAAACATTTTCTTCTTTCTCTCATCTCTTTGAGATTTAGTCCTAGTAGTGGTATCTCTAGGTACCACTAGGATTCAGGAATACCTGAGTTCAAATCCAGCCTCAGACACTTCCTAGCTGTATGACTCTGGGCAAGTCAATGAACCCTGTTTGCCTCAGTTTCATCATCATTAAAATGAGCCAGAGAAGGAAAAGGCACACCATGTCAGTATTTTTGCCAAGAAAACCCTAAATGGGGTCACAGAGAGTTGGGCATGACTGAAAAACTCAACAACAACAATAATAACAAGAAGTGGTATCTCTGGACTAAAAAAATAAATTACTTAACTATGCAGTTTTGTTATAAGTGATTTTTTTCCTTTGGTTTGGGGGTCATTATCAAGAGAAAAAGGCTGAAACCATTGACTTGGGTAGGTTTCTGGTCACCTATGTACAAGACCAGTGTGAGTGCAGTTGAAGGACTACACAGGTTAGATACATATTGAGACCCAGTATTCCACTTGGGCAGATTTGGAGGCAGGGAAACTTCACCCAATTAAACTAATGTTCTACCCTTGATTATCCTTTCTAGGCCTTCACTATGTACATATCCCTTTTTTAAATTCTGGATGGACTTTGATTATCTCATTTTATTCCAAATCTGAACATGGACTACCACAATGGTCTGACAGTCATCTGGTCCAATCCCAGCTGCTTTCTATCCATGGCTTCCCCATTCTCCTCTTGTGCAGTTGATGTTTTTAATCCAAATGTGGGACTTTATACCATCCAGTTCCTAATTGAAAGAGTCTATGACTTTATGAGCTATAGGACATTTACTGTTAAGTGTTACTCAATTCGGTTTCCATCATAGAAATCACACAATTTTAAAGCCATAGTAATCATAATAGTTCAAATTTGCATAAAGCTTTAAGACTTACAAAGGATTTTCCATATAGAACTCTTTTGATCTTAACAACAATTCTGTAAGATGATATTATTATCCTCATTTTACAGGTGAGGAAACTGAGCCTCAGAGAGATTAAATCTGTGTGACCTGGGTTCACACAGTAAGCATCTGAACAGGCATATGAATACATATGAATACAAGCTTTCTTGACTCTAGATCCAGGATCACATTCCCCTTGATGCCACGCTGCTTTTGCTTCAATCTCCACTAGTTCTACCATTTAGGTGAAAAAACACAAATTGTATTGCTTTAGAATTGTATTTAATAATTTAAAAATGCATATGCTTAGAAGTATACATGCCCCAAAAAAGGAACATGGCATTTACATGTTAATTGTGGTTTTTTAAGAGCATTAGGAAAGGGAAAACCATAAACAGAATGGGTATTTTTCTTAGAATTCTCCACTTTTTAAATTTATTCTGGTTTTGTTATTGCTTCTTTCATTTTATGCAACCTTAGGTATTCATTTTCAGCATTATCCTTTATACTCATTTACTCTGGAAAATCTGATAGTTATTTTTTGGATGCTATTTTTTTCCTTTTAATATATTAATCTGGTAAACAGTTAATGGAAAAGGGATTTGCTTTTGACAGCTTTTCAAGGTATATGATAACAGACAGAGGGCAGTTACTCATTGGGTTGCAGAAAGTATACCAAAACAAGCTGATATTTATGGAGGTTGTCTACTTTTTTCTATGAAATTGTCTTTCATCCTGACTGACCAAATAGGAACATGCTGTTTTTATGCAACTCTGTCTTGGACATAAGCTCTGGAAAATGTGCTGAAAAATTACATGGATGAGTAAAATTAAAATGTTCCACCACTTAAAAGAGCTTTTAGTGGACTAATATTCTTAACCTATTAACTCTACTACTCATCGTCCCTCAAAGGGACAGTGTCTTCACTCAATCCCCATTGAAAGGTATGTATTTATGTACAATTTTGGACATGGTAGGTGTGGGATTTTATTTTGTTTGACTTTGCACATTTATTAGAAGAGTTTAGAGTTTCTTTTTTCTTTCCAATTACAGAAGGGTAGGAGGAAGAGAGGAAGTAGGAAGAGGATAGCAAAAAAAAAAAAAGAATGTAATTGATGTGTCTTTTTTGAAATAAACACAGGAGGGAATAGAAAGGTCAGAGAGAATCGCAAACAAGCAGGACAGCTTTGAAAGCTACATGTTGAATTTATTGTGTACTTAAAAAGAAAAACAAGCTCTACATAATAGTGATTTGCAATTTCATGTACAATCCACTTTTTTCTGTTCCACTCTTTATGTGGAAATGCCCAGTTTTTGTGCTTGTTAAGTTACCAATAAAAAATAAAAACCTTTTAAAATAAAAAACGTGTCTTCTGTTTTGATTTGCAAAACTTTTTTTATTTAGCTGTCCAAGTCATGTAAAAGGCATATTTACAAAACACCTTTCTTGCTCAAAGCACTCTGCTGATGGAATTTCCTTACCTTCAAGATGTACTTGATTGGGATAGACCTCAGATTTTCATTTCACATTCCCAGAAGGGATACAGAAAGGATAAGTGGCTTCTGTTCACATATTCAGCAAGCCAGAGTGGAGCTGGTAAATGATATTAATTCTGCTAATCTCCAATTTGAATAGAATGGCAGGGTAGTAAAGGGTCCTTCTGCTATGTATTACAGGTATGTATGTATGTACATATGTATGCATATATGTCCATGTGTGTATATGTGTGTGGCAGGGAATGGGAATTGGGGACGGACTACTGGTAATAAGTCTTCAGGTTTGTGTCAGTCCCATGATGCTCTACCACTGTTTCCCAGCTTGAAATCTGGAAATTGCTAATGAACTCTTAAGAGTGAGAGGGGGGGAGACCTCAGGCAATGGAAGATGTTCCCTTGTTCTATTCTGTTAAAGTTAGGTAGATGATCTCATGGTAGCAAAAACAATAAAAACTCTAAATTACTGGATAGACTTCAAGACAACTGTACTTTGAAACAGAATAGACTCCAATGTAAATTGACTCAATTATGTTTCATTTTAATTGAGGGTAGAAAGATGTGTTTTAATTTCATAGGTTAACAGAATCTTAGATATAGACCATCAGCCCACATCTACAACCAACCATTCAAATTACAAATAGACATACAGTGACAATAAATTATATAAGTAAAATGATGCATATGTAAAGGATCACAGTCATTCTGAGTTAGCATTTTCAGGATGAAACATCATCTAATCTATTTTTTGCCCTTCCTCCCACCCCCTCTTGAAAGGCTGCCTTCTATAGGTGAAATGAAAAAGTGATTTGGGATCTACTCTCTTAGAATAATAATACAATGGAGAGCAAGTCTCAGAGTCCCCTTATATATCTTAGGGATTTAGCTAAGTTTGCTTTGAGCAATAAGCTATGTGTGTGTGTATATATATATATGTATATATATATATATATATATATATACACACACACATACAATATGTATATATGTATATACTTTATATATATGTATATATATTTTATATATATGTATATATATTTTATATATATATATGTATATGGCAAAAAGACATACTTAAGAAGTATATACAATGAAGAGAGCTGACCTCAGAGGCAAAACTTGAGTTCAAGTCATAAGAACAAGTTGTAATCTACATTGGTGAAGGAAGTTCCCTTGTGTAGGAGCTCCCTAGATCAATGAAATCAACATGTTCAGATATTAAAAAATAAAATAAAATAGCTATAAACCTGAGGGTTGCAAGGTAGTATGTAAAGGCAGTGAGGATCCTAACATGGCCTTTTTGTTTGGACCAGGTCATGGACAGTGAGTGACCTTTCAAGGTCCAACAAAAGGATCAAGATTCTTATTCCTTATTCAGTCTTTTCAGCCCATGGTCAACTTTCTATTTCTTTCTTTTTAAAAAAAATGCTATTCTGTGCTTTTTCTGGAACCTAACTGTCCAGAAAATCAAATAATAATCAGAGGATTGACTGACATTTGAAATTGAATGGAATAGGAATGATAATGCTAAATGATAGGAGGAAGAGGACTGTCAGCATAAAAGTTGTAATCATTGCCCCGAATGAGTCCTCTATCAAAATGTAGTGGGCTCATTTAAGCACATTGAGGCCTTCTGCTCTGCCTTTAAGAGCTAAGATGACACATGATGTAGTGGCCTTTTATAAGTGATTAGGGCTGCTTTGGCATCAGGAAACTTGAGACAAGATTAGAAAAAGATTAAAGATTAATGCTATTAAAAAAAAAAAGAAACAGCCTCACAAATGTTGTTTCTGTCTTATATATGAATTTGTAACTACCTTCAGAAATGATAGAAATTTCTGTAGAAGCCCATGGATAATTGTTCATATCAGTGGGATTTTTTTATTCATCTGAATTCCCACTTGAGGTATAATAGAATGGGAATAAGAGCTTCATGCAAAGAGTACTTGTATGGTGATGATGACAGCTCTATTATTCTTTCTTAAGAAAGAGACAGTTACTTTAGATTTTCTCCAAAATTTTATTGAATTAATGTCACAATGACTCATCTTAGAACTATTTTCTCTGGTGCACCAATGGTAGAATTTGTTTGATTTGGTTTCCTTTCACTAAAAAATCTAATTATTAGACAAAATAAAAACACGACACTATGTTTTACTCACTTATAAAATGCTGTACTTCAGCTCTGAAGATTGTTTTTGTATACATTGTAAGAGAGCCGGCATGAGGATGGGCAGGAAAGAGTTTAAGGTCTATAAGATCTAAGATCAGGAGAACTAGGTTTGCATCTCAGCTCTACCTCTGGCTGGTCTGACCCTGGTCAAGTCATTTCAACTCTCAGAACCTCAGCTTTCTCAAAAGGGGTATGTGTATTAGTATTTACACTGCCTACCTCATGGAGTTGTTGTGTAAAAAGTGTGTTGTGATCTTTAATGTTCTTTATTAGTGAGATACTATCATTAATTAATTTTCCTAATATGATTTTTGGTTAAGGTGTTTACATGAAGTAGAAACATATATAATGACAGTGAAGAGGATGATATCATAGTCTCTTACATTTGGATAGAGTTTTATAAGTTTGATTGCACTTTCATATTCATTATCTCATTTGATTGTCACAAAAACTCTTTGAGATGTTAAAGAGATAGTGAAAAGATAAGCATGTTGAATGCGTTGTTGGCAGTGCTGTGAATTTGTACAACCATTCTGAAAAACAATTAGAATTAGGCAAATAAATTGGCTAGGGACAGCTAGATGACAGCCCTAGAGTCAGGAGGACCCAAGTTCAAATCAGCTTCAGGTACTTCCTAGCTGTGTCACCCTGGGCAAGTCAATGAATCCTGTTTGCCTCAATTTCCTCATTTCTAAAATGAGCTGGAAAAGAAAATGGCAAACACTCCAGTATCTTTGCCAAGAAAATCCCAAATCCTCACAGTCAGACATGACTAATCAACTAAACGACAACAAATAAAGTGCTTAGAATGCTTATATCCTTTGATCCAGAGATTCACCAGCTAGGTATATAATCTAAAGAGGTCACTAGTGAAGAGAGAGGCTCTGCACACACCACTATATTTATGGTAATAATTTTTGTAGTAACAGAACTAGAAACATTGCTCATTGATTAGGGAAAAATCAAACAATTTGTTGTCATGAAAGTAATAGAATATTACTGTGTGGTAGTAAGCAATGGATATGATGAATGCAGAGAAGCATGGAAAGGCTAACACAGCTAATGCAAAGTAAAGTAAACAGAGCCAAGAAAATCGTATACATATAGACTACAATAATGTAAGTAAAAAAGAACAACTACAAAACAATATTTCAAATGAATTTTTAAAATTACAAAGAATAAGCTTGGATCCTAAGAAGAGATGTGAAAAGAAGATTCTGCTTCCTCCTCACACCTACTTCCTTTGTACATGTGTAGGTTACACGTTTCTGAAACATTATCTATAATGTCAATTATTGTTGTTGTTGTTTTTGGATGCATTGATTTGTTTTGCTGATTTTTCCCCTCTTCCTTTTTTTTTCTTTCCTAAAAAAATTTCTTTGTAATATGGTGTGGCTCTTTGAGAAGGGAAAGATAAAGGAGAGAACACAGGTGATATAAAACAAAAATATATTTTTAAAAATCTACTTCAAAAAACCCTAAAAGAGAGGCAGGGCAAGTATTATATTTTCCAGATGTAAAATTTTCTAGATGTATATTTTCCAGATACAGACTTGCCCAAATTACACATGGAATCATTAGAGAAGCTAGGACTTAAACACAATTTTTTGGGACTACTTATCCAAATATTCTTCCCTTTACAAGAGATAGTCACTATATCTAGTTTTATAAGTTTATATTCTTGCTAACATTTTAAGCAAATCAATATTTTTGTTGAAATGTAAATGTTTTCATTAAACGACTAGTCAATCTGTCAAGTATTTAAGTGCCTATTATACATATGGTTCAAGAAAATTACAATGAATCCAATTCAACTACAAGAAAGACCTATATTTTTAAGTTTTTAATAGATGTTTTGACATATTATTCCTTAAGGCAAACGTTGCACTTTTGAATCAATTAATGTTGACCTCAACTAAAATTAGTGTTGAATCATTACAAAATAATGTGTGAAATAAAAAAAATCCCTACCCAGTTCTTACTTTTAAGGCCATTCTTAGAGTTAATAAATCTATTAAACATTCCTGAGCAAAATCAATGCTTAGTATTTAACTTTCCTCATTATTAATGAAATCAAGCAGAATTTGTTGAGAGATATATCTCCCTCTTTAGTAAAGTAGGTAGGGATAGAAATAAAAATATGGAACCAAGTATTATTGTGAAATATGCAACTTTAAATGATAACAAATAAAAATTTAATTTTACGAACAACTATTCAATTTACTAATATGAAAACTCCACAAAAGATAAAATTAAGCTGAAAGAATCTGAATTGGACATGATTTTAAGCACAGCCAAGATAGTTAAAATGTACAGGAGAGTAAAAAAATCAGAACAAGTAAATAAAGTTCTCAGTTTAGGTATACTTATTTTGTTTATTCTTTAGATAATCTCTACCAATATTGTCAATAAGAAAAAAATTAAATGTGTTCAATGATGAAATGAATGGCTGAAACTTTATTTTCATACACTGATCTATATTTTAAGGTTGAATCATCTTTTACAATGGCAGAGAGGCTTGTTGTAGTAGCTTATAGTCCAGCAAGATGGTGGAAAATTCAGTCAACAAATCTACAAATGTTTGTTATGCTGTTCTAGAAATATGAATAATTACAAAAGACAGAAAAAAATGTCCTTCAGAAGTTTAAATACCAACGGAAAATACATGAAAATGAATAGATATATGATAGATACAGAAGATAAGATAATCTTAGAGGAGAAATCAACCTCAAATGGCTGTTGAAACCAGGAAGATCTCTAAATAATCCTTATTTATGCTGTCTTGAAAGAAGTCAAAGATGTTAGGAGAGAGAGGTCCAGGCATGGTGGATAAACACAGAGGTGGGAAATTGAGTGTTGTGTTCAAGAAACAGGAAGTAGGTCAGTATAGCTAGACAGTGGATTACATGGGGGAAAATAAAATGTTAAGAAGATGGAAAAGGTGGGTAGAGAACAGGTTGTGAAGAGGTAAAAATATCAAATAGAGGAGTTTATATGTGAATCTGGATGTAGTAGGTAACCACCAAACTTTATTGTGTAGGGTATGACATAGTCATGCCTATACTTCCACAAAATCACTTGAGCACTGAATGGAGTTTGGATTAAAAAGTAAAGAGATGAGGCAGAGAGCCATTAGAAGGTCATTGAAATAATTCAGGAGTGAGTTGATGAAGATTTGTACTAAGGTGGTAGCTTTCTTAGTGGAAAGAAGATGATGTATATAGGAGATATTGTGGAGTTAAACATAGCAATATGTGGCAGTAGACTATATATTTGGAGTGAGTGAGTGAAGCATCAAGGATGACACTAATGTTGCAAGCCTAGTTGACTAAAAGAATAATGATGCCAGAAGTTCAAAAGAGGAGAAAGTATTGGAAGAAAGATAATGGTTTCTATTTTAGGAATATTGAGTTTGAAATACATCAGGATAACCAGTTTAGATGATCTCTATCAATATTGTCAATTAAAAAAATGTGTTGAGGAAACAAATGAATGAATGAAACCTTGTTTTCAAACACTGATATATGTTTTCAGGCTGAATAATCTTTTCAATGGCATAGCAGCTTGAATGTCCAGTAAGATGGTAAAGTAATCAGTCAATTAATCAATCAATCTACATGATGTCCAAAAGATAGCTGGTGATATGAAGCTCAGTAGAGAGATGGCAGCTTCATGTATGGATCTGGGAGTAATATGCAGAGATGTTCATGAACCATGGTATATATTGAAATCACCAAGTGAGATAGCATAGACTAAAAAGAAAAGAGGGCCCAGAACAGAGTCTTCAGGGAAGCCCATGATTAATAGGCATTTAATAGATGAAGATCTAGCAAAGTAGAATCAGAAGAAGTACTTAAATGGGTAGGAAGAGAAATGTCCTGAAAACCCACAGAGGAGAATTTGATCAACAATATCAAATTCATTAGAGAGGTCGAGAAAGAGAAGTAGTTAGAAAAAGACATTAGATTAGGCAAAGATAATTTGTAATTTGGGCCAAAGCAGTTTCAACTGAGTGATGATACTGGAAACTATGTTCCAGATACAGTGAGAAGAGATACAGGGCCACCTAGCATAGGATTTTCTCAAGGAATTTATCCAAGGATGAGAGGAGAGCTTCATGATGATGGAAATTTGGAATGGTCAGAATAAATGAACTTTTTTTAAAAAATGGGGGAGACAAAAGCATGTTTCCATGTAGTATGGAAAAAGCCAGTAGATAGAGATTAAAGATTAGATGTAGGGGATAAAAGTGGGAGCAATCTACTAGAGAAGTAAGGAGGAGAGGAAATAAAGAGTATATGTGGAGAAGTAAGGCTTGGCAAGGACTAAGGCCACTTCTTCATCTGAGACAGGAGTAACAGTGGAGATAAGAGGAAAATGTAGAATTAAACTGCCTTATCAAGGGTTTGAGATAGGGAAGGGAGAATAATGTAGCCAGTACAGTGGTGGTAGTCTAGGAAAGAACTGAGTGAAGAGTGGGGGAATGGAATTCATGGATGAGATAAAAAGTGAGGTTAGAGGATATAAAGCATAGCAACAGATGGAATGATAAAAAGTTATGATCAAAGAAAGTAATTTTGGTTTTCATGAACATTAAAGTGGAGTGTATATGGATAATGGTAAGATTAATAGTATCACTGATTTGAGAGTAGGAGTTATAGTAGAGAGAAAGACTATGCGCCAGACTCTGAACTCATTGAGAAAGGGAAATAAATGTCATAGAGGATGACATGTCAAAAATAGCTAAAAGGATATAGATTGAGCGGTAAATTTAGATATCATGAGCCTCAAAGAAGAATGATAGTGTAGGGAAAGATAGGGAACAAGGAGTGTTCCAACTCCACTACCACGAGCAGTGAGTTGAGGAATATGAGAGAAAGTATAGACTATACTCTAAAAAGTGATGAGGGAAGCACTGTTATCAAGAAGAAGTCAGGTCTCAGTGAATTACAGAAGACAGAAGGAGTAAGAAATAAAAATGTTTATGATAAAAAGAAGTTTGTTGATTATGAAGTAAGCATTCCAGAGGTCATAACAGAAAGAGTAGGCAGATCTAGAGTAGTATATTGGGAGTGGGAGGACAGTAGGGTTGGGGTAGTTGAAAGTAATTTAATGGACAGTTGGGAATAGGGAACAGGGTTTGTACATAAGAAACAGAAATTCAGAATCACTTGAAGAAGCAGAGTATGATTAGGTCAAAGTATGTAAACCATTGAGCAATGACTCCAGGCAGAATATTATTGGTAGAGAGAGGTCTCTCAATGGATTCTCCTATTTTAGATCCTTAATCAAAACTCCTCATAGCACATGGTGATACGTGTTACAAGCCCTGAATATGGTGAGGTTAATCTCACAATATGCAAGAACGGTAGAGTAGAAAAGAACTTTGGGGACAACAGAAGCTGAGGTGAGTGACAATGTCTTGTCTCCAAGTAAACCACCTGAGCTCAGGACTGGAAGAGACCCTGGTAGTTGCAAAGGAAGACAAAAGTTGGACAACTGTAACAACAGACTGATGCTCAAGAAGGAAGGCTGTAGAGGGAGGGGCCAATAGAAGGCAGGAAGTGGAATGACAGTCCTCTGATTATGGAGTAAGCATTGTTCATTTAAACATTTGTGAAAAGATCACTATGAAAATAATTGCAGTTTATGTGGCCAGATCTGTTTCAGAGCACAAAGAGGTAGAGAAGTTCTATGAAGAATATTCAGACCTTCTAAGTTAAATTAACACATACTTTGATGCTTAGTAACTTCAATGCAGAGATGGGAATATGAGCATAATGAGAAATGAATTAAAATGGGTCAAGAATAAGGAATAACAGACCAATGATGTATGCTACGTAGAGGTTCATGACTCTATACCATAAATAGTTTCTTTGAGAAAAGAATCAGTATGATCCAGACCTTCTAAATAACAGAACAAAAAAGGAGGAAGGGAAGAAAAGTATTTTAAAAGAAATTGATTATATTTTAACAGAGAAACAATGACTTGTTACTTGTATGGAGTCATTCCTGTATCAGTTAATCATTTGTCTGTCTACATATATACCATCCAATTTATTGGGACATAAATCGCAATTAATTCAAGGTTAGAAGAAAAAAAAAGAAAGAAAAACATAAGAAATGTAACTCAGTCACCATAAAAAGATCAAAAGAGCATGAAACACCTTAGTTTACAAACTCTTGATATACTTACCAAGCCAAGAGACATGGTAGACAAAGACAATGAAAGTTTACAATCTGAAATTGTTCACAAAACCCTGGGAGAAGAATGATGGACAGTAGTGAGCAGTGGAAGATAAACCCACTTTAAAGACAACTTGGTAAAAGAATAAAGTAAAACTGAGAGTACTTAAGGGAGAAACTCAAAAGAAGACAGAAAAAATGGAAAAGATCTGTAAAGATTGTTATTTTTTCATTATCAAGATTAGAATAATCGTTAGATTTGGATGTCAATGTCACAGTCATAGATATGCTTTTAGAGGAGGTAGAAAGAGAATGAAGAATGGAAAAGCAGCCAGATCTTACTAATATAGAGGATATATATGCAGAAAGTGACATAACTGCAAAGGATTTGAATTCACAAAGTGTCTGAAGGAGGCTACCATATGTAAAAATCTCAGACTTTTTTATGAAGGAAAAAATATAACTGAGAGACCATCACCTATTAGCTATAAATTTTTGTAAGAAACAGCTACATAAGTATTAAAGGCATCTTCAATAAGAGTAGGAGGAAATAGATTTTTTAAAAGTAATATTCCACTGTAAACCACCATTTCTATCACAGAATTGATTGAAAGATGTAGAGAATACATCATTCGCTCGGTTATTGTTTACTATAAATTGATTTAATAAAACAAAATATTACCCTAAAGGTTCTTTTCTAACAAATATTTGTCATCCATACATCAAAATCATTAAAATGCCTTAAAAGATAAAAAACACATGACATTTGTTACTAGAGGAAATCCAGTGCAAAGTTCAAGTTGAAAAGGGAATCCCTATCGATTGTGAGGTCCTCTGGATGATTTTAGTTTTCAATAACTTTGTGCTTGTAATAACTCCTGGAATACTTCAGAACTGCCTGGAAGAAATCTGTAACCACTCAACATAATTTAACATATTCATTGATACAGGAAAAACTAAGTAGATGAAGAATATCCATTGTCCTGATTACAACAGGCAAATGAATCAACAGACTCTAGAGTTTGTCCATCTGTGTATTGTATATATAAATCTTTGCACTTGCATAACTGTAAGTTTATATATGTATGAATATGTATATATAAATATGTATATTTACACATGTCAATTTAATTTGTTTTTAATGTTTACTTTCATTTCTCTTAATTACATGTAAACAATTCTTAACATTTATTTTGAAAAATTTTGAGTTCCAAATTCTCTCTTTCTCTTCCACCCTTTGCCCCTCTCTGGGAGAGTAAGCAATTTGATAATAGGTTATATATGTGCGATCATGAAAAACATATTTCCATAAATGGTCAGGTTGTGAAAGAAAACACAGACTAAAAAAAAACATGAAAAAAATTAAAATAATTTCAGACTTCATGAGTTCTTTCTCTGGAGGTGGATAGCATTTTTCATCATGACTCCTTCAGAACTGTCTTGGATCACTGTATTGCTGAGAATAACTAAATCATTCATAATCGATTATCAAGAAATGTTGCTATTACTGTATATGATGTTTTCCTGGTTCTGCTTACTCCACATTGCATTAGTTCATGTAAGTCTTTCCAGGCTTTTCTGAAAACATCCTACTATCATTTCTTAAAATACAATAATATTCTATGACAATCATATACTACAACTTATTCAATGCCCCAATAAATGGGCATCCCTTGATTGTCAGTTTTTTTGCTGCCACAAAAAAATGCTATTAATATTTTTGTACAAATGGGTCATTTTCCCTTTTTAATAAGTTTCTTTGGGATGCAGACCTAGTAGTGGTATTCCTGTATCAAAGGGTATGCACAGTTTTATAGCCCTTTGGGCATAGTTGCCAATTGCTCTCCAGAATGGTAGGATCAGTTCACAACTCAACCAACAATGCATTCATGTCCCAGTTTTCCCACATCCCTTCCAACATTTGTTATTTTTCTTTTCTGTCATATTAGCCAATCTTATAGGTGTTAGGTGGGATCTCAGAGTTGTTTTTTCATATCTCTAATCAATAGCAATCTAGAGCATTTAAAAATATGACAATAATTTTTATTTTTTCTTCTGAAAGCTGTTTGTCTCATTTAATTTCTATGCATGTGTGACTATGTATCTGTTCATTAACATTTGTATTGTCTGTCCCATGGAATGAAGAACATTAAGTGAAAGCAAATTGAACCCAAGATTAAATAAGAAATTGCAAGGCCCTTTTTAACAACCAATCCCAAAGTTCTTTCAAGAACAATGAACCACCTTTTTAATGCCAATATTCTACTAATGTTGTAATATGTTTGTAAGACATTGAACATTACAGTCTCCAAAGAACTGAAAATGAATATCCTATAGTGGGCAATGAAAAATCTTAAGAAGGTTATGAGTACACTGCAACAAATAACAAATAAAGAACTTCAAAGAAGAACATGGGTAAAGGAAATCATTGAAAAAACAAACAATCATAATCATTAAAAAACTTAGAAAGATAGTTGGATTGGCCATGTGGTGAGGGGAAAGCAATAAAAGACAGACCACTCAAGTGTTATGCTAATATCCTTGCAATGTTAGGAAAAAGCAAGGAAGGTCCCTAGTGCTTTGGGTAGACACCTTGTGGGAAACTCATGGGAGGACATAGACAAGAATTTCACATAATGGGTAGTTGCAATAAGAAGCTCATTATCTGAGCCACAGTCAGCTCCAGGTCATGTTTTAACCAACTTTTGGCTGCAAAGTATATATTCAATATAATTTCAGTACTGACTATCTGGTGATATCCATGTGTAGAGTCACCTTTTGGGTTGTTAAACAAAGAGTATTTGCTATAATCAATGGGTTGTCTTGACTAAATTCTATTAGTCTCTGCCCTGCTTCATTTTGTACTCCAAGGCCAAACTTTCCTGTTATTCCATTTATCTCTTGAGTTCCCAATACCCTATAATAAATTTGACATCTTTTTTGGTGTTATTTCTAGAAGATGTTGTAGGTTTTCATAAAACTGATCAACTTTGGCCTCTTCGGCATCAGCGGTTGTAGCATAGACTTATATTACTTTGATGTCAAATAGCTTATCATGTAATCAAATGTATTATTTTGTCATTTGTGAGATCATACTCCAGTACTGCTTTTTTCACCCTTTTATTGACTGAGGGTTATTCCATTTTTTCTGGGGTTCCTTCCTCACAGTAGTATACATGTTTTCACCTGAATGGAATTCAACTATTCCCATCCATTTAAATTCACTGACACCCAAGATGTATCATATCTTTTATTATTTTAATGCCATCTGTAGGGTTGTCTTGGGAAAGATAATGGGTGGCTTGCCATTCCTTCTCCAGTGGATCACCTTTTGTCAGAATTATCTACTATGACCTGTCCACTTTGGCTAACCCTAAGTGGTATAGCTCATTTTATTACACAAACTTCTCTGCCAGGGCAAGGCAGTGATCTAGTAGGGTTGAATAAATGAACAGCAATCTCTAATCCCCCCCACTCTGGGCTAGCCTGATCCCACTTCCACCACCCAGAATTTAGCCTTTTAGCAAGATAACAGGGCTTTGGACTCCATGAGTTCATACCTCAGAAGACCTGTATAGGAGATACAATACCCTAGTTGTCACAGATTATGGTCAGGCAACCCAAAAGCATCTCATACATGATATGTACCAAAATTAAAAATATAGTGTAGAGTATAATGACATCTGGCTGTTCTCCAACAACAACTTTGATTGGTCCTTGTTGACCACAGTAAATACAAGACCAGGAATGGGTGAGAGGCTGTCAGGTCTAAGGGGAAATGATGGCTGACACAGGAAGAGAGAAGTCCCTTCTGCCTGGTGACAAATAGGCCTTCTATGTAGGGAACAGCCTTCATCAATAGAAATGTAAGAGCCAAATATGGAGCTAGGGATGTCAAAATTGTACATCACATTAGTCTTGCAAGTTCACTGCTTAAATTTGAAAGAAAAAAATCAATCTGCTTTGTGGGGTCACTTCCAAGCTTAAAAATGTCCCATTAAAAGGGAGAGAATGAATTAAAATTGGCAGCTGATGAAAACAACCCTCTCATCATCCTACTTCCTCAGTGATCTCTTAAATGTGTACTTTAAAGGAAATGATCAGATCTTACTTGAAAAGAAGAGAATTCAAAATATCCATATAGTTGACTTGGATTAATGATCACACGTAAGAAGAAGTCATTTGGTTCTTGGGCTAAAATCAAAGTAAAGACCAGTGTCTCAGGGTTAAAGGGAAAGAAAGGCTTTTTTTTTTCCTTTTTGGTTCACTTTGATGTGATTTTTCCCCTCCAACCACCACCTCAAATCTGTCATCGTCTCTCATGCATTTTAATTATTAGAAAAGTAGTAGAAATGTGAACATTTAAGTGTTCAGTCTGCAAAGAATTTCACCAATGGGTTCATATGGACTATGTACAATCAGGAAAATCTGGCCAGACTCTCATCAGCAACCCACTTTCCTCAGGATTAGCCTTGGCTCAAGGTCACAGGCAGCTCTGCATAATGCATGCTACCGAGGGAAAAGTATTATTATCCCAGCCCACACTCTCATTTTCCTTTTTGCTTTGGTGAAGGAGCAGAAAGAAATAAATGTTAGCATTTACTGAAATCAGTTACTTTCTCTAAGTTGGACCTTGTTCAGGGAAGCTCTGGGTTTCATGGTTAAAGTCTCTGTGATATTGACAGCTAAAAATCATTGTTCTAAATTGAGAAAATAAACCCTGAATCAGGGTTTGTTAAAATTTGATTCCTGATTCGGGTTTTATTGAAACTTTATTCCTAGCAAAATATCCTCCTGTAGGTGAGATTTATCCTAATGAGTGAGTTATTCTGCCTCCTTTCTTCCTCTCAGAGTGAATATTTTCATTTCCATGCAACTTAGCCTTTGTGCTAAAGAAAATGCAAATCAGTAGCTTAATCTTCCTATCCTGATCTCCTTTGACATTATTGTTTCCATTAGTCTAAGGAGACTTATTGTACTTCCTTTGGTTTGTGACCTGGCACTTGGACCCTTGTGCTAGAGGAAAAAGGCACCAGTATTCTTCCTTGCCTTCATTAGCACATTTTCCTTATCAGTAAAGTAAGGACAAACTCAGATGACAAATGTCTCACAGCAGTGAACAACACTGCAGTAGAAGATGAGGAAAAGGCTTAATTACAATGTGTTCCACTACTTCCATCAATGACATATTGCCCTATCAGGCATGGCCATTGTGGCTCCCATAGACAGGCTACCTGCTGCCTAATCCCTGCATACCACCACTGCCAGAATCACAGCAGCCCTGCTCCATCTTCTAATGGAAGCAAAGCACCAGAGAATCACTGCCCCTAATAACCCTGGGAAATTCCAGCTTTCAGATATGTTAGTGAGAGTACAGAAAAGACTGTTTTTCTGGATGTGCCAAAACAAAACTTTGCCTATTTCCAGTCACTCTAGCCCATCTTGAGGGTTTTTTTGCTCTAAACCCTATGAGGGAGCCTGGATTAAACATTACACTACACACAAATTCTCATAAAAAGGTTCAACTCAATTCAGCAAGAAGGGCACATCTTAACTGCCTAGAATAATGCCAGACGTTGTAGAAGTAATATAATACATAATACAAATACATTAAAGAAATATGAAACAGTTTCTTCATTAAGGGACTTTAGAATCTTGTTGAGGAAGTCAGACTTGTTAAGGAAGCAAGGAGTGAACACGTAATACATACATGTATCACAAAAGAACATGTAATGAAGTATTAAACTGAATAGAGTAAACCCTTAGCTATGCAATACTTAATTCAATTTAATAAATGTGTGTTAAACACCTACCACGCTATTCTAGAGGACCAACATGGCATAGGGAATAAAGATAGGGCCTTTGAATCAGAAAGACTTCGGTTCAAGTTCTGCTTGTGATACCTGTTCACTATGTGACCTTGGACAAGTCACTCAACATCCTGGCATCCTACTCTAGGACTATAGGTTATGGAACAGTAGCAGATATGCATTAAGAGAGGGTATTTCTTCACTACATGAATGAAATCAAGGAGAAAAAAATCCAAAAAAACCTCATTTTTTCTGAGTATGAGTTACTAGATAGTTGCAGAGTCACCAAATTTTTTTTAATAGTTACAATTCAGATTGGATTTTTTTCTTAAGCCCATTGCTTATTTCCTGGATATTAAATATATATATATATATATATGTGTGTGTGTGTGTGTGTGTGTGTGTGTGTGTGTGTGTGTGTATAAATATATATATACATACATATACTAAATTAAATTTTACCTTTTCATGATGACTTAGAATCATTATAAAAACATCAGTCATTGAAATATGCTGTAACAAGGGGATGCCTTATAGTCCCTAAATGTTTGTCCTGAGTTCTCTTCTCTGCTGTTTACTATGGGGTTGTCAGCAATCACTTTTCTCTGTGTATCTGTGTCACTGCATCTGCCTGCAGCTGACCCTTTCCTTCCTTTAATTTAGCTACATTTACTCTGCTATGAATTTGAAAACCAAGGAATCTGGCTCCATAAGATGGTAGTCAAAAGAAGCATCTCTGCCTGAGACAGAATCTGAGGGGTTCTTCTATAAACCAAGTACATGAGCATTTGTTCATGGATTTCCTAGCATCTATTTTGGCTGCTAGACATAGTTGGCTAATTTCCTTTCTATTATAAGCAATATCACGAATAGATGAAGGGAGTACATTTATTACTTCTATATAATTCACTTCATGGTTTATATTTAAGCACAGACAGGAAGTGTTGTGAGTGGTCAGGGAAGAATAAGAATGAATCTCAAGTGGAAAGCTTCATGAAGTAGGGCAGGACACGCAGGACGTAAGAGCCAGGAGAGACTTCAGAGTCTGAGTAGTCTAACCCCTGCCTGAACAAATATCTCTTCTATCATAGCCCCAAGAAGCTGCCATTCAACCTATGCTTAAAGACCTCTAGTCCTGAGGACCTCATTACTTACTGATACAGTCTATCCTTCTTTTGCACAGTTCTGATTAGGAGGAAACTGGGACTTGGGATAATCCTTTAAGCATTAGTGGAATTTGTTTGATTACATGAAAATTAAAAAGTTTCATACAAACTAAGGCAGCCAAAATTAGAAGGAAAACAGAAAACTGAGGCAAAAATGTTTACAGCAAGTTTTTTTCTGATAAAGGCCTCATTTCTCAAATATGTAGGAAAATGAGCCAAATTTATAAAAATACGATCCATTCCCAAATTGATAAATGGTCAAAGGCAGTTTTCAGAAGAAGAAATAGAAGCTATCATCAGTCATATGAAATATACTCTAAATCACTATTGATTAGAGAAATGTAAATTAAAACAACTCTGAGATACCATGTAATACCTATTGGATTGGCTAATATGACAGAAAAGGAAAATGACAAATATGGGGATGGAGGGAAATTGAGACACTGTTGGTGGAGCTGTGAACTAGTTCAACCATTCTGGAGAGCAATTTGGAACTACGTCCGAAGGGCTACAAAACTGTGCATACCCTTTGACCCAGCAATACCACTGCTAGATCTGCATCTCAAAGAGATCAAAAAAAATGGAAAATGACCTATTTGTGCAAAAATATTTGTAGCAGCTCTTTTAGTGGTGGCAAATAATTGGAAATTGAGGAGATGTCCAACAATTGGGGAATTGCTGAATAAGTTCTGGTATATGATGTACAGTATATGGTGATAGAATACTATTGTGCTATAAGAAATGACAAGCTGGATAGTTTCAGAAAAACCTGAGAAGACTTAAATGAACCAATATGAAGTGAAGTGAGCAGAACCAGGAGAACACTGTACACAGTAACAGCAATATTGTACAATGATCAACTGTGAATGACTTCGCTATTCTGATCAAGACAATGATCCAAGACAAATTCAAAGTGCTATCTGCCTCTAGAGAGAGAAATGACGAACTCTGAGTGCAAATTGAGTGTACTTCTTACATTTTATTTTTCTGCTTGTGTGTATGTTTTCTTTTGCAACATGGCTATTATGGAAATATGCTTTGCATGACTTCACATGTGTAATTGATATCATATTGCTTGCTTTCTCAAGAAGTTGAGGAAGGGTAGGAGGGAAGAAGAGAATTTGGAACTCATTTTTTTAATGTATGTTAAATCTATTATACTATATTGCTTCTCAAAAGGTTCAGTAAGTTTGAAAAAATAAGGTTGAATAAGAAATTGGAACATGAGTTTAGAGGAGCTAGAATGGTAGGAAAAGGCATTGGAACTTGATCTACTTAATTTTGGAAAACCATTGCAAGTTATTGAACAGAATAGAAACAAACTGAAGTAGGTGTGTAGATGGAGGAGGATGTTTTGTGTGGAGTTCTATCCCAATCTCTATGTGGGGTGTGATAGAGGGTAAATCAGAGATGAACAAAATGGGCTGCTGGGTAGCAGTGAGAGTTGTACTAGTCAGTCCTCAGACACATTATCTGGAGTCAGAAACCCTGAGTATTCAGTTAAATATCTAGTGTCACCCTAGATTCTATTGTCAAACACCATGCCTGGAGTTAGAAAGATTTGGACCTCAAGCAAAGGCCTAGTAGTTTCTAGACTGGGGCTTCAGATATCATGATGAATAATAGGAAAGGACCTTGAAAACCAGGCCTGATGTAGAGCCAAATGCATGTTCTCAGGGTGAGATATCTCCTGGCTGTGCATTAAGATTTGCCATCTTGGCATGTAACTGCTTAGATGGAGTTTAGACCAATCCCTGAAGACACACACACACCCTCTCTGAATGCCTGCATCCACTCTCCAACTCTCTCTCTCTCTCTCTCATACACACACACACATACTACCCACTACCCACTACTCACTTCCGGGAGAGCAAACAAAATGCTAATGCCACCCTGCATCATAACCGGTACTAGAAGGTAGTCTATAACCAACGCTGGCAAATTTGTACTTCTTCTTACTCTAATTGATTTGTCCCAGGGTAAAAGCTACCACTAAGCTCCATCTATTACAACCTTACTATTCCCTATTCACTTTAATTCTTTGGCATGCTTTTCCAATGGTGCCTGCTATCCTTGCTTACTAGTTATTAAGCTTTGTTTTATCCTTTATCTCTCCTTTTCATATTCTTTCCATCTTCTCAAGCTCACAAAAATTTCAGTCTACAGAAGATACTGTATCATTGGCCAATCCCTCTAGTGGTGGTTTTTCCTTTTGTCAAACTGCTAGAGACTCTTGACCAGGAGGAGTTGAGGGCCCTTGCCACTTCCAGACCCTCCTTCTGCCATCATCATTTAGTAACTTCTTTTCCACCACATACATCTATGTAATCTGGTTGAGATCTTTATTTCTAGGTCCTCTCAAACTCCAGTTCTCCCTCATTTCTCAAGGAATTCTGAAGTTTGCTCACAGATTTCCTCTCCTACATCGTATCTGTTCTCGTATTTGGGGAATTCAACATATAAGTTGATTTCCCCTCCACTCTTGTCGCCCCAGTTCATCAGAATCCTCCACTTCTATGACTTCAATCTTCTCCCATCTCCAAGGAATGGGTGTATCAGGAAATAAACCTCTAGAAGACAGTACCTAGAACTCTTGAACTCAGGAACTACTGGATTAAGAGGTGCACATAAAGTAACTGTCAAAGTTGGTCTTACCTCAGGAATCCTTTTTCTTCTGTTAGAAAGATAGATCCCAGGATCATTCATCCAAGGAGTTTAGATTCCTGCCCTTTCTAAATAGAAGTTTGGGATTAATGAAGACACATCCTAGAATTTTCTCTTCATAACATATGCTACCTTATGTGTCCAGTGGTTATCAATTATTTAACTAGCATTTATTTTATAAATATTTATCAATAATCTTTTATTTGTACAACCCTTAAATGATCTCCTCCATCCTACCTCAACCCACAAGAGAATCATCCCATATATAAAAAATTATTTTAAAGAAAAAATAACAAAACCAGTCATTATCAAAAAAGAAACCTACTATTCTATTCAAAGTTGCATACTAGTCGACTTCCAAACTTCTGCGAAGAGACAGAGGGAAGCATCTTCACATATTATTTTTTGGGGACCACACTTATTCTTTGTAATTTTAAAGTTCATTTTTCCTTGTATTGTGGGTGTTGTCCATTCCATTTATTTATATTTTTGTATTCGTTGTGTATATTGATTTCCTGTCTCTGCTTACTTCAGTCTGCATCAGATCACGCAAGTCTATCTATGCTTGTCTGTATTCAAAATATTGATCATTTCCTATTGTATAATAATATGCCATTACACGTATGCATCGAAACTTCTATAGCCTTTCTAAAATCAATGCACCTTGTGGCGGCTAGGTGGCGCAGTGAGAAGAGCCCTGGCCCTGGTGGTGGGAGGACCTGAGTTCAAATCCAGCCTCAGATGCTTGACACACTTACCAGCTGTGTGACCTTGGGCAAGTCACTTAACCCCCTCCAAAAAAAAAGAATATATAAAATCAATGCACCTTTATTTTATTTAAATTTATCTGTTTCCACAAAAAGTTGTGATATAAATATGTTGGGGTTTGGGGGAACTTTGTCTTTTATCAAAGGCCTCACTTGGATATATGCTTAGTAGGGAATTACTGAGTCAAAGGCTATGGACATGATAGTCAGTTTATTTTCTTTATTGGAAATTGCTTTGCAAAACATTCTACAAATTCATAGCTTGAATGCATTAGCATTAAACTATTTTCCCACAACACTTTTCAAAAGAACTATTTCCATTTTGGCACATTCATTCATGTGGTTGTTAATAATTTGCAGATCTTTCAAATACTATATGTTTGTTTCTTTTGACTACTTATCTTTCGGAGATGACTTTGAGTCATATGTTTATTAGTTTTCAATATATCATGGATACTCTACATCTGAGAAATTTGGATAGAAAGTTTTTTCCCTGTTTGATCATGTCCCTTCTTATGCCAGATGCATTAATTTTGTTTGTGCAAAAGCTTTTCCATTTCATACAATGAAAATGAACTGCTTTATTCTTTGTAATTACTTCTATCCTTTATTTGGTTAATAATTCAATTACTACCCATACCTATAAAGTATGTCATCTGTTTTTCTTTTAAATTTCATGATTTGGTTTTTAATATTCAAGTACTATATCACTTTTTAAAATTTATTGAGAAATACAGTGGAAGGTATTGATTTAAGCCTAATTTTTCTTTTAAGTTTTCACAAGAATTCTTATAAAATAGAGCTTACTTGATTTTTACAGATTTTCACGTTTATCAAACAGTAGATTATAGAGCTCTAATGTTTGTGATTCTCAATTGTCTAGTCCATCCCATTCATCTACTTCTCTCTTTTTTTCGCCAATACTGAATAGTTGTGATGAGTGACTATAATATAGTTTGAGGTCTAGAAGTCTTGTTGTTCCTTCATTTCTGCCTTATCTCAGTATTTCACTTGACATTTTAGAACTTTTCTCCTTCCAGATAAATGCTTATAATTTTTAAATGCCTATTTTTGTAAGGTATCTCTACCATAGTTTTACTGGTATAGCATGAGAACTATAACTTTCATTACCATTTTCATTTTTATTATGTTGGTATGGTCAGGTAATGGGCACTGGATATTTTTCTAGTTACGTAAATTGTTTTTATTTAAGAAGTACTTTGCTATTGAATCAATAAAAGTAATAGGAATGTTTTGGTAAGTGAAAGATTATGCTAGATTATATATTTCATAATTACTTTTTAAATGAAATTTCCCTTTTTTATCATTGTCTTCCGGATTTTGTCATTATTATATAAAACTGTTGTTGATTTTTTAAGATTTTACAACCTGAAATTTCCAATTAAATTTTACTGACTACTATATTCTAGACACTGTACTAGATGTGAGGGATAAAATAAAAAGAATGAGACAATTCTCATTCTCAGGATTCTCAATGTGTATACGTTCTACCAGTAATGTTCTTCTGCTTCAAGCCACGATTACTATTTTTATGATGGGGAAAGAAATATATTTCTACTCTCCCATAACTTGATATATTTTGGAAGAGATACAAGTGAAAAGGTTAAGAAAGCATCCTCAAGAATGGAGAGCACCACAGAGTGAGGTCAGTTTGATATTTTTAGCATCCAAAAGTCAGGAATGATCTTTAGTCAGTTACTCTCTGGGAATTTCTATGCCCCAAAAGTTGCTTTCATCCAATTGCCCCACCCTATGCTGTCATCAAGTTGACTGAGAAATTTTTTTTAATTTTATTAGCAGGTAGCAATGGTGCATGCGTCCATATGTTATGATTTTGTTTAGGAAACTTTTTAAATTAATCAGAAGATATCTGAGAAGTCATATATATTAGAATACATCAAAAATACAGAGAGTGAATGAGCTCTCCCATAGGGAGGTAGATATTTCAACTCAGCTGGGAGAAAGTCCCTGCTCTTACTTAAAGATTTTTTTTCCTTTAGACACTTGGAATTTTTAGGTTTATCACTGTCATCTGCATGAAATGATTTTAACCTCTTTATTCTCAATGTTTCTCCCTGTCACACTTTATTCCTGTTTTATTGTGGCTATAGACATTCACAATGCTATCTATAAATGATAAAAATGGACATCTTGTTTTCCTGTATCTGGAGTTAATAGAATAGTTCTTACTGACATACATAAAAAATTATTTGTCATAATAAGTACTTTTATGGTGTTTTTTGTTGTTTTATTTAGTATTTTATTTTCCCCCAGTTACATGTAAAAACAATTTTTAAAATTCATTTTTAGAACTTTGAGTTTCAAATTCTCTCCCTTCCCTACACCCCCCTCCATTAAGAAGGCAAACAATTAGATATAGGTTATACATGTATAGTCATGTAAAATATAACCATAATTGTCATGTTGTGAAAGAAAATAGACCAAAAAATTCAAGAAAAATAAAGTAAAAAAAAAGTGCTCTTCAATCTGTATTCAGACATCATCCATTCTTTCTCTGGGGATGGATAGGATTTTTCATCATAAGTCCTTCAGATGTGCCTTGGGTCATTGTATTACCGAGAATAGCTAAGTCATTCACAGCTGATTATCTTACAATACTGCTGTTACATTGCACACAGTAGATTTCACTTTGCATCAGCCCACGCAAGTCTTTCTAGGTTTTATTCAGAGCATCCTGCTCATATCTTATACCACAATAGTATTCCATCATAATGACACACCACAACTTGTTCAGCCATTCCCCAATTAATAGGCATCCCATCAATTTCAAATTCTTTGCCCCCCAAAATGAGCTGCTATAAATATTTTTTGTTCATGTAGGTCCTTTTCCTTTTTGGTTTTTATCTCTTTTGGGATACAACTCTAGTAGTGGTATTGCTAGGTCAAAGGGTATGTATGGTTTTATAGCCCTTTGGGCATAATTCCTAATTGTTCTACAGAGTGGTTGAAGCAGTTCACAACTCCACATTAAAGTCTCATTTTCCCCACATCCCCTCCAATATTTGTCATTTACCTTTTTTGTCCCATTAGCCAATCTAATAGGTATAGGTAGTACCTCAGAATTGTTGTAATGTGCATTTCTCCAATCAATAGTGAGGTAGAGTATTTTTTTCATACTACTATAAATAGCTTTAATTACTTCATCTGAAAACTGATCATATCTTTTCATTATTTATCAATTGAGGAATGGCTCTTATTTTTATAAACTTGATTCACTTCTCTATATGTTTTTTGTTTGTTTTATTTTCTTTTTGTAATTATAGGTTTATTTTTTTTATTTTTAGTTTACAACACTCAGTTCCACAAATTTTTGGGTTCCAAATTTTCTCTCCCTCCCACTCCTTCCCCCTCTCCCCCCAGATGGTGTGTAATTCAATGTAGGTTCTACATATACCTTCACATTGAAGTTATTTACATAGTACTCCAGTTGTAAAGAAGAATTATAACCAATGGAGTGAATCACAAGAAAGAAGAAACAAAACCAAAAAAGAAGGGAAAAAAGGTAACTGCCCTAATAATGAGAAAGTTCTTTTGAGTTATAAATATTATCTTCCCATGTAGGAATGTAAACAGCTTAACCTTATTATGTTCCTTATGATTTCCTTTTTATGCTTCTCTTAAGTCTTGTATTTGAAGGTCAAATTTTCTATTCACCTCTGGTCTTTTCATCAAGAATGCTGGGAAGTCCTTTATCTCATTGAATATCCATTTTTTTCCTCTGAGGGATTATACTGAGTTTTGTTAGGAGAGTGATTCTTGGTCATAATCCTAGCTCTTTTGCCCTCCAGAATATTATATTCCAAACCCTCCAATCCTTTAATGTAGCAGCTGTTAAATCTTGTGTTATCCTGACTGTGGCTCCATCATACTTAAATTTTTTCTTTCTGGTTGCTTGCAATATTTTCTACTTGACCTGGGAACTTTGGGATTTAGCTAGAATATTCTTGGTGATTTTCATTTTGGGATCACTTTCAGGAGGTGATCAGTGGATTCTTTCCATTTCTATCCCTCTGGGTCTAGAATATCAGGGCAGTTTTCCTTGATAATTACTTGAAATGATGTCTAGGCTCTCTTTTTGATCATGGCTTTCAGGTAATCCAATAATTTTTAAACTATCTTTCCTGGATCTATTTTCCAGGTAGGTTGTTTTTCCAATGAGATATTTCACATTGTCTTCTTTTTTTCTTTTTTTTGGTTTTGTTTTATTGTTTATTTCTCATAAGTCGTTAGTTTCCATTTGCTGCATTTTAATTTTTAAGGAATTATTTTCTTTAGTGAGTTTTTGGACCTCCTTTTCCATTTAGGCAATTCTGCTTTCTAAGATATTCTGCTCATTGGCTTTTTGAACCTCTGTTTTTAACTATTTGGTCTACTCTGTTTTTTAAGGTATTTTTTTCTTCAGTATTTTTTTGTCTCCTTTACCAAACCGTTGACTCATTTTTCATGATTTTCTTGCATCACTCTCATTTCTCTTCACATTGTTTCTTCTACCCATCTTGATTTTCAAAATCCTCTTTGAATTCCTCTATGGCCTGAGACCAGTTCATGTTTTTCCTGGAGGATCTGGATGTAGGAGCTTTGACTTTGTTGTCTCCTAGTTGTAGGTTTTGATTTTCCTTGTCACCATAGTAACTTTCTATAGTCAGATTTTTTTCTCATTGTTTGCTCACTTTCCGAGCTTATTACTTGATATTTAACTCTTTGTTAAAGTAAGGCTCTGCTTCCAGTGGAGAGGGTGCAATGTCCCAAACTTCAGGGGTTTTGTGCAGCTGTTTTTAGAGATACTTATAGGGACCTGTAAGTTTTCAGTTCTTCCAAGGTTGTATGATCTGAGGAGAGGTGTTTATTCCTCTCCTGGCCTGTGTTCTGGTCTAGGAGTGACCACAAGCACTCTCTTCTGCCCTGGAACTGTGAGAAGGGTCCCCAAGCCACTGCTCTGCTATGCTAGTGCTCTTCTTTCCCCTTGGACTGCCACTGAAAATTGCGACCCAGATCTGAGCATGGGCAAAGCAATAGAATCCTGCCTTAGTGCTAGCAAAAAGGCCCCTGTAATCTCCTTTTGACCAGTTGTTCAACCCCCTTATCCTCTGTAAGCTGAGAGCTCCAGAAGTAGCTGCCACTGCTGCTGCTGCCACTGCCGCTGCCGCTGCCACCACCACTGCCACTGCTGATTCAGTCTCTCCCAAAGCCTGCCCCAGGTTTGATAGGGCCAGGTCTGGACTGTGCTCCACTCTCACCCTGGTGCAATAGACCTTTCCTGCTGAAGTTCCAGGTTGTCTAGGGCTGGAAATTTGTTTCACTCCCTTTTTGTGGGTTCTGCTTCCCTAGAATTTGTTTAGAGTCATTTTAAAATGTATTTGGAGGGGTTTGGGGAAGACTTCAGTTGAGTCCCTCCCTTTACACCACCATCTTCTCTCTGCATCTCTGTGGAATTTTTTTAAAGAAAATCTCACTTTATTTCTGCATATTTTATGTTTGTCTTCATTAAGATGTCTATATGACTTTATAATTTAAACTCCAAATATTCAAAGTTTTGTCATTATAATTGTGGTTTCATATTCATCTTTTCAAAATTATTTTGAAATAATTAATGGATTCTAGATTTTATAAAAAAGCTTTTTATGCTTTTATTCACATGAATGAAAATGAATGAATGAGAAAAAATTATTAAGCTTTTACTATGTTCTAAGCACTGTGTTATGTGACAAAAAAATAAGATAATCCCTTCCATCAAGTAGCTTATATTCAAATAGGGAAAGACATATAGAGGAATGGCAGCCAGAGAAAAGTATTTTGGACTGGGAAGTCAATGAGCATCAGGGGAGCCGAGAATATTGATTGGAATCATAGAACAATTAACTCACACATCCTTTGCAGGAATGGTAGTATTTTTGTTTGTTTGTTTGTTTTTTGGAGGGGAAAAGGCAGAGCAATTGGGGTTAAGTGACTTACCAAAGGTCACACAGCTAATAAGTGGGTCAAGTGTCTGAGGCCCAATTTGAACTCATGTCCTCCTGACTCCAGGGCCAGTGCTCTACTCACTGCACCACCTAGCTGCCCCAAGAATGGTGGTATTAATCTGAACCCTACTCCCAAAGCAAAAGTTGGAAAGTGTTGGAAAGTATCTGGTATGGTGGCATGGCATGAAGATTTCCAAGGAGCAGATCAAATAATATTTCTTATTGATGTGGTATAGATCTTGCTTGATTTTGGTGAATAATTTCCAATGTATTCAGAACTGTCTTGAGGGTGTGTGGGGTCCTGAGAAAATATTATTCATGAGGCTTTTGTCTATGTAAACAATTTGATTAAAAATATTTCATAAAATTCATGGGCCCATGTAAGATATAATGATTTACCAATGAAGATTTAAAAAAAAATAGCTTGTAACATTCACCTTTTCATAAGAAGTATTTCTTTTGAAAATACACTGAATTGTACAGAGCTATAATGGCTGCCTAATTCTGGTATACTATTGTAGCCCACAAAACCACTCATATTACAATTCTATGTCTCATCCAGGGCTCATCATCACTTTCCACAATTACTGCAATAGCCTCCTAATTGGTCTCTCTGCATCTAGTTCTTCTCTTCTCCCATTTGTCTTCTATGTAGCTGCTAACCTGATACTCAAGAAATGCAGGCCTGACCATATCATCTCTTTTCTCAGGAAGCTTCAACAGCTCTCACTGCCATTTGGCTCTTAAAGTCCTTTACAATTTGGTTGCAGTCTATCCTTCCAGGCTGATTACACAGATTTTTCCTCATGTACTAAATGTTCCAGCCACACTTGCAATTCCACACACACGGTCTCCCTTTCCTTCCCTCTGTGTCTTAGCACAGATTATCCCCCATGCTTAGAATTCTCTCTCTCTAGACTTCTGCTTCTTGAGTCCTTCATACTCCTGGAGCCTCAGCTCCAGTGTCAGCTCCTTCAAGAAGGGGCCTTTCCTGATTCCCCCCAGTTGCCAGTCCTGCTCCTATTCACTGTAGATTTGTTTCATATGTAACCCTTATTTACTCATTTGTGAACACTCTGTCTCCTAGTGAAATGTATGCTCCTTAAAAACAAGGACTCTCTTCATTTCGCATTAACATTTCTAGCACCTAACACAGAACCTGATGCATAGCAGGTTCTTAATACATACTTGTATTATGTAAATTGTTAATTGTTAACATAAATTGTTAACTTATAAATTATATATAAACTGTTAATTTGTTAAATTGTTAATTAAGCATTAACAATCTCAAGAGAAGGAATCATCCTTGCCCTCCAGGAGCTTATAAATTATGACATGTACACAAATAAATTTAAGGTAGGCTATGATGAATACAAGGTAGAGATACAAAGAGCTCAAGAAATACTGAGGTGGAAGAAAACTTACAGTGAGGACAGTCAGGTTAGCTGAACCATGAGGGGAAAGGAAGGAGTTTGACAGACTTGAGATGAGGAGGGAGGGCATTCCAGGCTCAGGGGATGGACCATGAATACACAGAGGCAGGAAAGAGACAGAGAGAGTTTGGAGAATAGCTCCTAATCCTGTTTGGCTGGAACACGATTGTACAAAAGCAGTTGTGCAAAAAAAAAAAAAGCAATAATAGCAATGCACAATTTCAAATAAAATATGGAATGAAATAGCTCCACCAAAGAAACCACATAAAAAGCAATACAAATTACGAGAGGCAGGTGGTAGAATAAGGAAATAGAGATCTGGCCTCGGAGCCAGGAGGACCTCGGCTTCATATCCTCCCTCTGACACACAAGGGCTGTGTGACCCTGGGCAAGTCCAAACCTCTCAGTTCTCAAAGTAACTAACTCTGTATATTGCAGAGAAGATACAGGCCTCCTCACCTTGGAGCTGCCGTACCAATAAGCTCATAGAGTTAGTCTGCATCATAACAGTTATGACCCTGATTAATATAGAAAGTTCATTGACTTATGACCTACAATTGATTGTTGTCTTGGGTGTCTTTCAATAAAGTAGTATAAAAAGTTTATACTCTTGGCTGCCATATCCACCAGGACATAGATAGGGTGCTTTTTAATAAACCATATTCAGTCACATTGTTTTCACTAACAGTTAATATTTTAGTGAGATCAAAAAGGGGTTTTTATCCTTAATAAGTAAGATAAAAATTTAAAATTGTTTATTTCACCTTCATATCCTCTCAATGTCTATTTTGTGAATATCTCTGAATGGAACATTCAGTACAATAGTAAATATGTAAATAATTTATAAATAAACAAATCATTTTATTGCTAGGAGTGGATTTTCAAAAAACTCGGAGACAGGCACTGAAAGTTTCAGTGACTTACTCATGGTCACACAGCTTGTTTCTGTCAGAGGCCAAGCTGCCTCTCAACTGCTACTTACAATAAACTGAGATCTGCCTCCTCGCAGATTAGAACCACTATTTTTAGTCCCCTCTTCCAAAGAAATAGAGAAGACAAAAAGCATATTTCCAAATCTGAATTTACCATTCCCTAGGTTTTAAAGATAAGAGTTGAGATGTCTGGTCTAGGTGATGCAGTGGAGAGAGCAATAGACTTGGAATTAGGAGGAGCTAAGTTTGGATCCTGCCACAGACACTAGGACCGTGCTGGGTGACCTAGCCAAATCACTTCACCTTTCATATCCTCAGTTTTCTTACCCGTAAAGTGGGGATAGTAATAGCATCTACTTCTTAAGGTCATTGTGAGGATTAAATGAGAACACATGCAAAACGCTTTATAAACCTTAAAGTCCCATGTGAATAGATGCTATTATTATTGTTGTGGTGGTTGCTGTATATTTAATGCCATCCCATGGCATTTGAGAGTGGAAGGAAAGAGGCAGTCAGTAGGAGTATGGCATTTATGAGCCACTCTTACACTTACTCACCTCATTCTGCTGTTAGAAAGAGGATCCTAGAAGCTGGGGACTATAGGTTTTTCTTTCCTGCATGAGGGATTTTGAAATTGAGTGGAAAATCACTCTGTAGAGTTTGGGGAAAGGGGGTGACTCCACATGCTGTGGCAGCTCCATGACAACATGGAAGATTCTGGGGATGGCCAGAAAAATCATGCAAAGACACTGACCTAAAGCCCAGTGTCCAGAGCATGATGTCACAAAGGGACAACTTGAAAGTACCTAAGTCTGGTCCATTCCATCCTAAGGATTTGGGAACTTTAAGGTTTCATTTCCCTGTGTCCTGTCCCCAACTTTGAGTTCTAATAGAGACTGAAGAGTAAAGCAAATTCAACTCTCTCCAACAAGTCCCAACTTCTCGTTCTGAGAAAGATTTTAAATCTAGTTTTTAAAATTATTTGTTTGTGACATTTTCTTACATTTCTTCTTGTGTATATATTTATATGTGTGTATGTACACACAAACACACACACACACACACACACACCCTTTCTAACAGAGACTCCTAAAGTGGAGAACTAGCAGCCAGCCACTTCCTTTATCTGCTGCTTCCTTCCTCTTTACCTCCCATATAAACAGGGTCATTTTTTCCAAATTTCTCCTTTCAGACCTGACTCTCTTAATAGTTGCAATCCCCACTCCAGCCCTCTACCTCTTCAGAGATGTTTCCTGGAACCTCTAGAGAATAGAAAAAATAGGAAAGGAAGTTTACCCTAGGCCAATGCTTCTGAGGAGCTTTGAGAGACAACTTCTTATCCAGCCGGCTTTCCCTTAAAATTCTATTGAGTTTCTTTCCTTTGCTCAAGGGAGTCTAGGACAGGCCATATTCATTTAATCTGTTCCTTGCTATGTGGGAGTTATAATAATATTGGTCAATAAAGTCTCTTTGGTTCATCTCAAGCCCCCAGCTGGTGATTCTAGAAAATTAAAAAACAGTTTCCTCTCATTTCTCTGTTTCTTTGTGTGACCATAGACACCCTTAGCTGCTTTTACTTTTTCTCAAGGACACTTATAAACACTACCAAAGCTATTTTAGAGAAACTAGTTTCTTTTTTGTGAAATGCATCACAATAGGAAAAAAATACAGAAAGTGAAGAGATATTAGGCACTATAAATATGGGTTATAAATACTGGTTATCCCCATTTTACAAGCAAAGGAAAGAAGGTAAAGTGATTCATAGGAAACAAAGAGTAGGCCAAAGGAAGTGATGCCCATGGAGCTAAACTAAGAGAGAAAGACACTAACAGGGGAGAGAAGCTAGAAAGGAAGTATTCTCTTTGATCCTCAGTTCCTGCATTTGTTAAAAGGAGGAGATTGAGCTAGATCATCTCTAATATCTCTCTCAGCTCTAATATTTTCTATAGAATTATAAAGCTGTGACTGTTTTTGATCCCCTTTATAACTATGAAGATTATTATATTGAAATAATATCAATGTGAATATACTAACCTGTTTAAGAAAAAGTCTTGTTACTGATATCAAAATAAAGCTAACAAAGACATAAACCTACAACCAGCAATTTTGGCACTGTGAAAAGAAACACAGTCTTCCATACACACGCAAATCAACTTTTTTTCTTTCCAGATATAAAAATAACACAAAGTTAATACCATTCAATTATCTGGAGAAGTAATAGGTTATTACTGTGATTCATAGATGCATGTAATTATCAGTGATTAATTAAATGCTAAACTCGGTTGTTGCTACACTAATAAAGGAGTATACATACTAAATATTTACACTCTCTAAAATTTAGTTTCTTAGGCAAAAGTTAGGTCTCTTCACCCTAGTTAAATGTTGGATGCTAACCTTTGAAGGTGTTAGCTGCTATAACATTAAGGCAGAATTCATGATTTCAAAGAAAATCACGAATATGCCTGAATGGTCCAGAATCACAGGATATAAGGAATTCTCTAAGTAGAAGGCAGAGGAGTTAAAGTATTTATTTAAGCTCCATGGTGGCAAACCAATGGACCAGTGTCCCCAATTCAATATCCTGGCAAGAACCTTCATTATGCCCATCTCACAATAGTGACCAGGAGGTTACAGAAAAATATTATGGTAGCAAGCCAAGCCATACTGGTGCATCCCCCCAATGCTAGGGCCCTCCAGTAAGAAGATTACACACTGGCCTCAAGCACTTGCTCAGCACTCTCCAGTCTGCACAAGGGTCAGTCCTGTTTCAGTAGCGCCTGCTGCTGCTACCACTACCACTGCTGCTGCCACTGCCACTGCCACTGCCACTTCCTGCCTCCACTATGTCTCAATCTCCAAGCTGTGTTCTCTCCTTTTATATAGTTGCCAGATGTCATCCGTTGACTAGAACATCATCTGAACGACCAGAACTCAGGCGCCTACCATTGGCTCCAGTCTTAGCCACTCTCCCTAGGACCCTGAGAGCCCCCCTGAAGGCTATTCAAATGGGCAGGAAAGATCTTCTCACTTACTGGTTGCCTTTACAGCTGCTTTCAGGTGTTTCTTTTAAAAAAAAAACAAACAACAGAGAAAGGAATCCAATTATAACAATCTTAGATATGTAGTACTAACCTCATTCCGCATGAGCACTAAAAGCTTAACAGATGCTCCTGGGAAATTAGATACTATTTAGAAATTAAATTATTTACTTCCTGTCAGCAGATTTTCAGGTAAGTAAAGAAAACAGATACCTCCCATTGTTGCTGCTAATAATACATGCTATTTTTTCCTGTCTGTAGTATATAGTATATATTGTTCCATATTGTAGGACTCATCTCAGCACAAAACTATATGATCTTAACCCCACTTCTCAGGTGACTTGGTTCTTGACATCACAGACACTTTGGAATCGTTACACAGTACAAAGATGTTCCACCAAGGAGTAAGACTTATCATCTACAATAATAATATCTTCCCAGTGGAAATTCATTGCTTAAAATATTTTATATTTAAAGCAGTTTTTGGTCATGGAGGAATGCAAAAGTCATGTGCAAACAGTATTTTACAGAAATCCTCATATTCTTCTGAGAGCAAAACACAAGAAATAATGTCAGACCCAACAGAAACAGAGAGGAGGGAGGTAGGAAAAAAGTCTCAGAGCTTAAAATGTTTGGAAGTGTGAAAGAAGAAAAATCTCATAGATGGTTGTTACTTACCTTAGCATAAGGCTGGTAATTGCCAACTACTTCTATGTAAGCAAGATATATATGGTAATTAAATAGCAGTCTACAAGACTGCCTACCCACAAACTCTGTAGTACAACCCACATGAAGTTTGTATATGGCCATTTCCTCATAGGCTTTCAAGACACATCTCTTTGGCTGCTACCTTTTTTATCTATGTGTATGACAATATTGTCTCAGACAAGAAATAGAGGTTATTTTGCTGCAGAGAACATTTTATCACATCTCTACAATGGTATGTTGAGCTTGGGGCTGGGGAGGGCAAAAGCAGGGATTGGTCTCTGGAGGTTCCAGACTAGGTTCAGCATAAGATTTCTTCTCAATATAAATGAGAATTTAACAAAATTAAGTTGTTCAAGAGTAGAAATATATGCATCTATGTATATATGTTACACATATATGTATAGATACAGATATGTGATTTGTGTGACATCTTAAATCCTTCCAATTTGATGAAGTTGTTTTAATTATTTTTATTAACTCTAGTGGTCTCTATATAGGCCATCATACCATTTATAAAAAGCAGTATTTTTTCTTTGCCTAAACACACTCCTTTGATTTATTTTTCTTGCCTTTTTATTATAGCCTGCATTTTAGTGTTATCTTAAATAATAATGCTGAAAATGGACATCCTATCTTAATTTTTGATTCTCTAGGAAAGACTTCCAGCTTATCTCCATTACAAATAATGCTGGTTCTCAGTTTTAGATAGATATATTCCATTTGCCATATTAAGGAAAACTCCATTTATTACTATATATATATATATATATATGCATATGTGTGTGTGTGTGTGTGTGTGATGATCAACTCACACAACCTTGCCTCACTTAAAGTAAGTGAAAAGTTGTCCAATCAATAAATTCAGTTATAGATCTTAGAGTAAGTGTTAAGAACCCTTTCAATTGAAATGATGTTGAACAAATCCTATTTGGATAGGCCAAGAAAACTTGGCTGCATCTCAGGGGTTATCTACAAGTTATAAAGTGAATCTAGAAGGGGCTGAATCCCAGAAATTGGAGTAAGTGTGGCTTTCTAGCACAACACTGAACAAGAATCCCCTGGAAGGGGAGGAAATGCTTCTGATTTGGCCTTGGCCAGGTCTCCTTCCACCTTGTGACTTTTGAAAGGTTCAGAGGATGTTGGACTTCCAATCCATCCATCAGTGTCCTATTCATATATCTAGGTGAGCTGATTACAGTGTCTGCATGGGAAACCAAGGATAGAATGAACATAGATTCACAATGTTTCATGGAAACTTCTTGTTCACCTCAAAAATGAGAGAAAAAGACTTCCAGCAGACTTATGCAGTTTTTTTTAATCAACTGCTCTTCCTATAGTAACTTAGCAAAAACTCCTATTTAAAAGCTACTTAAGGCTCATTGTCTAAATTAATTATCAGCTGATAATTTGAGGGAGAAGTACACCGGGAGGGACTTGAACTGTTGGCATTAGAGAAGATAATTCCAGACCAGTCAGGAATAGTCTTGGAACACTGAGGGAGAGATGTAGCCAAGATTTATGGACAAAACTCATCAGTTGTGAGTAGGGGTAGAGATTAGATTCCTCAGAGCTTACATGGGAGACATAGTCATTCTTACATTTTTAACCAAGATAGGAATTTTACTTTCGAATCTTTTTCTATACCTATTAGTATAGTCACGTGATTTTTATTTTGTTTTATTAACATGACATGGTATGTTTATAGTTTTTCTAATATTGAACCAAATCTGAATTTATATAAATACTGCATAGTGATAAGGATGTTGGTCTATTGTTTTCTTTCTCTACCTTGTCTCTTCCTGGTTTACATACATATCAAGAGTTTGGATGGATCCTTTCATTTACTATTTTAAACAATTTATGTTATATTAGAATTTGTTATTCTTTCATTATTTTGACTGATGAAACAAAAGTATGCTCAAGAGTCTAATGTTATCAAGGATCAAACAGGGAGTTAAAAGTCTAGTGCTTGGAATTTGTTGTGTTTTGCTACACTAAAATAAGAAGGAAAAGGAAGGGCAAAATGATATGCTAAGGAGGAGAGAAAACTTAAGATCTCACATAATAGGAATATGCAAAAAGACCATACAGACACAAAGAAAGCAGTGGGGTTGTAGAATCATCGTAATCTCAATCATCATTATCTGAACTTCACTTTCATCTGAACTTGTCAAAGGAGGAATCACAAGCACACATATATTCTAACACATGGAGCTTGGTATAGAAATATATCCAACTCGACTGGGAAATAAGAAGAAACTAAGAGAGAAGAGAAGAGAACAAGGAGGATTCAAAGAGGAATTTGTCATGAGCAAAGTAATTTTCAACCTCCCAAAGTGGATCATGAAAGAGGATTTAAAAATAAAGAACAAGAAGATAAGAACTGATGATCAAGGTGTAGGGGAGGGGAAGAGAAAAGTGAGAGGGAAAACAGATTGTGTCATGTATAGAACACTCATGAAAAGCACACTCCCCTCTTACCACCCACCTCTTTGTAAAGAGAAAGACATGAGGCAAAGAAAGGAAACAGGATAAGAGGACAGCATAGAGGGAAATATATAATTGACAATTATGGAATAAAGTAACTCACAAAATTGAAAATGATAGCAGAATTAGACTAGAAAGCAGAATCCAAGACCATGTTCTTTAAAAGAAACACAAACATAAAGGCTCAACTAAAGTTAAAATAAGGAACTAGAACTACAGCTGACATTGAAACATGGGTAGCAAAAACAAAGTGAGAGAAAAAAATAGGTTTGATTAAAAGAGAAACATAGAAATTACATTATACTTACAGGAAGAGTAGATGATGAAATAATAAGGATATTTAACTTGTATGATGGTTGGCATTACATCTAAATATCTAAAGAAAAAGTTAAACAAATTTCAGGGAGAAATATAACATAAAACTATAATAGGTGGCCACCTCAATGTATCCCCTTTCAGACCTAGACAAATCAAAGAAAAACAAAAAAGCTAAGGAAATAAATCTAATTGTGAAAGAGTTAAAAATTATTCTTCTCTGGAAATTATTGAATTGGAGGAGAGTACTTAGCCCTAGTGTTCTATGTTTAGTATGGTCATGTGACAACAGCAAGGAATGAATGATAGCCTCCTGGCAGCCTTGGAATGTTAAGAGAAAGCAAAGAAGGCCCCCATGTTAACTGATATCTTTTTTTGGAAACTTATAGGAGGAATGGAAACATTCACAGGCAGCTATGAATGGGTTGCAATCTACCTGACTGGAGGGTTTGAAATCAATAAGATCATACATCAGTATGAGTGTTATGAGTCAGAGATGCACCAATGGGCACATAGTACTGTGACAGATGAAAGATAAAATGACTTAGGAAACAAAGGTTCAAGATTCTGAGCATAGCAATTTATTAAGCAATGCAAGCCAATTGCATAACAAATTAGTTTCAGGCTTTCCTCAGCTTTGGCACCAGATCCCAAATACAGGGGGAGACATTATACATTAAAAATAATTAATCAAATAAAGCCAATTAATTAAAAGAAAACAATTAACCAGACTACAAAATTAGGTAATCTGATTTCTAATTGAAGGAAAGATTAGGGACTTCCCAAATTGGGAGAGGGAGAGCAAACAGGTGCAATTTTCAGAAATTAGAAAAAGAGGTGTGTCTGTATTCAATCAAAGGAATGTGAAACAATAGCTCATTGACCAATACAAGACCAATTTTCACATAAGATATATGGGTTGCTGGAGATGTATATTTGTGAAAAAAAAAACCTTGCATCAATCTTCAGATCTGACTGGTTTCTGGTCAGCATAACCTAAGTCTTCAGTTAAAGGTCTCCAAACAGCAGGTAGAGGTGGTCCAGCTTCCTAACAATACAGGACTAGGTTCAAACAATGCAATAAAATCCTCTCACAATTCCCACAATTGAATAAAGTTTTCTCACAAGATAGACACTGGATTAGATCCACAATTAAATAGAAAAGGAATTGAGTTAGCTACAGAATTGAGTCACAAGATGGAGTCAGTGTGGTTCCCTCAATTCCCACTACCACTTACTGTTCTAATTCCCTCAGTAACTGTGCTTCTTGAGATTCCATAGATACTTGGGTTAATGGAAAGGATGAAGGCCTTGGAATCTATGTTCTAGTATAAAATTTGTCAATTATGAGTTTAATGACAATGGGCATATCTGAAGCCTATAAGCCTTGATTTCCTAACTGCCAAATGGGATTAATAATAACTCATATCCTAAATCATAGGAATGTCATGAGACTTAAACTGAGAAATTAAATAAGAAAATAGTATGTTCAAAGTAATATGTTCAAAATAATAAGTTCAAAGAAGGCCACAAACTAGACTCTGGAGTGTGTCTTACCTCCCATTCACCTCTTACCCTGACTCCATCACCATTAACTAATTTTGCTCCCAAGGACCAAAATTCCTAATTATGGAGCTACAGAACGTTCTCTCTCTTCATTAGGTTAATAATAATTATTTGTATCTGGAAAGACTAATAATAATTATTTGTATGTGGATTTGTAGCTGAGAACTTGTACAAATCATCTTCACATGTTCTCCCCTCACCCTGTCCTAGGCTCACTCTTCCCCCACCAGGGGAGAAATACCATCTCCCACCTTTAAGGTTCCATAAACTTCTGGCCACCTTTGACTTCATTACTACTTTGACTCTTAATACCTCTCATTCTACTCTTTTGCCACACACATAAAAATTGCTGATAACTTCAAAAGAAGATTAAAAATTAAAAGAGGCAAAGCAGCTATTACTTTCACTCAATACTTCAAAGACTGTTGTAGCACTAGCTCTATCAACATCATAAATGCTCTATAACTTAATAGAATGTCTTTGATATTTTCAGTAACCAAAAAACTCATCATTCTCTATCTCAGATGGTGATGGAGCCCTCCTTATTTGGTTAGGCTGCTTACTGAACCACAGAGATATGGTTGGTCCCTGGCTCCATCTGTGAAGTCTCTCCAGCTTAGTGTGATGCTTCACCAGAATTTGAACTGCTCTGGCATAGATTTCAAGAACTCAGGGTCACCTCCATGCTTTGATAAAGAATCAGAATATTCAGTGAATGGAGCAGTACTACAGCCCTTTAAAATCTATACCATCTAGGGAATTTGTTTAATAGCTAATGTGAGTGTTTTAATTTGGGTATCAGGAAAGATACTTTCTCCCTCACTTATTTTCAGAAGAGTTTGAAACAATCCTACTGTTGTATATTGAACTAGAACAGACTGTGGGTGAGTTTTTCCAAGATCTATTTCTTTCACTAGAAAATATATACAAACCATCCCACTGCCATTTCCCCCTCATTTCTTGCTTGTTTTCTTGAGATTCAACATGGAGTACCGGATCAAAGGAATAAGTCATTATATGATGGTGAGCAAATTACTTAGGATCTCTTAGTCTCCTTTTCCTTCTAAATAATAAAATTAGCTCTTAGCTTAAATGCATTGTGAAGATCAAATAAGATAATGTATATAAAACATTCATAAACATTAAAGTACAAAGTAAGTTATCATCATCATTATTGTTAACTATTTCACTCTTTGTGTTTAGAAGAGAGTGAGAAGATGGTTCTACAGGGTCTCCTTAGGGTAATTCATTTGCCTGGTTGTCTCCATTTTACTCCCTAGTAAGGTGTCTTTTACATTTACTTTTGGTTTCATGGCTGTGTTGCAGATACAAGAGTAACCTCATGATAAATAGAACATCACTACATAAAAAGCTATATGTTTGCCCCAGTTTTTTGAATTTATGTCTCCCCTGGGCCATTTTTTCTCTCCTAAGGAGGTGGGAATTAGAGCCATTAGAGGTAAGCTTTTCTTTTTCCCAAGTGGAGAGGAATAATAGAATATTTTATGGTCACTGATTTAAATGCAATTTAAATCCTCTCCAGCTGTTCAGCATTCCTCCTCAGCAGTTACTCATGCAGAATGCTGTATGACCACATAGTCAGCACAATGCACCTACATGTTATTCTCTCTTCCCATTGGTACTGTGAGACAGTAGAGATTACTTTCATTCTAGAAAGGATCTATTGCCTAGAAAGAAAAATGAATGGACCCAGTGAAGGAATGAGGGGCTATAGTATGATTTGAGAAGAAAGATGCTGATGGGTCACTGGGAGTAAGAGTACAAATCTCAATATAGCATTTTCCAAATTACCAGGCCTAAATTATTGTTTGGCTTAATTACACCTGATGTCGTGCCAAGCACCTCTGGAGGGATAGATACCAATCTAGCTTTATTAACTTTTCATCATCTGATTGCCCTTTAATAAAAAATCTTTTCTTTTCAATCAAAACCATTTCTCTTTTTACATGATTTTCTACGTCACCATAAGGCAGCAAATTCTTGACTACCTTTGGCCATAAGGATTAATGGAATCCTAGGTCTGGTTTAAAAAGATGAAATTGCTAATATAACTGTAAACTGAAGATATAACTTAAGCTCTATCAATAACCTTTTAATCAATGAGCCAGAGAGTTTACCAATAAATTTTTATTTGAGTTTTACCTCCTTTCCTCAGCCCTGATTACCATCTGATAAAGGAACTAATAACCTGTGAAATGGCACTGTGTCAGAGATCAAAAAAGGAAGAGCAGGACAAACAAGGTCTACATACCCAGGCCCTTAATAAACAAAGTGAATCACTAAGGATGTGTTTTGGCAATATATTTTTCTTTAGTATTCAAAGATAACCTTCAAATGGCGCTTAATGTATCAAACTGAAAGCAGAATGGAATTGATTCTCCTTGGAGTAACGATTGTATCTTCTACTTCTTGTGTTCCTCCTAGTGTTAATTATATTGTGTGCAATCAGTGAATGTTTAAATGAAAGAATCAGTATGTTAGAACCCACAAGTAGCCCATCAAGATTTATTCTTATGATATTCCATTCCCAAAGGGCTTCACAGCTAGGAGAAATCAAGAGCTGGTAACACTTGTGGTGTGGGTTTTTTAATACTTCATGGTAACTTGACTAAAAACAGTAAAACTTTAAAAGTAGTGGGTCACAATCACAAATAATATCTAAAATCCACTTACGGATTGAAAAGAAGAATGGGAATTATTTTGTGTGTGAAGAAGGGAATGGTTACCAGAGCGTATGGCATATAGTAAGCACTAAAAAGTGTCTGTCAAATGATTGACTAAGTTACCAAAGAGATATCCTAAATGGTGAATTATTTTTTCACCACATCAAGGGCTTGGAATTACTTCCCTAGAACAGATCAAAGAGTCATTCAAACAGTGGGGGGAAGGAGGGAGAAAAGGAGGACTGAAAATAGACTCATCTGGCTCTCAACTCATAGACCATAGGGAGTGGTTTCATTGAAGGGGTAACCACATGGTGAAAAGTTAATAAACTGAAGCATGGGGGATTATAGAGCTTTCCAGCGAATCCTAGAAAAACATCAGGTGTATGTAAGACAAACATAAACTTAGGTCTGCTCATTTGAATCCCTTGACTTATTTCCTAAACAGGGCTAATCACTGAATGGGAATCTCACTAAAGGTGAGAACTTGGAAAGACCTTAGCTTAAAAAGGTCAAGGTCTCTCACTGCTTTCTGAGCCATCTCCAGTCGTCTTGATCTATATTTGGTCACTGGACCCCGATTGCTCCAGAGGAGAAAGTGAGGCTGATGATTTGCACAGCCCTCCCTCACTTAAATTCAATTCATTGTAAGTCATGGTATCACCTTCCTGATATCAGGGTTTTCTTCAAGAATGAAGGACAAACCACAATGTTGGACCTTGTTCTGATACTCCTATGCATACATCAGCATCTTGCTTCTCAAACTCTGCTAGAGCCCCTCAGTTGTTCAATGGATCCATTCATTTCTTTATCTAAGAAATGCCCCTTCCTAGAAAAACGATTAGGCTCTGCCACCTGATACTGATAGAATGAGGAGGAAGAAACAAAAACATTGAGGATACATTCATTGTGCTGGAAGTGAACTCATTTTGGGTTCTGAATGAGAATATGCTGAAGAGATATATTAGACAACTGGAAGAGGACTTGAATTACAAGTGACTCAGTGACCATTAAGTGCAGTTAGTCTTCTTTCCTTGGAGAAGCTCCTTCCCCTAATGGTTCTAATGCTGACCTCCCTAAGAGAGAGAGTGGCATGTGGGAAACATAAATTCAGAAAAACGGAAGCACTTCTACAGCTTTCCAGTGTTCATAGTCTGGAGACTGACGTCAAAGAATTCAGTGCATAAAATGAAAACATTGCAGCACTGGGAAGATGGTTTTAGCCCCAAAGCTTCCTGAGATATTATCTACAGCCCTGACCCATTTAATACCACAGGGCACATGTTTGACTCATAAAATGTACTGATGCAGCAATGTGGAGTTTTGGCTCAAAGCACTAAGAGGAAAGATTTTCTCTATATCTGGAGAAAATAGTGGGATTTTATGTCTGTTTTTAGCTCCAATACATTTCTTTTTGTTTTAATTTTGTTGATGTAATACCCATCCCAGAGAACATTGAGAATGTCTAAGATCTGAGAGCTGTACAAAAAGAGAGCATTTAGTCCAGACTAGTTTTTAGTTTGGGCGGGGAGAGAGAGAGAGAGAGAGAGAGAGAGAGAGGGAGAGAGAGAGAGAGAGGGAGGGAGGGAGGGAGAGGGAGAGAGAGGGGGGGGGCGGGGAGAGAGACATAGAGAAGATTTGACCTAGAGGACAGGGGCAGGGTGGTGCGGCAGGTGTGCCAGTGGTCCATATGCTGAACTTTTCTAGAGAAGGATATATCTTCAAACTGACCTAAAATATCATACTCCCCTTAATCTCAGTGAAGAAGGACTTCAGAATGTGAAGAAGAGACAATTCTGATGTTGCTAGAATCAGTCAGGGAAACTAATTTGTTGATTAGACAACTTTGGAGACTCTCCCTGTGCTCTTCTGGGAACAGGCACTCACTACTTACCTGGTCTCAACTACTCTCTAGCTACACTATTGTACCACCTTCTCCCAACGAGAAGCAGGAGGAAAGGGAAGCAAGCTCCACTTTTTTCTTCCATAAAAGGAACAGCTGTACCCTTGAGACCTCGTCTTTATGTACTCAGTTTGGAGGCTACCAATTTTTATGATTCAGTCATTTCAATTATGTCTGATTCATCATGACCCCATTTGGAGTTTTCTTGGTAAAGATACTAAATTATTTTGCCATTTCCTTCTCCAGCTCATTTTATAGATGAGTAAACTGAGGCAAAGAGGGTTAAGTTACTTGCCCAAGTCACACAACTAGTAAGCGTCTGAGGCTAGATTTGAAGTCAGGAAAAAAAGTCTTCCTGATTCCAGGTGCAGTGCTCTATCCACGGTCCCATCTAGCTGCCCCAAAGGTATCAACAGAAACTTATAAGACAAGAACTCATATAATAATATGTAATAGGTAATTAGATGAAAAAGATGAGCAAGTAGCTTTCAAAGTAATTCCAAACTATTAATAACAAAATGAAAGAATGCTCCAAACCACTTACAATAAGAGACAGGGAAAAAAAATTTCTGAGGTTTCATATCACACCCAACAAATGGGAAAAGACAACAGCATATAGGAATAATCAATATTGTAATGATTACAGAAAGATAGGCACTGTGCATGAAGTGATCAATTGGGATAAACATTCTGGAAAGCAATTTGACATTATGTGAAGAAAGTAACTAAAATGCCTATACTTTTTGATCCAAAGATTCCACTGCTCAGCATATGTATTCAAGGAGATCAATTTAAAAAAAAAACTTTATATATACCAAAATATTTATGGCAGCACTTTTGAAGTGGCATAAAGCAGGAGACAACACAGGTGTTCATTGTTTAGGAAGTGATAAACTAATTCTAGGATATGAATGAAATATTGCTGTGATATGAAAAATGATAAATGTGGTGAATACAGAGAAGCATGGAAAGGCTTATGTGAGTAGGTGGAAGGTGAAGTAAGCAGAGCCAGGTAAACAATATATGTGATAACTACAAATGGAACCAACAATGGAAGCAATAAAACAATGGAAATTGGATACCATGAAGTTCTAATGAACAAACCTGGCCCAAAAAGAAGACATTTGAGGATGTACCTCTTAGGCTTCTTTGCGGAGTTGAGGGAATGCGGGGGTGGAATATTGCATATATCAGACTATTCTGGCACTTTGGTTAGTTTTATTAAGTCCAAATATTTCATTTTAAAGTTAAGAAAACTGAGACCCAGAGAGGTTAAGTTGCCCAAGGTCACATAGACAGTAAGTGGCAGAGCCAGGATTTAAATTCAGGTTCTCTGTTTATTTATTTATGGTTAGAATACCATACCATGTTTTTGCATTAAATTAACTGTTAGGTTTTGTGTGGGCAAGCATTTAGTGGTTTTTACTTATAAGATTCTTGTTACAAAATAGTTTCTGCTCCATTGTAATTTAAACATTCCCAGATGTATGATTTCCATTAACTTTGCCACTGAGTTTTGCCCAAAGGCTTGCACAGAATGGCAGATTTCATTCAGACTCCTCACAGATCTCAATGCACAACATATATTTTCCTTGAATCAGGGAACAGAATAGAAAAAAAAATCATCTAAATCAATGTTGTTTTAAAATTATTCAGTAGCAGTTCCCAAATGTAGCTAGCAAGATGTGTTAACCAGTGGAAATTAGCACACTCCAACAGGCTAAGTTTCATAAAAGAAAGTTATTGCTTCTTATCTACAACTTGGTATGCATTTCCAGTATTCCATTCTAAATCACTGCAATGTAATTAATGTAACTGAAATGAAAGATTTAAAAGATTCTAAATGCTATGAAGACTTGGTGTGCCTGCCTTGTTTTCCTGTTTCAGCTGGGTTTATAAATACAGGGAGTGAATGCCTCCTGATGCAATAGGGATATGCTGTCAAATATTAAGGACCATGGAGTCATCGTATAGATCATACCATCTGGCACAAATGAAGCTTCATAGTGAAAAGTTTGGGAGGAACAGTTGGTTGAAAAACTCATTCTTGAGCAATGGATAAAAGTTCCATTTATTTTTCTTTCTTTTCTTTTCCTTTTCTGTTCTGTTCTGTTCTATTCTCTTCTACACTAACTTACCTTTTTAAAGATGCAACATAAAAGAGATGGTGAAAAGATACATTTATTGCATCCAGAAAGTCCTTTTATCACTTAATACATACATTTCTCCATTCCTTCCCTTGCTTTCCAAACACCTTAGACATCCATAGAGGGCCCAGCACTCTGTATAACTCTGCCTTTTGGGTATCTCATCTGCATTTTAATACTGAGGCTATGCAAGTTTAGCTGGACTAACCGGACCCTTCCCTAAGGTATCCCCACATTCTATGTACTAATTGTATTATGGTTTAGGGTTCTTTGGTTACATTCATCAAACTGTAATGAAACCAATCCCAGAATATACATTTAATACCCTCTATGAACCTTGAAAGCATTGAGACATTCTGAAGGATCTTTGGTTTTTCTCCCCCATTAGCATTTTTAATAAAAATTATCATCATATAGTTCCATCCAATCTTTGAAATGCATTAATCTATGTTGCTCTTCAGTTGTTTGTTTTTATTTCAAAATGTCCATTAGACTCTACTCTTTTCATCAGAAATGTTTGGAAATTATTTCACTAAAGACTTTTTTTTGTCCTATAAAATTGTAGAATTTACTAGCTAGATTATTATATATTTTAAATCTTTATTATCTTTTGGAATACTGAATTTTAAGCCCTCCTCTCCCTTATAATGGCAGTTGTCACATCTCATGTAATCTGTACTATGGATCCTCATTATTTAAATTATAATTTGTTTGCTTTTTTATTTTATTCCAAAATATTTACAATATTTTTTTCTTTGATCTGGAAGCTCTGGATTTTGTGGGTAATGGTCCTGAAAGTTTTCTTTTATTTTTCTTTTTTTTTAAGGAACTAACCATTATATTCTTTCTTCACTCTGCTCTTGTGCACTTTTATTTTTGATTTCTCTATATATGGTAATCCAGGTTTTTGTTGTTTTATATTAAAGTGTAGGTCCCAGGTAGTCCAATGATTCTTAGATTTTCTTTTTTATTTGTTTTCCTGGTCCTTTATTTTGAATAGAAAATAATGTTCATTTTCTTTTGTTTTTTTTTTTCAGAATTTGCTTTTATTCTATTACTTAGGGTTGTCATACGGAATAATTGATTTTTATTTTGTCTATTTTATGTAGTCTATCACCTGGGCACCTCCTATACCTTATACTACTTTCTTCTAGAACTTTTAGTTCATTTACAATATCATTTTGTTATTTTAAAACTCTTACTTATTTCTTCCAGTAACTCTAGTAGACCTTTTGACCAAACTGTTTTTGTTTGAGGTTTTGCTTTCATATGTCAAGGCATTATTTTCTTCTCTTAAATTTGAGTCTTGGGTAACTCTGGATCCAAAATATTTCTTTATCTTTGATGTCTTCTTTTATTTGCTCATATTTCCAGCATTGCTTCCCAAATGGAAACTTTGCATCAGGTCTAAGCACTACGCACTGGCATAAAGATGAGAAGTCCTTCCTGGGCCATGTTTTGTCTTGTTCTACATTATCTGGGATCTTTCCACTACTTCCTCCAAGTACTGAGCTCTGTGATCCTCAAGAATCTTAGGCCAGAGAGCTGATGATTTTTGAACACTTGGATACAGATCTTGGGTTCAGTCTAGTCACTGAAGTAATCTGATCATTGCCTTCTTGGTCTGAGTTTTGCAGATTCTTTACCCTTGCTTACATTTAGTTACACAGATACAGACTCTAAATATCTCTGGCTCATCATGGTTCATCCTCTGATTAAAGGTATATCTTCAGTGTTGAGAGTTCTCTGGTTTACCCTTTGTCCACAATGTGAGAGGCTTCCATAAACTGAACTCCTAGCTTAGGCTTTTCTGACTAGAACATTTCCTTAGACCCTGAGGGTATGCACACCTATAGTCTCTAGGTTTCCCTGGATCACCACCTGATCTTTAAGGCCAAACTTTTCTAGATAGTGTCTTTTCCCAATGCCTATGTGCTTCTGGCTATCTCTGTACTATTTACTTATTGAATTTTCTTCTTAGATATCTTAAATAATTTGTGCAACATCCCCCTACACAACCCCTTGCCGCTGCCCTTTTCTTATGCTTGCTGGACTACTGAGAGTTTGGCTTTTCTGCTGCAACTCACAGTCATCTTGAGTATCCCCCAAGTATTTCATCTTAAAGATTTTTTAAGATGTAAAATCTTATAAGGTTTTAAAGTCAATAAATAACTCTTTTACTTTCTCCCAGATAATTTGTACAAAAATATGGAAGGTGTGATTTCTTTGGAAATGACAGTTTTACCATGTTTTATGCTCTTTTGGTAAACTTGCTTTTGTGCAGGGTCTCATTAATCAGAAATTTCTAATTATTGGCATTTTTGCATTTTATTATATAGTGGTAACTCATGTTCATAATGATGATTCTGAGGCACTATAAACTACTAAAGTACCTTTTTATCCTCAGAGTAAGATTATTCTGGGGGCAGCTGTGGGCTAGAGTGGATAGAGTGATAAATCTTGAGTTAGAAAGACCTGGGTTCAAATCCAGTTTCAGAGACTTACTACCCATGTGAGCTTGGACAAGTCACTTAACCCTATTTACCTCAGTTTATCAATCTATAAAATAATCTGGAGAAGGAAATGGCAAAATAATCCAATATCTTTGCCAAGAAAACTCCAAATGGGGTCCTGAAAAATTGGGCACAACTGAACAACAACAAAGATTAAATTACATTCAACATTTTTTATTGGATTCTAAATTTTTGAATGTTAGTAATCCAATGCATGGCTTGCATGCAGTGTGGTGTATGTGGTAATGCTACTAATTTTGATATTTTATTGGTGAGAACACATTATACCATTCCAAGAATGGAGGCAGAGCAACTTTCCTGTTCTCCCTCCTACTTTGCTCACCATTCTCTTTACATAGCCTATTAGGTAAAAAAAAAAAAATGACATGTATACCAAAAGGTCAATGTTTCCTTTCCTTAAACAAGAGTCTTAATGTATAACCTCTTCATGTTTGAAGGGCCTCAAATGTATCTCTTCTTGTTTTTCGGCTAGGGCATGCACACAGTACTGTGTTAGCAATCAAAATGGGCTCTTAGCACCCAGTTGAACCAAGTGCCCTTGAAGAGTTTGGCCTTTGTTTCCTTGATTAGATTGGGAGTCCTTGGTGGCCTCCTTGCCTCAGGGGAGGGCCTAGTTTGAGTGACATGTTTGGGACATCATAGGCTTTTAGACCATGTGGGTTTAAGTCGCCTCTTCAGAATGATTTTAGGTCACGTGGGTGAGTTGCATGTGTGACTCACCCTTGAGCCTGAAAAAGATATAAAACCAGGGGTTGGCTTTCTCTTTTTCAGAGCTCTTACCCACAGCAGTGGTGGCTCGAGTGACTCTGGGCCAGCCCTTGTTATGAGCTCCTGGGCTGAACTTAGATGTTGGTAACTATGAATTGTATGTGGCCTGTTTGTCGATGTTTGTAATTTGTTTGTATTTGCTCTGAAGTTCAGGGTGCTGGCTTTTTCCCCTGAACTAAGTGAATGCTATTTGCATACTGAATTAAAGTAAGCTTGTCAACCCCTTAACGTTGCTTTCCTTACTAATGCAGATCAAAAGAACCTGTGCTTTTGCAGCATTCTACGAGCTGGTTGTTGTTGATTTTACACCCCCCCACAGCAGCTGCTAGCCAGATTGTTGAAACAAGTACTTAGAGTTCTGGGCCTGAAGTCAGGAAGATCCATGGTCAAATACAGCCTCAGACACTTACTACATGACCATGGCTAAGTCTCAACCTCTGCTTCACTTTCCTCATGTGTAAAATATGGATAATATCACCTACCCCCCATGGTTGTTGTAAAGATCAAATAAAATGACATATGGAAAGTTTTGTGAACTTTAAAATAGAAATGTTTACCATTATGACTATGATCCCATGCTATACATTCACCCCAACATTCTGTAGAGTTGTCATTCATTGAAATAGTACAGCATGTGGAGATGACAAGCTCCATTCATGGGTGAATGAATCAGTACAGTTGACTTCAGGTAAATAATTTATGAGCTCCTTTCTGTTTGTTTTTTTGTTTTATTTTGTGGAATTTTTTATATTAAGTAGTTTGGGCTGAACTACAATATGTGTTTCTTTCTCATTACAGACGTTCCTAGAGAAATTATACAATTAACTGTGCTTAATGTTAATGAAATGACAGAGAAGCAACCCAGGAGAAGAACTAGGGTGAGCCTGGGTTCCAGTCCTGTTCCTGTCACATAGGAGCTGGGTGACATTGAGCAAAATCATAATAAATCATATTTGAATAGCACTTTAAAGTTTGCAAAAAATCTCTTCTTTTAACAACTCTTGAGGTAAATGGAACTAGTATTTTACAGGTAAAAATACTGAGGCTTAAAAGTGAAAACAACCAGCCCAAATTCATGTAGCTAGAAAGTGACAGAGCTGCAATTGAGGCCCCTTCCTTACTAATAAAATGGGAATAATTATAATCATACCACTCTACATTATAGACTAGTTTGTAAGAAAGAGCTTTGAAACTCAATGCTACATAAATGTGAGTTGTTTGTTTTTAGAGTTGATGCCAGTGTCCTAGTGATTTAAAAAAAATTAAGGGTTAGGGTGCTCATGCATACAATTAGCATATTAGGGATAGTCACCTGCCTTCCCTTACTGCTTCATACACACACCATCTGGATTCTATGCTATATTTTTGTAACAGCCTATAATGAATTGTTTGTTTGGCACAAAAGGGGTCTCAGCCTGTGATTTTATTGATATAAGGTTATCTTTCAATGAGAAAACTCCCTGGACCGCTGCAGCTCAGCAACAGATTTCAACTGGTAGACTAAAAAGTTGACTAGTGGAATTAAAATGATACAAAACTTGCCCATGTTCATAAAGATAGCCTGCATCAGAGATAGGAGATTAACTCAGGTCTTTCTGAGCTCTGTTTTCAATTAAAGGCACTACAGCCACTGTACCATCATGTAACTCATAAAAAATAGCTGACTATTTTTTTTCTCAGTGAAGTGGAAAAATTATGATTTTTGTTATAGTCCCCTTTATCTCCTTTCTACCATTCCTCTGGGGGGCGGGGGGCGCGGCGGGGAAGATGATTACAATGGAAAGTTTGTGCAATGCCAAAAGCTTCCTGATGGGCTTAGAGTGAGCTTTGGATTGCAAACAAATCCAAAGAGTTCAGAATGATCTTAGGACAGTAAATTCATGTGGACATAAGTGAAGTCAGAAGGATGATGTATTAAAGTATGCAACACCTAGACCTCCACTTGCTTTAGCATAGCCCTGGATAAACATACATCCTCCAGTGGCCAGACATCCATGTGTTTCAGTGTAGCCCTGGGGAAACTCCCCACTGGGCCTCAGCACACACCAGACACCACCACTAGGACCCTAGTTCAACACCAAGTAAGCTGCCAGACCCCTACAACCTCCAGCAGTGTCAGCCACCCCCCCCCCACACCTCACCCCTTCAATATAGCACTAGAGATGACAGTAGTCTGTGGGCCTCAGGGCAACATCAGCACAACATCAGATAAAGAGCCAGGGCCTGCAGCCACTGGCACAAGAAGCCTGGGACAGTGTCCCTTCCACCCTAGGTCCAGAGCTCAAATTTAAAAGAAAAAAAAGCACAGCCCCCTCTAAAAAAGAGTGGAAAAATAGTTTTTAAAAAAGAATCTGACCATAGAAAGTTATTATGGTAACAGGGAAGACCAAGACACAAACTCAAAAGAGGACAACAATGTCAAAACACCTAATGGGCGAAACCCCAAAGAAAAAGAGGAAGTCATCTCAAACCCAAAAAGAACTCATAGAAGAACTCAAAAAGAAACTTAAAAATCATATGAGAGAGGTGGAAGAAAATGGGAAACAAAATGAGAGTGACGCAAGAGAATTATGAAAAAGGGTCAACAGCTTGGAAAAAGTGCTTAAAAAGTAGAAATGGCCAAGTAGAAAAGGAAAAGGAGATACAAAACTCCAGTGAAGAAAACAACACTTTAAAGAATACAATTGGCCAAATACAGAAGAAAGTACAAAAGCTAATTGGGAAAAACAACAAAGTTAGAATTGAGCAACTGGAAGCTAATAACTGTATAAGATATCAAGAATCAATCAAACAAATTAAAAAAAAATGAAAAATGGAACAAAATATAAAATATCAATGGGAAAAAGCAACTGATCTGGAAAATAGATCCAGGAGAGATAATATCAGAATCATTGGACTGCTTGAAAGCCATAATCAAAAGGAGGACCTGGATGGCATCTTTCAAGAAATTATCGAGGAAAATTGCCCTGATGTCCTGGAACCAGAGGACAAACTAGACATGGAAAGAATCCACCGATCACCTCTGGAAAGAGAGCCCAAAATAAAAGCTCCAAGGAACATTATGGCCAAATTTCAGAACCATCAGGACAAGCTAAAAATACAGCTAGTGGATACAGAAAGAAACAATTCAAATACCAAGGAGTCATAATCAGTATTACATAGGACTTGGCAGCTGCAACATTAAAGGACTAGAGGTCATGGAATATGATATTCCAGAAGGCAAAAGAGCTAGGATAACAACCAAGGATCATTTAACTGGCAAAATTAAGCATAATACATCAAGTAGAAAATGGCCATTCAATGAAATAGGATTTCAAGCTTTCATAAGGAGAAGACCAGAGCTAAACAAAAATTTGACCTCCAATATTAAGACCCAAGAGAAGCATAAACAGGTAAAAAAAGTAAATGAAAACATAAGAGATTCAAGAGAGCTAAACTATTTATATTCCCACATGGAAAAATAATACTTGTAGTTCTAAAAATTGTATCAGTAATAGTACAGCTAGAAGGGATATGTATAGACAGAGGGTACAGGTATAAGGTGAATTTGAAGGAATGACAAAAAAATAAGGGATGAGAAAGAGGAGTAAAAGGGCACTGAAAGAAGGGAGAGGTGGAATAGGGTAAATTATTTCACATGAAGAGGTGCAAGAGACCTATTACAGTGAAAGGAAAGACGAGAGAGATGGTGACAAGTGTCTCTTGAACCTTACTCTCGTCAGTATTGGCTCAAAGAGGGAATCATATACACAATCATTTGAATATAGAAAGCTATCATACCCAACAATGAAGTAGGAGAGGAGGAGCTCAAGTAAATGGGAAGGGTAGGGAATGACAGAAAGGAGGAGAGATCGGGGGAAGTGGCAGACAGAAGCAAAACTCTAGTGTCAAGGGAAAGGGTGAAAGGAGAGGACAGACAGGAGGAAGAATAGGATGGGGTGAAATACACAAGTAGTAATCATAACAGTGAATGTGAATGGGGTGAACTCTCCCATAAAACAGAAATGGTTAGAAGAGTGGATCAAAAACCAGAATTCTAAAATATATTGTTTACAAGAAACCCACTTGAAATAGAGAGACAGATTCTAGAGCAGAATCTATTATGCTTTAGATGAATAAAAGGAGGAATAGTAATCCTGATCTCAGACAAAGTAAAAGCAAAAATTGACCTAATTAAAAGAGATAAGGAAGAAAACTACATCTTGCTAAAAGGTACCATAGACAATGAAGCAATATCAATACTAAACATAGATGCACCAAGTGGTCTAGCATCCAAATTCTTAAAGGATCATTTAAATGAGTTACAAGAAGAAACAGACAGCAAAACCATACTAGTGGGGGAACTCAACCATCTCATCTCAGAACTCAACAAATCTAACCAAAAATAAACAAGAAAGAAACTAAGGAGGTAAATAAAATATCAGAAAGGTTAGATATGACAGACCTTTGGTGTGATTCAAACATAAAGGGTGACAATGTGACTAAATTAGAAAAGCAAGGAGTAGTCTACCTGCCAGATCCATGGGAATGGGAAGAATTCATTACCAAACATGAGACAGGAGTTATTACAAAATGTAAAATAGATCATTTTGAACATATTAAATTAAAAAGCTTTTGAACAAACAAAGCCAATGCAACCAAGATTAGAAGGAAAGTAGAAAGATGGGAAACAATCTTTATGGCAAATGTCTTTGATAAAGGGCTCATTTCTCAAATATTTAGAGAACTGAGTTAAATTTATAAGAATACAAGCTATTCTCCAATCAATAAATCATCAAAGGATATGAACAGGCAGTTTTCAGATGAAATTAAAGCTATCTATAGGCATATGAAAAAGTGCTCTAAATCACTTTTGATTAGGGAACTGCAAATGAAAACAACTCTGAGGTACCACCTCAATATTGGTTAATATGACAGAAAAGGAAAATGATAAATTTTGAACAGGATGTGGGAAAAATTGGGACACTGATGTACTGTTGAGAGAGTTGTGAACTGATCCAACCATTTTGAAGAGCAATTTGGAACTATACCTAAAGGGCAATGAAACTATGTCTACCCTTTCTTCCATAAATACCATTACAAGGTCTGTATCCCAAAGAGATTATAAAAAAGGGAAAAGGATCTACATGTGCAAAAATATTTATAGAAGCCCCTTTTTGTGGTGACAGAATATTGGAAATTTAGGGGACACCCATCAATGAGGGAATGGCTGAACAAGCTGTATATGAATGTAACGGAATACTTTTGTGAAATAAGAAATGATGAACAGGCAGATTTCAGAAAAACCTAGATGACTTACCTGAACTGATGCAAAGTGAAATGAGCAGAACCAACAAAACATTATATACAGTATCAGCAACACTGTATGATGATCAGCTATGAATGACTTGGCTCTTTGCAGCAACACAATGATTCAAGACAAGTACAAAAGATTCAAGAAGGAAAATGATATCTATATCCAGATAAAGAACTGATGGGCTCTGAATGTAGAGCAAAGGATATTTTTTCACTTACTTTATTCTTTCGCAGGGTTTTTCTTCCTTTTGATCTATTTCTTCTTTCACATCTGTGACTAATATGGAAACATTTTTACATGATAGCACATGTATAAACTATATCAAACTGCCTGTCATTTTCAGAAAAGGAAAGGGTGAAGAAGAACAATTTGGAACTCAAAATCTTGTAAAAATGAGTGCTAAAATTTTTCTTGACATGTAATTGTGGAAAAATTAAATACTATTTTTTAAAAGGAAAAAATAAAATATGCAACATTTGGAATGAGATGGGAGTGGTATGTTATGGGTGGAGTACAACATGTTGGGAGAATAATGAACCAAACTACTCCCTGTAACTTTTGTTAGGGACTAGGTTAGCAAGTGCAGACATCACTCAGTTTAAATTACATCCTTCAATATTTAGATGGATCTGTGATCTCATTAATGAAGGCATTACTTCCAAAAATGTAGATCCCAATCCAGTCAGTACTTCTCCTATGCCATCCTCCATCCTTATCCTCTGGTAAGTCTTCATTAGGGGGCCCACTCAACATATTTAAGACCTTTTCAAAACAACAACAACAGTAATAATATTCATAATAATAATCAAATCTAAATGGCACATTGGATAGAGTGCTGGGCCTGTAGACAGGGAGACTTGAGTTCAAATCCTGCCTCAGACACTTATTAGCTGTGTGACCCTGAGCAAGACACTTAACCTCCATTTGTCTCAATTTCCTCAACTGTAAAATGGGGGTAATAGTAACATCTGCCTCATGGGATTGTTGTGAGGATCATCATATTTGTAAAGCACGTAGCATAGTCTCTGTTATATGGCAGGTGTCATCTAAATGTTAGTTATAATTATTAATACCAATAGATCATGAGGAATGTGTGCCTGTTCTCCTGCCTTTCACTATATCACTAATTAAACTCTTTTTCTAATCTCTTAGCTCCTTTATGCTATTTTTAATGTTCCTATCAATGCATATTATTTATCGGTAATAGGCCACAAGTCTATTTAGACGTTACCATCCACCAGGCCAATACCTTTTGTCATTACAACTTTAATTTTTCAGTGATTGTGCTCTTATATGCATTTCCACACATCTATAGCACCATTATTTATATTTCTCTAGAATATTCTGTCATGAATATAAACTATGTATAATTCAGTTTTGTGGATCCATAGCATGTGACAGTAGGGAAAAGAAGAAATAGAGGAGGTGGGTGCTGTAATTAGATAAAAAGAAAATGGAGCAACAAGAAAGAAAGGGGGATGGGCAGTATGGGAGAGAAAATGGTAACTCTAACCTAGTGAGCCAAATAGCCTTCCTCCTTTCAGATCTAGCTTTGGTACCTAAATTATAGCTGTGTAAAAATTATGTGGAAAGGGATGAGATGAGGAAAGCTACTTGAAAAGACCCTTAAATACACCTGTTAAATCATAGGTATCTGTAAATTGTAAAGGCTTAGGAGCTTAACTGTTATTCTCTCTTTTCTCATTCAGGCTCATAAAATCCAGAAGCCTGACACAGGGCACAGAACAATGGGACTATAACTTCAGTCATACTAGATGTGCTGCTGCTGAAAAAAAATGAAGAGTGAATTGATTTTTCTTTTTGCTGCCACATTGCATTGTTGGCAAATATTGAGTTTGTAGTCCTTCTAAACCCCAAAACAAACCCTGTATTTCATAAAACAACCCCCTTTTTTGGGCTTATTAATTTTATTTTTTAAACCATGTATAAAGCTATATATTTATTTCTAGTTTTTTATTACAGTTATCCCTTCCACATCACAGCTTTCCCCATTGTGGTTTTGATATATTGTGGGTCAGCATAAGAAATTATATGGGAATTTTGGGGGAGTTTTGTGGAAGCCCCAGACAATGTGCAAAGGCCAGCAGATGACACAGAAGACATTCAGAAACTTGGAAATGCATAAAATATGTGTATAGCACTGTATAATATCAACATATTTTCTTTTAATACTGTAAAGACCCCATAAAAGAAAAAGAAAAAATTTTAGACTTCTCTGATATGAAGGGAGGGTCAAAAAAATTTTACATGGATTTTCTAGATCAGGAGATGCTGGGCCCCTAACCTCCGCGATGTGGATGAGATAACCGTATTCAATTTGGCCAACCATTTAAATCCATTTTGACTCCTTCTGGATCTTTTTAGAAGTAACTTGTCATTTATTTCTCCAGTTTTGTGTAATCTGCAACTGGAGTACCATTGTGCAAATCATTGATAGAGATGTTAAACAAACAAAAACAAGTATCTCCCTCCAAGTTGATACTGAGACATTAATTACTAAACTTTGGGTCCATTCAGTCATCCAGGTGATCTGAATCCACCTAATTTATTATACCCTAACCCACTTCATTCCAATTTATCCAATAAACACAAAAAAGATTTTGTCAAATGCCTTCCTAAAATCCACAAAGTAATGACGATAGCATTTTGCTCATAGTTAATAATCAATAAATAATTATTAAGCACATACTCTGTACCAGACACTGTGCTAAGCACCAGAGATACAATTAAAAAAATAATCTCTACCTTCAAGGAACAAATAATCTAATTAGGAAAACAATACACTAAAGAAAGCTGAAAGGAAAGAGTGTCATTAGAGGGTAACCAATATGGGGACATGATATTCTTTTAAATATTTTTTTTTATTTTAAACTTAAGTACAAAATGAGAAAGGGAAAAAACATTGCCATGTATGCAGTAGACCATGAGAGATTCAATATAAAACAATAAATTTCCATTTCTAGAAAACCTATTTAGTAAGTACTATATATTGTCTTCGAAGCTGCCCAGATTTCCTTTGCCTCCTTGGTTTTCTTTTGTTCTCTGCTGTGCACTTTTTACTTTAAATTTTTTCCTTTTTCTTGCCCCAACCAACCCTAAAGAAGGATACAATTAAGCATGGAAATAGATAGATAGAGAGACAGATAGATATGGAGAGAGAGAGACACATACATATATACATATACATAGATATCTATAAACATATACATATATATTTAAGACTGTACCTCTTATTTCCATCTATCATTGGTTTCTCTGAAGGTAGACAGCATCTTCCTCTGTAAGTCCAAGTCTTTCCATGCTTTCTTCCTAAATGAACCAGCTCATCATTTCCTATACTACAGTAGTATTCCAACCCAGTTGTATCCTGTCTGAGAGACTATCTATGAAAGGCTTTTTTTTTTTCAATTTTCTGCATTCCTTCTATTCTTGGTTACATATCTTTTATTTATATAAGAACATTTTAATTTGAAATAATCAAAATCCTACTTTTTACACTTCAACAATGCTCTCCTGTATAATATAGTTTAAGGTCAGATATTGCTGAATCTACTTCCTTTACTTCTTTTTTTGGTTTCTTTGAAGTTCCTGACCTTTTGCTCTTCCAAAAGAACTTTGTTATTATTTTTTATAACTCAGTAAAATAATTTATTTTAATGATTTAATTGGAACGACACTGAATAAATATTAGTTAGATAAAATTGCCATTTTAAAAATTATATTGGCCTTATTCAGTTATTTAGATCTGAGTTTATTTGTATAAAATGTTTTATGTTTGTATTCATGTAGTTTCCTGTATCTGTTTCAGCAGATATATGCTCAGGTATTTTATACTGTCTAGGTATTTTAAAGGGTCTAAAGCAATACTGAATAATATTGCTGACACATAGTGTAGTTTCTCTATTTTTCATTTTTTATTAAATCTATTCTAACTTTAACTTTGTCTGAAATCATGAGTACTATCCCTGAGGTTTTTTTGCATAATAAATTGTACTCCTTCCCTTTATCTTTGTATGTATTTCTCATTTTTATGATCTCCTAAAAACAATATAGAGTTCAATTCAAATTTTTAATCTGCTATCCCTTTCTGTTTTATGGGTAAATTCATCCCATTCACATTCCACGCTACAATTACATTTTCCTCCTTCCTGTTTTTCCTCACTATCTTTCTCATCCTATTTATTCTATCTCTCCTCACTCCTCTGCTTTACGTCTATCCACTGCCTTGCCCTCCCATTCCTTAACCTACCCACCCCTCTAAAAGTCCCTCCCTTATCCCCTCCACCCTATTCTCTTGCCCTCTTATTTCTTTCTGAATTTAGAAGACTTTTATACATATACACACATATACATATATGCATATACATATGTTTATATACATACATATATGTGTATATCAATTCTATTTCTTTTATGCCTCTTTTATATAAGATAATTTCTCCTTTTTATCTCTCACTACACAGTTTTATTCTTTTAGAATCACCCCATCATACTCAGTTTAGCCCATGCCTTTCCTTCAAACTACCCAAGTAATGATGACAATCTTAAGAGTACTGCTAATATTTTTAAATATTCAAAGTAAATTATTTGACCTTATTGAATCCCTTATAATTGGTCTTTAAAGTTTATCTTATATTTCTCCTGGACATTATATGTTAAATTTTCCCTTAAGTTCTGGGGATTTTGTCACAAATACCTGAAAGTCTTTCAGTTCATTAAATGTCCTTTCTAAAAAAAATTCAGGATTATACTTAACTTTGCTGGGTAAGTTATCTTTGGTTGTAACCCCAGATTTTTTTTTTATAATTTTCTTGATTTTCTTGAATTGCTCTTTTTTTCTAATTTTTTTTTTCCCCTCAGTCTCTCATATTTGATTTTAAAGTGCTTTTTTTTTTAAGTTCTTCCAACAACTCTTTGCAGTGGGGACAATTTGATAGTTCTCTCATCAAAAAAAAAAAAGGAGTGACTTTTTTTAGCTCTATTATCTTTCTCTGAATATGAACCCAGATCTTCTCTCTCCCCATAGTAACTACCTCTAGTTGGGTTCTTTCTCCTTCACTTGCTCATTTTTATTTATTTTATTTTTTTTGGTCATAAATGTCATTTATTAAACATTTTAGTTTACAAATTAATGTGCACCAATTAGCGGTATCGATGTAGTTGGAGAGTATTGCGCCTTCTCCAAGCAGCACGACGAGAACCTCCAATGGTATGGTGGAATTTGTGACCCTTTCCAAGACCCCGGCTCTTTCGGCCAGCTGAGGTAAGCCCCCGCATCTCTCTGTGTTTGTGCACTGGCTTGGTGATCCATAGAGTGTCGGGGTTTCGTATGATACCTTTATGGAATGGGTCAATAAGAATAAACTCAAAGAATTTGTAGGTTGAATCTTCACCCACCCAGTATGAGTTCAAGACTCTCAGGGCCCCACAGTGGCGGCCAGCACGTTCTTTTGCTACAGACTGAAGGCTCCTGGCAAACTTCAGCTGATTGACGCCATGATGCACGGGTTTACCGTAGGTTGCACCCTTGGGAACTGGACGCTTTCGGCCAGCACGGCGAACTCGGATACGGTAGATGACATAACCTTGTTTGGCCTTGTAGCCCAGCCTGCGGGCTTTGTCGGGTCCGGTAGGCCGGGGCGCGCAATGCAGCGCTGATAGCTGGAGGTACTGCCAGCAGCGCACGCGCAGCAGGAACCTCATGACATCCAACTGCTTCTTCCTCCACAGCTCCTGAATGTATTTGTATGCCACCATCCTCGCTCACGCCTATCCTGCCTGATGGCTGCCGCCGACCGCAAAGCTATTTATTTTATTTTTTAGCAGCTATTTGTGCCATCAAATATTGGTTCTGAGGTGTGGGGAATGATGCCCCAAGCCTCAGGTCCTTCTTACTGTTATTTTCTGAGATTTGTCTCCAGGTCTAACCTTGGTCGCACCTCTCCATTCCTAAGCCAAAGGCTAGGGCCCCCAGCCACACTGTCCTTCAAATGATCTTGCTCCCTGCGGTCTCTCCAGTAACTGCAAACTACAGCTGTGCTCTCTGCCCTGGAACTGAAAACAGGGACTCTGCCCTTCTTCAAGTGCCCACAGTCAACAGGGTCCCTACCCCTCACTACTGCACTCACCAGATGTATGTTAGCTCCTTTTCCCCATAGCCACAGCCCAGGACACTCCTGTTCAACAAAGGTGTGCTTGGCCTCCTTTGACAGTGGAGGGTTCTTCAATTTCCTACGCAACCATCAGAGGACCTGCTGTCTGCAAAATCGAAGTTTCTAAAGCTGAGGCTGCCTCTCACCCCAGCTGCCCCCAAGTCTTATTGTTTGTTGTTTCTTCAGAGTAGGCTGGAGGTGTTTGCATTTCACTCAGGCTGAACCTTCACTTCTGCAGGTCAGGTGTTTCCTGGGGTCTTCTCAAATTGTCTTAGGAGGACAATTGTTATATCCCGTGTTTATTTCTGCTGCTCTGAGGTGATGTTCTGTCTTCTTTTGTGGAGGAAATTCAGAGAACTGAAAGTTTACTGACCTATTCTGCCATCTTCCCCGAATCCTCCCTCCTAACCCAGGAAGTCTTGAACTCATGAGGTATCACCAAAGGCTAGAAACATTCTCTCCTTCAGATCATCCTTGAGTGACCTAAGCTTACAGAAAGAAACACAAAGCAGAAGAGGAAGCTGAGGACTTGAGGTGCAGTTTCAGGCTTGAGTAATTAAGCATGTGTTCCTACTCCCAGGTGTTTCCAACTGCCATTGCCACTGGGGCTGAGGAGGGAGAGAAATCCCCTCCCCTGCTCCCTTTGCTAAAAGCTTCAAGGGACATGACATTCTTAAAATCAAAACCAAGCAACTGGAGGGAAATAAAGTGTTTTCTTTTGCTTTGTTTTTAATTTTTCAGTCTTTGTGACTCCTTTGTGACCCCATTTGGAGTTTTCTTAGCAATGGTACTAACGTGGTTTGCCACTTTCTTCTCTGGCTCATTTTTTACAGATGAGGAAACTGAGGCAAATAAACTTAAGTAATGTGCCCAAGGTCACACAGCTAGTAAGAGCCTGATGCCAGATTTGAACTCAGGAAGATAAGTCTTCTTGTTTTGGGAAATGAAGAGATGGTTGGAAATTCCAAATGCTCTATAAGGGAGACTACAGGAAGAATTTTTTGCTATGCCACTTCTGTTATAATCTCCATGGAGATGAAACTTTTGGTGATGAATTTATCCTGGAGGAAGCCTGATGTTCTTAGAGTCTAATCTAAATCCAGCAGATTATCTAATGGAGAATGAAGAGGTAGAAATTCTTATTTACTGACCAACCAGTGGTCTAGTAAACCTACTAATGAAGTAAATCAAGATAGCCTGGCATGGTCTGTTTTTAATGAGCAGGCAGGCTCCCATAATGATCATATCCTTTTCTGAATCTGTTCACTAATAATACATTCTAAGAATTTGCCAGGAATTAAAGTCAAACTGACTGACTTGTAGTTCAAAAATTTGTTCTTATCTTTCTTGAATATTGGAATATTCCCTCTTATTTTGTCCTGTGGCATTTTGTTCATTCTACACAATCTTTCAAGAATCATCAGAAATGATTCAACAATCAAATCTGCTTAATCTTTCAGTACCCAAATTTCTCCAAACACAACATTCCTCCTCCCATCAGTATGTCTTTGTATTGGCTGTCCCCCATGTCTGGAATGTTCTACCTGTCTCATTTTTACCTCTAAGTTTCCCTGGAACATTCAACTCACATCCCATATTCTACAACACATCTTTCTTGATCTTCCCAGATACTTCCATTCTAGAATATCCCCCTTTCCTATTACTTTCTCTATTGTGCATATATCATATACCTAGCTATCTACATATTGTCTGCCTGAGTAGGATAAATGCTCCTTGAGGGCAGGGTTTTTGGTTCTTAGGTTGTTGGGGGCTTTTTTGGTGTTGTTTGTATGTTTTGTTTCTTTGTATTGTCTTTTTTTGTATCCCCAGAACTTGTCACAGTGCCTGGCACAGTTAGCACTTAATTATATGCTTGTTAACTGAGTAATCGTTGGTGTAGTTCATTCAAGCTTTATAACTTAAATTCATTCATGGAAGATAGGTCATCTCTCACTACTCACTTTTATTAGCCATTTTTTCATTCTTTCATGTGTAGTCCCAAAACTCCTATGCTTAGCATAGCATAGTAAAACTTCACATTGGATAATTCTTTCTTCTCTCCATAATCATGGCGCCATCTGCCCTGAAGATCTGTCCTAGCACTAAGTTGATCCTTTAAAAAGTTTTTTTTTTAAGTCACTTTTCTTGCTCTTAACAAATTTCTGGCCTAAAATCTTTCTGAAATTTAATACTCCTAACTTTATTCTTATATAGCCTATCATGTTTGTATTCATCCTTCATTATTTGTCCTTGACTGTTGAAAGATATAAATCTCTGAAAAATCCAAGTTCTTACAAAATGGACAATTTTCAGTTTATGAAGTTAAAAAGTTCTTGCACAAATAAAAATAATGCGTCCAAGATTAGAAGGGAAAGTTAACTATGAAAAATATTTTAGTTTATCTGATCAAGGTTCCATTTCCAAGATATACAAAGGACTGATTTAAATTTATAAGAATATGAGTTAATCTCCAAATTGATAAAAGCATATGAACAAGGAGTTTTCAAAGAAAGAAATTCTATTTATCCAAAGCCATATGAAAAAATGCTCCAAATCAGTAAAAATTAGAAAAATGCAAATTAAAGAAGCTCTGAGATTCCACCATCGTATTGGCAAAGATGAAGAAAAAAATAAAGTTGTAAATCCTGGGTGAGAGCAGAAAAGGGACCTGAGAAAACAAGCATATTGATGCACTTTTGATAGATCTCTGAAATTATTCAACCTTATGGAAAATAATTTCAAACTTTTCCCTAAAATTTGCTAAACCATGTATATCCCTTGACCTACTACTAGGCCTGTATCACAAAGAGATCATAAAAAAAATAAAAAAGGATACATATATACCAAAATATTTATGACAGTACTTTTGGAGTGACAAAGAATTGGAAATTAATTGGGAATCCATCAATTGTGGGATATGGCTGTATTATTGTACATAAATGAAATGGATTATACCACTAAAACATAATGAAAAGAAAGTTTCAGAGACAATTTGGGAGGACTTTTATGAACTGTTGCAGAGTAAAGTGGTGTAAGGTTAATGGAGTAAAAGATCTTGCCCGACCATTAATAGGCCTCACATGGAGCCCAATAAGGAAAGCTTGCTTAGGGGAGGCTTGCTTGTAGGAAGGCTTTCACACCTTTTAATGCTAAGTTGATTAGGCACTGAGTCATGAGGGTTGTGATGCCTTCTGGCTCTGAGAAGTGTATATACACTCTGAGTTGGTATTTTGCTTTGGGGGTTAGCTTATGAGAAAGATCTTTTGATTCCCTGGTCAAGACTCTGAGTAGCCATATGTTCAGATCCCCTGACTGCTCAGAGGTAAAGGTTCTCTTGATCCAGTGGTTTATATAAAGTGTATAGCAATGTTGCTTTGGTTCAGGCAATTAAAAGCTCTGTCTGTTGATATTTATGCTAATTTCTCTGCTTGCATTTTCTCTGACTTTCAGGGTGCTAACTTTTCCCCTGAACTAGTGAATGTAATTAAAAGTAGGATTGTTAACCCCTTTTTGAGCAGTCTTTCCTATAAAAGCAGATTAAAGAACCTGTGCTAGCAGGCCATCCTGGGTATGCTAGGGTGCTTACTGCTACAAGTGAGCACAACCAGGTGAACATTTTGTATAATAACAACACTGTAAAGACAAACAACTATGAAAGACAAGAATTTTGTCAGTTCAATGACTTGCCCTGATTCTCAAGGCCAAATGACGAAGCATATACCTACTGTCCTAACTAAGATGGTGGACTCAAGATATAAATTAAAACATACAGTTTTAGACAGGGGATATATTTGTTTGTTTTTCCAACAGTGGGCATGAGGTGGGTAGGAGAAAAATTAATGCCTATTAAAATAAAAAAAATTGAAATTTGAAAACACGAGTTTATATATGAGTTTTCTGCCCTTCAACAGTGACGTCTTTAAACAATTCCTCCTTTCTTACTCATTGAAATAATTTCTTTTTTTATTCTCAGAATTTCATTTGAGCTCCTTTGGATAGGATGCCCTAGAATATGCCAAAGATCCTCTAGGGGAACCTCTGAACCCATTGAGATACATTTCCCCAAAATTTAGACTATCCGTCACACTATGACCCACTTTCTTTTCTTCCATCTTGAATTTTTACATAAAATCATGATTTACCCCAAAGCTTCCATAATTTCTCCTTCGTTTAGTAATTCCTCCCTGTTGTTTAGAATCAGGTCTAGAATACATAAGATCCAGAATATTAAGATAAGTCAAGAATGTAGAGATGCTGTAATTTTGGCAAAGGGATACCAAACAGCTGCATGAAAAATTGACCTGCACCAGCACAAACAAACCATGCCTTTTAGCCAGGTTTGGAATTATTTTCCTAAATTCTTTATCAACTTCCTTTTCTATCTAGGTGATCTGTATGTAGTATACTCTTATTCCATTGGTATTAATCCAGATGTTCTTTGTCATAGTTGCCCATTCTGGATTCTGGATTCCCTCCATTGAGTACTTAGTTTTAAAAGTATAATAATGCTGTTTTGCCTCTCCCCCCAGCTTTTTTAGTCTACCCTTTTTGAATGCCATTTATCCTTTCACTGATTGGTCCTATCACACAAATTCTCAGTGACACTTATGTGGTCCAGTTTACCTTTGGACATTAGGCTCTCTATTTCATCCTATTTATTGCCCATGTTTTGTATACCTATGTACACTTGAAGCCATGAGTTTTGTTTTAACATCTTCCTTGGGATTTTTTTTCTCTTGGAAATTCCAGGGATTCTTTCAAAGATAAGGATCACTAACAAGAATCATTGACAATGGCTCAACAACCACATCTGCCAAATATTCCAGTAATTGTAACTCTCTAAATTAAATATTCCATTTCCCATTTCCATGTCTTTATACTGGCTCTCTTCCATGCCTAGAATTCTCTGCCCTTTCATCAATGACTCATATTCCCTAACTTCCTTCAAAGATCTGCTCAACTATTACCTTCTGAAGGAGGTCTTTCCTGGTCTTCCCTAGCTGATAATGCCCCTCCACTTTCAGATTACCTTCCATCTACACTTCTATAGACTAAGTTGTTTTCATGTTATCTCCACCATTAGAATATATGGTCCTTAAGGGCAAAAGGTTCTTTCTGAATGCATATGTATTGGGAATCTTCCCTGCCTTTACCCTTCCTCTGATGTAGCTGCTCTTCCCTATGGTACAATGCAAGGTAGATACAGATAGTCATTTTCTTCTCAGTTTTCTTGTAGATATCTAATGCTTCCAGTAAATCTATCTGCTTCTCCATGTTTAGAGCTTCTGCTACTTGTAGGCTATATATAATAACTCATTTGATTATATTAATGAAGCTTATTTACTAATGTGAGTAAATAATTTTTCTGTGATAAGCTAATGGAGCCAATCAGTTAAACTGGCTAGCAGATGCAGGCATAGAAGTGAGAAAGATACTAGGAAAATGTGAAACATTTCATTATAATCTCTCAATTGAGGGCACCAGTTGATATTTTCACCATCCAGTTTCCATGAAAAGCCAGATTCTTGTGTTATGTCATTCAACCCAATTTAAAGGCCATCTTCTCCCTGCTGTGAGTCAAGCAGCACTTTTAAAAATTTAATTCCAGCTTTCTGGGTTACTTCACAATAGGTTTTAGCTTTTAGCTAATTAAAGCTTGGAACACCTCCTTGAGCTCAAGTGGTTCCCATGCAAGTGCCAACATTGAAGGCAAACTATCACCCCCATCATTTGCTCCAACTTTCAATGAAGACGCCTCATTTGGTAGTGAGCTAGCTATAAAAATCAGTTACAACAAAATGATCAGATCACCTAATCCACCCATGAAGTGAATTATTCCTTCTTAAAAGTGTCTTAGAACATTCTTGCCCTGTTCAATTATTAGCTTTGAGCCTCGGGTTAGTTTTGGGTCTCAGGATTAGATGAAATTCTTTTGGAAATTCACTTAAACCTTATTTTTCTCAGAGTCACAAAAGTGACTAATAAAATCTTTTACCAAATATCCAAAACTTGTTCAAATATACTTTTCTTTAAATTTACTCACTTTTGGCCAAATGGCTTAAGGAGAATGTGTCAAATGGCAATAAATTTAGAAATAAAATAATTATGATTTAAGCTTTGACTATCAAATCATTTCCCTTGCAAATTCAATTCAATCCAATTCACCATTCATTTACTAAGCACCTATTTAGGAACTGAGGAAATAAGATTAAAAACAAAATAATTCCTGTCCTTACATTCTACTTTAGTTAACAAGAATTTACTAAGTCCACAATCAATAGAGACAAATATACATGTTTAAGAATGCAAATATAAGTATATTAGTGCACTTTTCATGCACCTAAAAGTTCCATAAAGCTTGTTGGAAGAGAACCTTTAAGGTGGTATTGTGCTTTTCCAAATTAAGTGTCGTCCTTGTTGTTGTTTTCCCGTAATCAACAAACAATGCAGCGGAATCCTCTGTTCCCTATATATTTCTTCAGTTGCAAGATTGTGAAGATCTGGTGCTTTGTAAATATCATTGCAAAAATCTTTGTAGCAATATCCTCCCATGTCAAGGACACCTATGATTTATGTGTAGATAAATCTCAAGAGTTTTTTTTTAAATAGGTATGTCAGTCAGTAGTTATTGTCTCATCTTTCCTGACATTTTTCTGTGCCATTAATAAGGTCAGGTGTCTTTGTTTTTGTTTTTACCACAACCCTGAGTTCTCTTCTCCCTTCAGATATCTTCACATTGGTGAAATCACAATACCAAAATAAAAACAATCAAAAAATTCTACTGGGGATGTCATATGAATGTTTAATTTTGAATACCGTGCTCTCTGAAGAATAAACACTGCAAGTAGAAAAAAATGGGCAATGGAAAGAAATAGTAGATATGGCATTTGGTACATTCCTAAAAATAGCTCATATAGGAGAAGTATTTAAAAGACATTCAAGTACTAGTGAGAGATGATAGGTAGGAAGTTCAGGTGATTTATTTGTGTCCCTCAGATATTGGAACAATGCTGAAACCTTGGGTTGGGCCTCTAAGGAGAATTTATGAACAGATGTGTCCAAGAATACAATGGAATGAAAAAGTAATTGCACTTAGCACCAAGGAGGAGAGTACTCACTCTAATGGTACCACCATTAGAATGGTAATCACCAGATTACCATTCCTCTTCATTTTCTTTCTCCTTACTGTTTTTTTTCTCCATGTACTCTACTCATTACCATTCATTCTACAGATCCTATTCATGTTCCCAAAGACAGAGGCTTATTTCCTTATCTCCATTTTTTTGTCTTGTGGCCCAAAATAGGAAAGAACACAGATATTATTTCCTTTTTATTACCTTCAGACTATGAAGAAGATTAGTGTTTGGTTGTATTGTAAATAACAGTTGAAATGTGGAACAAGACTTTCATATCTTAAATTTGATATTCTATATAGTGAGCTTTTTAATGAGTTGGTAGAAAAGCCAAATTGTCAAAGACAGTTATTGTCCTGAAGAAACTTTGGAATCATTGATCTGGAATGGAGAGGTACTTTTATGTGATCTAATCCAACCCCTTTATTATATACACAAGGAAACTGAGGTCAATGGAGATTAAGTGACCTACCTAAAGCCATTCAGGGAGTCAGCAGTAGATACAGAATTTAAGCCCAGTTCCTCTGATTCCAAACCTCATTGGTATTCTCACTGCATCATGCTGCTTAAACCCTGGTAACTTGGAATTGGTTGGACCTGATATCTCTCTACATCTTTCATTCACTACTTTTGAAATAAACACTGTTGGGACTCAAGACCATTAATCTGCAGCATTATTCACCACATCCACTGTTGCCCTTCCGTTAAAACAAAGAATTTCTATTATTTTGGAAGAGTTATCTGATACTGACTAACTGTCACTGTGATAAATAATAGAGTCACTGCTCAGGGAGGCAGCCTTCCTTACTGACATTTGCCTCCTTTCTTCTTCTGATGCTTGACCAAAAGGTAATGGAATTGTGTGTTCATAATTGCATGTTACAGTTGCAGTTAATCTATCCTCTTTCAGTCTTGGGGAATTGAAAACTCAAATTCTCTGTTCTCTCTGCATTTACTGGCACTAAATTTATACATTCCTATGGTTGGAATGATTGAGAGGGACTACTGAAATAAAGTAGAATTTCAGGAGGAGTACTCACCCCATAATTATCCTCTTTTTCAGAGTGAGGGAGAGGGACTTTGAAAGTTGCCATCAGTGTTTGGCCAAGAGACAACTCCTGTTGACATTAGTGGGTGTTGTTAAGCTCAGTGTCTGAATACAGCTTTAAAGAGGTGGTCCCAGCCATTAAGTTCAGCATTGTTCAAAATCAATTAGGAAAGACATTTTTAGCTATCATGTAGGTGTGCTGGGTGGGCTGGTGGCTTTCCAATCACATAGACATCACACAGCCACTTAAAGGTCTTTAGTTTTACAATCCCATGATCAAAGAAATATTACCAAGTCCTCTAAGAAGGACTCCTGTGTGGCCAAGAAGATGGACAGCTAAAATTTGCCAGAGGATTTCAGAACTATAAGGGGTTTTAGAAATTATCTACTACAATCTCCTCAATTTCACAAAGGAGGAAACTGAAGTCGGAAGTGAAATGACTTCCCCAAAGTCACATGTAATTATAAACTTGGATTAGAACCAATGCCTTATTATTCAATCCAATGCTCTTCACTAACATCATGTGGTTAGGCTATATGGACACTTTTTCACCTTTACTCTGTTTTCTTCACTGTGAACTTCCATATATACCAGGATCTAGTTCCTAAACAGTTCCCTCTCCTTGATCCAAACCTTAGGAGAGAAATTAAAGGAATTAGTAGAAAGACATTCGTGACAGAGGTAGAAAGAGGAAAAAAAAGGAAGTAAAGTGGTTGCCAATTAAAATTATGAGAACGATAAACTGTCTTCCCTGCTACTCCCTTTCTTTTACCTATTCATTCATTCTCTCACTTAAGTTCAGTCCTGTATTGGCAGCAAGTACTGCTGGGAAGTATAGTTTCTACTAGCTAGAAGGTAAGACTGAAGCAAGGGACAGTGGCAATCCTGGAGAGAAAAAATAGACCCAAAACAGCAGTGGGAGCTGATTACAAGCAAAGGGTCCTGCTACCCTAATTGAATATAAATTTGAGCAGTCTCTTGGCTCTCTGATGTACTTATAAGAAATGATCTGTCTGGACAGTATTTTCTATTTTCTTTAATGCACCTGCCTCTCTGTTGGTGGGATCTGGTGAAATTACCCATTCTCAACTTCCTTCCCCTATACCCTATACCTCATCGTGGCTTGGTGAATTGGTATTGCTCACCCTTTAGAACTTCCTGTTCTTTAAAAACCTTGTTCATTTGCTATCTGTATTCTTATAATGGGTTTTGGCTCCAGATAAAGACAAACTGACTTTTATTACATTCTGAGAAAATGTTTGCTATAAAGGAGTGGGTCATAAGGCGAAACTCATCCAGAAAGGACAAAAGGTGGACCAGTGAGATTGATTGTCCTAGATCTTAAAGGAAAAACAAAACAAAACAGGAGCCTATAGTAACCTTATGGAGACAAAAAAGGGCCTTCCCAAGAAACAGAGATTAAGCACCTGATTTGTGAGAGGTGCTTTGTAGTAGTCAGTGGGGATCCAAAGATACATGGAACACAAATGTTGCTTCAAGTTTCTTACAGTCTAATCATGAGGAAAGAAATGGATACAAATAGATATGATATGAGGGAAAATGAGATGACTGGGCAGCTAGGTGGCAGAGTGGAAAGAGTGCCAGGCCTATAATCAGGAAGATTCATCTTCTGAATTCAAATCTGCCCTCAGACCCTTACTGGCTATGTTACCCTGGGTAATTCACTTAGCCCTATTTGCCTCAGTTTCTTCATCTGTAAAATCAGCTGGAAAAGAAAATGGCAAACCACTCCAGTATCTTTGCCAGGAAAACCCCAAATGGGATCACAAAGAGTTGGACACAACTGAAATGACTGAACAGTAATAAAAGATCATTGCAAAAGAGAGGCCCAGGAAAAATTATTTGAGAAATTTGAAGAAGGGGATGTTTTATTCTGAAGGGAGGGGAAGGACTCTTAGCAAAGGCTAAAAGAAGAAGCAACATTTAAGCTGATTCATGAAGAATGGGTAGGACTTCATCAGAAAGAGAGTGTATGAGTGATGGTGTGAACAAAAATAGAGACAGGAAAGGGTAGAAGGAAAATGAAGGTCATGAAACAATCAGATGTTCATTTACCAAGAAGATATACTACGAAGGGGGAAAAATGCCCTGGATGAACACCTTCCATAGATAACCATAGGAGCAGATGGAGAGAATTGAGCTTCATGTTTGTTTATCTTAATTTTTATTTTAAAGCCTGTGTAATGAGACTGCTTGTGCTTCTTGGTCTGAAAAGGATCATGGGGCCCGTGACGTATGAACTAATAGTGTTTACTCATTTCTGATATTGATTAAAGTTTTTATACAAGATGATTGTAAGTAAATGAAAGAAGAAAATATCCATTGATGTAATGAAAGGGGAAGCCAAGAAAAAGATGTGTTAGTGACCATAGAGACTGTAAAGGACCATGGAAGCTGTACCACATACCTCAGAATTCCTCTGGTATTTACTGATGCACATGATAGTTGTCATACCTCTGATTGACAACACAAACTCTACTCTGTACTCCTGAAGGAGATCAAGAACTGGTCTCAAGGCCCTATGCAATTTATCCATGCAACTTCTATATAATGTAGGGATTGTTAACATATTACCATTTCTTAAATGAGGAAATAAGGACACTGAGGCTCAGAGAATTTAAATGACATTCATGAAGTCATACAACTAATAAATTCTGTATTTAATGCTTGGCCTGGGGTATAAAGAAACCTGATGGTCAGATTGGCAGTCAAAACCTGATTGCTTCTTCTTATATACTTTTTGTAACATACTACATTAGTCTGTATATAGACTACTGCCAAGTAGAAGCCATTCCCCACAATGTGATATTTCTCTTTGAAATTAAAATTTTAATGGCATACACTAAAAAATTATTACACAAAATTTCCATATTAAAAGTATGCCTTAGAGTGAAGCTTTTTCAACCTTCAATTCAAATTTTAAAATGTTATGTTCATTTTAGTATCAGTGCTTTCTTTATCTTCATCGATTCCATTGTCAGTCTCTTATACCTAATCTTCTTAAAATATGTAATGATTGCGACATACCATCTATTACATTTGTAGGTCAGCATGAGCAACCATTGCCATCTGTCAGGAACTTTTACAAATACAATATCCAAAGATACCAAACCAGGGAAGAAAGGGTATTGTTGAAACCTGCTAGGTCCAAAGGGTTGAGAGATGCCATTTCAAAGCTAGTATCTCTTCTGAACCTTCCTATCAATATCCAGCATTTGTGCTTTAAAGGTGCTATCAGTCTCTCACATCAGCAAAGCTTCATCCTAATCAGCAAGGCCATTAGTTCTAAGAAGTTCCTTTGTGGAAAAAAAGGTCAAGAATATTAAGGGAATTTAGTTTTTTCTTTGCCTATTCAAATTCCTTCAATTTCTTTTTCTTCTCTTATTACTAAAGCTAACATGTCTAGTACCAATTGAATAACAGTGGTGATAATAGACATCCTTGTTTCACCCTAGTCTTATTGGGAATGTGTCTAGCTTATTCTCATTGCATATAATGCTTGCTGATGGTTTTAGGTAGATGCTATTTTTAATTTTAAGGAAGACTATGTTTATTCCTATGCTTTCTAGTGTTTTTAATAAGAATGGGTGTTGTATTTTGCCAAAAGCTTTTTCTGAATCTATTGAGAAAATCATATGGTTTCTGCTAGTTTTGTTGTTGATATGATCAATTATGCTGATAGTTTTCCCAATATTGAACCAGCCTTGCATTCCTGGAATAAATCCTACCTGGTCATAGTGTATTATTCTCATGATAAGTTGCTGCAATCTTTTTGATAATATTTTACTTAAATTTTTTGCATCAATATTCATTAAGGAAATTGGTCTATAATTTTCTTTCTCTGTTTTTACTCTTCCTGGTTTAGGTATTAGTACCATATTTGTGTCATAAAAAGAATTTGGTAGGACTCCTTCTTTGCCTATTTTCTCAAATAGTCTATAAAATATTGGAATTAATTGTTCTTTAAATGTTTGATAGAATTCACATGTAAAACCATCTGGTCCTGGAGATTTTTTTCCTAGGCAGTTCATTGATGGCTTGCTCAATTTCTTTTCCTGAGATGGGGTTGTTTAGGTATTTTGCTTCCTCTTCTGTTAATCTGGGGAATTTATATTTTTGTAAATATTCATACATTTCCCTAAGGTTGTCAAATTTATGGGAATACAATTTGACAAAATAGTTCCTAATTATTGTTTTAATTTCCTCTTCATTGGAGGTGAATTCACCCTTTTTTCGTTTTTGATACTGCCAATTTGGCTTTCTTCTTTTTTTAAATCAAATTGACCAAAGATTTATCAGCCTTATTGGTTTTTTCATAAAACCAGCTCTTAGTTTTATTTATTAGTTCAATAGTTTTCTTGATTTCAATTTTATTAATCTCTCCTTTGGTTTTCACTTTTTCTAATTTGGTATTTAATTGGGGGTTTTCAATTTGTTCTTTTTCTAGTTTTTTTCAGTTGCATGCCCAATTCATTGATCTTCTTTTTATCTGTTTTATTCATGTAAGCATTTAGAGATATAAAAATTCCCCTAAGAAATGCTTTTGCTACATCCCATAATTGTTGGTATGTTGTCTCATTATTGTTATTCTCTTGAATGAAGGTGTTAATTGTTTCTATGATTTGTTCTTTGACCCACTCATTGTTTAGGATTAGATTATTTAGTTTCCAATTAATTTTTAGTTTATCTTTCCCTGGTCCTTTATTACAAATAACTTTTATTGTATCATGATCTGAAAAGGATGCATTTAATATTTCTACCTTCCTCCACTGGATTGTGAGGATTTTATGCCCTAGTACATGATCAATTTTTGAGTATGTGCCATACTCTTTGCAGATGATATGATGATTTACTTGGAAAATCCTAAAGAATCAATAAAAAACTACTTCAAATTATCAAAAAAAGTTGCAGGATATAAAATAAACCCACACAAATCCTCAGCATTCCTATATACTACTAATAAAGCCCAATAGCAAGAGGTAGAAAGAGAAATTCCATTTAAAGTTACTGTAGACACTATAAAATATTTGCGAGTCTACCTGCAAAGACAAACCCAGAGCCTATATGAACACAATTATGAAACGCTTTTCATACAAATAAAGTCATATGTAAATAGATGGAAAACATCTTACTCATGGTTAGACTGAGCTAATATAATAAAAATGACAGTTTTACCTAAATTAAGTTACTTATTCAGGACCATACCAATCACACTATCAAAAATTATTTTACAGAGCTGGATAAAATGATAACAAACTTCATCTGGAAGAACAAAAGGTCCAGAATATCAAGGTAAATAATGAAAAGAAATGCTAGGGAACATAGCCTAGCCATACCAGATATTAACCTGTATTATAAAGCAGCTTTCATCAAAACTACATGGTACTGGCTAGAAAACAGAGTGGTGGATCAGTGGAATAGGTTAGGTACATAAGACACAATAGTCAATGACAATAGCAATCTACTCTTTGATAAACCCAAAAAATCCAGCTTCTGGGTAAAGAATTCACTATTCACAAAAACTGCTGGGAAAATTGGAAAATAGTGTGGCAGAAAGTAGGCATAAACCAATATCTTACACCGTATACCAAAATAAAGTCAAAATGGGTTCATGATTTAGGAATAAAGGCTGATACTATAAACAATTTGGGAGAGCAAGGAATAGTTTACCTTTCAGATTATGGGAAAGGAAAGAATTCATTATCCAACAAGAGATAGAGAGCATTACAAAATGCAAAGTGGATAATTTTGATTATGTTAAATTGAAAAGTCTTTGTATAAACAAAGCTAATGCAACAAAGATTAAGAAGGAAGCAGAAAACTGCAGAAAAATCTTTACAGCCAGTGTCTCTGATAAAGGCCTCATATCAAAAATATACAGGGAACTGAAGCAAATTTATAGGAATACAAGTCATTCCCCAATTGAGAAATGGTCAAAGGATATGAACAGGCAGTTTTCAGAGGAAGAAATTAAAGATATCTCTAGGCATATGAAAAAATGCTCTAAATCACTATTGATTAGAGAAATACAAATCAAAACAACTCTTAGATACCACATGTCTCCTGTCATATTGGCTAACATGACAAAACAGGAATATGATACATGCTGGAGAAGATGTGGGAAAATTGGAACATTGTTACATTGTTGGTGGAGTTGTGAATGGATCCAGCCATTCTGGAGAGCAATTTGGAACTAAAAGGGCTATAAAAATGTGCATACCCTTTGACCCAGTCATACCAATTCTAGGGCTATATCACAAAGAGTTCACATAAGTGGGAAATGGACCCTTATGTACAAAAAGTATTTATAGCAGCCCTTTTTGTGGTGGCAAAGAATTGGAAACCAAGGGGATGCCCATCAATTGGGGAATGTATAAACAAATTGTGGTATATAAATGTAATCAATACTATTGTGAAATAAGAAATGAGGAACAGACCAACTTCATTATAACCTGGAAAGACTTACATGAACTGATGCTGACTGAGGGGAGCAGAGCCACGAGATCATTATACGTGATTACAAACACATGGTATCTGTAAGGACTAACTTTGATAGATTTGACTCTTCTTATCAATACAAGGTTTAAAGACAGCTCCAAAAGACTCATGATGGAAAAAACTCTCTACGTCCAGAGAAAGAGTTATGGAGTCTGAATACAGACTGAGGCAAATTGTTTGCTCTCTTTTTTTTTTCTCCTTTTTTGGTTAAGTTTCTCCTTCCTCATGATTCATTCCATTGGTTATAATTCTTCATTACAACTGGCTTATTTTTAAATAAGTTCAATGTGAAGGTAAATGCAGAACCTGCATTGGATTACATGCCATCTTGGGTGGGGGGAGCTGGTAGGAAAGAAAGGGGGGAGAAAATTTGGAACCCCAAAACCTGTGGAACTGAATGTTGTAAACTAAAAATTTTAAAAATAATAATAATTTAAAAAAAAGCATGTCAAGGGAATTAATGAAAAACATGCAAAGGAAGGTGGCATAGCCATAAGAGATCTAAAACTATATGATAAAGTGGCAATCATCAAAACTATTAGAAATAGAGTGGTAGATCAGTGGAATAGAATGGGTACACAAGACAAAGTAGTAAACAACTATAGTAACATTCTGTTTGTTAAACCCAAAAACTCTAGCTTCTGGGGTAAGAACTCACTATTTGACAAAAATTGCTGGGAAAACTGGATAATAGTATGGCAGAAAGGCATAGACCAACATCTCATGCTATATACCAAGATAAGGTCAAAATGGGTACGTGATTTACACATGAAGAGTAATAAGCAAATTAGAAGAAGAAGGAATAGTTTGCATGTCAGATCAATGGCAAAGGGAAGAATTTACGACAGAACAAAAGATAGAGAAAAGTATGAAATGCAAATTGGATAATTTTCATTATATTAAATTAAAAAGTTTTTGTACAAAGCCAATGCTACCAAGGTTAGAAGGAAAGCAAAAAGCTGGGAAATAATTTTTCACCCTATGTTTCTGATAAAGACCTTATTTCTAAAATATAGAGAGAACTGAGTCAAATTTATAAGAAATTGATTCCTCTGGGGAAGGAAAAGTGCTCCACCGGCCTTGCTTTTAAAAGCCAAAGGTCACTTTCTTGCTATGATGAGGCACCAGAGGAGCATTAGTAGAGACATGACATCTTTGAATTTGACTTTATTAATTTCTTCCTAAATTATCCAAATGAGCTGGAGGAAGTCATACAACTGTGTTAACTGGATCCATTATAAATTTGTTAACTAATCAACTGGGCCCCCGCAGTAGCAGGGCTTTCCTTTTAATTGTCCCTAATTGATTCTCTATCTTGGTCTCCACAATGGCTGTTTCAAATCTTACCTTCTTTGCTCAAGCTTCTCACACTATTCCCTCCTCCCTACTCTCTTAACTCAATATCATAACTCATACTTTACAGAGAAAATGGAGGCCATTCACTGTGAGTTTCCTCTTCTCAATTATTACCTGACAATAACTCCTCTTAATCTCCTTGATTTTATGGTGGTACAGTGGATACAATTCTGGGTCTGGAGTCAGGAAGACATCTGTGTGAGTTCAAATATGGCCTCAGACTCATACCAATGTTAATGTTTAAATTGTGCACCCAAACTCCCTTTTTGCTCCACTACTTCCTTTTATTTCTTACTAGCTGTGTGACCCTGGGTAAGTCACTTAACTTTGCCTCAGTTCCTCATTTGTATAACAAGCTGGAGATGGAAATGTCAAAGCACTCCAGTATTTTTCCCAAGAAAATCCAAATGGAACCACAAAGAGTTAGACATGAATGAAACAACTGAACGACAACAACAAAAGAAAAATTCCTCCATCTCAGTCTCCCTTCATAGATGGGCCTTTTCCTTGTCAAGACCAACCCCTCAAAATACATTCTTGATCTCATATAAGTACTAGACCTTTCTCCTCATTGCACCCATTATCATCCCATTCTCTCTAATTTTCAGCCACCTCCTGTCTCTTGGTTCATTCCCTGATACCTACAAACATTTTCAAGTCTACTTTATAATTAAAAAAACTTTTCTAGTTTCCTCTGTCCCTACTCACTGCCATCTTATGTCCTCCTCCCTTTTTCATTCAAATTCCTTGAAAAAAATCCAACAATATCTTTCACCTACACTTTCTCTCTTCTCTCCTTCTAAACCATCTGAAATATGACTTCTTACTTCCTCACATAAATGACACTGCTCTTTCCAAAGTGAACAGTGATCATCTAACTGCCAAACCTAATTGTGTCTTCTAATTCCTAATTCTTCTTGACATTACAGCAGCATTTAATTTTGTCAACTACCTTCTCCTCTGCCTTCCTGGTTCTCCTCTTACCTGTCTGACTGCTCTTTGTCACTCTTCTTTACTAGATCGTCATCTGTGCCATGTACACTAAATGTGAGTGTATTACATGTTTCTCTCCTATGCCATCTTCTCTCTTTTCTTTACATTCTTTCACTTCATGACCTTATCATTTACCATGGGTTCAATGATCATTTCTTAGATCTTTTCCAGATCTAAATATCTAGTCCTATTCTCTCCTGGGCTCTAGTCCCACATCTTCTACTGACTACTGGATATTTTCAACTGGATGCCTCATAAACATCTCAAATTTCACACATCCAAAATAAAACTCATTATTCTTGCCCCAAACCCAAGCCTTCTTTCAAACTTCAGTATTACCAGCACCATTATCTTCCTAGTTACCAAGGTTTATGCTGTTGGTATCTTAATTGATTTCCATCACTCTCTCTCACCCTAAATATCCAAAAAGTTGACAAATTTTGCTTCTCCACAATATCTCTAACATTTTACTTTTTGCCTCCAGTCATACAGCTATGCTACAAGCTCGGACCTCTCACCTTAGTTGTTGGAAGAGTCTCACATTTGATCTCTCCACACAGCTGCCAAGGTGATTTTCCTAAAACACAAACCTGACCATGTCACCTCAAAACTCAACAAACTGCAGTGGCCCTCTATTACCTGTTAGATAAATATTAGCTACATTCTTTAGTTTTTAAAGTTCTTTGCAACCTGGCCCCTTTTATTCTCTTCTAGTTTTTTTAACCCTTACTCCTCTCTACAAGCCCTACAGTCTAGCCACAATCGTCTGTTTACTACACCTCCAACACAATGCTCCATCTCTCATCTCCATACCTTCTCCTCCCCCCATGTCTGAAATCTTTCCTTCCTCATCCACCTCTTTGACTCCCTAGTTTCCCTTCAAGGCTGGTTCAAGTACCATCTCCTACCTGAAGCTTTTTCTGATCCCCTCAGCTAACAGTGCTCTTTAATTAAAAACTATATTATTTTCATTTTGTAGATATCCTTTATATATTAACAAATGCACATGTCATCTCCCCCATTAGAATATAAGCTCCTTGAACACAAGGACTGTCCCACTTTTGACTTTTTATCATCGGCATTTAACACAGTATGCCATCCAAAATAAAGTAGGCATTTAATAAATGCTTGTTGGTGATATGATTGATCCCCCCTCCTCTATTTTTTGGGGGGAGAGAGGTAGGGCAATTGGGGTTAAGTGACTTGCCCAAGGTCACATAGCTAATAAGTGTGTTGTGTCTGAGGCTAGATTTGAACTCAGGTCCTCCTGACTCCAGGGCCAATGTTCTACTCACTATGCCACCTAGCTGCCCCTACCCCACTCCTCTATTAAAGTCCTAATCTGTTTCACCACAGTGTGTGTGGGGGGGCAGTGCTCTGTGTTCTTGAAAGTTATGCCAACAGAACATGAGCTCTGGAAAGTACTGTCAAATTGGAAGGGCTTAAAATACAGGTCTAGTAATGAAGTTGTGTGTTGCCCAAGGACCAGCCTCATTAAGTTTAGGGATGCTTATAATCAGGTAGGATACAGGGCAATGATATGTTTGGTCACAGAAATTCTCAAAGACCACTGAGTAGAACACGGGACTGAATATAATAAAAAACTCAATAGCAATAAATGTAAAAGCTTTTGCTCAGGTTCAAAAAATTAATTTTACAACTTCAAGGCAGGGGAGGCATGCTTTGGCAACAGGAGACTAAAATTTCAGTATGAGTCAGCAGTTTGATTCATCAGCCAAAGAAGCGAAAACAATCATGGGTTGTATTAAAGAGACATATTTTCTTTGAATAAAGAAATTATAAAAACACTCTGTAATTTGCCTTGGTCAGAACACATCTGGAGTATGGTGTTCGATTCTGGGTTCCACAGTTAAAGGAAACTGATAAACTGGAGGGTCCAGGTAAAAGCAACTAGGATTGATCAGTAAAGGACCTTGAGTTCCATATGAATATTATTTGAAGGAACTAATGACATTTATCCTAAAGAAGAGAAAACTCAGGGGACAAATATATATATATTTGTGTGTATATATATATATATATATATATATATATATATATATACATACACACACACACACACACACACACACACACACACACACATGGCCTATAGGATAGCTTTTATTTTCACTACACCAGAAGATAAATAAAATACAATGAATTTACATAAGCCTACAAACCAGTGCTAAAACATGAAACACCCAAGTAGCCTTCCAGACTCCTTAGATGTTCTCCTCCCCAAACAAGGTAAAGAGATTTTAGTTCTGCTAACAGTATGTGTTCCATTAACTTTCCATTTGTATTTCCCAGGCAAGTCATAGTTAGATCACGAAAGGGTGAAAAGGTCCAGTTTACCTGGCTCTTCTTCAGCTATAGGACAATCTTTTGTGGTAGTCTTCTACCTTCTCCAAGGAACATACCTGTTGGGAGGTCTTTTCAATCTAGGAGTCTCAAGCTTGTGTGATAGTACCCAGGTTCTCCAACTTCCACAAAAAAAGAGATTAGTTTTCCCTAAAAGGTAACAAAGATACCTCTAGTACCCAATTGTCCTCTGATCTATGGATGCACCTTCTTGATCACCTAAGGCAGGAGTCAGCAAACTATGGGCTACAGGCCAAATCTAGCCTACTGACTTTTTTAACTGTCCATGAGAATGATGTTTACCAACCTCTAATCTAAGGGCATAAAGAGACTTAACTGCCTGGAGTTGGGGTCCTTTCAACTTGGAGGATATCTGAGGATTGTAGTAGTCATCACACCCTACTCTGCTAACCAGAAATGCTTCCAAATGAAGCTGAGAGGAGAAGAGGAAACAGCTCATCTATATTAACTAAATACTACTAAATGCTCTTTGTTGCATATCCTTGCCATATTAAAGTAAAGCAAACCTCTTTGTGTTTAACTGTTCAATAACTCAGGAATGCCAAATTTTATCCCCATATGAAACCTAAACCAACAAGGTGCCAGTGACCTACCCACTGGAATACTCAAACTCAGGTATTCTTGTACTTGAGAACTCTCAGAGTTGTATGGAAATATCCATTATCCCTCTGACCTGTGCTTAGAAAAGGGAATGAGCAGAAGGCAGTTAGCTCTATGAATTCCTCTCCCAGGCCACCTGGGATAGTCTAAGCAGCTCACCATCTGTTCTCCTGCCAGTTTTCATTTTATTCTCCTGGTGGCATAGGAGGGAGAAATCTCACACTCACCCCCTTACTGCAAACTTGAAAATAGTCTAGAAAATTAAGGGAGAGAAAACAATGGAAAATAGAAATCAGGAGGAGAAGGAACACGGTGATAGGCAAGCTGTTTCACACGTCACTTTCATAGACCATGAAGGAAAAGGTGGTTCCTCCATCAAGAGGTCATCCTCTTTTATTCTAAGTAGCCAATAACCATGAAGGCAATCCCAATCATTAGGAACCAATAAGAGGAGCTGCCTATGCTCTCTAAATAAGGGGCAGGGACACATGGCTATCTCCATTGAAGATGCCCTTTGAAAATGTCCATGCCCTAGAAACTAATCAAGTTCATTGAGGAGGGGCAACTCATCAAAGTAATTAAGGATTCCCCTGACCACATCTCTCACATTGCTAAAAGAGAGATCATAATTTGTATCCATGGGGGTAGGATGTATATACATTGACAAAATTTTTAGTCCTTGAAATGTTGAAATAGATTCATCCTTGTAAAGTCCGCTTTTTACTCAGAAGACTTGAAATTTCATCCTCTGAGCTAGAATGCCCATTTGGATTATTCCTCACATATCTTTGAGGCTCTCATCATCTTGGGAGGCAGCCTGAGGGATGCATATTTCATGCTAAGAAGTCAAAAGAGAGGCGCACTGGAAGCACTGTGTGTCATAGCTCATTAACCCAAATGGAATACTTATCAATTGTGTGACCACCACCTGACCTCCTAACATTGAGGGCAAATGATAGAATTTTTCTAAGGAAGGAATCAGGCCCAACTTGCCTAGATGACTGACTTCTTTCTGATGGTTCCTCTAAAGCATCCCCATATGAGAGAGGAGAAAACAATAGAAGAGAGAGTTAGAACTTGCATATTTTATTCTGATTCCCCATTCAGAACTGTTTGGTGGCCTAGATGTTACTGGGTTGTGACACAGAGTTCTTGGCTTTACTTTTTGTCAGAGTCTATGGTTTAGTCTCCACCCTTTATAAAGGTAAAAGTGAGTTTAATAGAATAGTCAAGATTTCATGGAGGAAATTACTAAGCTTCAATGTAGATAGAATTTCACAGGGGAATTTCCCGAGCCTACAGAGTAGATAGGATGATACCGTTTGAGATGGAAGCTAATGGACAATAGCACCCCCATTCAGGCAGCTAGAGCATTGCAAGGCAACTTTCAAGCAGGGCAGCTGGGGGCACAGTAGAAAGAGCACTGGGCTTGGAATCAGGAAGACTCATGGTCATGAGTTCAAATTCTGACATGTACTAGCTATGTGACCCTGACCAATTCACTTAATCCTGTCTGCCTCAGTTCCTCATTTGTAAAATGAGCTGGAGAAGGAAATGGCAAACTACTCCAGTATCATTGCCAAGAAAACCCCAAATGGGGCCACGGCTACACTCCTGAATAAAACAGAACAAAAATCTGTCAAGCATTGTTCTAAGCCCTAGTGATACAAAAAGAAAGATAATCTTTCTCCTCAAGGAACTTAATTCTAATAGAGTAAAACAACACACAAAAGAGAGCTGGAAGGAGTAGGAAAGGGGAAGGAAAGGTAAGCACAGAGTGGCTATCTGGCAAAAAAAATGGAGACTTCAAAGGCCAAAGACTCAGAAACATAGCTGGGAGGAAAGTGAAGCATGGCCAGCTAGGATCTGTCCCCTTAAAGGATGCCCCAGAAAAAAAAAATTACACTTTTCTATGATAGAAGACAGCTGACATGGCATAAATAAAGCATTAGTGACTTGATACCTTGGATCCCCCCACTTCTCCCCTACATAAAACTATCCCACTCAGGAACAACTTTGGGACAATTTGTATGTGAGTATATATGTGTATATGTATTTACACATACATGTATGCATATGTATATATCCATATATGTATATATGCATATGTGTATATCTTTATATACATGTAAACGTACCTGTGCATATTTATGTACATATAATTACAGCCAATTCTTTTATAATACTTATTTTGAAAATACAACTTTGTTCCAACACAATTGATATGAAAGGGAAAGATTAAGACATAACATGAATTTTGTGAATTTTGACTATAAGAAATATTGGGAGAACCCAGAAAGCTGCACCACTTCACAATAACTTCCTATGCCCACTTCCACCAGGAAACTTCAAGTCTTTTTCAAGGTATTTATTGTATATCTTCTGGGGTAGTAGAAACTATAATCTGAGAAGGGCTAATTCTTTCTTTTTAAAAATTCTTTGTTTTTGTTTGAATTTTCTTCCACAAAATGACTACTATGGAAAAGTTTTACATGATTGCACATGTATAACCTATATCAGATTGCTGCCATCTGGGGGTGGGGCAGAGGAGAGGGAACATAGAGAGGGAGAGAGGGATAAAATTTGGAACTCAAAACTTAAAAAAAAGTTAAGAATTGTTTTAACATGTAATGAGGGGAATAAAATATTAAAAACGGGGGGGGAGTGGAATCTGCCAGAGAGAATAGTAACATAAGCAGAGGATAACTTGAAATGGGAAAACATCCACAGTACTTCAATAAGAGTCAATAGAAAATTTGTTTCTGCAGAATATTTGTAATGGCCCATGACAGTTTCAGGATGGCTTTAAATGCATTGATCATGGTTTTCAAATGACTTCACATTTGTGCTAAAAGAACACAAACACTGGTAACAACATGATTGTGTTATTATCTGATGAGGTATGATTACAGGGTAAGAGAGGAGGATGAGGAAGCTATTCTGGTGCACTGTGCAGAATGCAAACAAGAGTACAGTCATACATTTGACCAATCACTGGGAATCAGTTTTTGCTGAGATGTTGAACCCTTGGGAACAATTTGTTAACATATTTATTTAGAAACAAGCAAGAACATGTGCTTAGCCAGAAGTAGTCAGAATTAAGTAGAATAGGTGCAAGACCACCAGAATTATTGGACGTATGTTCAGACTGGGTGTGAGAGAAGCACAGTCCTGCACAGGGCCTGTGGCAGTGGCAGCAGCTACTCCTGGGGCTATCAGCCCATAGACCGAATATTTGAAAGTCACCTATTTAAACTTCTGGGAGCCAAGATGGCAGAGTAACCAATAAATTGCTCTCACACTCCCTTGTTGACCTTGAAAAGCCCAGAGAATATTGCCCCAGGAAAAATCCTGGAATAGTGGAGCCAGCAGAAAGACAAGGTACAGTAGTCTTTTAGTAGGGGAGGCTAGGGGGATTAACAGGAAAGGTCCCTCTTGTGGCTGAAGGGGACCAGTACAGGATGGGAGGCATCCCAGCAAGCCAGCAACAAGCTCCACCTCAGTGGACCAGTGAGAAATCTTGAGGCCCAGGGTAGAGGAGCAGGCAAGCACCAACACCAGGCACATACCACCTCCAGCTCAGCACCAGGTAAACTATCAAACCACTACAATATCCAACCACCAGCCCCTGAGGCCCTTGCACAGAAAACCAGTAACCAGGTCCCTAGCCCCCAGCACAAGAAGTCTGGGACAGTGCCCCCTGAGCCCCAGGAGCAGGGATCAAATTTAAAAGCCAGGAAAAGGCAAATAACATGAGCAAGAAGAATTTTAAAACATCAATGACCATAGGGAAATATCTTGGTGATAGAGAAGATCAAAACACAAATTCAGGAGAGAACAATATAGTCAATATACCCACATCCGAAAATTTAAAGGGGAATATTAGCTGGTCTCAAGCCCAAAAAGCCTTCTTGGAAGAGCTCAAGTAGGATTTTAAAAGTCAAATAATAGAGGTAGAAGAAAAATTTAAAAATACAATTGACAAAATGGAAAAAAGTACACTGAAGAAAACAAGACCTTAAAAAGTAGAATTGGCCAAATGGAAAGGGAGGTACAAAAGCTAGCTGAAAAAACAATTCATTAAAAATTAGAATTGGGCAAGTGGAAGCTAATGACTCTATAAGATATCAAGAATTAGTCAAAAAAATGGAAAGAATCAAAAAATAGAAGAAAACATAAAATACATTATAAGAAAAACAACTGAGTTAGAAAATAGATCAAGGAGAGATAATTTAAGCATTATTAGCCTTTCTGAAAACCATGCTGAGAAAAAGACCCTGGACAACATCTTTTAAGAAATCACAAGGAAACTGCCCTAAGGTCCTATAACCAGAGGGTAAAATAGTCATCAATCCACTGATCACCTCCTGAAAGAGATCCCAAATAGAAAACACCAAGGAATATTATAGCCAAATTCCAGAATAATCAGATAAAGAAGAAAATACTGCAAGCAGCCAGATGGAAACAATTCAAATATCATGGAACCACAGTCAGGATTACATAGTACTTTGCAGCTTCTACATTAAAAACTTGGAGGGCTTGGAATATGATATTCTGTAAGGCAAAGGAGTTTGGACTACAAAAAAGGACCAACTACCCAGTGAAATTCATCACACCCTTTCAGGAGAAGAGATGGACATTCAATGAAAGAGGGGGCTTCTGGACTTTCCTGATGAAAAGACCAGAGCTCAAGGAAAAAAATCGATCTTCAAATACAAGACTCAAGAGAAGCATAAACAGGAAAGGAGGGGGGCAGGGCAGAGCATGTTATTTAATAAGGACAAACAGTTTACTTCCTTACATGGGAAGATGATATAACTCTTGAGAATTGTATCTTTATTACATTATATAGAAGGAAAATACATAGACAGAGAAGGTCAGTTTAAGTTGATTTGATGTGATGATAAAAAGCCTAATTAAGTGCTGAAAAAAAGATTGTCATGGGAGAAGAGAAAAGGAGGAGGAATAAAAGGGTAAATTACATCACATGAAGAGGCACAAAGACATATTACAGTAGAGGGAACAAAGGGAGGGTGATGAGCATTGTTTGAACTTTACTCTCATCAGATTTGGCTCAAGGAAGGAATAACATACTCAGTTTGGTATAGAAATCTAACTTACCCTATAGGCAGTTGGAGAAGAAAGGGGAAAGGAAAGTTAGGGAGGGATAGAAGGGACGTAATAAGTAGTAAAGGAAAAGGGATAGAAAAGGGAGGGGGCTGATAGAAGGGAGGGCAGATTGAGGGAGGTGTTGATCAAAAGCAAAACTCTAGTGAGGAGGGAAAGGGAGAAAGGAGAAAGAAAAACATAAACAGGCAGGGGGATAGGATGGAGAGAAGAATACAAATAGTAATTGTAACTGTGAATGTGAACGGGATGAACTCTCCCATAAAACGGAAGTGGATAGCAGAACAGATTAAAAATTAGAATCCTACAATACGTTGTTTACAAGGAACACATTTGAAACAGAGGGATACACACAGGGTAAAGGTAAAAGACTGGGGTAGAATATATTATCCTTCAGCTGAAGTAAAAAGAAAAAGCAGGGGTAGCAATCCTGATCTCAGACAAAGCAAAATCAAAACCAGATCTAATTAAAAGAAATAAAGAAGGGAACTATATCCTGCTAAAAAGGCACCATAGAGAATGAAGCAATATCATTACAAAACATGTATGCACCAAGTGGTGTACCATCCAAATTCTTAGAGGAGAAGTTAAGGGAGTTACAGAAAGAAATAGATAGCAAAACTATACTAGTGGGAGACCTCAACCTCCCCCTCTCTGAACTAGATAAATCTAATCACAAAATAAACAAAAAAGAATTTAGGAGGTGAATAGAATTCTAGAAACTTAGATATGGTAGACTTCTGGAGAAAACTGAATGGAGATAGAAAGGAATATATCTTTTTCTCAGCAGTACATGGCATCTACATGAAAATTGACCATGTACTAAGGCATAAAAAACTCACAATCCAATGCAGAAAGGCAAAATATTAAATGCATCCTTTTCAGATCATGATGCAATTAAAATTATATGTAATAAAGGCCTATGGAAAGATAGACAGAAAATCAAATGGAAACTAAATAATCTAATACTAAAGAATGAGTGGGTCAAACAACAAATTACAGAAACATTCAATAACTTCATTCAAGAGAATGACAATAATAAGACAACATACCAAAACTTATAGGATGCAGCAAAAGCTGTTCTTAGGGAAAGTTTTATATCTCTAAATGCTTACATGAATAAAAGAGAGAAAGAGGAGATCAATGAATGGGCATGCAACTGAAAAAGCTAGAAAAAGAACAAATTAAAAATCCCCAATTAAATACCAAATTAGAAATAGTGAAAACCAAAGGAGAGATTAATAAAATTGAAATTAAGAAAACTATTGAACTAATAAATAAAAGTAGGATCTGACTTTATGAAAAAACCATAAAACTGATAAATCTTTGGTTAAATTGATTTAAAAAAAAAAGAAGAAAACTAAATTACCAAAAATAAAAAGGACAAATTCACCACCACAGAAAAGGAAATTAAAATAATAATTATGAAATATTTTGCCCAACTACATGCCCATAAATTTGACAATCTTATTGAAATGGATATGAATATTTACAAAAAATAAATTGTCCAGATTAATAGAAGAGGAAATAAAATACTTAAGTAACTGCTCTCAGAAAAAGAAATTGAACAAACGATTGATGAACGCCCTAGGAAAAAATGTCCAGAGCCAGATGGATTTACAAGTGAATTCTACCAAACATTTAAAGAACAACTGATTTCAATTCTATATAGACTATTTGGGAAAATAAGTGAAGAAGGAGTCCAACCAAATTCTTTTTATGATATAAATATGGTATTTATACCTAAACTAGGAAGAGTCAAAATGGAGAAAGAAAATTATAGACCAATTTGCCTAATGAATATAGATATAAAATTTTAAATACAATATTAGGAAAAGATAACAATAGCTTATCACAAGAATAATACACTATGACCCAGGTAGGATTTATTCCAGAAATGCAGGGATTGTTCAATATTAGGAAAACTATCAGCATAATTGATCATCTCAACAATAAAACTAACAAAAACCGTAAGATTATCTCAACAGATACAGAAAAAGCTTTTGGAATCTAGAGGGGCAGACCCAAGATGGCGGCTGGAAAGCAGGGACTAGCATGAGCTCCCCCCCCAGGTCCCTCCAAAAACCTATAAAAAATGGCTCTGAACCAATTATAGAACTGCAGAATCCACAAAATAGAGGAGGGAAGCAGGGCTCTAGCCCACGACAGCCTAGATAGTCTCTGGGTAAGGTCTATCCTGCACAGAGCTGGGAGCAAAGGGAAGTGGAGCTGAGTGGAGCAGAGCCTAGCGTGGGCAGTGTGGACCAACCAGAACAGGAGCCAGGTGGAGCGTGCCTTAGCGCCCTGAATCAGTGAGCTGCAGCAGTTACCAGACTTCTCAACCCACAAACACCGAAGACAGAGTAGGTTTTTGGTACAGAGTAGGTTAGTGGGAAAAGCTGCTGGGCACTGGGATAGAGTGTGCGGTTCAGCCACCACCCCAGAGGCAGCAGAGGTGGGGCAGTTACAGAAATACAGGTGCAGTTGCTTCTGGCCCGAGGCCCACCTTAAGTGGCAGATCAGAGCAGGAGTGAAGAGCCTGCCGAAGATCTAAGTCCAGTCCAGGTTGGGGGTTCTTGGGGAAGGAGTGCTGGTGTGGCAGAGCTGGCACATCCCCCCAAGCTTGGAACATAGAACTCTTTAGTCTACAAGCAGTCATACCCCACTGAAAAACTCAAGGGTCAAGTAAGTTGGCTGGGAACATGTCCAGGCAGTGAAAACACACCCAGATTCAGTCTCAGACATTGGAATCCTTCTTTGGTGACAAAGAAGACCAAAACATACAGCCAGAAGAAGTCAACAAAGTCAAAGAGCCTACAACAAAAGCCTCCAAGAAAAACATGAACTGCTCCCAGGCCACGGAAGAGCTCAAAAAGGATTTGGAAAAGCAAGTTAGAGAGGTAGAGGAAAATTTGGGAAGAGAAATGAGAAGGATGCGAGAAAACTATGAAAAACAAGTCAATGACTTGCTAAAGGAGACCTGAAAAAATACTGAAAAATATACTGAAGAAAACAACACCTTAAAAAATAGACTAACTCAAATGGCAAAAGAGCTCCAAAAAGCCAATGAGGAGAAGAATGCCTTGAAAGGAATAATTAGCCAAATGGAAAAGGAGGTCCAAAAGACCACTGAAAAAAACACTACCTTAAAAATTAGATTGGAGCAAGTGGAAGCTAGTGACTTGATGAGAAATCAAGATATTATAAAACAGAACCAAAGGAATGAAAAAATGGAAGACAATGTGAAATATCTCATTGGAAAAACCACTGACCTGGAAAATAGATCCAAGAGAGAGAATTTAAAAATTATTGGGCTACCTGAAAGCCATAATCAAAAAAAGAGCCTAGATATCATCTTTCAAGAAATTATCAAGGAGAACTGCCCTGATATTCTAGAGCCACAGGGCAAAATAGAAATTAAAAGAATCCATCAATCACCTCCTCAAATAGATCCCAAAAAGAAATCTCCTGGGAATATTGTCGCCAAATTCCAGAGTTTCCAGGTCAAGGAGAAAATACTGCAAGCAGCCAGAAACAATTTGAGTATTGTGGAAACACAACCAGAATAATCTATGATCTGGCAGCTTCTACATTAAGAGATCGAAGGGCTTGGAATACGATATTCCAGAGGGCAATGGAGCTAGGATTAAAACCAAGAATCACCTACCCAGCAAAACTGAGTATCATGCTCCAAGGCAAAATATGGATTTTCAATAAAATAGAGGACTTTCAAGATTTCTCCATGAAAAGACCAGAGCTGAATAGAAAATTTGACTTTCAAACACAAGAATCAAGAGAAGCATGAAAAGGTAATCAAGAAAAAGAACAAGAAAAAGAAATTGCAAGGGACTTACCAAAGTTGAACTGTTTTGTTTACATTCCTACATGGAAAGATGATGTGTATGATTCATGAGACCTCAGTATTAGGGTAGCTGAAGGGAATATACATATATATATATATATACATATATACATATATATATACATATATATATACATATATATACACATATATATATGTTTATGTATATATGTGTATATGTGTGTATGTATGTATATATATATGTTTATGTGTATATATATATATATATAGAGAGAGAGAGAGAGAGCACAGGCACAGGGTGAGTTGAAGATGAATAAGGGATGATAGAGGAATATATTGAGAAAGGGAGATAGGAAGAGATAGAATGTGGTAAATTATCTCGCATAAAAGTGACAAGAAAAATCAGTTCTGTAGGAAGAGAAGAGAAGGCAGGTGAGGGGGAATGAGTAAATCTTGCCCTCATCAGATTTGACGTGAAGAGGGAATACCATACATACTCAATTGGGTATCTTACCCCACAGGAAAGAAGGAGGAAGAAGACAAAAAAAGGGGGATGATAGAAGTGAGGACAGATGGGGGTGGAGGTAATCAAAAACAAACACTTTTGAAAAGGGACAGGGTCAAGGGAGAAAATTCAATAAAGTGGGATAGGTTAGGAAGAAGCATTAGGAAGAGTATTGTGAAAGGGTTATACACAATGATACGCATGTGGCCCATGTTGAATTGTTTGACTTCTTAGGGAGGGTGGGTGGGAAGGGAAGAGGGGAGAGAATTTGGAACTCAAAGTTTTAAAAAACAGATGTTCAAAAACAAAAAAGTTTTTGCATGCAACTAGAAAATAAGGTACACAGGCAACGGGGCATAGAAATTTATCTTGCCCTACAAGAAAGGAAGGGAAAAGGGGATGGGAGGGGAGTGGGGTGACAGAAGGGAGGGCTGACTGGGGAACAGGGCAACCAGAATATATGCCATCTTGGAGGGGGGGAGGGTAGAAATGAGGAGAAAATTTGTAATTCAAACTCCTGTGAAAATCAATGCTGAAAACTAAATATAGTAAATAAAAAAAAAAAAGAAAAAGCTTTTGACAAAATACAACAGCCATTCCTATTAAAAACACTAGAGAGCATAGGAATAAATGGAGTCTTCCTTAAAATGATAAGAAGCATCTACCAAAAACCATCAGCAAGTATTATATGTAATGGGGATAAGCTAGAAGCATTTTCAATAAGATCAGGAGTGAAACAAGGATGTCCATTTTCACCACTGTTATTCACTATAGTACTAGAAACATTAGCTTTACCAATAAGAGAAGAAAAAGAAAATGAAAGAATTAGAATAGGCAAAAAAGAAATAAAGCTATCACTGTTTGCATATGACATGATGATATACTCAGAGAATCCTAGAGAATCAAGTAAAAAACTACTTGAAATAATAACTTTAGCAAAGTTGCAGGATATAAAATAAACCCACATAAATTCTCAGCATTTCTATATATTACTAGCAAAGCGTAATCGCAAGAGATAGAGAAATTCCATTTAAAGTTACTGTAGACGTTATAAAATATTTGGGAGTCTACCTGCCAAAACAAACCCAGGAACTCCACGAACACAATTACAAGCCACTTTTCACACAAATAAAGTCAGATCTAAATAATTAGAAAACATCAGTTGCTCATGGATAGGCTGAGCTAATATAATAAAAATGACAATTCTACCTAAATTAAGTTTCTTATTCAGGGCCGTACCAATCAAACTACCAAAAAATTATTTTGTAGAGCTAGAAAAAATAATAACAAAATTTATCTGGAGGAATAAAAGGTCCAGAATATCAAGGGAATTAATAAAAAGAAATGCTAGGGAAGGTGGCCTCACCATACCAGATCTTAAATTGTATTATAAAGCAGCAATCATCAAAACTACTTGGTACTGCCTAAGAATTAGAGTGGTATATCAGTGGAATAGGTTAGGTAGTCAATGACTATAGTAATAAGACACAGTAGTCAATGACTATAGTAATCTACTATTTGATAAACAAAAAGATTCCAGCTTCTGGGATAAGAACTCACTATTTGACAAAAACTGCTGGGAAAACTGGAAAATAGTATTTCAGAAAGTGGGCATAGACCAATATTCTATACAGTATACCAGAATAAAGTTCAAATGGCTACACATTTTACATATAAAGGCTGACACCATAAACAAACTGGGAAAGAAAAGAATAGTTTACATGTCAGATTTGTGGAGAATAAAAGAATTTATGACCAAACAAGAGACAGAGAACATTATGAAATGCAAAATGGATAATTTTGATTACATCAAATTGAAAAGTTTTTGTATAAACAAAGTCAATGCAACCAAGATTAGGAGGGAAGCAGAAAACTGGGAAAGGATTTTCACAACCAGTGTCTATGAAAAAGTCCTCATTTCTAAATGATGAGAAGGTTAACTTTAGAAAAATCGGGAAAGACATATGAACTGATGTTGAGTGAGAGGAACAGAACCAGGAGAACATTATACACAGTTACAGTCACATTGTACAATGACTAACTTTGATAGACTTGATTTTCTAAGCAATGCAAGGTTCTAAGACGACTCCAAAAGGCTCATGATGGAAAATGCTATACATATCCAGAGAAAGAATTATGGAGATTGAAGCATACTATTTGCTCTCTCTCTTTTTTTTGTTTTGTTTTGTTTCTTCTTTTTCATGGTTCATTCCATTGAGTATAATTCTTCTTTGCAACATGACTAATGTGAAAATATATTTAATGAGAATGTATATGTAGAGCCTATATCAGATTGCATGCTGTCTTGGAGAGGGGGAGAAAATTTGGAATTCAAGAGCTTGTGGAGCTGAATGTTATAAACTAAAATTAAATAAATAAATTTTAAAAAATTAATGATTGTTGATTGAATGATTGATCAGTAATAAATGTTTTCCTTTAGGCAATGGACCCCCAAAATCTAATCAGTATCAAATGTTTTTATGTTTTTCCCACTGGCTATCCAACTAAACCTCAGGGTTATTTCATTTAGTTAAAAGACAGATCAAAGATTATTATTACAAAACCAGTCTGTTTGGTCAAACAACACAAAACAGTCTTTTTGTATTCACTCTTCCATTCACATGGCAAATGGACAGTGGCACTAACTGCAGGAAAAAATCCTCAAACACTGGGCTTCTTAGGTCAAAAATTCCTTTTGATGCTAAGCTTCCCTTTCTTCTCACTTCCAAAACATGCTTTAAAATTTGTAATTCTAATGTTATGGCTGAAACTCAAAGATCGAATTTCATAATAAAATTGTCATTCAGATCTGTTTCTATAGAAACTGCAAAGAGGGAGCTTTACATTTTATTCCATATCTCAACTCTTATTTCAGACTCAATGCAATGATGTGCCAGTCATGGTGCATCTGGGAAAACTTTTACAGGAAATCACTGGTAGTACTGAGCTTGGCTTCCCAGACACAAGTCAAAATGCATTTTAATGCAATTGCTTGGATTCCCTCCTCACAGCTGGCACTCTTCTTGAACTCAGTAGAAACTGAACACACAGACATCAAGATAGGTGTGAAATCAAGCCCAACATGCTCTTCTTTTCTCTCATTCTGATTAACTTTTGAGTTCAAGAAAGCAAACACTTGAAGGAGTTATCAGGTATTTTTAACGAGTGAAATGAATGTAGCTGATCTATTTTATTCCCAGGCACACCAATGATTCACTATTGCAGCTAAGTCATTTAATATCTCTGTGCCTCAGTTGTCCTAACTATAAAATGAAGATGAAATGATTCATGAAACATTTATCCTAGAAGGAAGTCAATAGGTCTTATGATGATAAATTAAGAGCTGGAAAAGACTTTAGAAATCATAAAAGGGAGAGCAATACTATGGAAGGAGTATTGGCTGTTGGTTTAAGGTATTGGGTTCAAATCTAAAGTTTTCTACTTTCTAAATGTGTGGTCTTGGGGAAGTCATTTAACACTACAGGACCTCAGTTTTTTCATCTGTAAAGTGTGGAAGTTGGACCAGATGATCTTTAAGGTTACTTAGAGCTGTAGATCTAGGAACCTAAATAGGCTTTCCTACATCGCACCCCCCCTCTTTAAAAAATAAGGCAATTGGTTTCCAGAGAGGTTTATTGATTTTCCCAAAGGTCACAAATCATTGGTGGCCAAACTCTTTACTACTTTTACTTTCTTCATATGACACCAGGTTAGATGCTAAAAACAAGCTTCTCTCAATGCCTCTAACATTCAAATTATTAAGTTAACTAGTGTTTTTCCCTTTATAAGTCCCTTTGAGAGCACTTTTGTTTATTTGAATGTTTAAGTCCTGATATTTGTTCCACTGCTATACATTTCTTATTTGAAATCATCCAACTATTTATTCATACATCTCTATAATTTTTTTTCACTTTTAAGCAGCCCTAAACTTCTTCCTTTATTTGTGATGAGTTCAGACAGCTTGTCTGAGATCTTTATTGACTGAACAGATTCATAAAAAAAAAATATTTGCCTACTAGCTTAAAAACTCTGACTCATCAATGCAAAGTATTGTATCCCATTTGGGGAGCACTATACCCTTTTGGAGTTTTTCTGAGTTTGTCTTCTCTTTTAAGTTTATTTTGTTTTTCTAAAGATGTGAGTCAGGAATTCAATTCCCTAATCTCTATTGGCTTGCTCTAATGCATTGGCAAGGATCCTTTGGAGAAATTTCAGACACACTATGGTACAGGGACCTAGAAGAAATGTTTATCTGGACCTCGAGCAGGAACATTTTATGTGTGAAAGGATTCTCTGGAGAAATTTTGTGCACCCTTTACATGGTGACATCTAGAGATGTTTTTTCTGGTACCCAGGTTGGTTTGCTCTACGGATAAATAAGAATTTTCACTGGGACATTTTTTTTTTATTTTCACCTTAGGATGAAAGGGTGATAACAAGCCAAGACCAAATCTTTAAAGGGATTATTCTTTAGAGAAGAGCCCTGAATTCAGAATTCAGAGTTTGGAAAAACCAGGTTTCCATGCTAAGGGGGAGGCATGACTTTGCCTTTCAAAATGAGTCCAAGATCAAAACTACTCTGTGAGTGTGGCTCCAGAGAGGGAATGGTGAGGGCTCTTTATGGGAAAAGGAGAAAATCAGTGCAAAGACACTGACATAAGAAATGCAATATTGTGTATGAGGAACAGAAATTAGACCACTATGAAGAGTGTGTAGGGGGCAAGGGGAATAGTGCATAATTTGTTTAAAAAGATGAGGAAGATAGGAATGGACTAGGTTGTGGAGAGTTTTAAATGCCAGAGTTTTTAATACTTGAACCTAAAGATAATAGAGAACCGTTGGAGTTTGTGGGGGTGATATGGTCACACACCATTGCTTTAAGGTAATGTATTCTAGTGTTACTTGATCTGCCACTTCTCCAATAAATCATTAATTCATAAAGTTGTCCTCTAAATGTATTGCTCTGCTAATATAACTGCACATCCCAATTACCTATTGAATCAAGTATAAATTCCTGATTCAGACATTCTAGACTCTCTCAAGTCCAGCTGCAACTTACCTTTCCAGACTTATTTCATACAGCTCAGTAAATAAATTCTGTGTTAGCCAAAGTGGACTACCATCCATCACAAATTTGCTCAAACTTTTTTCCATTTCTCTGTCTCTGAGGACCTAGAAAACCTACTGATTGTGATTATTTTTTAAAATCTTATCCTAGAATCTGTCTGGACCACTCTAGACATATATTCTCCTTAGATCTAATGCATTTTTGTTTTTTATCATTGGTATATAGGCCCAATATAACCCATACATTTATTCATATCACCACCTCCTAAGTATATATTTTCCCCATGTTTTGAGTGTATCCCCTTCCATTCAATTATAAGTTTCTTTAGAGAAGGGTTTGTGGAATGGCTGTATTTTTTTTATACCTAGCCTCTAACACAATATATATATATAGTAGACACTTTATAAATATTTGCTTAATTGGATTGAAATGAGGTCTTCCAAGGCTTGATTATTCTTATCATTAACCAAAAATTCAACTCTGTGGATAAAAAGTTATCTATTGCTTTGTAAGGGATGAATGAAGTTTTATAAAACCATGGAGTACCTTGACATTAAGATTCATCTTCCTGAAAACATCTTCTGGTGTAACATGATTCATGTTGCTATATTCAAGTATTAATAGAAAATCAGGACTTACGCAAAGGGAAGAGCTTGTAATAGTCTTAACTATTATAGAGAAATCTCTTCCAAGCTCTACTTCTGACTTTCTAGGCTTTAGCACCATGCCTCAGTTGTACCATGGAATATTATTTTTTCAACAAAGCCATCTCCCTTTTCCCATTAGGGAGTTTTCTCTAGGCCCTCCATTTTGGGGAGGGGTCCAGGCTAACCATTATTCATTGCTCTCTGTGCTCTGCTTCTTACTCTCTAATCTTCAAAACCAAGCCTCCTTATGGCTACCTCCCACTTCCCCATCTCTTCATTTCTTTATTGTAGATTGTCTTCCCCATCAGAATATAAATGCCTCGAGGGCAGGGAAAGTCTTATATTTTGCTTATATTTGTAATCTCAGCTTTTAGCACAAAGCCTAGAACAGAATAAGTACTTAATAAATGCTAGTTGCCTAAAGAGAAAATGTCTACTGATTGGGTTTTGATAAGGCTACAAAGGAGGTGGGGGAAAAAGAACACTCCACTGAGCTTCCACACACCTTTAATTCAATTTAGTTTAATCCCATCCAGTTCAAGTCAACACAATGATTAAGGTCTAGGTGTCTGTAAAATACGGTTTGACAGTTGGAGAGATACAAGTTTAGATAGGCTAAATCTCAGTTTTAACATTAGAGGTACCCATTGTGATAAGCCCGGAATCAAAGACAAAGTGAGAAGCATGTGGCATGGTCTTCCAACAAATAGAAATATATGATCAAAGAGAGATTTACTTGAAAATAGTCCTAGTTATCACTATTCTGCCTATTTTTTTCATCATTTACATCCATGGAATTTAGTAGTGGAGAGATCAGAGCAAGGAAGAAAGGATTCTTTTGCCAATTTCATCAATTGGACAGAATGAGGGAGTCAGGCATCAGAAATGTAGATAGAAAACAGTAGAGACAGAAAATGATTAGCTAAAGTATAACCAAGCCTCTTTAACATAATTAACTGGGATGGAAGGTGGCAGTTGTGTGGACATTAACCTTTTGTTTCAGGCCCCCATTCTCCATTCATAATGTCATAATGTTGTTATTCAAATCTAGCTTTCACCATCTGTAGGCCACATTTGTAGAAAAAAAAAGCTACAGTCCCTAAAAGTGGTGGCTAATAATATAAGCAAGCCATTATATTTGTAATTGGTTCAAATGCCTTCAATTTATTATGCTGTTAAAGTACAGATAATTTTCTTTGGAATTTTGAGCAAGAGGAAAGAGCAGCACCAAATGTAAATGAACGAGACCGCAAAACTAAAATGTTACCTGATTCACTCTAAAGACTCTCCATGAAGAAATGGCAAGAGACAAGCAAGTTTCCCTCCAGGGTTGTCAAAACCAAACCAACTACATTCCATAGTATTAAAAGAACTTGGATATGTAATTGCTGTTAGTGATCTTGGAAAAAAAAATAGTGCTCAGAAGAGAAGACACATGACTAAAAGAAGAGGGGCAAATTAATGGTTGACATCAAAGTACATGTGTCTTCTAGCTCATCCAATTGTATAAGATGGTATCTTCTGTTATAAAAGTTACATTAGAAAGAAGTAGTTCATATATAGATGAGAAAATTTTAATTTTGTACCTTTCGTGTTTGTGTATTTAAACTTTCTTAAACAATAGTGCAAAAAGCCAAAGTGTGGCATGATATAAAAATGTTTTAAATGTGAAATATTATATTTGTATCAATTGAAACATTATGTTCCACTTGAATTCATCTTTAATTGTAATTTTTGTGTATTTTGTGTGTGTGTGTGAATACACACACATATATACACACATATATTTAATATAACTTCAAGGAAGATAGCATATTTGAGGTTTTAAAAAACAAGGTATTATGAAATTTGTACTGTAAAGACAATATCAACATCCCATTCTCTGGTTTATTTCTATTGCTAATGCAACAACTAATATTTAAAAAGAACAATTTAAATTTTAGTGTAAGATGTAATAAAAATTATCTTTAAAAGTATCCATTTCATGAAAATGAACATAACAAATAGGTCCTTCTCTGAAATCTTTTATCTCATGAAACCTGCTGAAACAGAATTCTGATCTACAAAAAAGTTTTTATTAACTGTTTTATTCTTTGACTCACACTGTTTCATAAAGGACAACATTTTGAGTTTTTCTTGGAAAGTGTATCATCAGAGATTGATGTTGAACTGTTAGATGTATTTGAACTTCAAATGATCATCTATTGAATGGTGTTAAAAGCATGTTCTGAAAATTAATTTCTGACACATTGAGGAACTGTGGGCACCTAAAAATATATTTTTAAGTTTTTTTCCAATTACATGTAAAAAAATTCACATTTTTTTAAAATTTTGAATTCCAAATTGTCTCCCTCCCTCCTATCTTTCCCTTATTCCTAAGACAGCAAGCAATTTGATATGAGTTAGAATGCACAGTTGTTCAAACATGTAAAAATAATATGTTAAAAGATAATTTTATTACAACTTGTACTAAAGTTTAAATTGTTATTTTTTTAAATATTATTTGTTGCATTGGTAATATAAATAAACCAGAGACTAGAATGTCAATGTTGTCTTTACAAGACACATTTCATAGTGTCCTATTTTGTAAAACAACAAATACATTCTCTTTCTTGAAATTATATAATAATCACTTTGTATTAAATATATAACATAGGAGTTAGATGAACCTTCACAGTATAAATCATTTTACTGGAATCATTTTACTATCTGAAAAAATATTGCTGTGTATAGCCAAGAGTATGTGTCGAGGGATTCATTCTTCAACTATCAGTGGTCTGGCTGCTCTCTGAAGTGTAATTTGAATGGTTCCATAGATTACAATATTAATCTAAATTCATACAGTCATTTCAGCTCTGTAAGGTTAAATGTTTCAAAACAAAATACTTCTGATGAAAAGGTGTTATAAATTTGTATTGATCAACCAATATACTTCATATGGACCCATGAATTTCATAATTCATTTTAAAACAGGTTCATTATAAAGGGGCTCCACAAATACATACATACATATACATATGTATATATGTATGCACACATATATGTATGTATATTTGTGCTTATATATGTATTATTATGTACGTACCCATGCCTTCACATACTGGAGGTGGCCCTGGACATAAGATAAATGTCATTAAGAATTTGAAGGGCCATCGTATAAAGGGTAGCCAAGTGGATACAACATTAGGCTTGAAATCAGGAAGACTCATCTTCCTAAGTTCAAATCTGGTCTCAGACACTTAGTAGCTGTGTGACCCTAGGCAAATCATTTATCCCTGTTTGCCTCCATTCCCTCATCTTTAAAATGAGCTGAAGAAGGAAATGGCAAACCACTCCAGTATCTTAGCCAAGAAAATTCCAAATAGGGTGAAGAGTCAGACATGACTGAACAACAACAGGAAACAGCAATTTAACATTTCTTTGTCAAAGAAGATATAATTAGGAACAATGAGTAGAAATTTCAGGCAGCAAATTTTAGCTCAATATAAAGAAAAGCATAATAAATAGAATTGTCCAAAAGCAAAATACCACTGTTTCAAGTGATGTTATATTCCCCTTTATGAAAGGTTTTCATTCAAAGGTTGGATGACTACTCATTAAAGATGTAGGGAATATCCCTTTTCAGATATGAGTCCTCTCCTATTCCTTCCAATTCTAAAATTCTACTGCTTTGTGAGGGCCCACACTGTGTGTGTGTGTGTGTGTGTGTGTGTGTGTGTGTGTGTGTGTGCACGTGCATGCACGCATGCATGCATGCACTTGTGTATGTGTGTATTGCATTAAGTGATTCTCCAGTGTCGGGGTTCTGGCAGAAATCATATGAGAATGAAAATGCTGGCAGCACCATTCCACAAGGTCATTCTGATCTGGTCCTGAATCTCTACTACCTGCATCATTTTATTTGAAGTTTCGTGGAGCCATCCCCAATTTGGCTTTTTGGTCAAGGTGCTCTAACCTGCTCCTTCAAAGGAACAAAGCTATATGCATGGAATTATGCTGATTCACAGAATTTTGGAGTTTGAAAGCACCTCAGCGAACATCTAGGCCAACTGGTATCTGAGAAAGAATCTCCACTATAGAACACACAATGAGTAGTTACCTAGTCTTTGCTTAAAAGCTGCTAGTGAAAGGTAACCCACGAACCCTCAAGACGCATTAGAGTAGCTAATTAGCTACTAATTAGAGTAGCTCTAATTATTAGGAATATTTTCCCTACTACAAGCTTAAAAATATGCATCTTTGTAATTTCTACCTACAGCTCCTAATTCTGCCCCACTATAGGATCAAGCATAGTTTTAATGTTCTGGAATATGTAGCTGGGGGAGGGGTGCAGGAAATACAGGAGGATCAGGGGGAAGAGATATCCAAAGTGAATCTCTTGCTCCCTCCATGTTCCTGGACTCAAAAAGAACATCAAACTCAGCATCTTACCTTTGTTTTCATTTCCATTCCCTACTGTTAATGCAGTTTTGACTACAGATGGTTTAAAAAGTCTAGAGATATTACACTGTGAGCTTTAAGCAAATATCCTCTCAGACAGGTTCTCACAGAAACTCTCAATTATACTCCTATAGCCCACATAGATGCTCTGAACCTATGTCAATTAAAAGGAAAGGGAATAATAATGCCCAGGGCTGGCCCTAGGCAAAAGTGTCACATAGCCGAAGCTTTTGTCTTAGATAGTTCCTTCCCCATTAGGTAACTCCCACTCTCATGTTTCCTTCTCTCCTGACTTCTCCTGACCCTAGACCTATCTTCTCTGCCCAGTGTCCTTCACAATATGCCTGCCTTTTCCACCACCCCATCTAGTACCCAGAGCTTAGGCTGCCATGCTCCCAAACAACTAGAAATTGCCATGTGTATATCACCCTTTCAGGATCCAGAGTTGTCCATAAGTTAATTCAATAAAGTATGGGGTCAACATCCAGCGGTGGGGAACCTGTGACCTTGAGGCTACATGTGGCCTTCTAGATCCTTAAATGTGGCCTTTTGGCTGAATCCAAATTTTCCAGAATAAATCCAATTTGTTCTATAAAATTTGGTTTCTGTCACAAGGCTGCACTTAAGGATCTAGAAGGCCACATGTGGCCTCAAGGCTACAGGCTTCCAATCCCTGGTACAGTCAAAGGTATGGTTTTTCCAGTAGCAATATATGGCTGTAAGACTTGTATTATAAGGAAAGCTGAGCACCACAGAATCCATGCTATCAAATTGTGGAGCTGGAGAAGATTTTTGAGAGTCCCTTGGACAGCAAAGAGATAAAATCAAGCAATGCTTAAATAAAATAATTTATATGATTCACTGGAAGGTCAAATATTGAAGCCATATAATGAAAAGATGGGACTCATTGAAAAAGACTCCGATGTTGGAAAAGATTGAAGGCAAAAGAAAAAAGGGAGAGCAGAGGATGAGATGGATAGATAGTGTCACGGAAGCAATGAACATGAACTTGAGCAGACTTTGAAAGACAGGGGTTAGAAGGGCCTGGTGTGCTGTGGTTCATGGAGTCACAAAATAGTGACTTGAAAAACAACAGTAAGAAAATAGGGATTTGATGGGGAACCTAATGAACTTGATAAAGTCAAGGGGAACAGAGCATGCACTAATTGGCACATCTTTATCCCCTCAGGGATATACAATCAAAATTCTAACCAAAAATTCACTTCTCTGTTAATTCTGAATTGATTGGGCTTCTATAGGTCCCTTTCAAATAACTGGCGACTACAATAATAGTAGCTAGCATTGAGATAGCATTTTAAGGTCTTCAAAGTTCTTTAAAAATATTATCTCATTTTATCCTCACAACAACCCTGGAAGGTAGGTGCTATTATCATCCCCACTTTACAGATGGGGAAACTGAGGCAAACAGAAGTTATGACTTGCCCAGGGTTACAGCTAACCAGTGTTTAAGGCTGGATTTAAATCAAGTCTTCTTCCCAACTCCAGATCCACTGCTCTATCTAGTTGCTTACCCTTAGGAAATATCTGTGAATTTCGAATCAAATTTGTAGGGATTATAAATATAATTTGAACTGAATTGAATTGGACTGAACTGAATTATGCTAAGGCCTTTGCTACTTCTAGCAGTGAAAATTTTAGGCTGGGTTGAATAGGAGGCCAAATTAAAACAATTTGGGGTAATTTAAGTCATACTAGGTAGGGAGATTTCTATATTATTAATGTTTTCTTTTTTTCATTCCTGATGGCAGACCTATTGATATCCTAGAATCTAATAAACCCATTTGCACTCTTAAAGATGAGTCTTCCTGGTTCCAAGCCCTATGTTCTATCTACTGGGCTCCCCCTTCATGTGATGGTCCTTCAAATCCTTGATGACATTCATCTTATGCCCAGGGCCACCCTTGGCTTGTGTGGGCATGGGTATGTATATACACAATACATATATAAATATATGTGGGTATATATGTATGTTTGTATATATATATAGTGTGTGTGTGTGTGTGTATGTAGTGTATGTGTACGTGTGTGTGTTGTTATGGTAATTAGGTGAGACATTTTTACAGTTTTCCCTTTTGGAATGCTAAAGTAATCAAGTATTTTTGATGAGTCTTGCCTTTCAAATGTAGTAGCAAGCAAAGTGGGAACCTTTTGTTGTCTTTGTTTTGGAGTGCTTCTCAGCACAAAGGCAATCAAGAGTCATTGATTGGAAACAATGTATATGATGTGGTGCTAATGATTGAAGAGCTCACCCACACCCTAAATGCTAAGTAGGCCCTGAACCCTCAGGGCCCTGAGCAGAGTTTATGTGCTGGAAGGTGAGCATTTCACCTTTGGGGGCACACTCATTGGAAGAGTGTTGGTGATTTGGCCAGAAGAGACTCTGGGTAGCCGTAGGAAGCCCCTCCACCTCCCCGGCCTTGAAAACCCAGATGCTGGTGCTTCTCTCTCTGGTAACTGTGTATTGCTTGGACAGACAAATAGAAGCCTGTCTGCTGATTCGTGTTTATTTGCTCTGTTTATATAATATCTGCTTGCAATTTCTGTTTGTATTCTCTCTCAAGTTCAGGGGCTGGCTTTTCCCCCGAACTAAGTGAATGGTATATGTATGTTTAATTAAAGTGAGATTGTTAACCCCTTGAAGTTGCTTTCCTTAGAAAAGCAGATCAAACGACCTATGCTAGCAGCCTTTCTGTATGCTGGTGTTATTGGTCTTTCACCCCCATAACAGCTGCTAGTAACAGTGTTGTTACATATGTGTGTGAGTATGTATATTTACATATATATGTGTATATATATAGTATGTGTGTATGTGTGTGTATGTGTCTGTGTATATGAGACAGAGAGAGAGAGTTATTCACCATCACCTCCAATGAAAGTCATGTCTCATCAAGCTGATTCGGGAGAACAGCAATCAGAATGACTAACATTTTCCTGGGAATAAGTGAAATGATGTGACCCAGGCTGCTAAACTCCGTAATTCTTCTCTTTGATCTTGTCCTTCCTGTATTTTTGTTGTTCGCCTGTGACTTTGCATATGGACTATTATTTATCTAAATCCTTTCTCAAACAGATAATCTCTTTGTATGCTTAAGGGCAGAAGAATGTCTGGAAGTTTTGATCTGAACTTTCTCTAATTAATGTTTTATGTCTCCATCCTGTGTAGATTGTCAGCAGAATTCCACACCTCTGACATCTGTGCTGAAGCTGAGGCTGACTGGGAGGCCTACTTAGTTCTCAACTCAGCAGGCCCTTCTAGTTCATGCTCAGAATGACATCAGAACAGGATACTAGCCACCTTGTTAACTTACGAGGGAAAGCAACAGGGTGAGCAGCTGAGATGTGAGAAGAAAAGACCCAGAGTGGCCACACCAGTGCTTTATTTGGAGTACAGTCAATTAGTATACTTAAGCCACAGAGAGCAATCCACTGTGCCAGTGTTCCTGTCATATTTCTGGCTTTGATTTGACATGCTTTTCAAAGATGGAAAAGAAGCCTCGGATGGGTTAGTCAAATAAGCCATTCCACTGACCCTGAAACAGACTCATTATAGACCTTCTCTTATGGGGTATGTGAACACAAATTTCAGGGCTTCAAAACATGCATGCCCACAGAGCGTCTACTAGAGTTGATGGCGGGTAACTAACTCTCTCTCTCTCTCTCTCTCTCTCTTTCTCTCTCTTCTTATACACATACACACACCTGTGTGTGTGTGTATATATATACATATATATATATATACATATATGTATACATATATATTCAAGCATATTCAGATATATGTATATGTATGTAACCTGGAATTTATCTAGCCCATAGATAGAAAGATTGATTATGTTATGTTTGAAAATTAAGGTGAACTGAGACACAATGGTCCAAGCATGTGATCAATTCATTAATTAGTCTAGATCTAACCAACAAGGTGAGTAAATAGTTTCTTTCATTTTGGGGTTTTTTTTTGGAGGAGGGGAGGCAGGGCAATTGGGGCTAAGTGACTTGCCTAAGGTCACACAGCTAGTACATGTGTCAAGTGTCTGAAGCTGGATTTGAATTCAGGTCCTCCTGACTCCAGGACTGGCACTCTTCTCATGGCACCACCTAGCTGACCCCAATAGCTTCTTTCAATGTCCAAAGACCCTGAGTGAGGGCTGACAGGGTCTTTTAGGTACGTCTTCTTCCCAATTGGCCAGACAGCATATCATTTAGACTTCCTCTGGCAAAGATAAGACAAATGGTAGAAATTTTAATGAGGAAGTGTGTTGAGTCACCTCAGCTCTTCCCTATTACTTCTGGTTGGGAGATGGGATGCAATCCCCAAGTAACAGGATTAGTCTACAGATTTGGGTGTAGTTCTGCAAAGGCTTTGATGTAATCAACTTGAATTTGTGTTAAGTGGGTGGAGGGTGAGATTACAAAAGCAGAAAACACCAGGGTGGAGATACAAATTATAATAATAGAATTGAGACTCAAACAACTGGGAGGCTGATGTGGATGTTTATATCTATCTGTCTGTCTATCTCTCTACATAAATACATACATACATACATACATACATATACACATATACACACACACAAACACATCTGGGCAGCTAGGTGGAGCAGTGCTGAACCTGGAGTCAGGAAGACTTATCTTACTGAGTTCATATCTGGTCTCAGACACTTAACTGTGTGACCCCAGGTAAGTCACTTAACCCTGTTTGCCTCAGTTTCCTCATCTGTCAAATGAGCTGGAAAAGGAAATGGCAAACCACTCCAGTGTACCTGCCAAGAAAACTCCAAATGAGGTCATGAAGAGTTAGGCATGACTGAACAACAACATGACTGGTAGAGAAAGCCCTGAAATTGCTTCTGCTTCACTAAGTTCCTCTAGCCCCACATTCTCCAGTCTCTGTTTTCATCTTTTTTTAAACAGTTTTTTATTTTACCAGAACACAAATACAAAACAGAGAAAAGAAACAAAAACATATCTTAAACTTAAATATTGAAACTTAAATATAAAGTAAGAAAAACAAAAAGCATGTCATGCGCACAGCAGAACATAGGAGAGGATTCAAAATATGTAATGATAGATTTTCATTTCGAGAAAGCCTGTATGATAAATAATACACCTTGTGTTGAGAAGTGTCCATCTTTTTTTTGCTTCCTTGTGTTTTCTTTTGTTCTCTGCTGTGCACTTTTTAACTTTGTTCTTTTTTCCCCTCTCCCACCCCTCAGAAGGCTATGATATAATTTAGATATTTCTTGATATATACATAGACATGCAGATATATACATACACATACATATATACATGCATACTTTCTCAAACATAATCTACTCCTGATCTTTGTTTTTTATATTTGTACATATCTTTTGTTTCCTATCCTTCCTGCCTCCTCTACTTTACTACTACCTGCTACATCACCTTCCTATTGCTTGCCTACCCCCTCATCCACCAACCACCCTGCCCTCCTATTCCTTTCCTTCATCCCTCTAAGGATCCCTCCCCTATACCCCCATTGCCATTAATCCAAACTCCCTTTACCTATTCCCTCATTTTCCCCTCTAAAAATCCCTCCCTTGTCCTTTCCCCCCTCGCTATACCCCTGTCATTTTATTTCTTCTAAATTTAGAAAACTTTTATACTCTTCTAAATGTATATGTATTATTCTCTCTTAAACCCATTCCCACTGAAAGTAGGTTACCAGAACTACCAACTCTCCTTCCCATCTACATCCTGTGTATCCTTTCTTCTTCTTGCACCTCTTTTGTATAAAACTGTTACTGTTTTTAGTTGTTTCTAAATAGTTTTACTTTTTAAATTCATATCATAGTCAGGTTTATCCTCCTCTTTTTTATGAGATCAACAATTATTAATAAGAATGTTAGACATACATTTTACATTTTATGTTATGTAAAGGTAAGCAATCTGTTCTTATGAATCCCTTATGGTCAGTCTTTAGTGTATACCTTATGTTTCTCTTGGTTCTTGTATGTCAAATCTTCTATTAAGTTGAGGATTTTTCTTAACAAAGTCTTGAAAGTCTGAGGGTTTGTCAAATGTCCATTTTTTTCCATTCAATATAAAATTTTTGGCCAGAGCCCCAGGTCTTTTGCTTTTTGATATATTGTGTTCCAAGACCTGCAGTCCTTTAATGTCTCTGCTGCTAGGTCTTGTGTAATTCTAATTGTGGCAACATCATATTTAAATTGTTTTAATCTTGATGCTTTTAATATTTTATCCTTGAGCTGGGGGTTCTGGAATTTGACTATGATATTCCTATGAGTTTTCCTCATAGGACCTCTTTTAAGTGGTGTGTGATAGATTTTTTCTATTTCTACTTCCCTGCCTTGTTCTAATGCTTCAGGACAATTTTCTTTAATTATTTCTTGTATTATTGTATCAAGATTCTTTTTTTTTATCATGACTTTCAGTTACTCCAATTATTTTTATATTTTCTCTTCTTGATCTATTCTCCAAATCTGTTGTTTTCCTTATGTTTCACTTTCTCTTCTATTTTTTTCATTATTCATGTTTTGTTTAATTATTTCTTGATCTCTTATAATTTCACTGGCTTCACTTTGCCCAATTCTAATTTTCAAGGTGTCATTTTCCTCCTTGAGATTCTGGATCTCCTTTTCTAATTGGTTGATCTTCCTTTCATGACCTTCTTGTTTTTCTTTGAATTTTTTTTTTTTTTTTAGTTTTTCCTCTATCTCTGTCATTTCATTTTTAAAGTCTTTTTTTAATATCTTCTATAAATTCTTTTTGGGCAAGTGACCATTTTACATTGCTCTTTGGGGGTTTGTTTACTTCAATATCCTCCTCTGAAGATGAACCCTGGTCATCTCTATTCCTGAAATAGGTTTCTATGATTGGATTCTTTCTCCTTTGCCTGTGCATTTTTTTTTTTTTTTTGTAGTCCTGGGGTATGGGAACTGGTGCCTCTTGCCCCAGATCTTTAGTTCTCTCCTCTAGCCTGGAACCAAAGCCATAACTCCAACTTTCTGTAAGTGCCCACAGTCAGGGGCTTTCTGCCCCACTGCTTCTGCACTCACTGGGCATGTTCTGGTTCCTTCTTGCCCCCACTGCTCTTCACGGCACAGCTGGGTCTCGCGTTCCTTGTCAGCAGAGGTTCCCACAATCTTCCTGGGCTCAAAGGCAAAACTTCCTTCACTATCCCGGGGTGAAAAGTTCCAGTGGCTGGGGCCGAGGCAGCTTCCCAGACCAACTAACCCCGGGGCTTGCCACTAGTTGTTTAAATGGCTTCCTGGCTTGTTGTTAAAAGGGAACCTAGCCTCGAGGTGTTTACTCCTCACGGGGACCAAACCTAGTCCTGGGATTTCTCTTCAGATCTTCTCAAGTTGTCCAAGGAAGATCCGGTTGTGCCCCTACTTTTCTTTGTCTCCACCCACACTTTGTTTGCCCTAAAGTGCTATTTTAACTCTTTTGTGGGGCAAAATCTTGAGTGCTTGGAATTTTCTGACCTACTTCACCATATTCCCAGAATCCTCTCCCTGTTTTCATCTTCTAAGCATCTCCTAACCCACCTGTTTGCCACTCATGCTACAGGCCTTGTTTTATACCTCAAGCAGCAGTATTTATTACACTGGAACTCTGATTTCAATCTTCATATAGAAGAATCCCAGTGAGGAAGTTGCCCCTGTGGATACCTATCTAGCATTTGTTCAGCAATTTAGGATCTAAAAAAGTTGCCTGAGGGCATGGAGATTTCAGGTGACTTGCCCAGGGTCATTTAGCCAATATATGTCCAAGTCAAGACTTAAGCCAAGTCTTCCTGACTCTGTGGCCAGCTCTGACAACTCTTTGTGGGAAATTTGTGGGAAAACACCTAGTATTAGCACTTACCTGTTACTTTGTCTTTCCCTAGGTGGTCTAAATAAAAAGGAGGGAGGGCATGAAATAAGAAAGTTTGCTTAATAGTGACTCCATTTAGCCAGGGTACTCACAGAACTTGTGCTCCTGCAGCTATAAAAAGAGTTCAGTTATCACATAATTAGAAAAAAAGAATTAATTACAATAATGGTCTCATCCTAGGTGAGCTCCTCCCAGACTTGAACTCACTCAGCTCCACCTTCTCTCAACAGCTTTACCAGTAATGGTCTTGCAATGGCTTTGCATCTCTAGCTTTGCTACCTAGACACTATCTCCCCTAAGAATCCCATGGTCTAGCACCCTAAACCCAAGTGTCCCCCAGACTACCAGTCCTATTTCCAGCCCAGATCGTACATTTAAACCCCTCCTCCCACCAGAAAGCAACTCCTATGTGGAAGGACCCAGCCATGCCCACCAAGAAGAGACAAGGTGGTTACTGGTTACACAATTATGAAAATAACAAAGTCCTTCCTTTCAATGAGTTCATAATCTAATGGAAGAGAAACACTCCATGTACCAACTGCCCCCTATGGGATAGACAGGCCAGCCTCCCCGAAACAGTAAGGCCCTCTGAGCTATAGATAGGAAGCAACATGTACCAGGTGGGTCAAACCACTGCAACCACCTATCTCAGAGTTCAGGAGCCTTGAGAATATCAGTGCCCACCACCACCCCTACTGTAACAACAATGAGGGTAGCAGCGTCTGTTGTAGGGGTGTAAGACCCAACAAGACCAGCGACAAGAGCTGCTAGCACAAGTTCTCTGATCTGCTTTACTAAGGAAAGTAACTTTAAGGGGTGATCAATCTTACTTTAATCCAATGTAAAATTATAACTCAATTCAGGAGGAAAAGCCAGCACCCTGAACTTCAAAACAAATACAAATAAATTACAAACATCAACAGACAGACCTTGTCTGATTCAAATCTCAATTCATAGTTACCAGGGTTTAATGAAGTCCCAACATCTGGGTTTATAAGCCAAGGGGCTGTTGACAATGGCTGCCCAGAGTCTCTTCAAGTCACACCACACTCTTGCAGTGAGTGACAGCCCCAAAGAAAAACACCAACCTCCGAGTTTATATATCCTATTCAGGGTCAAAGGGTGTCATAACATGCGACTCAAACCCACATGTCGTGAAAACTTCTGGTGTCACAAACAGGTGACTCACACCCATGTAAACTAGGCTTTCCCTTGAGGTAAGCAAGACATCAAAGACTCCCTATCTAATCAAAGAAACAAAGGCCAGCCTCATCAAGGGCACTTGATTAAATAAGTGCTAAAAGAGAAAACAGTAAAAGAAAGTCCCACCTTAATTACTGATACACCTACCCAAACACCCCAGACCACACTCTCTGTTTTAAGCCAGAGCCCCATAGCCATCATAGAGAAGAGAAGCCACTTTGGAGAAAGGACTCACCTCCCCCACCACCTGCAGCCCTAATTGCTGACCCCAAAACTAGAAGGTAAACCTCAGAGGCTTAGGGACTGATAGAACTCTTCAGACTACTAGTCCACTCTTTGTAGCCATCATCCTAGGAAGTAACCTTTGTGGACCTGTTGCCTGGCAACTGCTTCTGTGGATGCTGCTGCCATAGCAACTTAAGACACAGAAAAGAAAATTCTTTCTAGCAAAGTCCTTAGCTCTGTCAAGTAGTTTAATATCAGAAACTAATATGATTTTTATCATCGGAAATGACATTGAAGAAGACACATTACCATGTGTTTTGCCACTGTACCCTAAGAACCCTAGGACATTGCCATTTGTCTTATACCCAAAAACCGCCTAAATGAGTTGTCTCTCCCATTAGAATGTGGGCTTATTGCTTTGCAGGGTGCTTTTATGCATAATTAACGCTTAATAACTACTTTCTCATTTGTCCAATCATTCAAATAGTGCCCTGATGTCTCCCTTCCCCTAGCTCCGCATAAAGCCTTGTGCCCCCAGGCCAAGGTTTCTCCCTCCCTCCACATTCAGCTAAACTTGTCTTCTTGCTTGTCCTGAGTGGGCTTTTTTTTTTTTTTTTGTGTTGGTGGTCATAAGTGTTGGCTCTGGCCTTGCCAAGAAAGGGAGGTGAGAGGTCAGGTAACCTCTAACCAAACTTGAACACAAAGTGATATAATGTATTCTTTGTATCCCATTTTGGAAATTCAAATGAAATGTCTCATAGAAATACAATTCCCATGTTTCCCGTGCTGGTTAGTTAGTTTATGGAGAATTCTTAGAACTAGCCTTCACTTCAAGTACTGTACTATACATTTTATATAAAATGGGCTTTTGAATGATCACTTATAACATCTGAGAGAACGTATTAAGTTCTAACTCTAGGCTATCATCAATATTTCCTATATCGTCAATCAACAAGCATTTATTAAGCATCTACTATGTGACAGGCAACAGGCTGGGTGCCAGCGATACAAATGCAAAGGTGAAACAATCCTTGCTCTCTAGTTTACCATCTACCGGAGGAAGGGGAGCCCTGAGAACACATTAGGTTCACAGGTAAGTAAATACCAAATAGATACAAAATAAATACAAATTTATTTCAGAGGGAAGGAGCCAGGAAAGACTTGTTGAAGAAGTGGGATTCGAGCTGAACTTTGAAGGGAGCCGGGGTCTCCAAAAAGAGGTGAAGAGGGAAAGCAAACATTCCAGACATGGGGAAGAGCATGTTGCAATGTCACTGGGGTGGAGATGGAATGTGATATACAAGGAAGAGGAAGCTAGGTGGCTCAGTGGATAAAGCCCTAGGCCTGGAGTCAGGAAGAATCCAGTCTTAGACACTTTCTAGCTGTGTGACCCTGGGCAAGTCATTTAACCCTGTTTGCCTCAATTTCCTTACCTGTAAAATGAGCTAGAAGAAGAAATGGCAAATCACTCCAGTATCTTTGCCAAGAAAACCCCATGGCCAGCAGTGGCATGCTATGGTCCATGGGGTCACAAGGAGTTGGATGTGACTGAACGACTGAACAAAAAGAACGTACAAGGAAGAGCAAGAGTCTCAAATGTAGAGTGGGTGAGGAAGAGTAGCATGCAATTAACCTGGAAAGATGGGCTGGAGATAAGATTGTGAAGGTCTTACATGCCAAAAAAGGGGAGTTTCTGTTTTAACCTATAGGATATAGAGAGCACCTTCTTGAACAAGAAGCAATATATTCAGATCTGTATTTTAAGGGCAACAATTTGGCAGCTGTGTGGAGTATGGGCTGAGAGAGAGAGAAAGACAAAAAGAGAGAAAAAATAGAAAGAGAGAGAGGGAGAGAGAGAGAGAGAGAGAGAGAGAGAGAGAGAGAGAGAGAGAGAGAGAGAGAGAGAGAGAGAGAGAGAGAGAGAGAGAGAGAGAGAGAGAGAGAGAGAGAGAGAGAGAGAGGGAGAGAGAGGAAAGAAGAGAGAGGAAAGAAGAGAGAAAGAGAAGAGAGAAGAGAGCTGCTGCATGTAGGGTGATAAGATCATTAGGTGATAGGGTTTAGAAAAGAAAAGGATAGAACTCTGAGGTACACCCACAGTTAAAGATCAGAATGGGGGTGATACATCATTTATAATATATACTATATTATGTTGTTGTACAGTCATTTCAGTTGTGTCTGCCACTTCATGACCCAGTTTGGGGTTTTCTTGGCAAGGATACTGGAGTGGTTTGCCATTTCCTTCTCCAGCTCATTTGATAGATGAAAAAACTGAGGCAAATAGCCTTAAGTGACTTTTCCAGAGTCACACAGGTTATAAGTTTCTGAGGCCAGATTTGAACTCAGGAAGATGAGTCTTCCTGACTTTAGGTTGGGTACTTGATCCACAGTATTACCTAGCTGCCCTATACTATATTATAATGTATATCTATATGTCTTATATTAAGGCAGTTAGATGGCTCAATGGATAGAGTTCTGGGTCTGGGGTCAGGAAGACCTGAGTTCAAATCCAGCCTCAGATATTTATTATGGGGAATTCACTCAACCTCTATGTGCCTTAATATACTGGAGGGGTGAATGGCAGGCCAGTATTTATGTCAAGAAAACCCCATGGACAGAAAGATCCATGGGGTCACAAAAGCTGGACATGACTGCTGAACAACAATATTATATGGTATTATAAGATATATCATAACTAAAATAATATATCATCATACTATGTAATAAGAAGCACCATAGTGGAGATGCCTCAAAGCCAGCCTCAGAACAATAAAGACCGGGGGGTAGGTCTAGTCTCTGACATACATGGGACCCTGAGCAAGTCACTTACTTAACCTCTAACTACTCTAGGCCAGTGGTATCAGACTCACATGGAAATAGAGACCACTAAGTCATATATAAGGATCCCTATGGGCTACACATTAACTTAGAAAACCATACATCTTTATCTATTTCTTTTAAAACTACATTTTAATCTGATTTGTATGCACTCAGAAGTGCTGTGGGACAACAGCAACCTCAGGGCCATTTCTGACACCTATGCTCTAGGCAACTCTCTACTTATAGCTGCAAAGATGATGCCAACCTGCCTTGGTAGAAGGATTTTCCTAGAGCCAGTGAAATCACAACTCTAAATCCTGTCCGTGTAATGTTAACCATATATACGTAGTCTATATTTAATGTCTATTATATGGAGTTCTAAACAACTCAATTGCACATCAGATTTTAGAACACTAATTCTAGAGGCTACTTTACTACACAAAGCAGGAGATGACTCTTGATTTACCAAAGGTATTCATTTAAGAAGTCCTTTAAGTAGACATCTCTCCCCATACATTTAAAGTGTGAGTAAAACAGATGGAAATTTATTTTTATAGGTTTTAAATAACTGTGTCAGGTACATAGAAAAAAAGTCTATCAGTATTTCTGTAAAGTTTCATAAAGCAGAAAATATTTGTAGAGGTCCCTTTTCTTTCTTCTGAAATGGGTGTTTGTGAAGGGCATTTGCATGCTTGGGTTTTCACTTTTGTAGGAAATGGTATTGTAAGGGATGAGTAGAGGAAAGAAGGTCATTGCCTTACTAGGTCAGTCATGGGCTATTGGGTTTTTGTTGCTTTTCTTTTAAGCCTAACAAATGAAACAAGTTCCCCAAACCATATGCACTAACCCTGGTTCCAATTTATCATAGACTCAAGGAACTGAAAGGGATTTTTGGAGAACGGCTAATCTAATCTTTTTATTTTATAGGTAGAGAAAGCAAGGCCAAGAGATGCCAAATGACTTGCTCAATGTTACTCATCTAAGCAATGACTGAGCTGAGGCTAGAAAACAGAATCATAGAAGGTTAGGCCTGGATTACACTTAAATCACTTCATAACCTGGTCCTTTTTTATCTTTCCAGGATGTCAAAGTTCCATCTTCCATCTCTGTGCTTTTGTACTAACTATCCCCCAAGCCAGAAATGTACTCCTTTCTCCTCTTCACCTTTTACTGTCCCTTGTTTCTTTTAAGACCAAGAAAAATTGGCATATGAGACTGTTTCTCATCTTCTTAGCTGCCAATGTGCTCTATCCCCAAACTATTTTGTATTTATACTGAATATACTTTGCACATATCTATGTAAGTTGTGTGGTACTCACATAAGGTAAACATGTCCACATGGGTCTTCTAAATGTAGCTCATTGGGAAGCACGGACAGATAGCCTTGGAATCTTGCTCATCCCCCTCCAAGGAAGACTTTTGACTTTGATTACTGCAGGAGAAGGAATCACAAGGCTGGCCACTCTGTTCTTCTCTAAGAAGGAATATCAGTCTAGAATTACTTCTATCTGCCTTCCTTGAGATTTCTAGGCACAGTTTTGAGGTTCGAGCTATCAAGCCATTATCACTTAACAGGAGAATAGCGAAGATTTGACTCCTTCCTACCAAATACTAGTTTCACAAAAGACCATCATAACCAGTTAATAGCAAGTAAACCCATTTTTCCAAGTGGATAGCATACATAGCAACTAGGTGGAGCTCAGGACCTGAAGTCAGGAAGACCTGGGTTCAAATGCAACCTCAGACACTTACTAGCTGTGTGACCCTGGGAAAGTCACTTAACCCTGTTTGCTTTAGTTTCCTCATATGTAAAATGAGCTGGAAAAGCAAATGGCAAACCCCTCTAATATCTTTGCCAAGAAAACCCCAAATGGGGTCAAAAAGATTCAGGCATGGATGAAATGACTAAACAACAACAAAGGCATACAAAAATCAGATAAGTTACACAGACAAGAATATACCAGAAAATGAGTGTATACATTTTCTCACTGGGAGTGAGAAATTTCAGCTCAATTAAGAGATAGATCCATCTCACCCAAGGGAAAATTCCCAGAAGTCTATAGAGGCCAGACAGAAAACAGGGACATATTGGAGAGCCAGCTTTCCCCTATATTTCTATCTGCTTTCCTAGTTTATCTCTCTTCTAGTCTGTCTTTTTCCTCTTTTTCCTCTATTCTATTTCCACCACTACACCTGCCCCCTACTTCACTGTAGGATTGAAGAAAAAGTCTCTCCTCTGCAAAGCTTTCAGGTCAACACCTGGTCAACTCAGACCTTGACAAAGTCTTTGAGTCTTTCTTTCCACCATTTAGGAGAGTTTTATGCAAAATGCTCTAGACTTGGCTAGAAACCCAGATTTCCCTTATTATAAGTACATAGTATCTCCCCCATTATAATGTAATTGGGGTAGAAGTTTCACTTTTGTCTTTGTATTCATAACACAGTACAACAACCGACACCTAGTGAGCACTTGACAAATCCTTATTGATTGATTAGTTGGTAGGGACCTTTGATACCTCAGAATCTTTGAGGCAGAGCTTAATGATCATTTAATACAAAACCCTCCCACCATCATGACAATCACCATCATTTTTTAAATGAGTAAACTAAAGAGGTGTAACAACAGTGTTGCTAGCAGCTTCTGTGGGGGCATAAGACCAATAACACCAGCACACAGAAGAGCTGCCAGCACAGGTTCTTTGATCTGCTTTTCTAAGGAAAACAACTTTAAGGAGTTAACAATGTCACTTTAATTAAACATACGTATACCACTCATTTAGTTCAGGGGGAAAAGCCAGCACCCTGAACTTCAGAGCAAATATAAACAGAAATTACAGAGATAATATAAACAGAACAAACAAAAATCATTAGACAGGCTTCTAGCTGTCTGTCCAAGCAATACACAAACAGTTACCAGAGAGAGAAGCACCAGCATCTGGGTTTTTCAAAGCCAGGGGGCTCCTAACAATGGCTACCCAGAGTCTCCTGTGGTCAAATCACTGAATATTCTTCCAGTGAGTAAGAATCCCCAAAGGCAAAACTCTAACCTCAGAGCTTTTATATTCTGTTCAGGGCCTTGAGGGCTCAGAGCCTACTTAGCAAACATATTAATTTAAAACTAATATGTAGTGACTTACATTGTACTACAAATACATGTACACACACATAATGTGTATATATGACATTCACAGATTAGCAATTGTCTATGTCAACAATCATTTATTACTTTAAGGTTTACATTCTGGATAATCTTGTAATGGAAGTATGATGATGCCTAATTCACAGCTGAGGAACCTGAAGCAATTCAAAGTAAAGTCCAGCGTCCAGGGTCACTCTGCGAATGAGGGTTAGATGAGGAATTTGAACCCAAGTCTACTGCTAATTAGAAGACCAATGCTGTTGCTATTCTTACAGGCTTCTCATCACTTTAAGTCTTAAAAGTGAAGGACTGCAGATAAAACAATGTAAACATAAAAATGATCCCAGTGGCCACCTATCCAATGCCCTCATTTTACAGGTGAGGAAGCTGAGGCCCAGGGAGACTAAATGACTTGCCCATGGTTTCAGAAGCAGAATTTGAACCCAGGTATTCTGACAACAAAACCCTTTCCACTGTCCCCTGCTGTTTCTCTCAGATTCAATTACTTCTAAGTTCCCTTTCAGCTCCAAACCTTGTGCTCCTGAGTCACTTATACCTGGAGTAAACAGTTTTCTTAGAATGCATTTGCATAAGAAGAGAATGTTCGGACCCTGGGAACTAGGAGAGGAACATTACGCTGAAGTGTTCTGGTAAATGTTTAAAAAACCAAACAGACAAATGTTCCCGCTACACTTTTAAGTTTAATCTCCATCATTAACATTTTCTCCATCACTTTCTTAAATCTAGACAATCAACAGCACAATAAATCAAGGTCTGATTCGTAGCTTTGAGTGCCTTCCGGTTTCTAAAGGGTAAATACACTGAAAATTGAGCAACAGCCCTATGAGCCTGTTCAGGCTGATTCTAGCACACACACCTTCTACACCGAAGCTGAGGTGCACAGGAAGGGAATGGGAGGGGGAGAATGTCGAAATCAATCCTGCCTCATTGGTACGCTGCTTTTCTTGGAGTTCAGAAGAACGGATTTCAAACCCTGCCTCAAACACCCCCTAGCTGTGTGACCCTGGGCAAGTCAGAATCAAATCACTCATCTATAAAGTGGGGATAACTATGTTCAGTTGTTGTTCAATCATTTTCCAATTGTTTCCAAACTCCTCATGTCCCCATTTGGAGTTTTCTTGGCAAAGATACTGGCATGGTTTGCCATTTCCTTCTCCAGCTCATTTTACAGATGGGTAAACTGAGGCAAACAGGGTTAAGTGATTTGCCCAGGGTCACACAGCTAGTATGTGTGTGAGACCAGATTTGAACTTTGGAAGATGACTGACTCCAGGCCTGATGCTCTACCCATTGGGCCACCTACCTGCCCCTGGGGAAAATTATAGCATTTCACAAAGCTGTTGTGTATCCATCAAAAGAGATAGGATATACAAAGTGCTTGGCAAACTTTAAAGCTCTAAATAAGTGCTAACTTTTATTGTTGCTTCCCAGTTTTGCCTCAGGCATCCAAATGTCTGCAAGCCTTTTAGTCTCCCTGGGCCTCAGTTTCCTCACTTTTCCTCACTTTCCTTCCTTCCACATTCTCTATGATTTAGCCACACTAGCCTACTTCATGTTTCTAATATAATACATTACATCTCCCATTTCCAAACCTCTGCAATGGCTGCTCCCTTTGCCTATAAAGGTCTCCCTCCATGCCTCCACCTCTTAGTTTCCCTGGCTTCCTTCATAACTCATCTCACATCTCACATTCTGCACTTTCTGCAAGAGACCTCATAATTCACTCAGTGCCTTCCCTCTGAGATTGTCTTCCATCAGTTTTAGATAATTATGTTGCATAGCCCTGGTTATATACATTTGGCTCTCCCATTAGAATCTGAACTCTGAATGCAGGGACAGTTTTTGCCTTCCTTTCTATTCCCCAGAACTTAGCACAGTCCCTGGTATATAGGAAGCACTGAAACATGTATTGACTGACTGATGTATGCCTTTGTAGAAAAAGTGATGCTGACAAAATAGAAGCAAATTCTCTAAAATGGGATCATTTATCACTGTGCCCAGCCACTAGGGGAAAAAAGATTTTTCTGAGGATTAGTCAGGGAGCTTTCCAGAAAAAAATAAAACAGTCCATATGTCCTTGCCATAGTACAAGAAGCACCACCCCAGATGAGCACAGGTTAGGCTGTGATACAGAAGCAACCAGGTTACACAGACTTTTGAAGGTCCAGAAACAGCTAAGGGAATGAAAGTCAATGGAGAAACTACATCCCTGAAATGGGGCCCTCTCTGAATTTGCTCCAGGTGCTAGAATCCCTAGTTGGGGCTCTGTAGACCAAGCCTGCACAACCTGCAGTCATGGGTCACTTACAGCCCACAGGCAGCTTGCAGCACGCCAAAAGATTTACTTCTTCTACAGATAGCGCATGGTTTCCTCTACAGTCTTCGAAGGCTGCTAGAAATCTTTTGCCCTGCAGCTGGGCTTGGAATCAGAAGGGCCTGAGTTCAAATGCATCTCAGACACTAGCTATATAACTCTGGGCAAGTCTTTTAACCTTGTTTGCCTCAGTTTCTTCATCTGTAAAATGAGCTGGAGAAGAAAATTGCAAACCACTCCAGTATCTCTGCCAAGAAAATCCCAAATGTGGTCACAAAGAGTCAGACACAACTGAAATGACTGAACAATAACAAAAAAAAAAAAGGCAATGGCTCTTATTATCAACTTTTCTTCCAGAAGCATCACCAGCATGAGGGCCTTCAGCTGCCCACTGGCTGCAGGTTGTGAAGGCCTGGTGTAGACACAAGGTGTCTCATCCACAACGAGTACTCATCCATACCTCTGGTGAATGGAGAGTGCCCCTCTCCAGTGATATGGTTTCTCCATTGTACTGTTCTTTCTTGTACAATTTAATAGTGTGTGATACATAATGATGAAGTGTAGTTATGGAGAGTGTATGGCATTTTAAAGTTTTATGGATTTTGATCATTTTAAAAAATTTAGCCTGGAATTTACCCTTATCTTCCCCCAAAATAAGTAAATCAAACATGAAGCAAACTTGGATAGACTAAATGGAAAATGTCCTCTTTCATGGTATTTTCTCCAAATATTAATATAGGGGAAATATTATTTAGGTTCAAGCTGTGCTCCTGATCACTCTCTCAAGTGCTTTAAGCTCTATGCAAAGCCTAGACTAACTTCCTACCAAATGCCAGTTACACAAAGACCATGACACACAGTGAACAGCAAATTAGCCCATTTATTTAAGCTTAGAAAAGGTGAGTGCAGATTTCACTGTCCCCGGACCCCAGAGTTGTATTGCTGCTTCACAGGTCAGTGAATAAACCTTGCACCTCACTGTTCTCCTCTTTCAGAATTCCAGCTATACTAAGAGAAACCTCCCCCCTCCATTCCTAATCTTCTATTAACTTTCTCCTTTTCCAAGCTGAGTAGAGCTACAGCTCCCCGCATCTGGCAAAGGCTGGTATGTATTGTTAAGGCAGGGCTGGTAAATCTGTTCCATTTCACTGCTAGCTTTTATCTTCTTTCCAGTTTAATCTTTAAATTCTCTTGGGAGTATTTGCCTTTTTCACGTCTCATTTTCAGTTTTTTTGCAGGCTTATTTTGCTCTTCACTGATTCTTGTTGTTTTGTGATCATTGTATCATCCTTTGTAACATTTTCTAAATGAATTGTAATCAAAACCAATGTTAGCCATGACTAAGATGTCTCTCTAGGGATTTCAAGTATTTATTTACCTAGGCAGATTCTGAGGCCTTTTCATCTTCTCATTGGTGGTCTTTATTTCCATTCAACTTCCCTAAGAAATAGTGATGACTGAAGTAAATGTCTATACCACATATGGGGAACCTGCAGCCTCAAGGCCACTTGTGGCCTTCTAGGTCCTCAGGTGCTGCCTTTGGTTAAGTACAAGTTTTACAGAACATATCTTTTTATTAGGAGGATTTGTTCTGTGAAGTTTGGATTGAGTCAAAGGGCCACACTTGAGGACCTAGAGGGCTACGTGTGACCTCAAGGTCATAGATTCCCTACCCCTGGTCTATACATTAAGCCATTTCATATTTTTCAGAGTCAAAAGTTTGCTTAATAAGTTTGGATTGTAGCTTTTATAATTTCACACAATGTGTTCTCATGTTTCTCTTCCCTTCCGATTTGGTGTAAATCTTTGCTCTAAAGAGTTAATGATATATAACCGTAGAGAGACCCCCAATTTTGAAATGACTCCCGTGTCATTAACCAGTTGTCTTCTGGGTGTTAAGATATAATTAATTTCGGGTAGCTAGGTGGCACAGTGAGTAGAGCACAAGGCCTGGGGTCAGGAGGATCTGAGTTCAAATCTGGCCTCAGACACTTGACACACTTACTAGCTGTGTGATCTTGGGCAAATCACTTAACCCCAAGTGCCCTGCCTTCACCCCTCAAAAATTTTTTTTAAAAGATATAATTAATTTAATTTCATGATGTTTGTTTGTCAACATCTTTAGTACCTTCAGGATCTCTCTCTGAAGAATCTATTAATAATATATGGGTGTGAACTTTTAGATAGTCCTCAGCCCCCTTCTTTATCTTCTGGCACCTTTAGAACCTGGCTTCTTCAGGAAACATCTTTTTAAAGGAGCAGATTTTTTTAAGCACACACAAATAGAATGAATTAGGTCTAGTGGACAGAAAGATGATCTCAGAGTCTAGAAGACCTGAGTCCAATTCTGCTCTAGAAACATACTTACTGTGCGACCATTAGTAAATTACCTAACCTTTCAGCTTTCTCCAGGCATCAAAGACTAAGTTTCGGGACAGTTGTCTCATTTCTATTGCTAGAAGCACTTTCCTTGCCAATGAAATTACAGATGGAGATAAATGAACTAAAATAATCACAATTTTAAGACTGGTGTACTGTGGTGCCTCACAGGTATCTATAATGCCACTGAGACATTATAGTCTATCAAAGTCAATTTATTGACAAATTATTGTAAATAAGGACATCATTCACAAGTACTCTGTCAATATAGAGTACGTTGTAAACAAGTACATTGTAAATAAGTAAATTAAGTACAATTTTCTTTATTTGCAATACCATCTGATTAGCAAAATAACCATTCAGGATCTATTTTTTTACTTCTTCCTTCTAACATTCCAATTACTTGCTATATTGGGAGACGCAAGATTCTAAATGTCAATGAAAAGTGTCCTTCATCACAGTTCTTTCTAAAGATTTGTATTTGGGGCATTATATAGTGTGTGCAAGCACTTCCTTTTCTCAGACGTAATCCAAATTGCAGAAAAATGTTATAGTTCTATAGCTATTCCTCCTAAGAGCTTCTGAGGATGCTGACACTGAACCTAACAGTAGAATATCCACTCTGATAGGTCATTTTTTCAGCATTATGAAGGTGCAAATATAATGAGTACCACAGTTAGTTTTTGGTCTCAGTTTCCAGGTGGGATCACACAACTGACCATTGGCTGATGTCACCCAGGTTTTATCCTCCCTCCCTTTTAAGTACTTGTAGTCATGTGGGTTCCAAACCACTGGTCCTCCCTAATGTATTCAGCCTTATGTAAAAAGCAAAGGACATGTCAGAGTAAATGCCAACATATGTCTTATGTTTTCCCTTACCCACATACGCTTATTTAAAAACTAATAGGAACCAAAGAAACTGCACCTAGACATTTGTCTTCCACCTCCAAGGTCATAGGGAATTTATTGCCTTTCAGCATGTGGAAGTTTCCATCCTCCCAGAGAAGGAGAAGAGGTAATAGCCTCGCCTCTTCTCAGACCCCACGGCTTCAAGTACTGATGGATCAGCTGTCTCATCTCATAGTTATTCTTTTCCTTTCACAGTCTATTAACTTGCTGTTCCAGGCCCAGGAATCTGTAACTAACTGTAGAAGCAACCACATGTGCGGGGATTTAAATTTTATCTCTTGGGCTCAATATGAAAGTTCAAAATCTGTTTGGTAGAATTTTCTCTTTCCATCTGATTTTATTTTATCTGGTTATTTAGGAGGAGATGGATCGGTAAGGATTAGTCTTGCATCTTTCATTATTAATCTTTCATACTTCAAGATCATGCTTTCCTTTCTCGTGTATTGAATCATTCTGAAGAATGTGATTGTCCCCCTCCTGGTATTTTCCTAACTCTCATTATTGAAATCCTTTTACTTTTTACTAGTTTCTGTGAGACAGTTGAGGCAGAGTTAGAAGGTTGTATGATAGCAAGGCAGCACTCAAAGCCAATTAGCTTGGAGTCCCTATTATACTCCAGAGGATCTGAATGCACCCGTTAGTTAAGGCTGAGTTGATTCTTCCATTAACTGCTGTGGATTTAGAAGGCTGGTACATCGTATCAGCTATTTCCAATCAAAACCCTTCACTATACCTATAGGATGCATTTCTTCTGAACAATCAAGATAGCTGCAGACTTTGCCTAAGTTTTCCTAATTGTGTAGCTCAAACTTAAGTTGGCTCTACTTTTTATGCTGAGCTTTCTTCCTCCTGAAGATGAGAATATCTTTAAGGCCCAGAGGTGAATAAAAGAGTTCTTTTCAGCAGATGGAGTATATAATTGGGGAAAAATGCTTCCTTATCGTAAGTTTTTCTTTTATTCTTTTTCTTATATAGCTAATGTATCCTTTCTTTGCTTCTCAGTTTCTACTATTAATCCACTGATTGGCAGGATAATGTCAGTTCGTGTATAAGAAAATTTTATGAGTATAATATGATGTTATTGTGAGTTTTTCAAGACTGCATTATGATAACAAATTATAATGGTAAATGAATTTGATCCCTCAGGGGTGGGGTGGGGGAAGGATGTAGAAAAATTGTCCTAAGATAGCATTACTAGGAGAAAATGTGACTCAAACAGCAAGGGAGCTTAGTGCTCCAGTTGGCACAGTACTCTAAATTATCAGCAGTAACCCGTGCCTGGACACCACCATGAAGAGCACTGCAGGCGGTCCCTGGAGTCATTGACAATGGTCTGTTTTCTGGGTATTCCAGCCACACTTCCTTTCTTGTTCCATTCCCCAAAGAAAGCAATCTAAACAGCACACTCCTATTAACTTCCAAGGGAGCAGAAAGCACAGATCAGCTCTATGCAGCAAAGCAAGAAATGGTCTCTCCAGTCATAGACACTGTAATGGTATCGCTTTCAAATTGACTCAAAGAATATTAACAACAATAAGGGCCCATGTGACTCTATTCACAGTGTTTATGCCTCACATTAGGGCAAATGTGAGATAAAGGCTGGAGACCTGCACTGATCCCTCATGGGTTGCTGTGTCGTCGTTCCCTCAGAGGCTCCTCTCAACATTTTCAAAAGCAAAGGCCCTTGGGAAGTCCATGACTGTTCCAAGAATGGAACTTCAATTTGAGACATAGGAAGATTGAATGATACTCGGTGATTTTCAAGCTTCCATTTCAGTAGAGCATTTCCCCAGAAAAAAAAGATCTATCTTGTATAAAATTAGAATTCCTTCCCTCAGCCACCACTACAATTTCCCAAGCCAATGATATTTTGCTTCCTCTGGTTATGCGTTATGGTATAGTAAAAAGAAAAGGGAAGAAATAAAGAATATATGTGTGTGTGTATGAAGGGTGGAGGTTGGGGAAGGTAAGCATTTATATGGTGTGCCAACCACAGGGCTAAGCACTTTACAAATATAATCTCAATTACAAATGTTGTCTCATTTGATCCTCATAACAACTCTGAAGTAGGTGCTGTTATTATGGCCATTTTAAATTAGGAAACTGAGGCAAGAAGAGGTTGAGTGACTTGCTCAGGGTCACACAGCTAGTAAGTGTCTGAGGTGGGATTTGATCGCAGGTCTTCCTGACCCCAGACTCTATTCACTATGCTACCTGGCTAGATTTAGAGTCAAAATGCCCTGTTTCAAATTCTGCTTTCTTCTATGTGACCTTGGGTAAGTCACTTAACTCCTCTTTCCTTTATTTTCCTCATTCGTGAAAGGTTTTGTGAAGAAAGAGAGAAAGAAAGAACAAAAGAAAGAAAGAGAGAGAAAAAGAGAGAGAGAAAGAAAGAAAAAGAAAGAAAGAAAGAAGGAAGGAAAGAAGGAAAGAAAGACAGAAAGAAAGAAAGAAAGAAAGAAAGAAAGAAAGAAAGAAAGAAAGAAAGAAAGAAAGAAAGAAAGAAAGAAAGAAAGAAAGAAAAGGAAAAGACCCAGTTCACTCTGAAACTCATAGGTTGGACCACAATAGATCCCTTTCCAAGCTCCACTTAATGGCTGTATTTTGGGCCCTTCTGGCTTAGAGTGAATGTCAATGGTAACTATTTCTCTTTGGAACTGCAACCCTGAGGGTCTTCCCCTCCCAGCTTGATTTTTATTTTTTTCTAACCAAAGGGGCCATCCCTTGACTCACTTCTTAAAGAGGCCTATTCAATGAATGAGCATTACCTCACTATAAGTGAGTACGAAAAGACGTTAGCCTAAAAGGGCCAGGGTCTCCCATTGCAACCTGGGTCATCTCCAGTCATCTTGATAAATATCTGGTTGCTGGAACCAGATGGCTCTGGAGGAGAAAGTGAGGCTGGTGACCTTGCATAGCCCTCCCTCACTCAAATCAAAGTCAACTGAAAGTCATGTCCTCCTTTCCCTGATGGCAGTCCTCTTCAAAAATGAAGGACAAACACAATCATCTGTGAAAGGATACAGCTGGATTTGTTGACCTAATGAGATCACTGAAGCTTCTAGAACTGTGGTAGTATGATCTAATGAAACTGGACTTCTATGGACATGGTAAAAGCACCCTGATACTGTACCAATAGTATCCTCTTCCTGTGAGACTAGAGTGGGTGCTGTTACCAATTTGTTACTGGATCCAGAGGCCATATGTCCCCGAAAGCCACCTTATTTTAGGGAGTAACCATCAAACTTGTTTGATTCCAGACATGCTTTCTTTATTTCTTCCGTCCTTCCTTTCTTGCTTTCATCTTTTTTTTTTAAGGGGAGAGGCAAGGCAATTGGGGTTAAGTGACTTGCCCAAGGTCACACAGCTAGTAAGTGTCAAGTGTCTTAGGCTGGATTTGAACCCAGGTCCTTCTGACTCCAGGGCCAATGCTCTTTTCACTGTGCCACCTAGCTGCCCTCAGATGGTGCTTTCTTAATGTAGAAAATAGACATTCCCCAGCAAGAGGCCATAGTTTAGTGGTTGAACTGATGGTATATTATATATTGTATATTATTGTATTATATATGTAATATTGTATATTATAACTGATTATACTATCCAAGCAGCCAAACGATGTTTGTAAAGACTTCTCTATGCAGAGCATCTCACCACATCTTGGTGTAGGCCTCCTGAAGAAAGCTGCTAACTACTGTTAAGTCCTAGGAATCAGAGTAGAGTTGCAGGAGGCTTGGTAGTGAAAACATCCAGAGAACTATGAAATAGGTTTCATGATGGCCCTTTCAGAACTTGTCACAGTTCTATTTTCATCTTTTATTTCCCTTTAAAAATTCTTTTGTTCCAGAAGGTGAAAGCCTGGCCTGAGAGATCTCCTGTTGGGGCAACCCCTCCAGCCAGTCAACAAGCATTTATTAAGCACCATGCATGCCAAGCACCATGCTGAATGCTGAGAATTAAAAAAGGATATAAACAAACAAGGCATTTTTCTATCTCAGGGAAACCAGTTTCCTTACCTATAAAATGAGAGGGTGGTAATTGATGATCTCTAAGATCCTTCTCAGCAGTCCATTGGTGATGCTTAGGGCCTCCCCATGAATGGCATAGTGCTCACCACAATTGTGTGCTTGAAAAGCGGTACGAAGATACTTTTTTCTTAAAATCACCTGAACTAAGAACAAAAACAAAAACTCTCATACTCTTGATTCCTGGAATTCTGCCATTAAGTTTGTTCATGTTTTACCTCTCCCCGGAGTCCTCGTGCACTCCCAGGAAATGGTAACGCCTTAGTTTGCATGAGTTTATCACATTGTTTTCTTCAAGAATTTCTGTGAAAAAGAGAAAGGTATCCTGGGCTTGGATTCAGGAGAGACCTGGGTTCAAAAGTCGCTTCTGGCTCTAATTAGCTGCGTGATTGTGGGCAAGTCACTTAACTCCTCCGCACCTCCGTTTCCTCCTCTGAAAAATGGGGTCATTGTGAGCACCGAGTGAAATGCTATTTGCAAAAAACACTTTGCAAATCTTAAAAGTGCTAGTTATTAGTCTAGTGAAATATAAGCGGCTTATGTGTAGGAACTGCTTTTCATTTTTATATTGGTATTCCCAGTGCTTGGCATGGTATTGCACATATTAAGTGCTCAATAAATGTTTATTGAGTTGAAGTGAATTGCGTTGCATTTATCTTCTTTACTAATTTGGCCGACCACAGAATGGCAGAGTTGGCTAGACCATCACCCTTACTCGCCCAAGAATTTCCTCCTTAAGATCTCTGCCTCTTGAGGCAGCTCATTCCAGTTTAGGACAGCTCTAGTTGATAGGAAGTTTATCCTTATATGGCACTGAAGTATTCCTCTCTGCAACTTCCACCTATGTTTGGGCTATCCCTACAGAGAAACCCCTCCCCACTCCTGCAAGGGCTACGGTCGGCAAGCTAGAGAGGCATAATGAAGGTATCTCCCATTAGGTAATCATCAATAGGTGAGGAAAGAGGCTAATGAAATCCCCTCCCCCTATACAAACAGCTGTATTATTCCCCCTGACTTCTGCCTCAGAGTGAAAGAGAAAGTGTCCTATCGTCAATCCATTTGTAGGTCCCCTACACCTCTGGGAAACAACCACAGAAACTGAGATAAATAGGGAAAATAAATGATCACAAGGAGTAGAACACAACTGAATGACTGAACAACAACAACAACCAGGAAAGAAGCCACAAGAATTCCTCCCATGATCCAGACTTGAACCAGAAGGTGGGGGTGGCTATTGGATTACTTGGTAGGCTGCTTAAGAGTAGAGCAAGTAAAGACAGGGATGGGAGGGAGAACTGGTTTTAGAGGTATGGTGATGTTTCAACCAAGCTTTCATTTTCAATGCTTTATTATGTTTGCTTTTCTTTTACAATGAGAGGTAATCTATTGAAAGAGAACAGTAATCCTCCCAGATCTTCTTTAGCTATTCCCTGTTGTTCAACTTGTGCCGTAAATTCCTGTTGCTGCAGCACAGAAGGACATATCGTTACGTGTACTTGGAACAGGCAGAGTTATATAGCAGTACATACCACACAATTGGTACACGAGTGGTAGAAAAAGATGTCATCAGAGAGGACGATCAGTAAAGTAGGTGGCCTGGTCATGTCATGAGGTTGAGGAATAATAACTGGACAGATGACATGGTGCATTGAATCCCATACATTAGAAATCCCAGAGGAAGGGTCCCAGCATGTAAAGTGGATTTACAAGAAGGTATATATGTGAATATCAGAGGATGAGATACAGATAGGCTGCAATTCAGACCATTAGAAAGAGGACCCAATCGGTGATGTCATAAAACTATTGAAGCACTGAAATTTAGCCTACGTAAGGGTAACAACATTATTTTACACAATACCCATTGATCTGTTGTTTCCAAACCCCACCATAAAGTCATTAAAATAATTCTTAACATGATTTGACTAAAGGACTTTAAAAGTTCTGATGGATGAGCAGTCTCATCCCATTCAACTCCTTTCAATGTCTATTAACTGACTCATTTGTAATATTTGTAACATGCTGATGTTCCTATGAAATTAACTGCTTCTTGCCACATTCTCACCTAATATCTCATTCTTAAATTATCAATTAATGACATTAGACAAAGCATTCCAGATCACATTGTATTTGTGAATTATGGCATACTAAAACCAAGATATGACAGGTTAATAGCACAGTGGATTGAGCGTTGGGCCTGAAGTCAGGAAGACCTGAATTCAAATCCAGCCTTGGATACTTACTAGCTGTATGATGCTTGGCAAGTCACTTAATCCTTTTGCTTTAATGTCCTTACCTGTAAAATGTGTTGAAGGAGGAAATGGCAAATCACTCCTGTATCTTAGCCAAGAAAGCCCCAAATGGGGTCACTGAGAGTCAGACACAACTGAAATGACTGAATAACAACAATAGAACTAACATAAAATACAAACTCGATCTCATATTTAAAGCTACAACTTGCCTCTACCCAAAAAAAAACTTATCTTTTCATCCTCCTTAAACATTATTCTTCCTCCCACACTGACCTTCCTTCCTTGCCTCATTCATTATATTTTTAATCCCCATGGCTTTGCACTGGCTGTCTCACATACCCGGAAGCACCAACTTCTGCACAAAGCTTTTCTTGATACCTCTAACAGCTGTTGCCTTGCCTCCCAAATTGCCTTGTAATTAACTACATACTTTTTATGTATGGATTTGCCTTTATAAAATTCATAGTCATGCTGGTTTGTGTTTATATGTATTTACTGCCTCTCCAATTCAAATATAAACACTTTGATTATAGGAATTATTTCATTCTTCGTAATTCTATCCCCAGGGATTAATGTGCTTAGGACATAGTAGGTGCTTAATAAATATCTATTGATTGGTTGCTTGATTCATTATTAGGTGTTCATCAAAAAGGGCTATTTGTATTGTTACACATATTCCAAAGAATTCTGAATGACTTTGAAATATAAATGGGCTGTTATGGAAGAAAGGAAGCCTCAATTTATTGCTTAATCAAATATAGGATTCTAGAATCTTGTATTTACCTAGATCGGGAGAGACCTTTAAGTAGGATAAGGAAGAAGCTCCCATTTACCCTATAGGATTAGATCAATGGCTGCTTAGGGAACTTAAAAGGGAAAGTAGGAAAATAGCAAAATTAAGTACTCCATTAGTCCTTATTAAGGGCTATAAAAAAAGAGGATCACCAACATAAGGAAAATGAAGGCAAATAGGCCTTGTGTATTTGGCAATTACAAGAAGAGGTGAATGATTTTAAAGGACCATGCCTTGAAGGCAGAGGAGTGATTTATACATCTAATAACAGCACAAGTTAAAAGTGTAATGTTAATGAAAGTGGGGACTGATAGGCTACAGATAGGAAGTATGATCTCTGGCCTAAAGGATTTGTTGGAGAACATATTCTCCATGGAAAATAATATTACACTCCATGAAGAATGTCTTCTCCAATAAATCCTATTGCGGTTAGAACTATAGGGGAAAAGAAAAGGAACAAGAGTAAAGAGGAGGATTGGGAGCTGGAGCCAGCAGGAAGAAAGCCTGGAGTTCATCATTATACTATCCCCCAGAATACTACCTTCACAGGGAATGCAGAATTTTAGACAATAGCAAGGAGAGATAAGAAGGTTTTCTTAAATAAGAAATGCAAAGAAATAGTAGAAAACAATAGAATAGGAAAGATAAGAGATCTCTCCAAGAAAATTAGAGATATCAAGGGAAAGTTTCATGCAAAAATAGGCATGATAAAAGGCAAAAATGGTAGAGATTTAACAGCAGCAGAAGAAATTAAGAAGTGCCAAGAATACACAAAAGAACTACAGAAGAAAGACCTTACTATCACTGATAACCATGACAGTGTGGTTACTGACCTCCTGGATAATGAAGTCAAGTGGGCCATAGGAATCATTACTAACAATTTGAGATGGTGGAAGTGATAGAATTCTAGTTGAGCTATTTAAAAACCTTAAAAGATGTTTCTCTTAAAATGCTGCCTCAACGTGCCAGAAAGAATTTGAAAAACACAACAGTGGCCACTGGATTGGAGACCAGTTTATGCTCCAGTCTTAAAGAAGGGCCATGTTCACATTACTGAATAATTGCACCCATTTCACATACCAGCAAAGTTATGCTTAAAGTTCTACAAGCTCGACTTCAGCAATATGTGAACTGAGAATTACCAGACAAGCAAGCTGGGTTTTGAAGAGGAAGAAGAACCAGAGATCAAATTGCCAATATTCACTGGATTATGGGAAAAGAAATGGGGTTTCAGAAAAAAATATCTACTTCTGCTTCATTAGCTACATGAAAGCCTTTGACTGTGTGAATCACAACAAAATGTGGCAAGTCTTCAAAGAGATGGGAGTACCAGATCATCCTGTGTGTCTCCCGAAGAACCTGTATGTGGGTCAAGAAGCAACAGCTAGAACTGAACATCGAACAACCAATTGGTTTAAGATTGGGAAAGAAGTAAGACAAAGATACATACATACAAAGATACAAGTATATTATCACTTTATTCATTTAACTTATATGCAGAGTATATCATGTGAAATGTCAGTCTGGAAGAATCAAAAGCTAAAATTAAGGTTGCCAGGAGAAATATCAATAATCACAGACATGTAGACAATACCATTCTGATAGCAGAAAGTGAAGAGGAATGAAGAAGCCTCTTGACGAGGGTGAAAGAAGAGAGTATAAAAAATAACTTTAAGCTTACCATAAAAAGAACAAACAAACAAACAAAGATCTTGGCAACTGGTCCCATTACTTCCTGGCAAATAGAGGGAGAAAAAAAATGGAAGTACTGTCAGATTTTATATTCTTGGGCTCCAAGATCACTGCAGGTGGTGACGGTAACTTGGAAGGAAACCTCTGGACAGCATGCTAAAAAGCAAAGACATCACTTTCCTGCCAAAGGTCTGTATAATCAAGGCTATGGTTGTTCCAGTTTACAGTTTTCCAGTATGGATGTGAGAGTTAGACTATAAGGAAAGCTGAGCTCTACAAAATTGATGCTTTTGAGTTATGGTGTTGGAGAAGACTTTTGAGGATCCCTTGGACAACAAGGAGGTCAAATCAATACTTAAAGAAATTAATTCATGCTATTCACTGGATGATCAAATACTGAAGCTGAAGCTTAAATACTTTGGTCACATAATGAGAAGATGGGACTCACTGGAAAAGACCCTGATGTTGGGAAAGATTGAAGGCAAAAGGAAAAGGGGATTTCAAGGATGAAATCAATAGATAGTATTATGGAAATAATGACCATGAACTTGGACAGACTTTGAGAGGTAGGAGAAAACAGAAAGGTCTGGTGTGCTATGGTCCACGGGGTCATGAAGAGGTGGATATGACTAAGCGATAGCAATGACAACAGGGAAGTCAGAGAGCTTCCAAGCTTTCACCAATAAGAAACTGAGGAGGTTGCGAGAGAGGTTTTAACAGCAAGCAAACGAATATTTAGAACAATGTCTAATGAAGGTACGGTCTTTGGGGGCAATGCAGTAATTTTGTTGTTGCTGCTGCTGTTGTTTTGCTCTTACAGAATTCCGTCAGTTTATAGACCAAACAGAGTATTTGTTATTGTAAGGTCAGCTGACTAGTTAGAGGACCCAGATAGGGACTGCCCTCTGTCCCCTTTAAGGTGGCTAAAACGGAGAGTTCAGCTTATTTGTACCAACAAAGATTAATTCTCTTAGCTATCAGTTTCCCAATGTGCAAAAGCAAGAGTGACATTTTTTTTTAAAGAAATGGGTTTAGTAGAGTAGATTTATGCCCTTTCTCCATGAGTTTCCACTCCCTATGACGAACCTGATTTAGGTGTAATTAAATTCTACCTTTTGAACATAGTATTATTTGAATGGAATTAGATTTTATATATGAGCCTTTCGTACCAGACCACTGTACAGGCCTGAGCAAATCAACTGGTACCTCAAACAATAGTAGTGCCCATCATAGATATCAAATACCTTCTCCCTAACTGAATCCTCAGGTGAATTCCCTTTTCGGTATGACAAATTATCAGTTAAATCCATCACCATGGAAGCAACCAACAAAGCTCCTATAGAATATGGCCTGCTGTGTGGATCTCTCTATCATTGCCTCTGATCAAGGAGAGAGAAAGAGAGAGAGAAAAAACTTAGTGTGCTAAATTCTGGGAATATAAATTCAAGAAAAGAAGTTAATCCCTACACTTGAAGAGTTTATATTCTAATAAGGAAAGGGAAAAAAATAAAGGAAAGCTGGAAAGTAAGGGAGAGGAGATGGGCACACCTGCCCAAGGGCAAGGCTGATAGTGAGGAGGTGTTGAAATCCAGACAGTAAGTTGTGTTGGGAGCTCTGATGATTGCTGGGACCCCTCAGGAAGTGGCAATCCTGACCAAGCCCTCATCAACCAGGAAAGGAGGCCCTGAGGCAGATTTTACAGCAAAGATAGTCTGAGAATGGGCCTACCACCATAATGTTGGTTGGGTTTTCCATGTTCTGTACCAGAAGAGTCAAACTCAAATAGAAACAGAGCCACAACTCTGTACCTAAGGATCCGTGCTGGTCACATAATGATTTAATTTCAAAATGCAATGTTATGATTTATTATATTTTTATTTATTTTGTTAAATATTCCGCAATCACATTTAAATCTGGTTCTGGACATACTCAGGAGTGTTACAGACTCCACGAAAACAGTATGGCTGACACTTCTATTCTATATCATTTGCAGGCAGATGGTATAGTTGAATATTAAAATGGATTTTTAAAACAACAGCTTCTTTATCATTCTCCTGACCTCTAGAGGGTCAATGTAACACTTCGGTTGTTGGTCAGTCATTTTTCAATTGTGTCCAACTTTTTGTGACCCCATTTGGGGTTTTCTTGGCAAAGATACTGGAGTGGTTTGCCATTCCCTTCTCCAGCTCATTTTAGAGATGTGAAAACGGAGACAAATAGAGTTAAGTGACTTGTCCAGGGTCACACAACTAATAAGTGTCTGAGGCCAGATCTGAACTCAGGAAGATGAGTCTTCCTGACTCTGGGTTCCATGCTCTATCTACTGAAGCATCTAACTGACCACCACTTCAGTGGAGGCCTCTAAATGGCCCCAAATTTGGTAATATTTCCCCAAGGAGAAGTTTTGCTGGGGAACATTGAGTGGGTGGCAATTTAGGGTGGGGCCCAATATCAACTTAGGTTCTAAAATGTGTTGTATAAAAGAGGCCTCTTACCACTTATTTATCTTGCTCTGTATGATCTGGGACTGTTATAGGCACCATTTCATAGGCCCTAGAGGAATCATCATTTGTATAGTGAACCTGATGTTCTTTAGAGCAGCTCCTTGCTAGCATTGCTGTTTTCATAGCAGGAGATTTAGTACTATCTCTATCCTTAGCACATAAATTTATAATATTTTTTTCATATGGCACTCCAGGGCAATGGCTGGTGAGTAAGGATGCCTCCCTTTTCATTTTCAGTGGGATAAAGTGAGTCACACAGGATAAGCAGAGATGGATGGGTTGCAATATCCATAAGAGATCTCATTATCTTATGATTCTCCCAAAGTGACCCCTCTTCTGAAATCCCCTGTTACTATTGAGGGAACCACCATCCTTTTAGTGACTAAGGTTTTCAACATCAGTGTGATCCTCTCCACCTCACTCTCACTCACCCACACAACCAATCAGTTGGCAAATCTTTCTTCCCCTACAACATCTCTCATACAACCCCTTCTATCAATGATTTCAGCCACTATTCTAGTTCAGAATCTCATCACCTCTCTCATGGCAGTGACTTCCTATCTAGTTTCTTTACTTCAGGTCTCTTCACAAAGCTATTAAAGTGATTTTCCTAATGTTCAGGTTTGACCGTGTCACTCTTATTCAATATACTCCAGTGGCTCCCTATTAAATCTTAGGCAAAATATTCTGTCATCTTTTCCTTATCCTTTTCAAATTTCAATTTTTGTGTTATAGTAGATACATAAATGCTAGTATAGAAATCTGTGTACATGATTGATAAATAAGGAAATATGCATCAATAGGAAGTATATGCTCAAAAAGGTCAGCTAGGTGGCTCAGTGGATAAAGAACCAAGACTGGAGTCATGAAGATGTCAGTTAAAATTTGGCCTCAGACACTTATCAGCTGTGGAACCCTGGACAAAGCACTTAACCCTGTTTACCTCAGTTTCCTCATCTATAAAATGAGCAAGAGAAGAAATGGAAAACCACTCAGTGTCTTTGCCAAGAAGACCCCAAATGGGGTCACAAAGAGTTGAATACAACTGAAATGACTGAACAACAATGTTAAAAAAATTACTGGTAAGGGCATGACATAAAAAATTAGATACTACTTATATAATGAATAGATTGGAGATTAGGGAACCTTGAAAGAAAAACCTATTAGGAGGTTATTGATGAGGCAAGAGATTATAAGGACCTGGATAATCAATCAACGAATCAATAAGTATTAAAAATCAAGACAATCCCGGCCCTCAAGCAGCTTATATTCTGCTAGAGGAATACAACACATTCACATTTTGAGTTCCAAATTTTTTCCCTCCCTCCCTTCCATGTCCAAGACAACATGAAATCTGATATAGGCTATACATGTGCAATGATGTAAAGCATATTGCCATATTGGTCATGTTGTGAAAGAAGGAATAGAACAAAAGGGGGAAAATGACCCCCTCCAATTTAAAATAGTATGGTTCAATCTGCATTAAGACTCCATCAGTTCTGTCTCTGGATGTGGATAGCATTTTCCATCATGAGTCTTTTGAAATTGTCTTGGATCATTGTATTACTGAGAAGAGCTAAGTCAATCATAGTTGATCATCAAACAATGTTGCTGTTACTGTGTATAATATTCTCCTGGTTCTGCTCACTTCACTCAGCATCAGTTCATGTAAATCTTTCCAGGTTTTTTTCTGAAATCTGCCTGTTCATCATTTCTTATTGTACAATCATATTCCATTAAAATCATATACCACAACTTGTTCAGCCATTCCCTAGTTGATGGGCATTCCCTCAATTTCCAATTCTTTGCCACCACAAAAAAGAGTTTCTGTAAATAGTTTTGTATATGTGGGTCCTATTCCCTTTTTTATGATCTCTTTGGCATACAGACCTAGTCCACTGGAGCTTCTTGACCAGAAGAGTGACATGGCCAGACTTGGGCTTTAGGAGTTTCAAGTTGGTAGCTAGGTCAAGGATGGATTGGAGATCAACTAGTCTAGTTATTGTATGAATGCAGTTAAAAATTAAGAGATAGTATGGAAGTAGAATGATCATGACTTGGTACTCCATTATTCATCGGGTAAAAAGGAAAAGAATCAAAAATAACTTTGAAGTGGCAAGACCCATGATTGGAAAGATGGTGATATCCTCAACAGAAACAGAGAGGGCAGAAGGGACCAACAAAGGAAAAAATAGTAAGTTCCATTTTAGACATGTTGAGTTTGAAATAATGTTGGAAAAATTCTAGATCTCTGACACATATGTTAGAGAGGCAAGGCCAAAATCCACTGGACTGGTGATTTGAATAGAATGCCACCTCCTGGACAAATTGTATACTATACTTGGTCAGTTGTTTCAGTCATTTCCAACTCTGTTACCCCATTTTGGATTTTCTTGGCAAAGATACTAGAGTGGTTTGCCTTTCCTATTCCAGCTTATTTTACAGATGAGGAAATGGAGGCAAACAGGATTAAATGACTTGCCCAGAGTCACTCAGCTAGTAAGTGTCTGAAGCTAGATTTGAACTCAGGAAGATGAGACTTCCTGACTCCAGGCTCAGCCATCTATCCACTGTGTCACCTAGCTTCCATTATATTATGCTACATTCTGGTTAATTAATGAAATGACACCATGTCTATACATTTAAGGAAGTAAACACAAGCAAATGTGGGCTGGTGGCACTATTGCAGTCTTACAATTTTGTCACAATAACAATAAAAAAAGGGAGCCCCAGAAATCACAGGAGAGGATAAGAACTTCAGAGAGGAAAAATTGGGACACTAATTTCCTGCTGGTGGAATTGTGAACTGACCCAAACATTTTGGCAAGGAATCTGTAAATACGCCCAAAGAGTTATTAAACTGCCTATACCCTTTGACCCAGCAATTCCACTACTACATCTGTCTCCTAAGATAATGACGGAAAAAGGAAAAGAACTTATATGTTCTGAAATGTTTATAGCAACTCTCTTTGCAATGGCAAAGAAGTAGAACTTGCAGGGGTATGCATGAATTGGGGAATGACTGAATAAGTTGTGGTATATCATTGTGATGGAATGCCACTCTTCTAAAAGAAATGACGAGCTCATTGATTTTAGAGAAATGTGGAGGGACTTTCATAAAATGATGAAGAGTGAAATGAGAAGAACCAAGAGAACTTTATATACAGTAACAGAAATATTGTTTTAAGAATAACTTGGAATGACTAAGTCATTTTGACTATTATAAATACCCAAATTAACCACATGAAGTAAGACACTATCTTCATTCAGAGAAAGAACTGTGAAATAGAAGCATGCATAGAATGTTTTTACATATATATATATATATATTTGTGTCTAATGGTAGCTGTCTTACAAGGTGGGGGGAAGAAAAAAAGAAAAAGTTACATGATAACTTCATTATATATTTATATCAATAATATATTATATTTTAAATAATTATTAATTATTATAATTAATAAATAATATTAAATAATAGATTAGCAGTTTCATGTATAATCTTTTTTTTCTATTCTGCTGTTATGGAAATGCTTGTTTTATTTCTTAAGTTCAAAATAAAATAAAAAAACATTAAAGAACTTCAAAGTGGAAGGACTGAGAGGGTTAGGGATGAGAGCTAGGGATAATTAGAGGAAAAGGTTGTTTTGGACTAAAGTAGAAAGAAAATTTTAATTGTAGGGATCAGGGAAAGAAGAGGTGAGACTTTGCTAGATAGGGTATAGGTGAAGTATCAATTAACTAGAATTCTTACCTTCCAGGCATCTGGGTTGATAGAGGTAATGTCAACAGATTTTACTCTCTTGGAAGCTGGGAGAATTAAGTCTTTATAGAATCATCTCCTTGTGTAGTGAAACCAGTTGAAATTCTGTGATTATGTAACTGATGAAGGAAGGTTAAGGTTAAAACAAGCTAAAAACAAGCCTAAAAATGAGAAGAAACTGAGTGCCATTACAACAGCCCCAAATCAATGAGTTTAAATAAGTTTTTTTAGATAACATGTATAGAGCACTGGCTCTAGAGACAGACCCCTGGTTCAAATTCCAACTCTGAAACTCACTTGCCTACATGATCTTGAGAAAATCATTTGACATCACCAGGCCTCCTTAAATGAGGTGGTTGGACTATATGACCTCTGGCATTCCTTCTAACTCTAGATATATGATCCCTTGATCTGAAAGATGGGAAATGGACAAAAGTAAGGGCAATAGCAAGGGGCAGCTAATTCGCACAGTGAATAAAGCTTTGGGCTTGGAAACAGGAGGAATCCAGTTTCAGACATTAGTTATATAAACCTGGGCAAGTCACTTAACCTTGTTTGCCTCAGTTTCCTCATCTGTAAAATGAGCTGGAGAAGGAAATGGCAACCCACTCCAGTATCTCTGCCAAGAAAATGTCAAATATGTTAACAAAGGGTCAGACATGACAGAAATGACAGAACAATAACAAAAAAAGGCAATGGCTCATTTCTTACAGAAATATCACCAGCATAAAACAATCTCCACAATGAGTACATCCAAAAAGTCTTGAAACTATTCTCCATGGACACTCTCTTCCTTAGCTCCCAAGCATAGGCAGTACTTCTCCTCATGGAGTCTAGCCTTTTCTGAAAAAAATTCAATAAGTATAACCTCCTTCAGTTACCTAACCTGATGATTCTTTGGCACTGTTCAGCTCAGAGCAATAGGTTGCTTAGAGGTCATCTGGCATAATCCTGAAGAAACAGGCACTACAAGTTAAGTGGCATGCCCCAAGTCTCCTAAGTACTAAGTGTCAGAGAAAGGATTCAAATTTTACACATGCCGTGACCTTTCCACTAAAATACAAAAGCTGGGCTAGACCTCAGAAAATGGTTAGTCCTTTACGGTAGGCACCTAGAAACCTTAGTTTTGCCATTTTCAAATTAAATATAATATCTTTCATCTAGCTAGCTTGCAAGAATAAAATGAAGTGTTCAGAGCTGAAAGCTCTGAAAGATGGTGTGGGATCTCTGTCAGTATTGATTCTCTATTATTAGGTAGGGAAGAATGCAGCAGGCAGGGAAATGCTTTGTTTGTGTCACAGATCTAGCCTTGGGTAAACATTTCCCAAATCAGCTGGACAGAGCAGAGAACTCTAAAGTTGATACTTGAGGGTTTTAATTTGGAGGTGGGATGGAGGGAACAGCTGGGAAATAGAGGATTTATTTTTTTAATTTAGTATTTTATTTTCCCCAGTTACATGTAAAAACAATTTTTAATATTCATTTTTAAAACGTTAAGTTCCAGAGTCCCTCTCTTCCTCCCTTCCCACCTCCACCCCCAATTGAGAAGGCAAGCAATTACATATAGGTTATACACGTGTAGTCATGCAAAACATTTCCATAATATCATATTGTAAAAGAAAACATAGACTAAAAAACAACAACCTCAAGAAAAATAAAGAAAGTTTAAAATGTATACTTCACTCTGTATTCAAACACCATCAGTTCTTTCTCTGGGGATGGATAGCATTTTTCAGCATAAATCCTTCAGAGTTATCCTGGATCATTGTATTGCTGAGAATGGCTGTCATTCACAGCTGATCATCTTACAATATTGCTCTTACTTTGTACACAGTACATTTCTCTTTGCATCAGCTCATGTAAGTCTTCCCAAGTTTTTCTGAAAACATCCTGCTCATCATTTCTTATAGCACACTAGTATTCCATCACAATCATATACCACAACTTGTTCAGCCATTTCCCATTTAATGGACATCCCCTCAATTTACAATTCCTAGCCCCCAGAAAAGAGCTGCTATAAATAGTTTTGTACATATAGGTCCTTTTCCTTTTTATTTTTTATCTCTTTTGGGATACATACCTAGTAGTGGTATTGCTAGGTCAAAGGGTATGCATAGTTTTATAGCTCTTTGGGCATAGCTCTAAATTGCTCTATGGAATGGTTGAATCAGTTTGCAATTCTACCAACAGTGCATTGATATCTCATTTTTCTCACATCCCTTCCACCACTTGTCCTTTTCCTTTTCTTTCCTTTCCTATTAGCCAATCTAATAGGGATGAGGTAGTGTGGTGTTAATGATTAAAGATCTTCCTCACGCATTCAATAGAGCCTTTACTTACACCCTTTACTTACCAGGTGTGAAGTTGCAGGCCCACACCCTTTCACTAACTAGGCCTGAGCCCTCAAGGCCCTAAGGAGAGGTTCTAAGACCACAGCCAACCAGAGAGCCGAGTTATAGCCAATCAGACACCAGCTAGGACTGTATATAAAGAGAGCCCAAAGTGTGAGAGAAGCAGAATTGAGAAGCATACATCAAGAAGAAATTGAGGGAGCAGAAAACCAGCATGGAGAGAAAGACTGCAGAACAGAGAGAGCGCAGACCAAAGAGTTGCGGAAATCAAAGAGCTGAGAATCTACAGCACTGAAAGTTTGGAGAACTGAGAATCCAGAGATTCCCAGGAGACTGCAAGGACTCTGAGAACTGCGAAGGCTTTCAGAGCTGTGGGATAGGATGCAAGCAAGCAGACAGTTAGGATTCATGAGTGATTGTTTACGGGAAGGCCCTAGGAGGGGGGAAGGTTACAGGATGACTTGGTTCCTTGCTATAATATTGTGTTATAATTTCCTTGTTGCTACATCGAGGTAAGCTTACTAGGTTTGGAATATAATTACTGCTATATCGAATTGGGGTTATTGGTCTTGGGTTTGGATTCTCTGGTGTCTAAATAAATGTTACACTTTCTCTGCCTTCTACCTAGAGAGTTTTTCATACTTTGTGATTTCTAACCATACAGGTATATTCATGGTCATCTTTGAGGTCATGAATCTTGCCTTACTGATACAGGTAGAGCCTCAGAATTGTTTTAATTTGCATTTTCCAATCAATAGTGAATTACAGCATTTTGTAGGGCTATATCCAGTTTTGCTTACCTCATCTGAAAACTGTTCATATCTTTTGATCATTTATCAATTGGGGAATGGCTCTTATTTTTATAAATCTGAGTCAGTTATCTACATGTCTGAGCAATGAGACCTTTATCAGAGAAAATTGCTTCAAAATTATTTTTTCACAGTTACTATCACTAACTGTATTTTCCTCCATCCTATTTCCTCCTCTGTTTATTCTATTCTCTCTTTCCTTTCGCCCTATTCTTCCTCAGAAGTGTTTTGCTTCTGACTACCTCCTCCCCAATCTGCCCTCCCTTCTATCACCTTCACCCTCCTTTTTATCCCCTATCCCTCCTACTTTTGTTGGGCAAGATAGATTTCTATACCCAATTGAGTATATATTTTGAGCCAATTCTGATGAGAATAATGTTCATTCACTTCCCCTCACCTTCCCCCCTCTTCTTCTCCACTGTAAATGTTTTTCTTGCCACTTTAATGTGAGATGATTTACCCCATTCTACCTCTCCCTTTCCTTTTATCCCAGGACATTCTTCTCTCACCCTTTACTTTTTATGTGTTTTAGATACCATCCCTTCATATTCAACTCACACATGTGCCCTCTGTCTATATACATTCCTTCTATATGTCCTAATAACAAGAAAGTTCTTAGGAGCTGCAAGTATCATCTTCCCATGTAGGAATGTAAACAGTTTAGCCTTATTAAGTCCCTTACAATTTCCCTTTCCTGTTTACCTTTATATGTTTCTCTTCTTTGCCACCATAGTAACTTTCTATGGTCAGAATTTTTTTCTGTTGTTTGCTCATTTACGCAGCCCGTTACTTGACTTAATTCTTGTTAAAATAGGGCTCTGCTTCCAGGATGAAGGACACACTATCCCAAGCTTCAGGGTTTTTCTGCAGCTGCTTTCAGAGATATTTCTAGGGACCTGTAAGTTTTCAGTTTTTCCAAGGTGGTATGATCTAAGAAGATGTATTTACTACTCTCCTGTCATGTGCTCTAGTCTGTGAAGGACCACAAGCACTCTTTTCTGTCCTGAAACTGTGAGAAGGGTCCCCCTCCACTGTGGCCACAATCTCAGGTGTACTAGTGCTCCTCCTTGCCCTGGGACTGCAACCTAGGACCTCAACCTGGATCCAAGTATGGACAAAGCAACAGAGTCCTGCCTCAGTGCTAGCAAAGAGATCCCTGCAATCTCCCTCTGACCAGTAATTTGATCCCCTTGTGGTCTGTGGACTGAGAACTCTGGAAGCAGCTTCTGTTCCTGATTCAGTCACTCCCAAGGCCTAGTCCTTGCTGGGCCTAGGGCTGCGTCAGTGCGGTCTGAGCTGGCCTGTGCTCCACTCTAACCCAGGTGTGACAGACTTTTCCTTCTGACCTTCTAAGGTGTCTTAGGCTGGAAAATTGTCTCACTCTATCTTCTGTGGGTTCTGATGCTCCAGAATTTCTGTAGAGTCATTATTTAAAGGTATCTGGAGGAGTTTGAGGGACAGCTCAGGTAAGTCCCTGCCTTTACTCTACCATCTTGGCTCCATCTCAGAGGATTTATTAAAGCCTTAATGATTTGATCATGTTATTAAGTCTAAATAAATAGAACAAAAAAGAAACAGAAGCCAGGGTTTAAGAAAAACAATTCTACTTTCCCTTAATAAAGATGGTTTTATTAGGAGACTTGAAATCATTGCAGAACAGATTCTGAAAGTTCAAGAGAAGTCACTTAAGGATAAAGCACAATCAATGAGCTAAGAATTAGCTAAACTTAAGAATGGCAGAAAAAGAAAAAAGACCTAACAGTCATAGTAGACCAGAACTGTGCCTGCAATGTATTGCTCTTTGACAATTTAATATCCTGTATTAATATATTAGTTGAAACAGATCATGATAAATTTTGAAATAATCCTATTCTTGGCACTGGTGTCCTAGAAAAACCTTGCTATGATTTTGGTTTCTGCTTTGAAAAATGATACAAAGAAATTGGAGAGATTCTAAAAAGTATTAGTAAACATATAAATATAAATAAAAGGCTCACATCTCACATAATATTTTGAGTTTACAAAGTAGTTTTTCTCAAAATAATACCCTGAAGTAGATAATGTAAATTTTCTTATTACCATTTTACAAGTAAGGAAGCTGAATTGATTGACCCACAGTCATACAATTTGGAAGCATTTGGACCAGATCTTACAGCCAGACTCTCCAATTTCAATACTCTTCCCATTCACAATATATTCCTCTCTATAGGTGGGGCTGTGGTTAGGACACTACTCCAGGAGTTAGGAAGACCAGTTCAAATTTAGTCTCAGATACTTACTAGCTATGTGATGCAGGCAAATAATTTTAATCTGTCTGCCTCAGTTTCCTTACTTAGAAGTATTGGTGATAACAATAGCACTGGCCTCCCAAGGTTGTAAAATGAGGTAATGGGCTTTATAAACCTTAAATTGCTATATAAATGGTAGCTGCTGTTATTGAATAATTAACTTATTAAATGAAGCAAAGTTCTCAAGAAGAAAGCCTAAAGGATTTGGGCTTAATTAGACTTTAAAAAGATAAAATAAAAGGAAAACTGATTGTCTTCAAGTATTTGGAAGGTTATTTTAAGGAGGTCATATGGTCCATTTTTTTCTTCATCTACTAAGAAGACCAAACATGAGGAAACAGTTTTCACTTATAGACTCCCACATCTCAGGTTTATGACATTGATTTTTGAACCTAAGACTCTAAATCAGTACATATTATATTTCCTTTTCCTTTTTTCTTTTTCTTTTTATTTCTTTTTAGATTCAATGCAACGTCCTTGTCTGTAGAGATCTTTTCTGGACTTTGACTCTATCATCCAATCTGTCACTTATCCTTTTTAGCTTTGCATCATCTACAAATTTGACAAGAATGCTGTCTATGCCTTTAGGTTTTTTTCTATTGTGTTGACACAGCCCAACTGGCTGCCATGGCCAAGGGAATATATTTTTGTATTTGGAGGGGAGGAAGAAACATGGGCATGGAATAGCTATCCCCAGAGACTTATTGCAATAGAACAGATATAATCATTTGCCCTGGGCTATTTTAGTGATTCATCTTCCTAGGGTCAGGGGGCTGAGTCAGAGGACCTCAAGAGAGTCTCTATCATCCTCAATATGAGTCCATAAAGACACATTTCTAATTGAAACTACCTAAATTTAAATTTAAGCCTGTGTTTATAAGCTAACAAAATATATTTATTTTTCATCTCTCTCCTAAAGAACTCCACAGGCTCTGTTAGTAATTATAAAACAAACAGATTAATTTCCACCCAATTAACAATGACGTCAAGAGAGCTTTTTGTATTGCTCCTACAGAGATGAAGATTGAAAATCAGGAAGCAATCAATTGATGTTACTGGTGAGGTTTGTGAAAGGCCTAGAGTCATAAGCAGACTGCTGTTTAAGGGGCAAAGTATTCAAATAGGAGTTATTTTAAGAGTCATGAATACCAGGACATCCATAATAATTGCTTAGTGAGAATTACTTCTCATAAGTTTCTTTACCAGTTTGCTTCCATGAGATAGAAGTCCAGCCAAGGAGCTTCCTCAGAGCAAGCCCCTTCACTTGTTGGCTAGTGATAACTGCAGGCAGAATTCCTGGTGACCCTATCTCTTCCTCATCTTCATGTAGAACCATCCATCCTCCTCTACCCTCCTGTCTTGTCTGTCTGCCCAGCTGACCCACACTAAAAACAACAACAGCTAGCATTCATATAGCACCTACTGTGTGCCAGACACTGTGCTAAGCGCTTTACAAATATCATCTCATTTGATCCTCACAACAACCCTGGGAGGTAGGTGTTATTATGACTCTTATTTTACAGTTGGGGAAACTGAGGCAAACACAGATTAAGTGACTCACCCAAGATCACATAGTTAATAAGTTTTGGGGGCTGAATTTGAATTCAGGTCTTTATGACTTCACGTCCAATGCTCTACCCATCATGCCACCTAGCAGCCTCATGCTATCAGGCTATCCATGAAAAGCACTTTTTCTCTCATCCTTTGCAGTAAGCTGGTAAAACAAGGAGAAAAGGAGGCAGACGAGAAAGCAAGGACATGCTATTCCTAAGAACAAAAGCATGTATTTTAGGTGTATTTTATGTGTTGTTGATCTAAATGATTTGTTCCACTACTCATTTTTCCTATCAGTAAAACAAGCAACACAGAGCACTAAATTAAATGAATTTATTCTTTCAATCCTTCCTTTGTCCCAATCAACAGTCAGGAAACTGACAAAATATTATGGTGCATAGTTCTAAAGGATGTAGTAGGTCATGAGAGGAAGAATAAAGGCTGGCTTCATGGGACCAGAGGAAAGGCAAAGCTTTAGGTATTTATGGAGACAATGTGATAGGGTCCACAGTCAAAGTACTTGGGTTCCCTACCTGGGCCTCAGTGTCCTCAACTATAAAATGAAGGGGTTGACCTTAGATGACCTTTGTGGTTCCTTCCAGTTGATTCTATGATATTTCAATAATTCCTAGATTAGTCCCATTGGCATCAATGGAGAAATCTCAACCTTTGGGAATTTTAGTTTACATTCTCCAATCTTACCTGCTTAAAATTTTTTCTGAGATGGACCATAGATTTATTTTCCTCTGCTCTATAGAATTCTTGCCATTGAGAAATAAGCCAAGCCATTGACCAGGATGACAGTAGTTGGTCCCAAAGGGCAGAATTAAGCTTTATATGAAATACTCGAGGGTGTACCCTTCAATGTGGGCATACCCTAAAGCAGCCAAGACCTGGGGTAGAGATATGCCTAACTCCCTGCATTCACAAAGAGAGCACTGATACTCAGTAGCCATGGGATCTCAAGTAATTCCATTTAATTCAATATTGATTGATTGATTCAACAAATCCTTGTTAAGTGCCAATATGCAAAATACAAAGCAGTGCCTGCCCTCAGATAACTTGCATTCTATAAGTCACTTAATCTCTGAGGCTCAATTTCCATGGAGGGGTGAGGTTTGGCAGCATTGCACTCTCCCTGTTTTGCATGGCTCTGAATCTGGGTATTGGGTCATACATAAGCAAAAGTGTATTAGTAGGGGGTATGGAGGTTGAACCACTGACTCTGACCCCTCCCTGTGCATCCAAGCTGAGTCCGGAGATGCCTTCCCCTTTCTGATCAGTTTTACCCCTTTCCCCAAATCTCTTTATGAACTGCCAACATTAACAATGCAACAAGATTTAACAGCTGCTAGTTTTCTTTATACAAAGGGGAAGAGAGGGGAAGAGTACAATTTTAACTGCAGCAGAAAGCTAGCCCCTTTAGGCACTTTCCCCTCCTTCGAAGGAGCTAAGGTAAAACTCTCAATGAGTGGGGAAGTTAATGGTAGTTGGGCCCATCCGGACATCAGAGCCAGGAGACTGAAGGAAAGCATTCATTGATCATTACCCTCAACTCCTGGCAGTCTTTCTTTTCCAGTTCCTTTTCAGGACTATTGACACAGCAAACACCCTCATCACCAGCAGCTGTAATAGTGCCAAGGTCTTATGATAGGCTCACAGGAAGAGATTGTCAGGGAGAAAAAACATCAGGACCTAACAGCAACCCCAGAAGTGGGCCTGCCTACGTGGTCCCGTGGAACAAGGTAAATTCTGAACCCTATACTCTCGACTAGGCTCAACTCCTTCAAGTGTCTTTCTCCCACAAATCTCTGCAAAACAGCCCCAGAAATCTTCATAAAGCCCTTCTCAGAACCCCCAGTTCCCAAACATCATTATCTAGAAGATCAGGGTTTGGTCTTCATAGCAGTAAGGGTTATGAACCTACAGGTAAATAAAAGACCCAAGGACAAATTTTAAGAGAGACTTGGCGGAGAGATCAAAAGGGTACTCAATGTCTAAGAGAAATTCAGTTAAATTTGACATTTATTGCATCCATCAGTAATTTGTGAAATATTGTATTAGGCACTAGGAATGCTAGGGATATGAGAAACAGCACCTCGAGAGTGACAAAGGAGATAAAGAGTAAAACTGGGGACACCAGGACAGAAACTTTACAACTTCCCCTAGAGCTGTCCCTGAAAATGGAAACAATGTATTTGATACAAACAAAAAAAAAGAAATGTTAGGTTTACTTTTTTTTTCTTTCCCTACGAGACTGAGACACAAGGATCAAAGACTTCTTAGTTAGATATCAGCTCAGAAAGCCTCTCCTATAGGATGCAACCAGCTGGACCCAAAGGTCAGAATAAAGCTCCATATAAAGATCTCTATGAAGATGCTTGAGTAATATCTGTGTATATTCCATCTATTACCTTCTGAAAAGTTGCATAATGATGACAACTTCCTCTATTTAAATGATCCTGTATTTAATGAATTGTCATTGGAAACTTTAGATGATACCATTTGTTTTATTAAGAGTCATAGAAACTCATAGTCATAGAAAGAGTTGGAAGGAACTTTAGATGTCAACTAATTCTTCAATTCAGCCATTCAGATTTAGTGTGATGCTTTATATGTTAACTGCACAATAGTTTACCTTTCTAGATTCCAGGAATGAGATGTGTTCAGAGCTTTTTTCTTCATCATCATCACCATCATCATCATCATCATCATGTATTTCTAGATGCCAGGCACTGTGCTATGAACTGGAGATGAAAAAAGACAGAGGGGGAAAATGAGTCCCTGTCCTCAAGGAGTCCATATGCTAATGGGGAAGACAACATATAAACAAGTATGTCCATAGGAGATATATATGATGTAAATGAGAGGTAACCTCAGATGAAAGGCACTAGCAGTGCAGGGGAATGGGGAAAGACTCTAGCAGTAAGATTCCATCTGAGTCTCAAAGGAAACCAGCAAAGGCAGAAAGTAGAGGGAAGAAGGGAGAGCATTCCAAGAGTGGGAGAAAAACTGTGAGAATGTAGATTTGGAGAGTAGAGTACAGCATGAGAAGAACAGAAAAAAGGCCAGTGTCTCTGGATTGTACAACATAATGAAGATAGTAAGGTGTTAAAAAGGTGGAAAAGTCAAAGAAATGCACTGCAACATGAATAAACTCAGTAACACAATGTTTATTAAATCAAGGACATAAATTACTTAGGGAAGAAATCCAAATTTGACAAGAACTGCTGGGAAAATGGCAAAAAAAGCCATTTTGACAGAAATTATATTTAGGCCAGCATTTTATACAATATACTACAATAAACTCAAAATGGACACTTCACCTCAATGTTAAATTACAAATTTAGAAGAGAAGCAGTTCTGATACCTTTCAGAGTTCTGTTCAGGTGGTGAGTTCTTAATCAAACATGGTATATCGTTGACCACTAAAGATAAGAAATAATTTTGATTATCAGAAATGTTAAAGGCATACATGAACAAAATCAATGCAATTAGGATAAGAATGGAAGCTGTCAATTTTTTCTGATGGGGCGGGGGGATCTTTGCATCAAAATATCTCTGATGATAGTCTGATATCCAGGACATATAGGGAACTAATACAAATGTGTAAGATCAAGAGATATTCCCTAATGGACAAATGGCAAAAATATAGGAACAAACAGTTTTCAAAAGAAGAATTTCAAAGTATTAGTAACCATCTGAAAGACTACTCCATATCACTAATAAGAAACCTACAAATAAAAACAACTCTGAGGCTGCACCTTTTACTTAGAAAACTGACAAACATGACAACATGGGAATTTTACTTTATAGAGGGGTTGTGGAAAGACAGGCACATTAATATACTCTTGGTTGAGTTGTAATTAGTCCATTAGAAAGCATTTGGAATTTTCCTAAGAAATGTCCATACCTTTTGACCCAGAGATCCACTTCCAATTACACATATCTCACTGATTAGATTGAAGACAGAAAGAAAGGATAGGTGTGTAGGTAGGTAGACAGACAGGCATGGATAGATAGATATAGATGACATATAGACATAGAAATGGATAGACATAATATATATAAACATGTTACATATATGTATATATAGATGGAGAGAGATATGTATATAAATGTAGTTATAGACTTAGATATAGATATAGACATAGACAGTTGCGCTTTTTGCAGTTACAAAGAATTGTAAGCAGTAAGTTCCCCATCAATTGGAAAACGGCTAAATAAATTGTGGCATATAAATGTAATATAATATTGTGGTGCAGTAATAAATAACTAATATGAAAAATAGAGAACTATGGGAAGACTGATATGAATTGATGCAATGAAGTATGGAAAACCAGGAAAACTATATTGAGAGTAATTACAATAATGTAAAAGAAAAGAATGAAAGTCTGAAACTGAATACTCTGTAGTTAAAGGACGAAGCCTGGCCTAGAATGGAAGGAAGGAAGAAAACAACAAAAAAAGGACAGAAGGAAGAAAGGAAAGAAGAACAGAAAAAGAAAAAGAAATAAAGGAAGAAAGAAAAAGAAAAAAGGAAAGAAAGGAATAAGGGAGGGAAGGAAGGAAGAGAGAAGAAAGAAAGAAAGAAAGAAAGAAAGAAAGAAAGAAAGAAAGAAAGAAGGAAAGAAAGAAAGAAAAGGAAGGAAGGAAGGAAAGGAAAGAAGGAAGGAAGAGAAAGAGAAAATCTGACTCCCCTTCTTTCTTTCTAAAGGGGAGGGATTATGGTTGTAAAAAAAAATTACTTAAACTATTAGTTTATCTGATTTTTAATTTTAGGGAATATTTTTCTCTAGCTTTATTTTTTATTCTCTATCACAAGAGATGCCTCTCTGGGGAAAAAAGAAGATGACACGAAAACAGAAGATATCAATGTTTAAAGAAAGGTAAGTTTCTCCCCAAGGTCTTACATCCAAGATATATAACAACTTGATTCAAATTTGTAAGATTAAGAGCCTTTGCCAATAGATAATCAAAAGTTATGAAGATACAGTTTTCAAAGAAAGGAATCCGAACTACCAATAACCATATTTTTTAAATGTTCCAAATCCTTACTAATGACAGAACTGTCAACTAAATTGACACTAAGGTTCCACCACAACCTGTCAGATTGGCAGGTGTGACAAAATAAGAAAATAATATATCGAAGGAGGTATAGGTAAACAGGTACACCAATACCCTATTAGTATGAGTTTGAATTAGTATGAGTTTGAAGCAAACAATGAAGGAAATCCCACTATTTTCTGGACTAGTAGAAAGAATATAGCATTTGGATTCTGAAGAACTTGAGTTCAAATCCTTCCTCAGACATTCACCGTATGATCCTGGGCAAAACACAACCTCTCTAAAAGTCTCCTCATTTGAAAAAGGAAGATAAATATAACACTTGCCTCACAAGGTTGTTGGGAAGGTCAAATGAAATAATGTATGAAAAGTACTTGTTAGCCTTAAATAGAAGTGTTAGTGATTATTATTTATTATCGATATTATTATTGTCATTACCTCCAGTGACATCTTACTTGATTTTTTGATAGCTTTTATTGCTAGGTAGTTTTTCCTTATACTGAGTATAAAATTTGTCTCCTTATAACTTCCTTCTATCAATCCCATTTTACTCTCTGAGGCCAAACCATAACCTCTATAATGTTGAACTTAATGGCATCTATTATGTCCCCACAAAATATTCTCTTCTCCAGGTTAAATATTCCCAAGTCTTTCCCTGGACCTTCATGTGGCAATAGTTTTAGTCTCCCCCATCATTCTGTTTACTCTTTCCTGGACCTGTTATTTTCCTTCTGAATAAGTTGTACAAAGAAATCAACACAATACTCCAGAAATAACCTGGCCAGGGCAGAATACTGAGGCACTATCATCCCATTCCCCAACACTTAGGCCCATCATATTGCACTGCTGGCCCATATTAAAGACGCAACCCACCAGAACTCCCAGGTCCTTTTCACATAAACCATTGCCTTCCCTAGTATGCACTTGCATAGCTGATTTCCATTTCCATTTCTGTTTTCCATATCATCTCCAAGCAAAGCACAGAAACATTTAATGATCCATATGCTGGAATAAGGTTTGTTTTCACAGCTTTCATTCTGTAATGGAGTGCATCTCTTTCTGCCTTTCCTTATCAGCACAGACACTGTTAGGTGCTGCATCTATAAAAGTCAGTTCTAAGGTATAAGATGTACACTATGTTTTCAAAGGTAAGGTAAGGGGAGGGGGAGAAATTGTGTGGGGAAAATTTATGGTTGGAGAGAAGGTGAAATGATGTCATTAATAGTTGCCCATGTTCTTTTCTTGGTTTAGGTTACTGGAAAATGAGTGAACTATTTGAGAAGGAAAGAAAAACTGAATAAAAAGTAGGGATTAAATGTTATGCATCATGAAAAGATGTGTTATGCACATTATCCACATAATATTATTTGGACTTTACTGGACTTGGAGTCAAGAAGGCCTGGGTTTAAATCCCACCAAAGACACTAGCTGTATGATCCTAGACAAGTCAATTAACCTCTCTTTACCTCAGTTGTCTCATCTTTAAAATAAGGTAGTTGAACTCAGTGACCTCTAAAGTCTTGGCCAGTTCTAAATCCATAATCCCACAGTTTCAAAATAAGTCATATAAGGGCGGAGCCAAGATGGCAGCTGGTAAGCAGGAACTAGTATGAGCTCCGTACCGAGTCCCTCCAAAAACCTATAAAAAATGGCTCTGAACCAATTCTAGAACGGCAGAACCCACAAAACAGCAGAGGGAAGCAGGGCTCCAGCCCAGGACAGCCTGGATGGTCTCTGGGTGAGGTCTATCCCACACAGAGCTGGGAGCTGGGAGCTGGGAGCTGGGAACGGAGTGGAGCAGAGTCCAGCGTGGGCGGCGTGGACCATCCAGACCAGAAGCCGGTCGGAGGGGGCCCTAGCGCCCTGAATCAGTGAGCTGCGGCAGTTACCAGACTCCTTAACCCACAAACACCAAAAACAGCAGAGAAGGTTAGTGGGAAAAGCTGCGGGAGTAGAAAGAGTTCACAGCTCGGCTTCCAGCCCTGGGGGCAGCGGAGGTGGGGCAGCTACAGCTGTTGCTACTTCCGGCTCCAGGCCCACCTGGTGGGAGGAATTAAGTGGTGGATCAGAGCAGGAGTGCACGGCCTGCTGAAGATCTAAGCCCAGTCCAGGTTGGGGGTTGGGGAAGGAGCAGTGCTGGTGTGGCAGAGCTGGCACCTCCCCCCCCAAATGCGGAACATAGAACTCTCTAGTCTACAAGCAGTCATACCCCGCTGAAAAACTCAAAGGTCAAGTTAGTTGGCTGGGAATATGGCCAGGCAGCGAAAACGCACCGAGATTCAGTCTCAGACTTTGCATTCTTTCTTTGCTGACAAAGAAGACCAAAACATACAGCCTAAAGAAGTCAGTAAAGTGCAAGAGCCTACACCAACAGCCTCCAAGAAAAACATGAACTGGTCCCAGGCCATGGAAGAGCTCAAAAAGGATTTGGAAAAGCAAGTTAGAGAAGCAGAGGAAAAATTGGGAAAAGAAATGAGAAGGATGCGAGAAAACCATGAAAAAAAAGTCAATGACTTGCTAAAGGAGACCCAAAAAAATACTGAAAAATACACTGAAGAAAACAACACCTTAAAAAACAGACTAACTCAAATGGCAAAAGAGCTCCAAAAAGCCAATGAAGAGAAGAATGCCTTGAAAGGCAGAATTAGCCAAATGGAAAAGGAGGTCCAAAAGACCACTGAAGAAAATACTACTTTAAAAATTAGATTGGAGCAAGTGGAAGCTAGTGACTTTATGAGAAATCAAGATATTATAAAACAGAAACAAAGGATTGAAAAAATGGAAGATAATGTGAAATATCTCATTAGAAAAACCACTGACCTGGAAAATAGATCCAGGAGAGATAATTTAAAAATTATTGGACTACCTGAAAGCCATGATCAAAAAAAGAGCCTAGATATCATCTTTCAATAAATTATCAAGGAGAATTGCCCTGATATTCTAGAGCCACAGGGCAAAATAGAAATTGAAAGAATCCATCGATCACCTCCTCAAGTAGATCCCCAAAAGAAATCTCCCAGGAATATTGTCACCAAATTCCAGAGCTCCCAGATCAAGGAGAAAATACTGCAAGCAGCCAGAAAGAAACAATTTGAGTATTGTGGAAACCCAATCACAATAATCCAAGATCTGGCAGCCTCTACATTAAGAGATCAAAGGGCTTGGAATACGATATTCCGGAGGTCAATGGAGCTAGGATTAAAACCTAGAATCACCTACCCAGCAAAACTGAGTATCATGCTCCAAGGCAAAATATGGATTTTCAGTAAAATAGAGGACTTTCAAGCTTTCTCAGTGAAAAGACCAGAACTGAATAGAAAATTTGACTTTCAAACACAAGAATCAAGAGAAGCATGAAAAGGTAATCAAGAAAAAGAACAAGAAAAAGAAATTGCAAGGGACTTACTAAAGGTGAACTGTTTTGTTGACATTCCTACATGGAAAGATGATGTGTATGATTCATGAGACCTCAGTATTTGGGTAGCTGAAGGGAATATGCATACATATATGTTTATGAATATATATGGGTGAATGTGTATGTATGTATATATCTATGTGTGTGTGTGTATATATATATATATACATATATATGTGTGTATATATATATATATACACAGAGAGAGAGAGAGAGAGAGAGAGAGAGAGAGAGAGAGAGAGAGAGGGAGAGAGCAGACACAGGGTGAGTTGAAGATGAAGGGAAGATATCTAAAAGAAATAAAATCAAATGAAGGGATGAGAGAGGAACATACTGAGAGACGGAGACAAGGAGAGATAGAATGGGATGGATTATCTCCCATAAAGGTGGCAAGAGGAAGCAGTTCCGTGGGAGGAGGGGAGAGGGCGGATGAGGGGGGAATGAGTGAACATTGCTCTCATCAGATTTGGCCTAAGGAGGAAATACCATACATACCCAATTGGGAATCTTACCCCACAGGAAAGAAGAGGGTAGAAGATAAAAAAAAATGGGGGGGATGATGGAGGGGAGGGCAGATGGGGGTGGAGGTAGTCAAAAACAAACACTTTCGAAAGGGGACAGGGTCAAGGGAGAAAATTCAATAAAGGGGGATGGGTTGGGAAGGAGCAAAATATAGTTAGTCTTTCACAACATGAGTATTGTGGAAGGGTTATACATAATGATACACATGTGGCCTATGTTGAATTGCTTGACTTCTTAGGGAGGGTGGGTGGGAAGGGAAGAGGGGAGAGAATTCGGAACTCAAAGTTTTAAAAACAGATGTTCAAAAACAAACAAAAATGTTTTTGCATGCAACAAGAAAATAAGATACACAGGCAATGGGGCGTAAAAATTTATCTTGTCCTACAAGAAAGGAAGGGAAAAGGGGATGGGAGGGGAGTGGGGTGACAGAGGGGAGCACTGACTGGGGAACAGGGCAACCAGAATATATGACATCTTGGAGTGGGGGGGAGGGTAGAAATGGGGAGAAAATTTGTAATCCAAACTCTTGTGAAAATCAATGCTGAAAACTAAATATGTTAAATAAATTAAAAAAAAATAAAAAAATAATAAAAAAAATAAGTCATATAAACAATAAACATTTATTTTGTTGTTATTGTTGTATAGTCATTTCAGTTGTGTCTAACTCTCCATGACCCCGTCTGGGGTGGATAAATCTCCCATGCCAACAAAATTGAAGATCATTGCTGTATTGACTTAAATATAAAATATGTAAATTAGAGACTGGATCTGGAAGTTCCACAGGGTAGGGAACTCCTGGATAAGGAAACTCAAAATATCAATGAAGATCAGCACTTTTTCTGTAATTTATAGTTCTAGACTGTTGAGTAAAGTTCTAAAAGGTTAGGTGTCATGCCAAAGACCATGCAGCCAACATATTCAAATGGAACTTGAATTCAGCTCTTCTTGACTTCAACTGGCCACTGTATGAGCTGCTACTCATAAATACACATAAATAAATCAAATATCATGGTTGGTACGTCAAGAACCAATGATTTCATTAATGTCGCTATTCCCTTCAGAAGGTCAGATCACAAACTCTCTCCGGCTTATTAGATAGGCTTCAAGAGGTTTTATGGATGAAACATTAACCATCCAGCAACCAATCTGATAACGAGTTTCTCTAAACTAATTTATGCTGGCCCTTGGACAATGGGCATATAAGCATAGTGCTATACTCAAAGCTTCTCCAGTTTGGTAGGATCTGGCAGAACCTACATGCTACTGGTGTAGTCAAAAACCCAGGATTATCTCCATACCATAATCAAGCATTAAAAAAAGACTTAAATGGAAGATATAATTACTCTTTTCCATTTCCCATTTGCCTTTATTATATTTCTATAGTGTTCCAGGATTATCTCTGAACATCTTTAGTGGTAAAAATGAGTTACACTGCATCCTCCACAGAAGTTCTATTTGGATGCTTCATCATCATATAGAGATGACTCTAAGGCATTACTGACAATTTCAGTGTCATGTAAGTTCTGTCAGGTCTTACCTGGAAAACCTTGCATACAGCCTTGTGATTACATGTCTGTTTTCCAAGACGATAGATGAGGTAAGAGAAACTCTTCATGAGGTTGGCTATGGGATCATGAATGTTTCATATCTTACAGATTTATGATTCTTTACAGTATTTAAAGCACTTTACCAAGTGAGTCAGAATGGTAAAGAGCACTTGATTTGGAGTGAGAGGACTCTGGCTTTGTTCCTTACTAACTGTGTGATCTTACACAAGTTCTTTCTCCTTTCTGTAATTCATTTTCTTTTGCAAAATGAGTAGATAAGGCTGGATGATTCTAAAGTCCCCTCCAGCTTCAAACCTATGGTAGTTATTCTTTTACTTAATCCTTATAATCACTCTGGAAAGTTGTCCAGGACAGAAGCCTCATTTTCCAGATGGGATGACTAATATTCAGACAGGTTAAATAACTTGCTCATGATCACACAGATTATGTAATTTGTTGAATTTGGGAATGTAATCCCAAGTCTTTACCTACTTGACTGGGAGTAAAGCAAAGAGACAAATTGTAAGTCAAAGAATAAAAAGTAATGGGGTATTTTTCACTCTCTCATCTTTAGTCACTGTCTAGAGCACTACATTTTTTTTCTCTCTAGCTCCACTTTGGGATGCTCCTTTACCAACTAAGCCCCATAATTTGGGCACACTTCCAAAAAGTCCTGGACTAAATAACCAACTATGAATGTACATCATGTAGGTCAATACTTTCTATCCCTATGGACATCACCCAACCATTTCATCATAGGCTGATGCTTTCCATAAATCACTGAACAAACATATCCTTTATTGATAAATAGACTCATTTCTCTTTCCATTTTGTGTTTTAGACATGACTCCTCTGAGACAAATTCCCTTTTTCCAACCAGAGCACTGGGAAAACCTCTGCTCCAGCAGTGTATTTCTTTATTGTTAGAGATCTTTACGAACAAATATCATTCAATATCCACTTTTAGCTTGTCTGTCTAGCTAACTGTGTGTCTGTTCTATTCTAAGACTGCAATGGTTCACAAAATAGCACCCTAGTGATCGAAAAGAGAACATAGCCTAATCAGGTTTGAGCCCTGGAAAGGGAGCTCAGCACATTGCAAAAGTATTTAGGGATAAAACCAGGTTGACCAAATTGTCATCATCTATTTTTAAATGTTTCATTGTCTTCAAACTTTTCTGATGGATTTAACCTCAGAGGCAAGTGGAAGTAGAAAGAAAAGGTCCTTGTTACATATGTATGTTTTGGGGTTTTGAGTATGTGAATTTAATAGATGAGAAAGCAAAAACACTAGCCTTAATTTTCAGAAGTTAATGAAACAGACCACATTACAATCTTCTCTGAGTACTAGGTAACTACTTAGGTGACTTGATACCGCAAGCAATTGAAAAAGGGAAAGCCTCTATCTCTATCAGGAAAGCAGTTATTCTGTAAAGAAAATGGTCACTCATGCACTAAAGACCTATTGCAATGGCACCTCAGCCTCCTATATTCTGAGAATCAGGGGTTTCTTCATCATGTATTTCCAGAGTTTATCAGAGTCCTGATCTATGTGTCCAGAGAGATGGTGTAACATAGCCTTCAATTAATGGGAAAAAAGAACAGACGATAGCTCTGCCCAGAACAGTTCATTAATGTCAAAACATTTGGAAAGTCAAATTTTGCTAACATGCATGATTTGGTGGGGGTGGAGTCTAGTCAAATTTAGGAAAGACCCAAGGAAAACTGAGACTTTAGTGCCAAGGAGGCAGAAAATCATCCTAGATAGTAGACTCAATGCAACTGTAAGCATGATAGAACATTGGGTTTGGACCAAAAGGATTTGAGTTTGAATCTTTGAATCTTAGGACTACCACTTTGTATACCTATAGTCTTGAGTAAGTCATTTCATCTTTCCTAATCTGTAAAATGAAAGAGAGAAAGAGAGAGAGAGAGAGAGAGAGAGAGAGAGAGAGAGATATCAAATGATCTTTAAGGCTCCCTTCATCCTTACATTCCATACTCAATAATGTTGGTACCAAGAAAAGATAACCAAGTCAAGTGAGAAAAATGAATGGGAAGATTAGGAAATAAAAGCAATTTGGTGAAGAATCATGCTGATGCAGGACATGAACATTTAAGAGTGCCTAGAGGAGTCATTTTATGATCAAGTCAGATGATTTGTAGATTCTTTTTGATGAATCTTAACATGGTAGCCTCAGTCCCTTTGATGTCACCATAGTGCTGAAAATCTGAAACCTGACATTGCTCTCCGATGGCTCCTGAGCCATTACAGTAAAGATCCCCTTCCCTGCTGCTGTTTTCAGGATCTCCTCAAGAGCTTATAAAATGTGTATGGACAGAGAAAATCACCCCAACCTCCTCCAACCTGCTACTGGCCTATCAGAAGAAAGTTCATAAGCCCTGGGCATACATAGTAGCAGTAGTTTCAAACTTGGTTTGTGTGGTAGAAAATTTAGCAATGGCAGAGCAATGGGGAAAACCTTTGGACAGCAAAAGTGATCAATCATGGAAAAACACTTGGACAGGTCAATAAATAATACCCTGGCAAGCAGACTTTGATATATGAGGGAATAAAGAACTCTAACTTCCAGTGTTGCTATGTTTGGTGCATTGATGAGAAACAAATGCATCATTCAATAGGTTCATTAACCTTAAATTATCATAAAGAGGTTTTGTAATCCCTTTCTGTTCGTGCCAAGGAATAAGAGGGGTGAGATATATCTCTAATCAATCAGGTGAGCATTCTCACACAGAAAGAGATAGCATTTTTGTGAAAAAATCAGTATTGTTAGTATTAATGCTGTTTAGATATCCCACCCACCTACCAACTAATCATTGCCTACTGTGTTCTTACAATATATATACAGACATTAAGAACCAAAAACAACAAGCTAACAGCTAGCTCTTGACTCCAAAATTCATTTCCTTGGCCTTAAGAATGTAGTAAGAGATATTGTTGGTGTCTGAGTTCTCCTGAGATGTATTATAAGACTGAATTTCATGTGTGAAGTATATAGTTAAGTAGATGAACTAACTTGGTCTACTTAATGCATCTGGAAATAATGATGTTATTCCTTTTGGCTCACAAAAATTATACCAATTGGTGGAAAAATATAGAAAATGTCATCTATATTCCATCTCTTGAATTCGATTGTTATCTCACAAGAATTGCCATTTTGTCTCTCTTGATTTGAAGCATCATCTGGTACATCTGGCTACTTCTGATAGAATTCATCAGAGCTGCTTTAGCTAGTCTGTCCTCTAAAATGTTGTAGCTAAGTGGAGAACCTGTGTGCCTGGGAGTCTAGATTTTCCCTGGACAGTAAGAAGAAAGTTAGCAAGAAGAGATATTTTGTTTTCTTTTTGAGGGCAGAGGAAAAAGAGAATAAGTATGCTTTTGGACATGGTGGAATGAAGTCCAGGGCACCATCGTTCGTTTTATCTGTGTAGAAACTTTTCAATTTCATGTGATCAAGATTATTTTATCTTGTGTAGTGCTTCTTTCAATTGTTTGGGGGCAAAGCCAAGATGGTGGCTGGAAAGCAGGGAATTGACTAAAGCTTTCCCCCAGGACCCGCCAAACACCTATAAAAATGGCTCTGAACAAATTCTAGAACTGCAGAATCCACGAAATAGCAGAAGGAAGCAGGGCTTCAGCCCAAGACAGCCTGGATGGTTGCTGGGTAAGGTCTATCGCACAGAGCTGGGAGCAGAGAGGAGCAGAGCCCAGAATGGGCTGTGCCCAGACCAAAGAGACCAGGAGAAGGGTGGAACAGGCCACAGCATCCTGAATCAGTGGGCTGTGGCAGTTACCAGAGTTCTCAACCCACAAACACCAAAGACAACAAAGAAGTTTAGTGGAAAAAACTGTGGGGTACACAGTGAAAGGAGTTCATGGTCAGCCACTGCCCCAGGGGTGGCAGAGGTGGTGCATCTCTGAGGCTGCTTCCAGAGATACAGCTGCAGTTGCTTCCAGCCCCAGGCCCACCTGAGGAGAGGAATTAAGTGGCAGATCAGAGCAGAATTGCAGAACCTGCTTGGATCTGAGTTGCAGTCCGGGTTGGTGGTGCTTGGGGGAGGAGGAGCACTGGAATGGCAGATCTTGCCATGTAGAAATAGCTCTGAAAACAACAGCACAGTCCCTCAAGCTTGGGACAAAGTACTCTCTACTCTACAAGCAGTCATAGCCCGACAAAAAGCTCAAGGGTCAAGTAGTTGGCTGGGAACATGAACAGGCAGAGAAAATGGTCTCAGATTCAGACTCAGACTTTTGAATCTTTCTTGGGTGACAAAGTATACCAAAACATATAGCCAGAAGAAGTCAACAAATTCAAAGAGACTATATCAAAAGGTTCCAAGGAAAACATGAACTGGTCTCAGACCATGGAAGAGCTCAAAAAGAATTTGAAAAGCAAGTTAGAGAAATAGAGGAAAAATTGGGAAAAGAAATTAGAGTGACATGAGAAAACCATGAAAAACAAGTCAATAACTTGCTAAAGGAGACCCCAAAAATGCTGAAGAAAATACCACCTTAAAAAATAGACTAACTCAAATGGCAAAGGAGCTCCAAAAAGCCAATGAGGAGAAGAATGTCTTGAAAGGCAGAATTAGCCAAATGGAAAAGGAGGTTCAAAAGACCACTAAAGAAAATACTACCTTTAAAATTAGATTGGAGCAAATGGGAGCTAGTAACTTTATGAGAAATCAAGATATTATAAAACAGAAGCAAAGGAATGAAAAAGTGGAAGACAATGGGAAATATCTCATTGGAAAAACCACTGACCTGGAAAATAGATCCAGGAGAGATAATTTAAAAATTATTGGACTACCTGAAAGCCATGATCAAAAAAGAGCCTAGATATCATCTTTCAATAAATTGTCAAGGAGAGCTGCCCTGATATTCTAGAGCCAGAGGGTAAAATAGAAATTGAAAGAATCCACTGATCACCCCCTGAAAAAGATCCCAAAAAGAAAACTCCTAGGAATATTGTCACCAATTCCAGAGCTCCCAGATCAAGGAGAAAATACTGCAAGCAGCCAGAAAGAAACAATTTTGGTATTATGGAAACACAATCAGGATAATACAAGATCTAGCAGCTTCTATATTAAGGGATTGAAGGGCTTGGAATGTGATATTCCAGAGGTCAATGGAGCTAGGATTAAAACCAAGAATCACCTACCCAGAAAAACTGAGTATCATGCTTCAAGGCAAAATATGAATTTTCAATAAAATAGAGGACTTTCAAGCTTTCTCAGTGGAAAGACCAGAGCTGAATAGGAAATTTGACTTTCAAACCCAAGAATCAAGAGAAGTATGAAAAGGTAAAGAAGAAACAGAAATCATAAGGGACTTACTAAAGTTGAACTGTTTTGTTTACATTCCTACATGGAAAGATGATGTGAATAATTCATGAGCCCTCAGTATGAGGGTAGCTGAAGGGAATACACACACACATACACACATACACACACACACACATATGTGTGTGTGTGTGTGTGTATATATATATATATATATATATATACATATATATATATATATATATATATAGACAGAGGGCACAAGGTGAGTTGAATATGAAGAGATGATAGCTAAAAAATAAAATCAAATTAAGGGATGAGAAAGGAATATATTGAGAGAGGAAGAAAGGGAGAGATAGAATGGGGTAAATTATCTCACATAAAAGTGGGAAGAAAAAAGTAGTTCTGTAGGAAGGGAAGAGGAGGCAGGTGAGGGGGAATGAGTGAATTTTGCTCTCATCTGATTGACCTGAGGAGGCAATAACATACACACTCAATTGGGTATCTTACCCCACAGGAAATAAGGAGGAAGGGGATAAAAAAGGGGGGAGGATAGAATGGAGGGCATATAGGGGGAGGAGGTAATCAAAAGCAAACACTTTCAAAAAGGGTCAGGGTCAAGGGAGAAAATTGAATATAGGGGGATAGGATAGGAAGCAGCAAAATATAGTTAGTCTTTCACAACATGAGTTTTGTGGAAGGGTTTTACATAATTATATGCATGTGGCCTATGTTGAATTGCTTGCCTTCTTAGGGAGGGTGAGTGGGGAGGGAATTGGGGAGAGAATTTGGAACTCAAAGTTTTAAATGCACATGTTCATAAAAAAAGTTTTTGCATCCAACTAGGAAATAAGATACACATGCAATGGGGCATAGAAATATATCTTGCCCTAAAAGAAAGTAAGGGAAAACGGTATGGGGGGGGAGTGGGGTGACAGAAGGGATGGCTGACTGGGGAAAGGGGCAAGCAGAATATATGTCATCTTGGAGTGGGGGGGAGGGTAGAAATGGGGAGAAAATTTGTAATTCAAACTCTCGTGGAAATCAATACTAAAAACTAAAAATATTAAATAAGTAAATAATTTAAAAAAAGAATGCATCTCCTGATCATAGCTGCAAGAGATATACAATTTGCTTGATGTTAATATATGATGGGTTTATCATTGCCATTTATAGTAAATACATATATTTAAAAGGTTTAAAAACATCAAAAATGTTGTAGTTATGCAATTTAGGTAAACTTAGGGTGCAACAGTGAATATAAAGTACTGTAGTAGGCATCATAGATTCAAAGAAAGCAGAAGTAATACATTGTCCTCATAAAACTTATTCTTTAATGGAAGAGCTAGAGCCAAACATTCAAGTAGAACATGACTATTTTTTTAAGTAGTTCAATTAATGAATGAGAAGCGATACATAGATTTGGTGATCTTTGGACAGCATGTTCAAACCGAGATCTGGACCACAAACAAAGCCTTCCCAGCATGGAATAAGCCTGCCAGCATTCACATGGCTCTGGTATGGCTGCAGAGTGCACAGAATTCCCTCCATACTACAGTGGGACAACGAAAGAGAACGTCTGTGGAAGCGAAGTTAAAGCTTAATTTAAAAAAAATAGCTCAACGATTCTGCTTCTAACAGCAAATAAAGGCTTCATAAGGGAAGAAGGAAAAAAGTAGGGGAATATAAGGAAGGGTATAGAGATTGGAGAAAGGAGAGAAGGAAGGAAGGAAGAAAAGAAGAGAAGTAAGGGAAGAAGGAAGATGGTAAAATTGAATAAATAACTTAAATAAGTAAATGAATAAGTAACAAATAAAAACTAATTGAAACAATTATCAACTTTAGCAAAGTTGCAGGATATAAAATAAATCCATAAAAATCATTGACATGTCTGTATATTAACAACAAATTCCAGCAGAAAGAGACAAAAAGACAAATTCCATTTAAAATAACTGCAGACAAATAACATACTTGGGAGTCTATCTGCCAAAACAGACTGAGGAACTATATGAACACAAGTACAAAACACTTTTCACACAAATAAAAACAAAACTAAACAATTGGAGAAATTTTAATTGCCAATGGTAGGTAAAGCCAATATAATAAAAATGACAAGTCTCCCTAAATTAATTTACTTATTTGGTGCCATACCAATTAAACTACTGAAACATTGTTTTATAGAGGTAGAAAAAATTGTAACCAAATTCATCCGGAAAAACAAAAGGTCAAGAATATCAAGAGAATCAATGAAAAATGTGATGGAAGGTGCCATGGCAGTACCAGATTTCAAACTGTATTACAAAGTGGTAATCTTGAAAATAATCTGGTATTGGCTAAGAAACACAGTGGTGGTTCAATGGAGTAGATTAGGTACACAATACAGGGTAGTAAATGACCATTGTAATCTAGTGTTTGATAAACCCAAAGATTCAAGCTTTTAGGACAAGAGCTCAATATTTGACAAAAAAATTGCTGAGAAAACTGGAAAGCAGTTTGTCATAAACTAAGCATAGACCAACATCTCACACAGTATACCAAGATAAGGTCAAAATGGGTAAATCATTTAGTTTTAAAAGATGTTGTTGGTTTTCCATCATTGTTGAAGAAGACCAATGACATCACAGGGTGATGTTTTGACTCATGGTTGAGTTGGATTTAAGTGAGGCAGTTGCACAAAGTCTCACTCTCTCTTCCCTCTCTTCCAGAGTAAAGTTCAGTGGCAAGAAAAAAGTCAGGACAACTAGTGATGGCCCAGGATGCAGTAAATGACCTTGGCATGTTTGATGTCTGACCAAGCTCTAAGCATTCTACAGTATCTGCTTTAGCCACTTCATGACCATTGGAACAAATTGTTCTTGCCCACCAATTCTGCCAGGGAAAATTTTCATGTACTTGGGGCAGACACTTCCCTAACTCACCAACAGGTTTGAGGCCCATCAGTTACCCTCAACCTGGTTTAGTCCATCTGCCAAGATGATTTACCAGGATGTGGCCACTGCAAATGCTACCACTTCCTGCCAGGTAGATACCAAAGGTGGATGAGCAGCCTTCAAAAGGGTTCAGTAAGTCCTCATGCCAGAGATACTAGTCCTTGTTAAACACCCCAGATGTAAAAAGTAATACCACAGATTAAGGGAGCATGGAAATTTGTTTTGCATGATTTCACATGTATAATCAATACCATATTTCTTGCCTCCTCAATAGGTGGGAAAAGTGTGGGAGGGAGACAGAGAATTCAGAACTCAAAATGTTAGAAAAATGAATGGTAAAAACAAAGAATACATTAAAAAAATAAAATACCCATCAGAGAAGGCCAAAAGATATCATGCAGATGTTAAGACTACCCAAGACTACTTTATGCAATGACAGAGCTATTTTCTTTAAAACTCCTTTAATAATCAACACCAAATGAGGGGCAAAAAACAGTGAGACATCTACTAGCCAAAAGTATTCACTACTCTCATTGAGGAGATCCTTCAAAGTCCAAATGGCAAAAAGTTTAGTGAAGTCCTTCAGATGACTATATTTGTACATGGCACTATACTGATCTCATAAAGTTCCAGAATACCATAGAGTCTTCAGTGATATCCACAGTTATATGAAGGAGAAATCATCTACATGAGAAAAAATAAGTAGATTAAGAAGTCAAATTGCTTTCATTAGGTCCTGCTCTTTGCAGGGCAGTCTACTGAGTTATTCCATAGATTTTTGGACAAGCAGTACAGACTTGAGTTGGGCCAAGAGTTGAATAAGAAGAGGGGAGAAAGCTGTATTGAGTTGTGCAAAGTGTGTCACATTCTATATGATCCCAAGCTTCTCTATGACATCAAAAAGATCTTTCCAGTACTAATGTTTTCCTAGTGATAGTATATGGTTGTGAATAGTGAAACACAGCTAACTCTGAAGAAGCCAAAGTTCAAGTGGCCCAAAGGATGATGGAAAGACATCTATGCTGAGTTTAAGTAGGTATCTAAATTTTATGAGTGATGACCTTCCTGCAAAAATATAGCCAAGGAAATGTCTAATCAGAGGATGTCAGCCAAGTAGCAAAATCAAGTTTGGGACGGACAACTTAGCACTAGACCACATGCATATTGGCCCTTGATGCTAATTTTAAGCATCTTTTAAAAACATTTTATTGGTGACATTGGAAAAAAAAAGAAAATTAACTTAGCTAACCAATTTTAGGCTCTTTTAGATTTTAATACTCATTAAGCAAAAAATAATTATTATCAACTACAGAATGTAGCAGCAATGATAATATCTCTTTCCAGACTGTTATTCTCTTCAATGTGACCGAGAAGCCCCCTAAACTGCCCCAATATTTGATATCCTCAGGGTAGAAGATCAATTTTCTTATTCCATCTTCTGGAAACTACCTAAAGAAAATTACTTAAGCTAAGGTAGAGCTGGGTAATTCAAATTAACCTGGTCACTCATTTAAACAAGTATTACAGTATTACAGTATTTATGGCAGCAGAGCTCTTTTTAAATATGGACACAAAGGATGAGAGGAAAAATGACAGAATGGCAAATCTATACATCTAGACCCAATTCTAGGGGAATGGAAGGAGAGAGAATAGTAAGCATCTTTTTGGTCTGGGTCTTCCATAAAATCTCTCTTTGTCCAAAAGCCACATTCTGTAGCTGTGTGGTTATCGAAATATGGTTCAGAAACAAGGTCAAAACTATTTTCATAGTAGTACTAAGACACTTAAATTTCTTTTTTTGGGGGGGAGCTTCAATAGACCTTTAATATTCAGTTCACATTTTCATTTTGAACATATTGTATAATACAACAATTTTTAATTTTTTTATCAGACAGATTACATAGAGGGAACAGGAGGTAGGGGACACTCCTAACTGTTACAGTAGCAACATCTATAAAACCAAACCACAGGTGAATGTGAGGGGTGAATGAATGAAGCCCCCATTAGAGGTGCTGGACTATAGTTCTATGACACTTGCAGGATTTGCTGATGACCATAAAAATAAAAAGTTATGACATGTTAGTAATATTTAGTAATGATTCTCTGTAATAGAGTACTTCACAAAGCTTGATCCTTGCAACAACTCTGTAAGGTAAATTTTGCAGCTACATTTTTGTACAGATTTGTTATTTTTTTTGTTGTAGGGAACCCCCAGTGAGGAAACACCCACTCAATCTGGATCAGCAATTGTCTAGTAACTTGGGAGTCTGAGAGTTGTCTAAGTCCCTTAGGGGTTAAGAGACTTACCCAGTGTCACACTACCAAAGTCACTTCTTATTTCAGAGAAAAGGACTTATATTCAAGCCTTACTGACTCTGGGGCTAATTCATTATCCACCTCACTAGAGGTGTCAAACTCTCAGCCTTCTCTTGAGTGCAGCCAGAACCAGATTAAAATATAATTGGGAAATTTTAAACAAAATAAATAAAAATACAATACAACATAGATAATGTGAATTTGTGATTTTCTAAGTCAATGTGTGAGCTGCAGGGATCTGTTTCTATTTGAGTTTGACACCACTGCACTACACTATAGGTCTTCATTGTATTGGTATCCCCATTTTATAGCTGAAGAAATTGAGGCTTGCAGTGATAAAATGTTTTGTACAAGTTCACATAGCTGCTGAGCCATGAAGTCAGAACTTGAATCTGTCCAGTACTCTTTCTACAACCCCAATCTTGCCTTTATATAAAGAAAAAGATAATTACAGATAATAATACTTATATTAATAATAATTATAAGTTTTGTTCCTTGAACACACCTGGGGGCACACTAAGGTATTTCTGGGGAAGAATACACTGGGGATATTTTTCTAATATTCTTTTGATTGGAATGGCTTATCTGCTTTCTGTATTATTCACTCCTTAAGGGAAGCTTCTTTCTTGTCTCACAATTTCTAGATTCTCTGGCTCTCCCATTACCAGCTTTATCTTTTGATTTTCTCATCTTACCACAATCCTTGACATGTGGCAAGTGGTTATTAAATGGTATTTCATTCATTCATTTGACTTAAGGGTTAATTTTTTAATATAAATTCATTCTCACTTATTTTCCTGCAAAAAAGTACATGTGTTCATATTCTGTGACTATAAACAATATAGACTGATTGCAGGCCTCTCTGAAAATAGAGATGATCACCTTAGTCTTTGTATAGATATTTGTGAATTAGCTTATTGCCATGTGTTTTTTTTTCCTTTTTTATTTTATTTTTTTTCATTTTCTTTTTTGGTATGGCATACAATTTCTTTTCTTGTTTTTTAATTTATTTAATATATTTAGTTTTCAGCATTGATTTTCACAGGAGTTTGAATTACAAATTTTCTCCCCATTTCTACCCTCCCGCCCACTCCAAGATGGGGTATATTCTGGTTGCTCCATTCCCCAGTCAGCCCTCCCATCTGTCACCCCACTCCCCTCCCATCCCCCTTTCCATTCTTCCCTTGTAGGGCAAGATAAATTTCTATGCCCCATTTCCTGTGTATCTTATTTCCTAGTTGCATGCAAAAACTTTTTTCTTTGTTGTTATTTTTGAATGTCTGTTTTTAAAATGTTGAGTTCCAAATTCTCTCCCCTCTTCCCTCCCCGCCCACCCTCCCTAAGAAGACAAGCAATTCAACATAGGCCACATGCGTATCATTATGTAAAACCCTTCCACTATACTTATGTTATGAAAGATTAACTATGTTGTGCTCCTTCCTAACCTATCTCCCTTTACTGAATTTTCTCCCTTGACCCTGACCCTTCTCGAAAGTGTTTGTTTTTGATTACCTCCTCCCCCTATATGCCCTCCCTTCTATCCTCCCCCCTTTTTTGTCTTCTTCCTCCTTCTTTCCTGTGGGGTAAGATACCCAATTGAGTGTGTATGGTATTCCCTCCTCAGGTCACATCCAATGAGAGCAATATTTACTCATTCCTCCTCACCTGCCCCCTCTTCCCTTCCTACTTTTATGCGAGATAATTTACCCCATTCTATCTCTCCCTTTCTCCCTCTCTCAATATATTCCTCTCTTATCCCTTAATTTGATTTTATTTTTTTAGATATCATCCCTTCGTATCCAACTCACCCTGTGCCCTCTGTGTGTGTGTATATATACATATGCATACATACACACACACATATATATACACACACCTACATATATACATACATAGACACACACATACGTATATATATATGTATACACATATATATATATATATGTGCATATTCTTTTCAGCTACTATGATATTGAGGTCTCATGAATCATACAGATCATCTTTCCATGTAGAAATGTAAACAAAACAGTTCAACTTTAGCTATGTCTCTTATGATTTCTCTTTCTTGTTTACCTTTTCATTCTTCTCTTGATTCTTGTGCTTGAAAGTCAAATTTTCTATTCAGCTCTGGTCTTTTCACTGAGAAAGCTTGAAAGTCCACTGTTTTATTGAAAGTCCATTATTTTTTTTCTGGCCGTTTGCAGTATTTTGTCCTTGATGTGGGAGCTCTGGAATTTGGTGACAATGTTCCTAGGAGTTTTCTTTTTGGGATCTATTTGAGGAAGCGATCGGTGGATTCTTTCAATTTCTATTTTGCCCTGTGGCTCTAGAATATCAGGGCAGTTCTCCTTGACAATTTCTTGAAAGATGATATCTAGGCTCTTTTTTTGATCATGGCTTTCAGGTAGTCCAATAATTTTTAAATTATCTCTCCTGGATCTATTTTCTAGGTCAGTGGTTTTTCCAATGAGATATTTCCCATTGTCTTCCACTTTTTCATTCCTTTGCTTCTGTTTTATAATATCTTGATTTCTCATAAAGTCACTAGCTTCCACTTGTTCCAATCTCATTTTTAAGGTAGTATTTTCTTCAGTGGTCTTTTGGATCTCCTTTTCCATTTGCCTAATCCTGCCTTTCAAGGCATTCTTCTCCTCATTGGCTTTTTGGAGCTCTTTTGACATTTGAGTTAGTCTATTTTTTAAAGTGTTATTTTCTTCAATATTTTTTTCAGTATTTTTTGGGGTCTCCTTTAGCAAGTCATTGACTTGTTTTTCATGGTTTTCTCTCATCCTTCTCATTTCTCTTCCCAATTTTTCCTCTACTTCTCTAACTTGCTTTTCCAACTCCTTTTTGAGCTCTTCCATGGCCTGAGACCAGTTCATGTTTTTCTTGGAGGCTTTTGGTGTAGGCTCTTTTACTTTGTTGACTTCTTCAGGCTGTATATTTTGGTCTTCTTTGTCACCAAAGAAAGATTCCAAAGTCTGAGACTGAATCTGAGTGCGTTTTTGCTGCCTGGCCATGTTCCCAGCCAACTTACTTGATCCTTGAGTTTTTCGTTGGGGTATGACTGCTTGTAGAGCAAAGAGTACTTTGTTCCAAGCTTGAGGGGATGTGCTGTTGATTTCAGAGCTATTTCTATACAGCCAGCTCTGCCACACCAGCACTCCTCCTTCCTCAAGAACCACCAACCTAGACCTGATGCAAATCTTAATCAGGCTCTGCACTCCTGCTCTGATCTGCCACTTAATTCCTCCCACCACGTGGGCCTGGGGCCAGAAGTAACTGCAGCTGTAATTCTGTAGTTGCACCTCCCCTGCTGCCCCTGGGGCAGTGGCCGAACCCCGAACTCTGTCCCCGCAGCTTTTCCCAATAACCTTCTCTGTTTTCTTTGGTGTTTGTGGGTTAAGAATTCTAGTAACTGCCACAGCTCACTGATTCAGGGCACTAGGGCCTGTTCTAGCCTGCTGCTGGTCTGGTTGGTTCTGCCGCCACCCACGCTGAGCTCCACTCCCCTCTGTTCCGTGCGTGATAGACCTCATCCAGTGACCATCCAGGCTGTCCTGGGCTAGATTCCTGCTTCCCTTTGCTATTTTGTGGGTTCTGCAGTTCTAGAATGTTTTTCAGAGCCATTTTTTATAGTTTTTTGGAGGGACCTGGTGGGGAGCTCATGCAAGTCCCTGCTTTCCAGCCGCCATCTTGGCTCCCACTTAAATTTCTAATATGGCAACTATGAATAAATATAATCCACATAAACAAAAGTTCTTTGTTAGACTGAGAGGGGAAATCCTCAACAATTTTTAGGTCCTAAGACCAAAAGATTTGAGAATCACTGCCCTAAGTCAAACATTTGATGTCTCTCAATGACCTATGTAATGCTCTATGGCTATTAGTCGATAAGTATTTATTAAACACCTATTATGTACCACACAGTGTGTTGAGTTCTGACTAAGCTATTAGTTGCACAACAACTGTCCATCTGCACTAAATAGGGGGCTCCCTCATTGAGAATTCTCAACACCAGTGATATAATAGTTCTGGACAAAAATAATAATAATAGCACAAAGTAATAAAGATAGTTCATGCATAAGACTCAAGGGAATCTCTGGACCCATGAGAAATACAACTAATCTTTCCTATAGCAACTTGCACAAAGTCTGACTTCAGCTCAACAGAACTTATTGGGGGAAAAGAAGAGGGAGAGAGATAGTACACCACATATGGGAAGGGGAAAGGGAGAAAGATTCCAGGTCAGCATCACAAGACTACTATTAGAATGACTGTACCTGAAAATGGAAAGGAATAGAATTGGATCAGAGGAGAGCACTATCTAGCCTTACATATAATAGCTTCTCTTTGTAGTATTAACTAATTTTCTTATTAACTAAGTGCTAGGTCCTATGATTTCTCCACTGATGGACTGCAAGTGGTGGCAGAGCTGTCTACATGTAGCACCCTTTAGATCTGATGTCCTGGAATAAAGGCTAATTCACCTTGGCCCTAATTACTACTCTGGTAAACTTACCATTGAACGATAATTAAGTATGGGTATTTTTGCCAACTGGCAGCTAGGTGGTGAAGTATATAGAGTACTAGGTTTGGAATCAGGAAGACTCATCTTCCCAAGTTCAAATCTGGCCTCAGATACTTACTAGCTATGCAATCCTGTTTCCTCATTTGTAAAATGAACCAGAGAAGGAAATGGCAAAACTCCCCTAGTATCTTTGTCAAGAAAACCCCAAATGGGGTTGTGAAGGGTAGGACTGACGGAAAAATCACTGAAAACAACATTTTTCCAACTGGACATTTCAAAGAAAGGAATCTTCAGGCAATAAATGGAGCGTGACATAGTCATTGCTGGTTTTGGAAATGTATTTCCTTTCCTCCTAGAGAGGCAATATCATTCTAGTGATTTATTAAATATCAATTAAGGCTTTAAATATGTACAAACATCTCATTTTCAAAGCATTCTTTGGGCACATCATTAAATGTTAATTTCATTGGTCCACAGAATGAAGGTGTCTAAAAGGACTATGATGTATTAAACTTGTCATATCTAGTTTATATTTTTGAATAAATGGCAATGGTTGAATGGAATGTCTCCTCAAAGTTCTATGAAAGTTAGATAATGATCTGGCATCAAGACAGGCCAAAGTTAAAAGCATGCCAATTTCTGAGAAGAATAAAAGATATGAAACAGGAACATGAAGACCTTTAAGCCTGACTCCTATTCTAAAAGGATTTGAAATCTCATTAGAGGGAATTGTAAGCTTCTTAGCCACAAAAAGTACATTCTCAACAGTGTCTAGGCAAGATACCAGCATAAGATTTCATTAAGCAGGCACCTCATTAAAATTTTTATGTAAACCTATGTGGACTTCCCCTTCAGTCAACCATTAAAAAGCCTTTAAGCTGCAATAGAATTGGCATCTTGATATCTGAAAAGACCCTCTATACAATCTGGGAGTCCCATGATACCTAGTGAAATCTCCATGAATATTTTCAGGGCTATTCAAATGGGTGGCTCTAGCCAGGGAACATAAAAGTTCATTTTATATGAGAAATTGGCTTGATTGCATATAATCCCAGCCTTGCCATCCCTTAACTGTTTGACCAAGGGTAAATCGTTTCATCTCTCTGAGACTCAGTTTTCTCATCTGTAAAATGAAATTCAAAATATGTTAGGTACCTTAAAGGATTCTTATGAAGAAAGCAATTTGTAGGACTTTAAACTTGAGAGAATTGTGAGCTATTATATTGGGTATGAAATGGACCTTTGATTTCATTTGCATAGGGAACTCCCAGATGAGGAAACTTCTTCTACCACCCTCTCTGCAACTTAGAGTCTTAGAGAATTGTTAATGTCAGGCCTTGAACCCAGGTTTTTATAGCTCCAAAGACAGCTCTCTACCCAAATCACTATTCTGCTTCCCAAATTGTTGTATCATTATTATTATCACTCCAATTATAGGGAAATGATGAAAGGTTTTAGGAGATGGTGGAAAGACAGCCAGTTTGGACTCGAGAAGATCTATATTCAAGAAGCAATTCTGACAAATATAGTGATCTTAAGCAAGTCGCTCGGCCCCTTCATGCCCAGACATCTCTCTAACATTACAAAGTTTCAAAGCAGGCTCCAACCTGCACTGGCATGTGGAGTTTCATTACTGAATGTATTACCATCACTAATGAAATTTTTTTTAAAAAGGGACAATGATGGTGTGATCATGGGTAAATGAATTGCATTTCCATAATTCTTTTATTCCTGCAACTCATAACCAACAAGGAAAACAAGGCAGGAAAGAATAGGCCTGAACATGAGCCAGTAGCAAATACTATACTTGGTATCTATTATACAGGTCACTGACCAATTGTTAGGCACCACTGCTTTCTAGTACCAGGGGGAAAAAGATCACAAATAGGTTCCTTTAGGGACACATGTAATCAGTTACCACAATCTGGTGCATTTCGCCTGAAGCAGCCACCATGGAAACAACCGAAATTTGCTGGGAAGTTTGGAATTAGTTTGCCATAAGCAGCAACTCTTTTCTCTCTATCTATGTACTCCCAGCTGTTTCTTGATGTGATTTCATCCTGACATGGGAGAAAGAAGTTGAGTGATCCAAATGTAATTTCTAGAAAGCAGGCCCTCCACCTGAAAGTTAACTATGTGAAAACTCATCCAAGACACCTCCAGACATAAGGAAGCTAAATGGAGGTGGGGAGTGGGGAAAGTAGGAAGAAAAATTGGAAGACATGATTTCTTTTGTTAAGTTTGAAATTTCTACAACTCTAGTCCATAGATATCTATTAGGAAAGGAGAAGAAATGATCTTTAATTTTTTTACAGCGTTTGGAAGATCTTGGCTTTTGCCTAAAGAAAAGAATTGGACTAGAGGATCTCTGACTGTCCTTGAGATTGGATCAAAAGGATGAGCAGTCAAACAGACACCAAGCCTTTATCATGGGAGGAAACATTGTCAAGAACATAGGGGTCAAGGTTATTTGACTCTCTAAGTCTATGATTAGAGAAATGATTGACAAATCATAGTACAATAGCAGTGTCTTGAGAAGCTAGCCAGTGAAGCAAATACCCAATTGGGGATAATTGCTCCCTTTCCATTCCACTGGAGTAGAAGAGTTCTCATAGGGGAAAAATAATACTGTGAATAACATGGATTTTTGATTACCTTCGATTTTCCTATCAGTAATTCGGTTGTGGATTTTCTTACTTTTAAATGAAAACAACTGCTCCCTATTTCACCATCCCACCTTAAATGCATACAAAAAGGGAGATTTAAAGGAAAGGTCCTAGACAGCGAGTCAGAATTCAGATCAGCAAACATTTATTAAGCATGTACTATGAGACATTGTTGTGGTATGTCCTGAGCATGCAAAGACAAAAACAAAGTTGTTCCTGTCCTCAACGAGCTTAAGTTCTATTAAGGAGGAGGGGCACACTGGGGAAAAAATATGTACATAGAAATTTAAATCCACAGTACATGCAATATATTTTCCAGGGGTGGGATAATTTAGTAACAACAGCATAGGGTTCCAGAGGGCACAGTGGAAGGATAGGGAAGAGCAAAAATGACAGGAAAGGAATGGAGTTGACATGGATGGGTATGGGAAGTCCTGCCCCCAACAGAGCCAACCCTTATAACACAGAATAAAAAGTGGGGAAGCAGCTCAACAAAACTAACCAACAGACAAATAAAATATGATAGTACATATGATGCTCCACAAGCTTAATCCCCTTCCTTTGAGAAGAAGAAAGATGGATTGCCACATTTCTTCTTTGGGCTCAAGCTCAGTGATTATCATTTTGCAATGTTAAATTTCATTGGTATTATTCTTCTTTCCATTAGAGCAGCTCTAGTCACTGTGTATTATTTTCTTGACTTTGTTTGTTTCACTTTGTTTCAATTCATGTGTCTTCCCATGCTTCTCTGAATTCTTTATAATCATCAATGCTTGTGGCAAACTATAACAGAATTATAGGATTACAGAATTTTGGAATTGGAAGTGGCATTGGAGGCCTACAAGTCTAACCAAAATACAAAAGGAATCCTAATACAACATTCTCTACAACTTGCAAGGAAGGGGAACCCAAAAACTTGAAACAAAACATTTTGCTTTTGGACACTAATTGTTAGGAAATTTTTCCTGACATCAACTCTAAGTTTGCATCTTTATATCTTCTAAGGTTCTTCCCTCAGGAGGCAGATAGAATAAATCAAATCCCCATTTTTATCTCACTCCTTCAAATACTTGAAGATAGCTCCCAAGGTTCTCCTGAGTCCTCTCTTTCCCAGGTTAAATACCCCTTATTTCTTTAACTGATCCTTATATAAATGTTATAGACTCAAGGTCATAAGATCCACCCTGGTTGCCCTCCTCTGGACATAGTCCAATTTAATCCGTGTCCTTCTTAAACAGCAGCACCCCCTAAATGAACCCAATACTCCAAATAAGTTGTAACAAAGGAAGACTAGAGTGGGACTCTCACTTTCCTATTCTTGAAAGCTATATCCCTCTTATTGTAGTCCAAGAGGCCGTCACCTGTTTTGTCTGTCACAACTGATTCATAGTGACTTTCTAGTCCACCCCAAACCCCAGATTTTTTATCAGAATTACTGTCTGCCTCTGTCTCATATTTGTAGTTTATTTTTTTCATAATGAAGTATATGATTTTATATTTATCCTTATTACATTTCATCCCTTATAAGATTCAGTCCAATGCTCTAACCTGTAAAGACCTCCTTGATTCTTGACTATTATCCTTTATGCTAGTCATCCCTCCCAGTTTTGTCCTCTAGTCCACATCTCCCATCTTCTTCACAAGAATAAGATAATACCTTACAAAAAAGCTTTTAAAGACTTCCTGCCATATTGACATTGAATAACTAACAACTACTCTGAGCCTGGACCACCAACCAGTTCTAAAATCTTTTTTAATTAATTTATTTACTTTTAGTTTTCAACATTCATTTCCACAAGATTTTGAGTTATAAATTTTCTTCCCATCTCTACCCTCCCCTCCACTCCAAGATGGCATGTACTCTGATTTCCCCTTTCCCCAATCTGCCCTCCCTTCTGTTACCACACTCCCCCCCCACCTTATCCCTTTTTTCCCTTATTTATTGTAGAGCAAGATAGATTTCTATACCCCATTGCCCATATGTCTTATTTCCCAGTTGTATGTAAAAACAGTTTATAACATTTGTTTTTAGAACTTTGAGTTCCAAATTCTCTCCCTTCTTCCCTCCCTACCAACCCTCATTGAGAAGGCAAGCAATTCAATATAGGTTATACATGTGTCATTATGCACAGCATTTCCATAATAGTCATGTTGTGAAAGATTAACTATATTTCCCTCCATCCTATCTCACCCCCCATTTATTCTATTTTTTCCTTTGATCCTGTCCCTTTTCAAAAGTGTTTGCTTTTAACTACCCACTCTCCCAATATGTTCTCACTTCTATCATTCCCCACCTTATCCCCTTCCCCTCTACTTTCCTGTAGGGCAAGATACCCAATTGAGTGTGCATGTTAGTCCTTCCTTAAGCCAAATCCAATGAGAGCAAGGTTCACTCATTCCTTCTCACCTCTCCCCACTTCCCTTCCATTATAACAGCTTTTTCTTGCCTCTTTTATGTGGAATAATTTACCCTATTTCATCTCTCCCTTTCTCTTTCTCCCAATATATTCCTCTCTCACCCCTTAAGTTTATTTTTTAGATATCATCACTTCATATTCATCTCAACCTGTACCCTCTGTATATATATTTACATATATGTATGTATGTATGTATGTATATTCCCTTCAACTACCCTAATACTGAGAAAGGTCTCATGAGTTACAAATATCATCTTTCCATGTAGGAATGTAAACATCAACTTTAATAAGTCCCTCATGATTTTGCTTTCCTGTTTACCTTTTTATGCTTCTCTTGATTCTTGTATTTGAAAATCAAATTTTCTATTCAGCTCTGGTCTTTTCATTGAGAAAGCTTGAAAGACCTCTATTTTGTTGAAAATCCATATTTTTCCTTGGAGCATTATACTTGGTTTTGCTGGGTAGGTGATCCTTGGTTTTAATCCTAGCTCCTTTGACCTCCAGAATTTCATATTCTAAGCCCTTTGATCCCTTAATCTAGAAGTTGCTGGATCTTGTGTTATCCTGATTGTGTTTCCACAATACTCAAATTGTTTCTTTCTAGCTACTTGCGATATTTTCTCCTTGACCTGGGAACTCTGGAATTTGGCTACAATTTTAATAAAAGATTCTTTTTGGGATCTTTTGCAAGAGGCAATAAGTGGATTCTTTCAATTTCTAATTTACCCTCTGGCTCTAGAATATCAGGGCAGTTTGCTTTGATAATTTCTTGAATGATGATATCTAGGCTTTTTTTTGATCATGGCTTTCAGGTAGTCCTATAATTTTTAAATTATCTCTCCTGGCTCTATTTTCCAGGTCAGTGGTTTTTCCAATGAGATATTTCACATTGTCTTCTATTTTTTTCATTCTTTTGGTTCTTTTTTATAATTTCTTGATTTCTCATAAAATCATTAGCTTCCATTTGCTCCATTCTAATTTTTAAGGAATTATTTTCTTCAGTGGTCTTTTGGACTTCTTTTTCCATTTGGCCAATTTTTAAGGCATTCTTCTCCTCATCAGCTTTTTGACTTCTTTTGACATTTGGGTTAGTCTGTTTTGAAGGTGTTATTTTCTTCTGTATTTTTTAGGTCTCCTTTAGCAAGCTGTTAACTTTTTTTCATGATCTTCCTGCATCTCTCTCATTTCTTTTTCCAATTTTTCCTCTACTTCTCTTGCTTGATTTTCAAATTCTTTTTTGAGCTCTTCCATGGCCTGCAAGCAATTCATATTTTTCTTGGAGGATTTGGATGTAGAAACTTTGACTTTGTTGTCTTCTTTGTTTTGATCTCCTTTGTCACCAGAGTGAGGTTCTATAGTCTGAGTTTTTTTACTCTGCTCATTTTCCCAGCCAATTATTTGACTTTTGTTCTCTTTGTTGAGGTATGACTCTGCTTCGAGAGTGGAGAGTGCTCTGTCCCAAGCTTCAGGAGGTTTGAGCTGCTGTTTTCCAAGCTACTTGTAGGCACCTGTAAATTTTCAGTTCTTCTGAGGTGGTATGATCCAAGGAGAGGTGTTTTCTCCTCTCCTGGCCTGTGCTTTGGTCTGTGAGTGACCTCAAGCACTCTTTTCTGCCTTGGAACTGCTAGGAGGCCTCCCTCTCCACAGCCACCACAGGTTCTGCCACACCAGCACTCCCCTTCACACCAAATATTATCTCACTCGATCCTCACAATTACCTTCAGAGGCAGGTGCTATTATTAGCCTCCCTTTACAGTTGGAAAAACTGAGTCAGGCAGCAGTTAAGCGACTTGCTCAAGGTCAAACATCTAGCAAGTGTATGAGGCTTAAAGTGAACTGAGGTCTTTCTGATTCCAGACCTAGTACTCTATCCTCTGTATTCGTTGACCTACAGTTTATCAATTGTTTTTTTTTTTTGAAAATTGGGACATTTATACTTCTGCCATCTTATGATAGATCCACTGTTTTCATTATCTTTCAAATATTCCTGAAAGTGGATTAGTAATCACATCTGCTAGTTCTTTCAGCACCCCATCTCAGCCAAGTGACTTGAATTCAAGGACAGCTAAGTACTACTGTATTATCTCTTTACTAGTCTTAGCTACCAATTCTCTGTTAGTCATTTTTGTTCCGTATGTTCCATTTTCTTTTGAAGAGATAATAGAAATCAAATAAGTAATATTTCATGACATCCATGTACCATAATTTGTCTAGCCAAACCCCAGTCGATTGATATTTAATGTTAAAGCTCATTCACCATATTATCAAAACAATAATGTGAATAATTTTTATCTGAATCCATTTCTTACAATTTATCTATATTGAATGCAGAGGACATGTTCCTTCTGACATATTCTCATGAAATCTTCCTGAAGTTTATTTCCTTTAATGTACTGCTACCCAGAAAACCTAAGTGTCATCTATAAATTTGAAATCTAAAGGTAGCATGATGAGAATCTACCACAATTCTCTTAGAGAAAGAGTTCTTTACCTGGGGTCTATCACCTTTTAAAATTATCTATCTATGTATCTATGTATCTATCCATCCATCTGTCTATCTATCTATCTATCTGTTTGAAAGCTGTATTTGAAAATAATTGGTTTCCTTTGTAATCTTATATGCTTTATTGCCTACTTTTAAAAGCATTATTCAAAGAAGGGGTCTGTAGGCTTCCACATATTGCCATACAGGTTCAAGACACAAGGATAAGAATTCCTTCTTTTGAGTCAATATTTGATTTCCACTAATGTGTTGAATGTAGATAGGCCAAAAATAAATCTGCCTTTGGGTAATGACAGAAGGGATAAACTGGAATTGAAGGCTATGCAGTGTGGTATGGAACTGATGATCCGTCACTGAGTTGGTGGTTCATTATGAGCATTATCTAATTACATCTGTATGGAGTTCCCCAAATCTGAAAGGATAATTACCTCAGGCTGTGCCTGCTGCCTCCTGATATAACTCTTATGTGACTAATTATGTTCATGACTTGATGTGTATTTTGACAGAATACATTTTTAAAAAACTGCTACACTAATTTCTTTTTCATTAAACTTTGTAATATCAATGGCTAATTAGAGAGCCCACAACTGGATGAAAAATATTCAGAATCAACTTTTCAATTTCCTTCAGGTCATTTTCAAGTATTTATTGATGTGATTATTTGTTCTTTGGGATGACTGGCTCTTTTATTCTCCCCCCTTGTTCTTCTTTTTTAAAAATTATTCCTGGTGTTATCTAAGTTGTTTAGGGAAAAGAGGAGCTAGGGCAGGGGAAGGACAGCAAAGCAAAAAATTAATGCCTCTAAAAACAGATGCTAAGGAAAAAAATGTTAGGAAATGAAGTCTATTATAGGTATGTCATGGATGTATATTACTGCTTGAATTAGTGAATAGAGATAGCTGGCTTCCAAACTAGGAAGACTTCGATTCAAGTCCTGATAGTATGATCTGCTCAAGGTACCTAGTTGCTCTAGGCAACTTTCTAAGACTGCAAATTATAGGGGCAGAGCCAATATGGTGTCTGGAAAGCAATAACTAGCTTAAGCTCTACCCCAAATCTCTCCAAACACATGTGAAAAATGGCTCTGAACAAATTCTAGAGCTGCAGAACCCACAAAATAACAGAGGGAAGCAGGTCTCCAGACCAGAATAGCCAGGATGGTCACTGGGAAGGGTCTATCACACGGTGATGGGAGTGCAGCCCAGTGTGAGCCACGCCAGGAGAGACCAGACCTGGAATCTGGAGGGCAGAGCAGGCCTTAGGGCCATGAAACACTGAACTGTGGCAGTTTCCAGACTTCCCAACACAGAAACACCAAAGACCACAGAGCAGGTTAGTGGGAAAATTGTTGAACTGAAGTGATAGCAGTCTGGCCCCAGCCTTGGGGGCGACAGAGGTGGCACGGCAGTGGCAGTGGCAGCAACAGTAGCAGGAAGCTCCAGTGGCTGCTTCCAGAGCTCCAGCATCAGCTGCTTCCAGAGTCCCTGGCTCACGTGGTGGAAGGAATCAAGTTGAAGATGAGAGTGGGAGTGCAAGGAATTTTTTGCTGGTGCAGAGGCAGCTTTGCTCTGCTTAGATCTGGGGTGAGGTCCTAGTTAGTGGTTCTTGGGGGAAGAGGAGGGCTACTGTGGTAGAGCTTGCTGTGTAGAAGTAACCCTGCAAACAGTAGGACAGCCCCTAAAACTTGGGACAAAGTACTCTCTACTTTATAAGCAGTCATAGCCTTAAAAAAGCTCAAAGGTCAATTAGTTGGCTGGGAACATGACCAGGCAGCAAAAAAGGATGCAGATTCAGACTCTGACTCAGACAATAGAATCACTTTTGGTGACAAAGAAGATCAAAACATACAGAAAGAAGACTGCAACAAAATCATAGAACCTACATCGAAAGCCTCCAAGAAAAACATGAATTGGTCTCAGGCCATGGAAGAGCTCAAAAAGGATTTGGAAAAGCAAGTAAGAGAAGTAGAGGAAAAATTGGGAAGAGAAATAAGAGTGATACAAAAAATTATAAAAAGCAAGTCAATGACTTACTAATGGAGAACCAAAAAAAAGATACTGAAGAAACTAACACCTTAAAAAATAGACTAACTCAAATGGCAAAAGAGCTCCAAAAAGACACTGAGGAGAAGAGTGCCTTAAAAGGCAGAATTACCCAAATGGAAAAGGAGGTCCAAAAGACCACTGAAGAAAATACCACCTTAAAAATTAGATTGAAGCAAGTGGAGGCTAGTGACTTTATGAGAAATCAAGAAATTATAAAACAGAACCAAAGGAATGAAAAAATGGAAGTTAATGTAAAATATCTCACTGGAAAAAACCACTGACATGGAGAATATATCCAGGAGAGCTAATTTAAAAATTATTGGACTACCTGAAAGCCATGATCAAAAAAAGAGCCTAGACATCTTCTTTCAAGAAATTGTCAAGGAAAACTTCCCTGATATTCTAGAGCCAGAGGATAAAATAGAAATGGAAAGAATCCACCGATCGCCTCTTGAAAAAGATCCCAAAAAGAAAACTACTAGGAATATTGTCGCCAAATTCCAGAGTTCTCAGGTCAAGGAGAAAATACTGCAAGCAGGCAGAAAGAAACAATCTGGGTATTGTGGAAACACAATCAGGATAATACAAGATCTATCAGCTTCTACATTAAGGGATCAGAGGGCTTGGAATATGATATTCTGGAGGCCAAAGGAGCTATGATTAAAACCAAGAATCACCTACCCAGCAAAACTGAGTATAATGCTCCAAGGAAAAATATGGATTTTCAATAAAATAGAGGACTTTCAAGCTTTCTCAATGAAAGGACCAGAGGTGAATAGAAAATTTGATTTTCAAATGCAAGAATCAAGAGAAGCATGAAAAGGTAAACAAGAAAGAGAAATCAAAAGGGACTTACTAAAGTTGAACTGTTTTGTTTACATTCCTACAAGGAAAGATAATGTTTGTAATTCATAAGACCTTTCTCAGTATTAGGGTAGTTGAAGGAAATGTGTGTGTGTGTGTGTGTGTATGTATGTATGTATGTATGTATATGTATATATACATATAAATATATATATATAGACAGAAGGCACAGGGTGATTTGAATATGAAGGGATATCTAAAAATAAAATAAAAGGGTTGAGAGAGGAATATATTGAGAGAGGGAGAAAGGGAGAGATAGAATGGAGTAAATTATCTCACATAAAAGCGACAAGAAAAAGCAGTTCTCTTGGAAGGGAAGAGGGGGCAGGTGAGGGGAAATGAGTAAATCTTGCTCTCATTGGGTTTGACTTGAGGAGGGAATAACATACACACTCAGTTGGATATCTTACCCCACAGGAAAACAGGGGGAAGGGGTTAAGAAAGAGGGGATGATAGAAGGGGGAGCATATTGGGGGAGGAGGCAATCAAAAGCAAACACTTTTTTAGCACTATAAGAAGATATCCTTTTTTTTAGTCTTTATTATTACTTATTTAATATTTTTAGTTTTCAACACTGATTTCCACAACATTTTGAGTTACAAATTTTCTCCCCATTTCTACCCTCCCCCAACTCCAAGAAGGCATATATTCTGATTGCCCTGTTCCCTAGTCAGCCCTCCCCTTCTGTCAACCCACTTCCCCCACCAATCTCCTTTCCCCTTACCTTCTTGTAGGGCAAGACAGATTTATATAACCCATTACCTGTATATCACATTTCCCACTTGCATGCAAAAACTTTTTTTATGAACATCTGCTTTTAAAACTTTGAGTTCCAAATTCTCTCCCCTCTTCCCTCCCCACCTGCCCTCCCTAAGAAGGCAAGCAATTCAACACAAGTCACATGTGTATCATTATGTAAAACCCTTCCCCAATACTCATGCTGTGAAAAACTAACTATATTTTGCTCCCTCCTTTCCAATCCCCCTTTATTCAATTTTCTCCCTTGACCCTGTCCCTTTTTGAAAGTGTTTGCTTTTGATTACCTCTTCCCCCTATCTGCCCTCCCTTCTATTGCCCCCCCCCTTTTTAATCCCCTCCCTCCTTCTTTCCTGTGGGGTAAGATACTCAATTGAGTGTGTATGTTATTCCCTCCTCAAGTCAAATCTGATGAGAGCAAGATTCACTCATTCCCCCTCACATGCCCCCTCTTCCCTTCCAACAGAACTGCTTTTTCTTCCCACTTTTATGTGAGATAATTTACCCCATTCTATCTCTCCCTTTCTCCCTCTCTCAATATATCCCTCTCTCATCCCTTAATTTGATTTTATTTTTTAGATATCATCCCTTCATATTCAACTCACCCTGTCCTCTCTCTCTCTCTCTCTCTCTCTCTCTCTCTCTCTCTCTCTCTCTCTCCTCTTCTCTATCTCTCTCTTTCGCTCTCCCTCTCTCTCCCTCTCTCCCTCTCTTTCTCTCTCTCCCTCTCTCTCTTACTCTGTCTATGAGCTTTTTGTCAGAGAGTACTTTGTCCCAAGCTAGAGGGGCTGTGCTGCTATTTTCAGAGCTACTTCTACACAGCAAGCTCTGCCACACCAGCTCTCCTTCTCCCCCAAGTACCAGCAACCAGGATTGCGGCCCACATCCAGGCAGAGCGAAACAGACTTTACACTCCCGCTCTATTCCACTGCTTAATTCCTCCCACCAGGTGGGCATGGGGCTGGAAGCAACTGCAGCTGTAGCTCTGGAAGCAGCCTCAGAGCTGCACCACCTCTGCTGCCCTGGGGCAGTGGCTGACTGGGAACTCCTTTCACTCTGTCCCAGCAGCTTTTCCCACTAACCTTCTCTGTTGTCTTTGGTGTTTGTAGGTTGAGAAGTCTGGTAACTGCCACAGCTCACTGATTCAGAGCGCTATGCCTGTTCCGGCCAGCTCCCATTCTATTTGTTCTTGTTGTGGCTCTGCTCCACTCTGCTCCCAGCTCTATGTGATAGACCCTTACCAGCAACCATCCAGGCTGTTCTGGGCTAGAGCCCTGCTTCCCTTTGCTATTTCATGGGTTCTGCAGCTCTTGAATTTGTTCAGAGCCACTTTTATTGGTGTTTGGAGGTACCTGGGGTGGGGGGTAGCTTAAGCATGTCCCTGCTTTCCAGCCACCATCTTGGCTCCACCCCTATTGCAGGCAAATACTTTTGTAAAGGGACAGGGTCAAGGTATAAAACCGAATAAAGGGAGACAGGATAAGATGGAGGGAAATATAGTTATTCTTTCACAACATGATTATTGTGGAAGTGTTTTGCGTGTTGATACATGTGTGGCTTATGTTGAATTGAAGGGTGGATGGAGAGGGAAGAGGGGAGAGAATTTGCAACTCAAAGTTCTAAAAGTGGATGGTCAAAAAAAGTTGTTTTTGCATGTACCTGGGAAATAAGATATACAGGTAATGGGGTATAAAAATCTATCTTGCCTTATAAGAAAGTAAGGGGAAAGGAGATTGGAGGGGGAAGTGGGGTGACAAAAGGGAGGGCTGACTGGGGAATGGAGCAATCAGAATTTATGCCATCTTGGAGTGGGGTGGAGGGTAGAAATGGGGAGAAAATTTGTAACTCAAAATCTCATGGAAATCAATGTCGAAAACTTAAATATTAAATAATAATAAAATATGATGATGGAAAAAACTGCAAATTATAGAGAAAGTGATGATTGCATTGGGAGTTTCTTCATCTGCAATTTTCCAGTAACAACAAAATCATAGGCCAAGCTTTATAACCATTATTATTCTTAATGTGTAGAGTAAGTGCCTCTCCTTCTGCCTGGAAACCTCTAATTCTATTCTTTGTCTCTACCATACTCTCTAATCCCTCCATTGCTTAGGGGTTTTCCCCCTTGACCATCAACTATGCCCTGGCTATACTCTCTTCCCTTTCCCATATTGATCCTTTGGTGATCCAGTTTAACTCTGTACTGTTCTCCTCTTTTAAGTCCCTTATCCCATTATTCTGCTATCGATCTTGCCTTGCCAAGCCTCATCTTTGAATTGTTCTCACTATATGTTGCCTACAATCCTACTCATGCTGCTGAATAAAGCTAGACAGAAGCACAAAATTGTGCTAACTTGGTCCACCACAAATTTATATTATTTCTAAACCCAGCCCTCACTGTGACAAGGTGTGATTTTTATACTTCCTTAATCATTTCACTATCTTGTGCATCATAATGCCTTTTCCAAACCTTTATCATGCCTACTCAAACCTCCCATAGCACTCCCTCCCAACAGCTTCTCAGCTGAGAACTTTTGTCTCGTATTTCACTGAAGAAGTCAAGGTAATTTGCTAAGAACTCCTTCTTGTCCCCTCCTCCTCGCCTCAGATAATGCACTTGTCTTCTGACACTGTTTATACCTTTCTCCCATGAAGGGATGGCCTTTCTCTTTGCAGGCAAAATCTTTCTATAGTCAAAAGTGAATGATCCCATTCTATCACATCTTCTCCAGCAGACTTCCACTTCTGCCACCCCCATCATCCCTCTTGTCTCACTAGTCTGCCATCTCCCCCATCTACTGACTGCCTCCTTACTGCCTATAAACATACCCATCCCTCTGACATTCTCAAAAACCACATACTTTTTCCATGCCTCCGATATTAAAATTTCCCAAAAGCGGGACAGCTAGGTGGCACAGTGAGTAGAACACCAGCCCTGGAGTCATGAGGACCTGAGTTCAAATCCGGCTTCAGACACTTGACACATGTACTAGCTGTGTGACCTTGGGCAGGTCACTTAACCCCAATTGCCCTGCCAAAAAAAAATAAGTAAAATGAGTGTGATCACTAAGCTCTCTTCCACACTTAAAATTTAAAAAAAAAATTTCCAAAAAGCACTTGAGCTTGTTCTTTATTTCAACTCAGGGCTCAATTCATTACCCATATTAACTGTCTGTCCCTGATAAACATACTATACAAGCTCCATAGGGAATGTATTCAAATATATGTTGAAATCTGGACAAGAGAAATTCTTTATCCACTTGGTCTTTCTTATATAGATAGATAAACCAAACTCATTTGAGTTATTACAGACCTCTAGAGACATAGAAGAAAAAGTTAAAATCACATGGGAACCAGGTGAAGTGCATATCATCCCTGTTGTCCTGTCATCTACTGAAGTTATACTAAAGATGCTTTCAGTGAGCTTACAGAAAATAACCTTATATCCCCAATATTTTATTCAATTATGAGATGCAATTATTTTATCCACCTGAGCAGCAACCTATAGACATTAAATATAAAAGTATAATGGTAGAATATACTCCCTTGACCCCTAGATTGTTTCCATGTGAAACCCAACAAAATGAGAATGAGAGGAGGAGGAGGAGGAGGAAGAGGAGGAGGAGGAGGAGGAGGAGAAGAAGAAGAAGAAGAAGAAGAAGAAGAAGAAGAAGAAGAAGAAGAAGAAGATGATGATGATGGTGGTGATGATGGTGGTGGTGGTGATGATGGTAGTGGTGATGGTGGTGGTGGTGGTGGTGGTGGTGGTGGTGGTGGTGGTGGCAATGATGATGATGATGATGATGGTGGTGGTGGTGATGATGATGATGATAAACTGTACTGAATTGGAACATGATCACAGTAAAAACTGTACGTCATAATCCTGGAGTATGATGATGACTTATGCCAATTTAAGAACATATTTAGTGTGTTATCATACCAAATATTCACAACGTCCAAACTAAATGGAATGAAGACCTCTCTAAATGTAGGGACCTTGCAGAATAATTTGTTGGTTTTTTTGTCCTTACTCAAAGAGGACCAATGACATCATAATATTGGGGTCAAGATACAGTGTGTTTGGCTGTGGCTGATCAGTCCAATATGAGCTTGGAAGGCTCTACCACAGGTTCAACACAAATAGTCTGTTTGAATATTTGGGATGGAGATGTCTCTAGATTTGCACATTTCTCATTCCCTTTGTGCTAGCAAGTTTCTGCTTTCCTCATAGAGCACAGTACCTCCTTTGATGTGGCCACACCATTCTGGGTGGTCCTGTGCCAGTGTCTCCCATGTCTCACAATCAATAGCAAAGTTAATAATAAAAAATAAAGTTCATAATGCAGAATAAGTAAAACCATGTTGAAAGAGTTTGAAGAACACATTAGTTGTCTTTTACTGGAGTTGTCTTGAATATGCTTTCAGCACTCATATGGAAGATGAGCTTACATTTAAATACATTTATTCATCTACAAAAAGCATTCATTTTATCCTCATGCAGCACACTTCCCTGAACACCGCACAAAGAAATAATAGCAGTTGGATAGTGATTTGTCCCAGGACTACTTCTACTTGAACTCCATTGAATAATGGAGAAAATAATAATTAATAAATACCCTAAAATAATTATATCCTTTGACCTAGTATGAGTCAGCCTAGTTTTGAGGAGGGCAAAGAAAATTACCACTTGCAATTTCCTGTGACATATGGTAAATGAACTGGTGACATTTAATCTTTTAGATTTAGAAGCAAATGCTGACAGGTGTCTTCAGAGCTTTATTTTTTAAAGTAAATGAATGGGTTGGAAAAGGTGCAGATGTTTCCCATCTTCACTTCTTCACTGAAAGTTGATACTGGGTGGCATTTAAGACATAAGAAACAGCTCTGTGAAAATGAAGCATATTACACATTGGCATTGGTTACTTATAAAAGTTATTAAATCTCTATTAACAGAGATTGTCAAGGATAAGATAAAATGTGGTCTGATCACTCTTAGCTTCAACTTGTCCAGGGCTGGGAGTGTCCCAATTCAGCTTTTAAAGATTTTTCTAGCATTACAATTCTCGTAATAATACAAGGTAACTCTCCAGTTGCTTTTTTTTAAAAACACATCTACTCAGTTATCCCAAGTGACCAATAAATCAACAAATAAGTGCTTATTAAGCACACATTACATACCAGGTGTTGTGCTAGGTACTGATGATACAATTAAAAAATTAAACAGAACCTGACCTTGAGAAAGTTATAGTCTCTTAGGGTAAATAAAATACTCAAATAAATATTCAAAATAAATATAAGATGATTTGGGAGGAGTGATACTAGAAGCTAGAAAGATAGGAAAAATCATCATACATCTGGTAATATTTTAAATCAAGATCTGAAGGAAGCAAAGGATTCTAAGAAACAGAGGTAAGAAGGGTATCCATGCCCAATATGGGAACATCCAGAACAAAGACAATGAGGCGGGGGGCATGAGATATCATGTGCAAAAAATACTAAGAAGGCCATTGTGGCTTGATAGTAAAGTGTGTGAAGTAGAGTAACGCATCATAAGGCTGGACACATAGGTTGGAGTTGGATTGTAAAGGACTCTAAATACAAACAAAAGAGGCAGTTTTGATCTTGAGGATAATATTCACCTCAGTTACTGAGTGGGGCATGATATGGTCAGACTTGAGCCCTAAGAATATCACTTTGGCATCACAAATAATGGGTTAGAGAGAGAAAAGAACTGAGGAGTGAAGACAAATTGGGAGGTTTTGGGAGTAATCTGGATAAGAGATGATGAGGTCCTACACTACAGACCATAAATCCCAGGAAAATCTTAGAGAAGTCAATGAAGCAAATAGTTAAGAAGAGGTGAAATAAAGGGAAAATGAAAAAGTAGGAAAGAATATTCATAAGAAAGTTTTGAAAGGTGGTCAAAAACAGGTCACGCTTGCGTTGAGTACTTTGGACTTTCTGGAAGGATTCTAGGATGTTTCAAAGAGCCATTGGCGTCAACCAGTTGTGAGGGTCATTAATCATACAGCATCATCATATCTCTGACTTGTTGTTTGTCTTTCGTTCTTGAAGAGGACCAATGACATCAGGAAAGTGATGTCTTGACTTGAAAGTAGATGGGATTTAAGTGAAGCAGAGCTGTGCAAAGTCATCAACCTCACTCTCTCCTCCAGAGTGATTGGAGTCCAGTTGCAAGACATAGGTTAGGATGACTAGAGATTATACAGGATGCAGTGAGAGACCTTGGACTTTTTAAGCTAAGGTTTTTCTCAGATCTCAGTTTGTCTGAGGCAATACCATTCAGTAATTAAATACTAGGTAAGAATGGAGGCAAAAGATGGCCTAGTTTGCTTAATTAATCAGTCTGGGAAGAGAAGATCCTCAGAGTTTTACATCATCTCTGATTTAGAGCTAGAATGGATCTGAGATGTTTACTCCCAGAGAGGACCCAGAAGATACAAAATGCTCATCTTGCAGGTACATAAACCAAGTTTAAGGGAGGTCATAGGGAACTAATGTTAAAAAATGAAAAGGAATCCAATTTAAATAAAATTTGAGATTTCTTTGAAAATTCTTGTATTAATTTGCAGGTCAGAAACCCATAGGGATGGTATTTAATAGCTCTGAACTTCATTCAACTCCACAAAGCAGCATTTATTAAGCATTTACTTTGTGATAGTCATTATCCTAGGTGCTAGAAATAAAAAGACAAAAATGAATTAATTCTTGCTCACAAGGAGCTGACATTCTATCTCAATCTTACCTAACAAGAATATTTCTCTAAAATTATTTTGTTCTCATAGTGAGTAATAAGTATTTGGCAAGTGGGATATAATTTGACAGCTATTTGATAATGAAGGAATTAAAGCTATATAAATAATGTGATGATACGGGAACTTAATCCACTGCATCCGAGGAAGGCTTAGAAGCATTAATAATGGAAAAAGAGATTATGAAGCATATCTTTATGATTCCAAAAAAAAACACAACAAACACAGCACATCAAAACAGTAGAATAACACCTGAGGCTAAAGGACGGAATTTTAAGCAAAAAATAAAAGTATGAAACTGTCATTTGCAATTTTTGACTTGAGGCACTGACTGAAGACAAACCAAAGTGTCCCTAAGCATCTGCAGGCACTTTTAGGCAATCTTAAACAACTTTCCACTTAAAAATAGTTTATAAATTTGGATCACATCCAGGCTTCCTCCAATGACCAAATGTCTATGCAGAAGAATAACTGAGGAAAACCACGACTAACATAGTAAGAGAAACATCTGAGGATACAGAGGAAAAATATGTGTAGTCATCGCAAAGGATGGAGTTTAAAGTCATTTATATAAACTGACCTGAGAAGTAATATCTATGCCAAGAGCTGAATGTATTACCATGCAGGAAAGTGACACTTGATATTTCTTAAGCACCGATGAGTAATTCATGAGATGGCAAAGAGAGGATTACAAGAAAGAATAGTAAAAAAACAAATCACATAATTGCTTAGAAAAGAAAATAGAAGAGAAATAATATGATTTCCAATTGAATCCAAACTCATGACTGAGTGAATGAGTAACCCTGATAGAACATTCAAGGAATCAGAAATCTTATTAAGTAAAAGATGAAAATGATGAAATGCATTCGATGAAGGAACACCCTTGCAACAAGGAAGGCTTAAATGAGAAAGATTTCAAATACAATTACAGAGCACAACAGAAGCTGGAGGGTTTGGGAGGAAGGTGTCACTGTTATGCCTCAGAGCCTAGGAGTCTTGAGGATCGGAAGGCTTCAGAGAATTTGAAGGGACTCACATGTAACCAGTTGTTTTTAGGGGGAAAGAAGCCATTCCAAAGCAAACAAAAGAGATGCTAGTGGCAGGCTAAATCAGCATAGTCAGAGTGCCAAAAAGAAAGAGATGCTGATAAATCCAAGATTTTTGAGGAGAAAGTTGCATCCCTTCTGAACTCTTAAACATTTATCCTCAGTCCTGTTCACTGAGTCATTAATCACAGTGTTGCCTTGTGACATCTCTACTGTGATCTGGAACTTCTTGTCTTTTGCCTTAACTCTCTACTTTGATCCAACTCAACAAGTTTTATTTCCTAATGTCAGGGATTTGCTAGAGCCAGTTTGAACCTGTTTATGAGAGTCAAATGCCAAATTTTCAATGTGAGCCTTTACATCTCAGAAATTGGCAAATGCTACAAATCAGAGCTTGATTTATTGTTTTGTTGTTTGTCTAGACATAAGAAAGTGATGGACAAAATATTAGTAATGCAGATTCAACTCAGACATGTTTCCTGTGTACTTTTTTTGGGGGGTAGAAGGTAGGACAAGGAAGAGCCAGTAGTTAAATATTTACCAGCACACTCCTCCCTAGTGCCTACTATGGGCAAGGCTGGCTGTCTCTTCACAGCACAAAAGTGGTCTGAGTTCAAGTTCTAACTTTGTCTAACCATACAAGTCCCTTGATAATTCAGTGATTACAGCAAATCCTCTAATATTACAGATCATTCATTCATCTGTGTTACACAGTCCATGTTGACTAAATCATAGGATAAGACAAAGTAGATAAAGAATAAATGTATGTATGTGTGCACATGCATATGTATTCAAGTGCATGTACACATGTGTGTAAATGTATACATATGCATGTTTTGTGCAATATATTGTGTATGTGTGTGTATATATATATATATATATATATATATATATATATACATGCACACATGCACTTTAATAAGCTTAAAACTGTACTAAGATCTTTGGGACACCATATATATATATATATAAAATGTGTGTATATATGTATATATGCATATGTGCATGCATGTATGTATATATACACATACATATAGATATGTATTATATATTATGCATGTATTTCATGTTATACATATATGTGGGCATGTATGAGTGTGTATGGGGGTATGGATATACCTGTTCACATTCACACAGACACACAAGGCCCTATGCTAGGTAATGGAGAGATAAAGACAAAACTAAAAGCAATCTACCACCACCATGGCACTTAACATTTCTGTTTGTTCGTTTTTTCTCTCCAGCTAGATTTTTTTTCAGAGAAAAGAGCGAATAGATATAATTTGAGCAGATATAAATGTAAACTGTTTATTTTTACCACTGCTTCTGGTAAAGACTTGTGATTTTATTGGCAAAGGGAATGTTGATATAAAGCATTAGGGAATTTCCTGGGAGCCCTGAGAGGACACATAATTTTCCCAAAGTCACACAGAAAGTATTTCGAGCAAGTTTCAAACCCAGGCCTCCTGACACTAGTGCTAGCTCTCAATCTACCACACTAGGCTATAGTGATGCATGGCCATAAAGTAATCACCTCAAAGCACCTTGAGATTCAGAGTTCAAACTAACAACTTGTGTGGCAAAATACATGAATGATGGAGATTTATCCATTGGAAATGATCGGTCATAGTATAATATACATAGGAAATATGAGACCAATTTTCTAAATTCTGATGAGACAACAAGCTTGTCTACACAGAGAGTGTATCTCCTATGTTTTTGTGTCTCAGTGTGCATGTGTGTGGGAGTCGGGGTGGGAGAGGGTGTTGTATATACACTAAAAATGCTGATAGGGAGAAAGGTCAGGCAATCATACAACCATGACCCTCCTCTTATACCTGAGCCCAAGGTATAAGTCCTGGGCCTATCTGGACACCAATGATATACTCCCCTATACCTTTGCAGGAGGCTTTTCATCAATGATCAGTCTATCTGCTGAAACTGCCAAGGGGCTAGGATAGAGATGTATTCAGTGATTGTATGTTAATGGGACTCCAGGAATAATGATGAAACATCATTATAGTTGGCTGATTGAGCTATCAATCAGCTTCAGTCTAATCAGGCAAGAGCAGTTTAGTTTTACTTGGCTTTTGTAGTAATGGGGGTTGTCTGATAGAAGCAATGCAAGATGACTAGAGGAGACTAGATAGGGCATGAGACACTTCCTCCTGTAAGTTAATACAGTGGAAAAATCCAGTCACTGATATTTATAATCATGTGTAACCTTAGGTAAAGCACTTAACCTCCTTTTGCCTCAGTTTCCTCATCTGTTACATGAAAGGATTTGGAATAAATGGCCTCTGAAGGCCCTTCCAGATCTAGATCTGATAGTATATTATCCCCTACAGATTCAAAATAAGCAAAACGTCTTAGATTGTTGCAGGTTGAGGACAGATAATTGCCTGCTGGTCTTGGAGAGCCAGTCCTAGTGAGCCCCAGTGGATCCTTAGGCTCCTGATTCCCTCTGGGACTACTGCTCATCTATACTATACATATCTTTTAAGTTATTTACATGTTGTCTCTCCTATTAGAATGAGAGCTTCTAGAGGACTAGGCCCATGTTTTGCTTTGGTTTTTTTGTTTGCTTTATTTTTCTTACATCTCCAGTACTTAGCACAGAGCCTAGCACATGGTAGACACTTAATAAAAGTTTGTTGAATGATTAAGTGTCTTTCTCATCTTCATAAGAAGGTAGGGGTAGGAGGGCTGGCACCGACTCCTAGGTGGAGCCTAGTGCACCCAGGCATCCTCAAAGGTGGCAGTGATACCAAATGCCCCGGTGTCAGAACAACCCTGAGCTGGTTTCTGAGAGAAGTCAATTTAACACTGCTAGCTCTAGGGAGCTAGTGAGAAGCTCTTCTCCTTTCTGCCACTCAGAACACAAAGCATCATCACTGAGCCTTGTGATAAGCAGGACTCTGGACTGAAAATACAGCAGAGGAGGTCAAGGTCCACTCATATTTCATGGAGTAGGTGTCCAAAAGGCTATTGGCTGTTAAGTGTGACCACCTGGATTTTCAGTTTCTATGTATTTTAAGATAAACGCATGAATTAATTTGGTGTATAGGTTATATGGGAAAACTAGGTGGCATAGTGACCTGGCCCGCAGGTCACACAATCGTGGGTCAGCGAGGCTGGAGAGGGCCGGGGGAGCTAGGCTCGAGGAGGACCTAATGGCTTTAAGAGGCCATGAGGCTCGGGAACGGGACCACGGAGAGGAAGGAGACAAGACGCGTTGCTGGTGTAGAAGTGTGTGTGTCTCTCTTTATTGTATCTGGTAAGGGTATTTATGAGCATGCTATCAGGATGCCACGTCCCCAGAGGCGTGGTTATGCATTGGACGCAGGCCTGCGTCATATCCCAGAAACGAGAGTTAGCCAGGAAACGAAAGCTAAGCGAGAAATGAAAGCTAGTGAAGGGAGAGGGAGCGGGTCAGGCAGAGGGGAGGGGCAAGGTGATTTTCCAGTCTCCGGCAGCATAGAAGATAGAATACTGAGCCTGGAATCTGGAAGACCTGAGTTCAAATCCAGCCTCAGACACTAGCTGTGTAACCCTGGGAAAGTCACTTTTGCGTCAGTTCCTCATTTGTAACATGAGCTGGAGAAGAAAATAGCAAACCACTCCAGGATCTGTAACAAGAAAACCTCAAAAATAAGGTCACAAAGAGTCAGACATGACTGAATAACAACCACAACAACAGATTAGATGGGAGAAAAGAGATCAAACTTTCTATAAAATCAGAGATTTGGGGGACAGTTTGACATGAGTCATTTCCCTTTATATATTTCTGTCCTTGTGCTCAGGGGCATAAGGAGTCACTAAATATGTTGATATCACTAGTTGGGGAAAAATATAGCCAAGTTCAGAAGAAACGAAATAACAAGCCAAATTGTAAAGAAGTAGAGCGATTGTCCAAAAGACTAAGTTCTGGAGCAAGTATGTTAAGAAAAACATAAAGAGCCTAATTCTCTAAAGACTATGGCAGAATTGCTTCCTACTCTGTATTCAGGAATTGATACTCAGTGGGAAAGTGCGCCACCTAGGGACTCTCTGGCCCAGGATCACAAAAGTACAGATTTTCCAATTTGTCAGGCAGCGACCTCAGAGGCCATCTGATCCAACCTATATCTGAAAGGAATTCCTACTGTAACATATGCGGACAAAAGGTCTAGCTTCTGCATGAATGGAAGAAATAAAAAGGAATTTACCTCCTCTCTAGGGAGCCAGTTCCACTTTTAGATGGCTCGAATTGTTAGGATTTGTTTGTTTGTTTTTTTTACCTGACAACAAGCCAAAGGTATCCTGTTTATAATATCCACCCATTTTTTCCTGGTTGTGTTCTCTGAGGACAAGCAGAACAAATCTAATCCCTCTTCCTGTTTGTAACCTTTCAAATACTTGCAGACAGACATCATATCTCCCCAGAGTCTTCTCCAGGTTAAATATCCCCACTTCCTTCAACCTATCCTCCAAGGATATAGACTGTATGCTTTTCACCCTCCTGGATCTTCTCTTTTGGATGCTTTCCAGCTGTGCTGACATGAAGTAAAAGTAAAATGACAATATGTCCTTCTTAAACTTGTGGTACCTGGAATCTAACATGGTCCCATTAACATGATATTAATAAGGTCTGCCCAGGGTGGAAGGCATATCATCTGCTTATTCCCAAAAGCCCACTGTAGCTGAAGATCAAAGATTTTTTTTGTCTCCACATCACAGTACTGACTCATACTGAGCTTGCAAGTCTAATATAATCCTAAAATTTATTTCAAAGTTCTGTCTAACCATATCTTTTCCATCTGGTATTTGTGAAATTGATTATCTTGAACCTAAGTGTAAGACCTTATATTTATCACAGTAGAATGTCATCTTATTTGATTCAACCCAAATGTGATTTCATGTCAGCATCTTTTCTGGATCTTGACTCTGTCATGCAGTGTACTTGCTATACCTCCAAGCTTTGTGTCACCTATGACTTTGATGAACATGCCATCTAGACCTTTATCTAAATCATTGATAAAAAAAGTAATAAACAGGGAAGAGCCAAGCACAGATCCCTGAGAAACACGCAGGAGACATCCTGCCATATTGATACTGAACAATTAATGATTCCTCATAGAGTCAGGCCCTTCCCCCAGTTCTGAATCCATCTATTTGTACTATTATCTACCCCATATCTCTTCATCTTTTCCCACAAGAATAGTATGAGGTACTTCATAAAATGTTTTGTTAAGACCTAGGTAAACCATATGTCTACAACATGCCTCTGATCTACCGGTTTTATGACCTGTTGAAAAAAATCCAAAGGTAAGGAGTCCTGTTCAACAAAAACTACTGGGAAAAGTGGAAAGTACTCTAGAAAAAAATTAGGTTTAGACTAACATCTTACACCATATACCTCAATAAGTTCTAAATGGATATGTGACCTAAATATTAAAGGTCATACCATAAGAAAATCGAAGAAGAAAAGGAGATAACTTTCACAACTATGGCTAAGGGAAGAACCTTAACTAAACAACAGATATAAATTATTGTTGAAGATAAAATGAAAACTTTTGATTAAGCAAAGCTGAAAATTTTGCTAAAGCAAAATTAATGCATTTGGAATTAGAATAGAAGCAGTTAACTGGAGAGATGTTCTTAGCAAATATCTCTAAATGAAGTCCTAATGTGTAAGATATAGAGAATTGGTACAAATATATAAGAAGAATAGCAATTCTCTAATAGATAAGTTTTTAAAGATAACAAGGCAATTTTCAAATGAAGACATAAAATAACAACAATAATATAAAGGAATATTCTGAATCACGGACAATACGATAGATGCAAATTAAAACAAGACTAAGTCTACCTTGTACTCATCAGATTGGCAAAACACCAAAAGTGAAAATGGCAATTTTTAGTGGGACTGTGGGAAGACAGACACAGAAATGCACTACTGGTAGAGTTGTGAATTGGTATAGCCATTCTGGAAAACAATTTGGAACTGTGCCCAAAAAATTCATAAACTATATATACTATTTGATCTAGTAACATCATTACTAAATATACATTCCATCCAAAAAGTCAAATACAGAAAAAATACATGTATGTACAAATATATTCATAGCATGTAATGAAGAACTAGAAACAGAGTAGATATCTGTTGGAAAGTGGCTGAACAAACTGTGACATATGAATGCAATGTAATAATATTGCACCATAGAGATAGGAACAGAACCTATGATTTCACAGTATAGGGAGGTTCCAGATAAGGAAACCCCCTCTACCAACACAGTTCAGCAGCTTCTCTGCAACTCCATTAGATTGGGAGTTCCTTGAGAGCATGGACTCTCTTATCCTCTTTGTATTCTCAATTCTTAGTACACAGACTGTGACTTAATAGTTGACAATTATTGTCTGACTGAAATTTATAGGCTTAGAAACTTGCCTAAAGCACTGAGAGATTAAAGACTTGCCAGAGTTATATAGCCAGAATCTGTCAGAGGCAGGAATTGAACTCAGGGCTTCCTGGGTCCGAGGCCAGCTCTCTGTCCACTCTACTGTGCTACCCCTCACAGAAACTTGGGGAGAATTTTATGAATACTCCAATCTCCCAATCTCTTCGCTTTGCAGCATTACACAATGATAGATTCATGGGATTTAGAGCTAGAAAAAGGACCCTCTCCTCCAGACATACCTGATTCTATCACTGGTACCATTCAAGAACCCAAGTTTAAAACCTTGGGATCACTTGTGACTCCTCTTTATCCTTTATCTTCCATATTCAATGTCATGTAGTCCTGTTATTTCTCATCCACATTCTAAGTTGCCTCTCTTATCTGTTCTCTCTACCCCCTCCTAATCTTTCATTATCTCTATTGCCTATTACTGTAGCCTTTTTATCATTTTCCTAGCCTACAGTCTCACTCTATTCCAATGCATCCTTTACATAACTACCAGATATATCTTGTCTTTTTTTCATTACTCTCTTTTTCAAAATTTATCAATGGTTTTCTATTGCCTTCTTACAAAATCCAAGGTCCTTAGCTAGACATTCAAAGCTCTTCACAAAGTACCATAAATCTCACAGGGGTCTTCATCATTTACTCAAACTTTCAACAAAGCTACTCATTGTTTAACCTTTGACTTTGAGATCTCCCACTAGGTTTATACTCCAAGGAGATCAGTGACAAAAAGAAAAGTCTCTATTTGGGAAAATATTTACAACAAATAAAAAAGTCTCTGCACTTCAAAAAAGATAACAAAAAAGAAAAAAGGAGATATTTACAACAGTGCTTTTCATAGTAGCAAATACTTGAAAACAAAATACATGTCCTTCAATTGGGAAGAGATAAATAAATTATGGTATGTGGATGTAATGGAATGTTACTGTGTGGTAAAAAAAAAGGATGACTATGAAGAACAGAGAGAAATATCTATAAGACACAAGAACTGAGTAAAACGAATACTAGGAAAAAGATAGAAACCATGACTACAATAATGTAAATTGAAAGAACAAAAACAACATAAACCAAATGCTTTGTAATTAGAAAGACCAAGCTTATTACTAAGGAAGAGGTGAGAAAAGGCACATACCCCTGTCTGTGCAGCAGTGGAAGGTTATGAATTTGGAATACATTATATACTGTCACAATCAGTTGTTGTGTTGCTTTATTTTGTTAAATACCAAGTTCCCTTTTATTTATCATTCTCTGTTACAAGGTATCATTTTATGAGTAGAAAGAGAAATACATATTCAAAAGAGAAAGTGATATGAAAAACAAAATATTCTTTTTTTTTTTTTTTTTTTGCTTTTTGGCAGGGCAATCGGTGTTAAGTGACTTGCCCAAGGTCACACAGCTAGTACACGTGTCAAGTGTCTGAGGCTGGATTTGAACTCAGGTCCTCCTGACTCCAGGGCCGGTGCTCTACTCACTGCGCCACCTAGCTGCCCCCAAAACAAAATATTCTAAGCCATCCATTATCCAGAAAAATGTATCCCTTGCTCTCTTACTTCCACAAAATTTGCTCACATTGATTGATCCCTACCCCTGAAATGCCTCTCCAATACCCATCTTTGGCATCCTATCCATTTTTCAACACCCAGAACAAAACCCTTCCATTCCAGGGAATATCCCCTAGTTAGCACCCTCGTGCCACTTTGATTGTGCCCTATAAGGGCATTATAGGATTTGCCATTGGAAATGGGCTTCAAGAGCATGGGATAACAGATTAAGACCCCCAAAGAATAGCTTAACCCTCTCATTTTACAGAGGGGAAAGTATGTCACAAAGAATAGAATTTGCTTGCCCAGGGTCACATAATAATAAGCAGTAGAGCTAAAATTTGAACTCAGAACCAGAAGTCCAATGTTTTTTCTGCTATACTCCATCATGTCTTCATCAATTTCATTGTGTGTTCTAGTAACTAGCTATTTCATTTGTTAGTTATCCTAGTTGTTATTTTGTGCTAAATTTTGACTTCCTTGAGGACAAGAACCATGTCTTGGTGATTTTCACATTTATATCATCACCTAGCACATGAAATTAATAAATTTTTAGTGAGATGAATTGAACTGAATGTCTCATTGTATTCGTGATTTTGTTTTGCACTGTGGCTTGCAATATTCTATTCAAAAATCACATTTTCTAGAGTGCTATTTTTTAAAGAGTTTATTTTTTATCCCCAGTGTGGAATTGATTTTATCCTCAGTCTTTTTTTCCTCCAAAAGTCTGGTTGGACACACTTATTACCCACCTCGTGGAAGCAAAGAATAGCACCGAGCCAAGAAAAATAAGAAAAAGGAAAGAGATTACCCATTTCAGTTCACTCAAATTCCAGCCTTAGGTCAAATTATCAGAAATACCGTGACAGTAACTGTCACAGATAATAAAGGAATGGTGAGCAACTAGGGTACCTGCATGGAATTGAATACATGCTCTTTAAATAAAATATGTAAAAATAAATATATGATCTTTAAAAAAAAATCTGGTAATTTACAAAATTAGATACGCAGGAATTTAATGCCTTCTACTTTCTTGGCCTTAGAATCCATGCTAATTATTTAACTGTAATAAGTTTTCAGGTCTGGGAAATCGCTGATGTCTGCTAAGATTGAGTACATTGAACATATATGGTCCTTCTGCTGGTAGAAGACTGTTCCATATTGCTATGGGTGCTAAATCATGGTTAACTAATCAAATTGGGGCCTACAAGTAACTCTTTAATTAAGCCTTACTCAATAGCTCTCTAAGCTGGTTTCTATTACCAAGCCCATCTCCATATGGTTTACCAGGATTACTGATGGGAAAGCAAAGGGAGCTTGCAACGTTGTCCACTTTCGGATCCAATCTAGGGACTTTTCGGCCAGAATTCTCTCTGTCCCATTGCAAGGTTTTATGAGGAATTAAATAACCTCCTTACAAAAAGTAGTTCTTTTGCCATAAGGATGTATCCCAAAAGAAGATTAATTCATTTCAAAGGATTCATCCATGAATTTCTCCTCAGAGCAACAATTGATCAGGTCTCTAAAAAGATGTATGTGATGACACTTCCTCCTAATGTTATAAATGAAAAAGGAGCATGTGTATAAAAATGACTACATACGGGGAAGAAAAGGAGGTCCAAGTGGAGAATTATTATAATAATAACATTTTCCGTGATATTTTAGTCTCCAAATGCACTATAAACATGGCCCTCCAAAAGACTAAGACTACCTTACATCACTAATGAATGTAACCCATGACCTAAAGACTATTTTCGTAAGTCTCTTCATTGGTGAGGCTTGATTACTCAATATTCCATACCTAGATTAGGTATGGAAGGAGGAGACAGAGAGGGCACGGGAAAAGAGATTTTCTGGCCTCTTGGCTTCCAGTTTCGAGAGAAAGACACAGTTTCAGACTCTCTTCAGAGAGAAATCCCTAAAGGGAAAGAAAGACTCTCAGAAGAAGCCAACATGTAGAGAAGTTGGTGATTTGAGCATGTCCCTATCCACAGCTGATTTCACTAAAGACTTCAGTGAATTTCCCCTTGGGTGAGATCTGGGAATGTCTCTCTGTTATTTAAGCTGAGATATCTTGCTCCCAGTGGGAAAGCTTATTCACTCTATGTTTTCCATATTCTCATCTGTATATTTCTCTTATTTCCATTTGCTATTGGCTTGCATAAATGAATTTATTTGCTGTTGGCTATGTGTGACCTTTTGCTATTAGCATTTGGTGGGAAAGAAGTAAAATATTAGATACATGTCTGACTTCCTAAATATTGTTCGTCTAGGTACCCCTCCCCTTCAGAGAGGAGAGTGGCCAGCCATAGAAACCAATCTGCTATTCTTCTGTGGGCAAGAATCAAAGCCTTCCTTGGAGGAGGGTGAGTGGAGGAGGTTCTAGAGTTATCCATTCATGCCTCCATTTGAGCCAGATGTAGATACATACAACCTACATGGGCAACATATACACATGTGTGTGTGATCTGCATACTGTTGTTTTCATCATACACTGAGAGTTTTCTCAAGGCTGTCTAAAAAAGAGGAAAATAATATTCTGGCTGCACATGTTCATGGCTTTAATACAGATAGAAATCAGAGCTTGGATCTAATTTGTATAGAGAACTTCCAAGGAAGAAACTGCCTTTCCAAGTTCAAGTTCACATCTTCTTTGAAACCTATAGTCTTACCAAGTTACCTAGTAGGGGACTTGCCCAGAGTCACAGAATCAGTACATGTCAGAGGCCAAATTGAACCTTGGACTTCCTGACCAGCTCTCTACCTACTATATCAACCTGCCTCTCAGTACTGTGAAGCAAATTATAGTCAGAACATTTGGTCTATTCATAACAAAATGATTGAGATACTGAAGAAATACTTTGAAATCCTTTTTTTCTTAGGTAGTTAATTTAAAAAGAGTTTTACAAGGCAGCAAAACAATGAATATATATATATACATATATATATATATACTTTCAAAAAAGTTACAAGAAAACTTTATTATATATTTAAAAGGAATAAAAAATTGTACATAATAGATTTGTAATTCATATGTAATCATCCTTTTTCTATTCAACTATGCTATGGAAATGTTTACTTTATTTCTTAAGTTCAAGATAAAATAAATAAAAGTAAAAATAAATAAATAGTAACTAACACAAGGAGAGAGGAGAAAAAGAAGGAAATATAAAACTTGCTCACAAAATGGAATATTGCAATCAGCATTTTTCTATAACATTAATTGTAGAAAAGCAAACACAGATTTAATATACAAGGCACATTCATATAATCCTTTCCTGCTCTAAAGAACAGAAAGTACTTGATAAACCGTCAGTTTGGGGTCTCAGAGGTTGAACAGTAGCAATAGCAGTAGCAGCAGCAGCAGCAGCAGCAGCTTCTCAAGGCCCAGATCATTCCCCCCACTTCCCTACCCCACTTCTTGTACTTGACAATGTATTCCATATATAGAAAGATCCTGATAAATGTTTGTTAAATTGACTTGAGTGAGAGTAACTAACATCTGTGTGGTGCTTTACAATTTACAAAGTGCTTTCTCACATATTATCTCAGTTGTTCCTCACAACCTTGTGAGACAAGCAGGGCAGATATTATTATCTTTATTTTATAAGTGAAGAAACCAGAAGTTCTGAGAGGGTGACTTGATCATAACAAGTAAGTGGCTGAATTGGAATTTGACCTGAACTCTTCTGACCATAATTCCAGTGCTCTTTCTATTAGCTACATCATATAATCTCCTATTCTCACAAATCCATGGAAGCAAGTTCTGCTAATATTTAAAAGGCCAAGCAGAGAATTCTTATAGTCCAGTCATCCGTCCACCTTACCCCACCAAATAGAGCTTCTACTCACCTTTTCCTCTCACTGAATTCTCAAAAGCTTAAGAATCCACATGAATGGTAGTCCAAAGGAGCATCAAGCATATCAGACATCTCCCAACATCATGTTGCCTTCTAGCAAATATCTTACAGTATGCAAGTCCACAGGTCCAGAAGGATTTATGCTGTGATTTCTTATGCTTAGATATGCAAAAGATTATGAAAGTCTCCACAGAGACTGGAAAAATGGTGGCACCCTTAAAAAAATAGGGGCATCTGGAAGAGTTTAGGGGGTAGACTGAGCAGAAAAAATGATTTCAGTTTTGGTCATGTTGAGTTTGAGAACTTGATGAGATATATAGGTAGAGGTGTGTAGCAGACAGTTGATGACCTCTGGAGTTTAGAAAAGATACTAGATACTAGAAAAGATGCTAAGACTAGATGGATTTAGGAGTCAACAATATAGAGATGATATTTGATTCTACAGAAGCTGAAGAAACCACCAAGTGATATAAAATGTAGAGGGAGAAGAGAAGAGGGCAACTATGGAGCAATGAGACCAATCAGGCTTAGGGGATGGGAAGTAGATGCTGAAAAAGCAATAGATTGGAAAAGAGGAGTTAGTCCAGTAGAAGTTTCAAGAGATGAGAACTTCTTAGTTTACTGGGCTTCCTGAAAACTCATGTTGTTTCATTTTAATAAACTGATTCTAAAGAGATAAAAAGTAGCACCACAGACAGCAAACTGGAATCCAAGCTGACTCCTCAAAAAATGGTCTCCATTGCTTTGCACAATGCCTGGCACATAAGTATTTGCTTACTTGACTAGAAATTAATAAAGACTATTTCTTACGTGGTTTTTCTTAGGTAAGTTATATCATCTCTGGGCCTTGGTTTCCTCATCTGTAAAATGAGAGATTTGGACTAGATGTTCCCTAGGGATTCTTCTGGCACTAACATTCTGGGATGCTAGGATTCTTGTCCCTACTTACAAGCTTGAAACCTCTCCCTTCCTGGCAGGCTTCTGAGTCGTGAAATGCCACCTTCGGTTGATATTACAGCTGTAAAAATGTTCGGGTTTTTTTGGATCACTGGATTTTACGGAGCCAGCAGTGATGACGTACAAGATATTTCAGTGGTGGCTGGTGGGTGCATTAATAGTGATATCCCTGACTTGATTTCTATGATATTGACAAAACCAGGACAAATGGAAAGTATTTGTTTGTACTTTCTCTTGTACGGTTACTGGAAAACACCTAAGTTGGTATGGGAGGGAACAAGTAACATCCTCCCACCAGTCATCATTATTGACTAATTTCTAGACACACAAAAGTTATTCTGGTGAACTCAGTCGTCTCAAGTAGAGCAGGGACTATGCATGCTTCAGGGCATGAATCTGAAGAAGACCCTCACAGAGGCTCACACCACTGAGGAGGTGTACCCTTCCTCCTTTGATAATTACAAGCTGAAAAGTACTCCTCCTCATGCTATCAGATTAGAGGAGTCCAGGAGAGTCATTACACAATAATCATAGTCGCTGTGTCTCAGCCAAGTTGTCTCTAAAGTGAAATCCTGAATGAGAAACCTCATGTCTCATTGGCTCCTTTTGGAAAGAGGAAGATGGGTTGCAGCTGTTATAGTTTTGTTGTCCTCCCCCTCCTCCTCTTTAGCTGGCGTGGCAGTGGGCATCAGACTCCATTGTTCTGTTCTTCTCAACATTTAAAAGGCATAGGTTTCCTACACCTGTTGCCTACTGGTCTGGTCATGGTTGTGCCTTTGCAGCTGAGATGAGCAGGACAAAAACCCTCTCTTGCTGGCTCTCCTCATACATGAAGAATCTGGCTTCCTGCTCTCAGGATCTTTGCCTCCACTCCCTTAAGCATCAATGCTTTTTTAAATGCCTAGAAACAACAGCATATAAGAATGATGAGTTAATGTTCTGGTTTTGATGATGTTTTGTTGAAACTTGAAAGGGAAATTAAAAATGTTGAGAAGTTTGAAGGTCAAGCTATCAGGAAGCTCTTCCATTTAAAAGTCTTACTTACCCAAACAATTTTAGCTTTTTGACAACCTTATTACCCTTTTCAGGTGATCACATTCCTCCACTTTATCTTCCTTCTTTCTGTAAACAACTTGATATTATGACAAGGATTCAACCCTATAAATTCAGAAGGAAAGCAATTATAGAGTGAGTGATTACCATCAACAGGGACAAAAAACCCATAATAAACCACATTTATTCTTGAATATAATCTGAGAGTCACAAAACCAGTGAGGAAAAATATTTAACTGGAATGTAAACTTCAGCTTGAGAAAGATCTCAGTGATGTCATTAAGCCTCAAATGTGAGTCATCTAATTTAGTCCCATACACCATGAATATAAGGGGAATACAAGTAGTGGCAAATTGTTCCTTCCATGGTCATGTCTGTTCATGTTCCTATCTCCCCTTTTAAGAAATAGGGATAAATACATGAGCATGAGTAAGTAAAGCCCAGCTTAAGAACCACGCTATAGCTGAAATAGTCTTACAATGATGCATACCCTTCTTAGTTTTTCCAATAGCAAATCCCCATAAAGGAAGGAAAGAGATCAAATCCATACTTCTAGCCTTGACCTTCTGAGTTCCAGAGCTCTCTCCTGCTGCCTCCAGGACATCTCCACCCAGATATCCCAGTAACACCTCAGACCTATGTTCTTCTGCTGAGAAGCTTATCTTTTCCTCTGAATGAGTTCCTCCTTTGAATTTTGCTGGCTTTTGTTGTTGTTAGCAATGGCATTGTCATTCACCTAGTCCCTCTTTAGTCTGAGGATCTCTTTAATACCTCTCTCTTCCTCAATTCTCAGATCTAGCAAGATCTTTCACATTGATTCCTCTTCTCTATTCCTGCTTTAGCAACGCTTGCATAGGTCCTGATTACTACCTAACTAAACTGTTGTGGACTCCTTTCACACTCAAATCCATCCCTCATATTGCTATCAGACTATTTTTTTCCTGTGTACAAATCTGGGAGGGGAGGGAATCTTCTGTGGCTCCCTATTCTTTATCAAGTAAAATTAAAACTCTTCATATCAGTATTTGATGCCCTACATATTCTGGACCTTCTTTGCCTTTGTAGTACTCTCTCATATTAATCACCTCTATACACTATAATTTGTAGGAATATGCTGCTCCCTGTCCCTTATGTACTGATCATTCCTGCCTCAATGCCTTTGCTCATGCTTTTCTTTATGTCTAGAAAGGGCTTCTACCTCATATTTATCTCTTGACTTCCTACATGTTCCTTAAAGTTCAACCCAAATGCCACTTCATCCATGAAGTCTTTCTTGGTCCCCTCCCCCACCACTTTAGTAATGAATTTTCTCCTTCAGGCCTTCATTAGTAATTTGTGCTCCTCTCCAATTAATTCACTTATCCTGGGGCACTTGCTCATCTATCTATGTCTTTCATATCCCAGAGCCACACAGTGAGTTCTGTCAAGACAAGGACTTTGCCTAATCTAATTTGTATTTTTCCTACTGCCTAAGGATGGTGACCTGCACAGAGTGAGTGATTGGCTACTAAGCTGGAACTTAATGGTTATTTCAAAAAAGAGTGACCCATGCCTATGCCACTTTCCCTGAAGCATGAGGACCATACCGAGTTGCATTCAACAGGTCTAGTGAGGGGCATGGTAGCTGCTTTGTTCCCCATCTAGCCACATCTACCCACAAGTATATATCTTACCTGGGCAAGTTCATACCTTGGATAGGGTCACCTCTCTTCTTTTGTGTTTTCTTCCCTCCAGATAGCTGCCCGAACAGATGGATGAATTCAGATGATCTTATGATTTTAGAGGGTCATGAAGCCCTTGGAGGACAATGGTAGAAGCTGCAATACCCAGTGGAGTATTCTGGTTATGGGAAGAGCCATAGGAATGGACTGACAACAGGGGAAGAGTCAGAAGAGAGGGAAGGTCTGGTGTGGTTGTTTGATAAGCAATAAGCAGTACTGAAAGGCCATCAATGTGGTGCAGTGCATAGATAACAGAGCCTGAACCTCAGAAGACTCGTCTTTCTAAATTCAAATCTGACCTCAGATGCTTACCAGCTGTGTAACACTGGGCAAGTCATATAAACCTGTTTGCCTCAGTTCCTCATCTGTAAAATGAACTAGAGAAGGAAATGACAAACCACTCCAGTGTCTTTGCTATGAAAACTCCAAATGGGGTCAGTTGAACACAACTGAACAACAACAAAAGCAGTACCAAGGTCAACTGTGAAATGCCTACTTTTCAGTGACACACAACTCTTATAATTTCTTATGAGTTTTAAAATATTAGCTCCCCAATCAATTGTAATGTAGCAATAAATTAGGATACTGAGTCCTGTTTAAATCATTCTGTTGATGCATGCTATGGTTCTCTTATATTTATAATTGCTCCTGGATGGGACTAAAATGTCCTGCCTTATACTTGATTCCCATGGTGCATTGAAGTATCTCTTTTACTTTTGACCTTTGGAGAAAACCCTAGACAAGCGCAATTTCCCCCTGAGTTACCAGGATGGGGATGATGAACCAATGAATATGAGAATGAGAAGTCCAATCTATGGAGAGGTCCAGCTTTCCCTAGCATTGGACCTGGGATAGGACTGAATGTCTCCTTACAGGACAGGGAAGGGCAGGATGTCAGACCCTGTGAGTTTCAGTGGAGTCTCCTTTGTGTTGATAATTATCTGGAATTATGCAATAAAGGTTACTGTTGTTGCTAGCCTTTGGCCTGAAAATCCTATTGCTGGGCATACACTAAATGGAGATTAATGCCAGAAAGGGAGATTAAAGACATATACCATAATATGTGTAGGAATACTTTTTGTGGCAAGCAGCAAAAAAAAAAAAATCCCATCAACTGGGAAAAGGCTAAGACTTCATGATATTGGAATATAAGAATATTGTTATACCTCTAGAAACAATGAATATGGGAAATTCATGGAACTGTAGGAAGACCTATAAGCACTGGTGTAAAGAAAACAGAATCAAGAACCTATCTACAATGAATGTGATAATATAAATTAAATACCAAAAGATACTTGTACTCAGATTAGAAAGTAACACATTACAGTGGGAAGACCGGTGGCTCTGGAATCTGAGGACCTGTGTTCAAATTCCTCCTCTGACATATAATGCCCACAATACCTTGGGTAAGTTATTTAAGCACTTTGGGCCTCAGTTTCCCTATCCATTAAATGAAGGCATTGGACTAGATGGCATCCAGTGTCTCTTTCAGATCTAGATTTTTAATCCTAGAAAACAAATGATGAAACACTCTTCCCTCAATTTGGTAGACTGTTTCTAGCTGTCAAACACAGACACCATTTATATTAGTTTTACTTAATGTTTTCTTTGTTAAAAAGGAGGGGGTAGAGTAAGGAATGATTGTGGGGTAGAAAAGGCAGCAATAAATCAGGAGAACAAAACAAGGAAAGCCCATGTTATTCCAGGCAATGCTCAAGTAAGTCAACAAGCAACTTCAATAATTATTTATTAAGTACTTATTTTTTTTCCAGTCATTGTGCTAAGCACTGGCAATACAAATACAAGCAAAAAATTAGTCCTTGCTCTCAAGGAGCTTATATTTCAACATAGAGAGAGAAAACACAATTGGATACGAAAAGACAGGGAGAGGAGAAAGTTTTCACACAGAGACACGGTGCAGAAGTTAGAGGAGATGGGAGAGGACTGAAGAAATGATTAATTTGGGATACTCTGAGGACTTTCCCTAAAATGAAGTTCCTAGGTTGTTCTCGTTCAAATCATTTCCAACTCTTCATTACCCTATTTGGGGTTTTCTTGGCAAAGATACTGGAGTGGTTTGCCATTCCCTTCTCAAGCTCATTTCACATATGAGAAAACTGAGGCAAACAGGGTTATATGACTTGACCAGTGTTACACAGCTGGTAAATGTCAGAGGTCAGATCTGAACTCAGGAAGATGAGTCTGTTTGACTCCAGACCTGACACTCTATCCACTGAGGCACCTAGCTGCCAAAGCTGTACTATAGGTAATGCCTTTCTTTCTAACCCCTAACAAGAAGGTGATGGGGAGAAGAAAGGAAAATGTTGCTCTTTGTGTAAAGGGCCACTGATCAACAAGAAAACCAAATCAATCAAGTACAAAGCAGCTGGATTCAAGGTCTTTTAAAAGTTATCTATTTTTAGAAACACACTCTGTGAACAAAAACAAGAGAATAAATCTCCATGTAAAACTTTAAAATACAAACTATTTACATTTTGAACTAATTCAAACTAATTTGAACTTGAACCAATTTACATTTACTTAAAAATATAATAATATAAACTTTGGCATTTCTGCTCAAGAAAGAAAATTAAAATATTCAATTTAACCACTTCTAATATTAAGAACAAGGTGCATAAATATTCAATACACAGAATTAAGAATACAAAACATATATCAATTTCATTTTCTGACCAGACAAAGCACAAAGAGGGAGAGGAGAGAAATCAAGGGGACCAAAAGGAGAGAAAAAGTTTCAGTAAGATCTGAACAAGCCAACCTATGCTCTTCACTCATAGGATGATGTAAGTTAGAGTTGAAAGTATCCTAGAGATCATCCCCTCCAGCCCCTTCATTTTAAAAATGAAAAAAGTCCAAGAGAGGGAAAGTGACTTACCAGAGAAATCACACAAGTGGCTGGCAGAAGAAGAGGTTTTGAAACCACATTCTGACTTCAAATCTATATTGTGATCCACTCTACTAACCTACCTCCTGCTTATGGTCACTTGATCTGGGGATATTAACTTTAGCAAATTATATTTTTTTAAAAAACATTCTCATGGTCTCTCTAGCAGTTTAGCAATAGTCCTTTCTTTCTCCACTATCCATTTCAACCAGAAACAGATATCTGCTTTTATTTACAAACCACAAAAATTATTCTGGAAAGAAAAAGTTATCTTCGCACTGTTCTGCATGTAAGAAGGAAACAATCTCAGCTCTAGATATGTGCTTTGGAATCTAGGAAGTTAATAAGAACTTTAGCAGTGATTCCATTAAAGTTCCTTTGACATTCCGCAACTGAGAGATTATTCTTTAAGGCAGACATTCTTAACTATTTTTTGTGTATCCTGAACCCTTCTGGCAACCTTGTGAAGCTATGGATCTCTTCTTATAATCATTTTTAAAATGAATAAGATAAAATACAAAAGATTAGAAAGGAAACCAATTATACTGAAATGTGGTTATCAAAATATGTTTTTTTAAACCTAAGTACACAGACTTCAGATTAAGAATTCATGCTTCAAGGGAAATGGTGCTATCTCATTCACCAATGTCACAAAGTTATATTTGGAATTATCTATTCATTTCATAGGACAGCTAGGAGGCATAGTAGACAGAGCACCAACCACGGAATCAAGAAGACTTGAATTCAAATCCAGCCTCACACACTTACTAGCTGTGTGACCTGGGCAAGTCACATAACCCTGTTTGCCTCAGTTTCCCCATCTGTAAAGGGATCTGGAGAAGGAAATGGAAAACCACTACAGTATCTTTGTCAAGAAAACCCCAAAAGGGGTCAGAAAGCACCAGACATGACTAAACAAACAACAATTTATTTCATAGTTCAATAAATTGATCAAAAAACTTCTCTTTAGCATGTCTTAAAGTGCCAGGCAAGGTACAAATTTTTGGACATAAAAATGCAAAAAAGGAACTTCCTTCAAGAAGCTTGTATTTTATTGAGAGAATAAAAAAAGTTTACAGATGATTAAACACAGAAAATATATATATATATATATATATATATATACATATATGCATACTTACATAGCTATATATCTCTGTGTGTATATTTTTTTCAAAGTGATTTGATTCAAGACAACTACAGGAATGATGCAAGGAGATCTCTTGGAGAAGATGGCACAAGAACTGAAAGTTGACAGGATTGGTTGCAAGAAGCAGAGAGAAGAGAAAGCATTTCAGGAATGGGAGACAGGCTATACAAAGGCGTGGGAGTGGGAGACACATACAACAAATAGGCCTTTTTGGCTAAGATCTGATTATATTAGGAGGATGTGTAATATGTCCAGAGAGGGAAGCTGTAATCAGATTGTGAAGGACTTTAAATGACAAACAAAGGAGTTTTTATTTTATCTCAGGGGCAATTGGGAACCCTTGTAGTGTTTTTAATGAGGGAATGCTATGAACAGATCTGCATGTGAGGAATACCAATTTGGCAGTTGTATGGAAGATGGGTTGAAAGGGGGCAGAGACTGGAGGGAGGAGATGGAATTAAGAATAATGAGGGACTGAATTAAGGTAGCCATGGGTTGGGTAGAGAGAATGGGATAGATTTGGGAATATAAAGGAGGCAGAAAAAGATTTGGCAACTAATTAGACGGGGAGTTAAGAATTGCAGGGAAAATGAAGAGTAGAGGATGTCTGCTCCAGGAAGTTGTAATCTTGGCTGACTATAAGAATGGTGGCACTCTTGACAGAAGTAGTAAAATTAGGAGGAATGGGTTTAAGGATAAAGATGATGAGGTCTGTCTGGGAGTCTAAAACAGTGCGGCAATAAACACCACATCAACGATAATCATGGATATGCCTATGTAGTTCTGTATCACAAGGTATGAGAGACTCTCCATAAAGAAAGTAAAAGAAGTATGACATTTATTCAGACACCAGAAAATCATGTCCTGTAACCAAATGTTCAGCTCCCACAGCCAGTCAGCCCACTTTATCATAACAGCAAGGAACTTAAAATACCATATAATAGCCTGTAACCTTGCTATCCCAAAACGTCTCCAGCCCCCTGCTAGGGTCTTTCCCAAAACAAACTCACAGTACAGCTAAGTCAGCCTGTTCAGTTCTAACAATCATGAGTGTGGCCACTAGCAGCCATTAGCAGCCATAACATCTCTCTCTCTCTCTCTCTCTCTCTCTCTCTCTCTCTCTCTCTCTCTCTCTCCCTCCATTTCCTGTGACATATCTTCCTTTTCCTGTCAGGAAGTTCCTCCCAGCACATGTATGTGTCTTAGGCTTCCTGTGATGTAAGCATGTAAGCATGTCACATGGCCTACTAATGGGTGGGAAAGATCTTCAAATCCAAATTGCTACTACAGAGTCCAAGATGCACAAGGGACAGTCAGGTGGATATGAACAGTAGCTACTTGGAGATTCAGAACTGCAATTCAGAAGGCAGAAAGAACTCGTAGATTTGGAGATAAAATTATCTACATAGTGAGGAGAGTAGAACCAATGGGATATGACCAAATCACCACAGAAAATGTATACACACATTCATATATTTATACACACATATGCCCATTAAAATAGACATATATGCATGTGAAATGTAGTTGTTTCCCTTTGGTGCTTCCCTTTATATGTGTGCATATGCATGTGTATATATACATATATTCACACACATATACACACATATACGTATACTCACGCATATATATGCATCAACATCATCATCACTAGAATTTGAACTCAAACACCAGAATTTCACTGTTACTTTAAGCTTTGTTAAGTGTTTTTACATATATGATGTCATTGTTAGATCTGGAGACTTTCTCACAACAACTCTGAGGTAGGTGCTATTATCACCTCCATTTTGTGGATGAGAAAACTGAGGCAGACAGAAGTTGAGTTACTTGGCCAAGGTAAAACAGGTATGAAATGTCTAAGGCAGCTTTCTACATATATCTTTCTGACTCCAAATCCCAAGTTCTATTCATTGCACAACCTAGACGCAAGAAGGTAATAGAGCACTAAGAGCCAAAATATTTGGTTTTTATATCAGCTCTGCCACTAACTTTCTGAGTGACTTTGACCTTCACCTGCCTTGGCTTCAATTCTATTATCTTTAAGTAAATCAGCATTCCTCTACTGTTTTGCTCTTAGCTGGCACAATGGATACCAAACAAGGACTTGAGTCAGGAAGACCTGAGTTCAAATCCAGCCTCAGATGTTTACTTACTGTGTGACCCTGGGCAAGTCACTAAATTATGTTTGCCTCAGTTTCTTCATCTGTAAAATGAGTTGGGGAAGGAAATAGCAAACCACTCCAGAATCTTTGCCAAGAAAACCTCAAAGGAGATCACAGAGTTGGATGCAACTAAAACTGCTGAACAACGACAACAATATATCCTTAAAATTTATTGAAGACCCCAATGAGCTTTTGTTTATGAGGGTTATATCTTTCAATATTTTCTACATTAGAAATTATAACTGAAATTAAATACATTTGTTAATTAATTTTAAAATAATTTCTTTTACATGTTAACATAAATATTTTATGAAAAATAATTATATTTTCTAAAACAAAAAAGATAGTGAGAACAGTGGGATTGTTTTAAATAATTTTGCAAATCTCTTGAATCTCTAGAATAATAGAAGACAGCTAGATTCTCATACCTGCTTCTTCATTCAAACTGTTATGTTGTTTTGGTTGAAGTAAAGGAAGAAAATCTGGCCTCATAGAAACACATAGTTAGGAAAAGGAGAAATGTTTTAATAGGCAAATAATTTCTTACTCTTGTTGTGAAAAATAGTTTAGATCTACACAACCTCCTGAAAGGGTCTTAGCAATGCCCATTGGTCAGGCAGACTGAACTATTGGTACCATTGGTCTAGATGATCTCAGGGCCCCTTTCAGCAATAAATGCTAAGATTCTCTAGTTAGTACAACTTCAAAGAGATGAAGTAAACAGATGCTTGAGATTAGTTGTATTCTTCACTATTCATAGCTCTTCTTTTGTTCTCATAAAATTTTCAGAAGTTCCCTTCTAAATGAAATAACTGCAGCAGCCCACTAAAGGAAAATTATTTTGTGGGCTATAGCAAATTATGATTTCTTTACCACTACACTAACCCTTGTGACTTCCCATCTGTATGAATCCAAGTTTTCTAAGTTGCTTTTGTCTCCAGAAACCTTATCATCACCCTCACCATTTTACTAATGCCATATAAAGCAACTGGCATACTTCACAGACATGACAGCTTTGGGCTGATCCATGGGTTTTTAGTCAATTTTCTAACTTCAGATTCCAAGAAAGAGTCTCATGCATAAGGAATCATGAAATGGGCAAAATTAGGCTGAGCTAATTGAGCTGGCATTATTTCTTAGAATTAATTGACTACAGTTTTAAGCTGCTTTGCCCACTAAATTATAAGGAGTGTTAAAATGATCTTGTGTTGCTAAAAGTCCTTGGACTATTGACTCCAAAGCAGTAAATCCTATATCTCTTTTCTCCAACTGAGCTCTCTCAGGGAAGCCTGAAACCTTTCCCTTTTGGCATAGAAAGTCTGTTTATCTTTCTTTGTTTTAGACATTTACCTTGTCTTTGTAAACAACTTTAACCATAATCCTTCGTTAGTCCAGGTGTGCTTACTGGAAATGAAGTTAGGAGAAGGCAACTGATGGAGAAATATCCCCAGAGGAGAGAGGGAAATAGATTTAAGACTGATGTGTTTCTACCAGAAGCGCCATCTCTGACTGGGGGCTTGGAGCTAACTAAAGGAAAACAAAAAAAGAGTTACAGATCCTTTGATGCTATTTTCCAGAGTGAAGAAGGAGTATTCATACAAGAAAACTGACCTGGGCAATGAGTCAGTAGTAGGATAAACAGGGATGGTTAAACATCATTGATCTCCATGCCACATACATTTCATTTAAATTATCTAGGTCAGTTACCTAGCTCTTCATTTCATCTGAGGAGACATAGTTGAAAATTCAGTTAAAATAATATTTAATGTCTATTCCTTCCCACTCTTCCCACCTTGTCCTCTAACATCCTGATCTCAACATTATTGACATCCATTAAAGCAATGCTTCATAAATATTTTTAAAACATTGAATTATCTGTAATTTCAACATAATTAGTTTCCTTTCTAAACTTATGTATTTTATTTTAATTACTTAAAAATATTATTCTGAGAAGAGATCTATAAGTTTCACCAGAGCCACAGCAGCACATCACACTCACACACACACACACACACACATACACACACATAATCTTTTGTGGCCAATAGCAGCTGTAGACATTGCATCATGAAGTCGATTTAATACCTTTATTTTCTCATTAAGCCACACACTTGGACTTAGAGCCCAAAGGACTTAAATCTATGCTTTGGGGGCACAATGATAGCACAAAACTTGAGTTTTAAAGGCAAACAATGAAAACATTAAATGATTCTTGGGGAGCTCTTTACAACAGTAAGGTGAACAAGACCAGTGAAACACGTAGTAGGACACCAGCCATGCCACAAATTTGTGTTTATTGTGCCTCTCATTTTTTTCTCTCCTGCACATAGCTGTAATTGTGTACTGTTGCCAAGACAAAAGTGGAAATGAGGTTACTAATAAAATCATTTGAATGCTTGAAGTTAGGAAAGTTAAGCATGCAAATGTTGAGGATTGACTATATAATCCATCAGGGGAAAATGGATATTTAGTGAAATAGAAGAATCACAAGCATTCTTGATATAAAGACCAGAGCTGAATAGAAAATTTGATATCAAACAAAAAACTCAAGAAAAGCATAAAATGTTATACATGAAGAGTAATCATAAGGGACTCAATAAAGCCAAACTGTTTACATTCCCATATGGGAAAATTTTATACATATATATGTGTGTGTGTGTGTGTGTGTGTGTGTGTGTGTGTATACTTATATGAACACATACATATATATGTGTGTGTGTGTGTGTATATATAGATAAGGAAGGAGATGGCACTAATAGTAGCATAGTGGAATTATCCAGGTTAACTCCTTCATTTTACAGAAAGAGAGGAAATGACTCACCTAAGGTCACACACAAGTGTATATATATATATATATATATATATATATATATATATATATATATATAAACTCCTAAGAATTTTATCTTCGTTAAGGCAGTTAAAAAGAGTCTACATAGAAAGAAGTAAGGCATGGGTATGAGTTAATTATATTGGAATGACCCCCAAAAATGAGGAGTGAGAAAGAAAGATGGGAGAAGGGGAAGGGAGAGGTAGAATATGGAAATTTTTCTCACATAAAAGAGGTATACAAGGAGGGGAAAATTGTCGGGTTGGCAGGCAATGTTGAACCTCACTCTCATTGGAATTAGGTCAAAGAGGGAAGAATATATATACCCATTCAGTTGGATAAAGAAAACTATCTTACCCAATAGAAGGGGAAGGAGATAAGAAAAAAAGGTCGGGGGGGATAAAGGAAAGGGCAAATTAAGTGAGACAGTTGTCAGAAGCAAAACAGACTTGGCTAGGATAAAAAAAAGGTGAAAAACAGAATAGAATGGAGGAAAATACATAGTGATCAAAACTGTGAATGCAAATGGGATGAACTCACACATACAACAGAAGCAGACAGCAGAATGGATTAGAAACAAGAACCCAATAATATGTTGTTTACAAGAAACACACTTGAACCAGAAAGATACACACAAAGTTAAAATAAAGGGCTAGAGCAGAATGTATTATGCTTCAGCTGAATTAAAAAAGTAGGGGTAGCAATCATGATCTCGGACAAAGTGAAAGCAAAAATAGACCTAATTGAAATAGATAATTGGGGACCTACGTTTTGCTTAATGAAGTGATGAAATAATATCAAAAATTTTATAGAAACTTTCGGATAAAGGCCTCATTTATCACATATATGGAAGGATGATTCAAATTTATAAAAATAAGAGCTATCTCCCAATTGATAAATGGTCAAAGGATATGAACACACAATTTTCAGAAGAAGAAATCAAAGCTATCTGTAGTCCTATGAAAAATAATATCACCTCAAACCTGTCAGAAAAGATACATGATGGAGAGGATGAGAGAAAATAAATTTACTAATAAACTGGTCCAACCATTCTGGAGAATGGTTTAGAACTGTGCACAGAGGGTTCTAAAACTGTGCATACCCTTTGACCTAGCATTACCACTATTAATTCTATACTCCAAAGATACCAAAGAAAAAGAAAAGAGACACATATGTACAAAAATATTTATAGCAGCTCTTTTGTGGTGGCAAAGAATTGAAAATTGAGGGGATGCTCATCAATTTGGGAAATGTCTGAATGAAGTATCGCACATGATTGTGATGGAGTACTATTTTTCTATAAGAAATAAGAAGGGGGTGGTTTCAGAAAAACATGTCAAGATCTATAGGAACTGATGCAAAAATGAAGTGAACAGAACCAGGATATTGTTGTGCACAGTAATAGCAATGTTATAATGATGATTGACTTTTGACTACTCTGATCAATATGATGATCCAAGACAATTCCAAAGGACTCATAATGAAAAAATGCTATCCACATCCAGAGAAAGAACTGATCAACCCCGGGTGCAAATTATAGTATAATTTTCTCACTTTTTTTGCAATATTGCTAATGTGGAAATATATGTTGCATGATTCCATGTGTATAATTGATATAATTTTGCTTACCTTCTCAGCGAGTAGAGGCAGGGGGTGGAGAGAATTTGCAATTCAAATTTTAAAAAAATGTTTAAAATAAATATTTTTTAAATTCAGCTTGTCTCAATTCTCTAAGAAAATTAACAAATAGGCCTTCACCAGTTATAGGTTTTGATGCAAAAGCTACAGTGACTTGAAGAGATGCAGCTTATAGAAGAGTGAAAATCACAGTCCATAAACACAATTTTATCTAAGCTAAGAGTATATGCATGGAAAGAATAAGACTAAGATGTGCTAGCACAGCCTAGAGTCAGCTGGCACATTCTGGGTACACTGGCCCATGGTTTCTACATGCCTATGGCCTTGTCATTTATAAAAAGCCCATGAATTTCCTTCATACAAAATTTGCTTTCAGAGTAATGTACCCTACTGGGAAGCAATCATATTATTATTAAGATGACCAGTTAACAACCAAAGTGTTCATAAGCTAAGTTAAAGCCTGCTGGAAACCCATTTATGTCTGAGCAGTCAGGCTTCATAATCAGATTTTAATGTTGTCTAATGTGTTAATACTCTCAGAGCCACACAGAATTATATACAACTAGGAGGACTGCCACTGGCAAAGAATAATAAATATATCACATTTACATAGAGAGGAAATTTGCCTTTGCCTTCTAATTGTTATCATTCTATCATGCAAGTAGGGTTCCTATAATAATAAGGTTGATTTATGTGACACATCACTTACCTAGCAATACAATACAGGTGACATCAAGGTCTTCTCACCATAGTACCAGTAATAGGGGATTTTAGATAAATGTCAGTGAATTCAGTAACCCTTTTTTAATAGTAACAGAGGTTTTCGTAAGCCACTTTTTAAGGTAGCTTCTGTTAAGCCTCTTGAGCATGATGGTACCACAAGAGAGACTGAGTTCCCTTATATGGCTTTAGGTACAATTTTTAATATCACAGACCTGTGTTTTTCATGGATTTTTGATGCATTTTAAAGTACAATGTTTAATACACATATGTGGCCCAAGGGGCCCAATGTAGTACATATGTATATATAATTGTGGCATATACATTTATCTTTAAATGTATACACATATTCAGGTGTAGCTATGGCAAAATGGTGGAGAGAATTGTTTAACCCTCCATATTTGCTCCCCTCATCCTACCGTTGACTCCATCTAGAGTATTTTCCAGTATGATTGTTCTTCTTTACTCTAGGAGGTTATAACAAAAGGATATTTAATTCCACTTTTAAGTTCCAAATCCCCAGCTAGAAAGAGCACTCTGGCAAAGCACCTCAGTGGAAAAATCTCTTTTTCATTTCTCTAAAGATAATCCTTCCCCATCACCTGCTTCCTCCTACCTTCACTTCTAACAAGTATATCTAGATTAACATTTGCTTTTTGTTAACACTGTTTCTAAAAGCAAAATAAACATGTAAAACAAAGAAAAATAAGTACTTTCCCCATGCATAGGGAGATAGGTTTCAGTCTGTCATGTAGGGGCACAAAGAGAGAAAGGAAATAGAGAATGAACATCTTGGCATTTGTAGTCCAGATCATCCAACAGCAAACATTCAATTAAGTACCCACTATGTGCTAGACAGTGTGCTAAGTGTTGGCGATACAAAAAAAAAGCACAACTCAGTTCTTACTCTCAATTTGCTCACAGTCTAATGGAGGAGATGGCATGCAAACAACTATGTACAAACAAGATGTATACAGAACAAATTGGAAGTCATCAATAGAGGCAAAGTACTGGTATTAAGGGGGATTAGGAAAGCCTACTTGTAGAAGATGGGGTTTTAGTTGAGCCTTGAAGGAAGCTAGAGAAGCTGGGTGGCAGGAATGAAAAGGAAGAGAATTCTAAGCATGAGGGTCAGCCAATGAAAATGGCCAGAGTCAAGAGATGGAGTAACTTGTGTGAAGAATAGCAAAATGGAATGAATCACATAGTATGTGTTGGTGAGGGGTATAAAATGTAAAAGGAACAGAAGAGGGAATAGATTATAAAGGACTTTGAATGCCAAACAAAGGATTTTATATTTGATTTGGATGTGATAGGGAACCATTGAAGTACTGAATAGAAGGGGAGGTATCATAACATGATCAGATCTGTGGTTTAGGAAGGTCATTTTTACAACTGAGTGGACTAGAATAAGAGACAAGGTGGTGAGACCACCCAGAAGCCTATTGTAATATTCTATATATGAAATGGTAAGGGCTTGAACCAGAGTGATATCAAAGTCAGAACATATGCCAGAGATGAACCTAGGGTAGAATTAACAGGTCCTGACAACACTGGATATTGGGAATGAGAAAGTGAGGTGTCAGGGATGACAGCGAGGTTGTGAAAGCCTGGGTGAGAGGGAAGATGTTTATGCTCTCTACAATAATAAGAAAGTTAGGGAGATAGAATGTTTTGAGGGCAGAGGAGGGAAAAATGATAAACTAAGTTTAGTACACGTTGAATTTAAGATGTAGATAAGATATCCAGTTTGAGTTGTCCCATAGGCAGCTGGAGATGGGAGACTAGAGATCGGAAGAGAGGTTGAGCTATAGAAGATATGGGAATCATCAGGCTAGAGATGATCATTTAATCCATGGAAATTGATGAAATCAACAAATGAAATACTACAAGCAAAGGTCAGAGATATTATGGGTTTGGTTCCAGATCACTGTAATAAAATGAATATCACAATAATACAAGTCACACAAATTTTTTGGTTTCCCAATGCATATAAAAGTTATTTTCACACTATAGTGTAGTCTATTAACTGTACAACAGTACCACATCTAAAAAATGTACATACTTTAATTAAAATACTTTGTTGATTAAAAATAATGCTAACCATCATCTGAACCTTCATTAAGTTGTAATCCTTTTGCTAGTAGAGCGTCTTACCTTGATGTTGATGGCTGTTGACTAATTAAGGTAGTGGTTGCTGAAGGTAAGAGTAGCTGTGGCAATTTAAAAAAATAAGACAACAATGAAGTTTGCCACATCATTTGACCCTTTTACAAAAGATTTCTCTGTAGCATGTGATGCTGTTAGATAGGAGTTTACCCACAGTAGAACTTCTTTCAAAATTGGAGTCAATCCTTTCAAACCCTGCTGCTATTATATCAACTAAATTTAGGTGATATCCTTCAATATTGTTGCCTCAAGAAATAGGGAAACCTAAAGACAGGGAGAGAGATGGGGGAACAGGCAGCTGGTGGAGCAGTAGGACGCACACAACATTTATTGATTAAGTTTGCCATCTTATATGGGCACAGTTTGTGGCACCTCAAAACAATTATGCTAGTAACATCAAAGATCACTTCTCACAAAATCATCATAACAGATATAATAATAATGAAAGAGTTTGAAATGTCATAAGAATTACCAAAATATGACACGGAGACATGATGTGAGCATGTGCTATTGGGGAAAAATGGTGCAGATAGACTTTCTTGACTCAGGGTTGTCACAAACCTTCAATTTGCTAAAAAAAAAAAAAAAGAAAAGAAAAGTGTACTATCTGCAAAGAGAAATAAAAGAAGGTGTGCTTGTATAGGAGAACAGAAGAGGTCCTATGACACAGCCATGGAGGGCATCCTTACTTTCTGAGCATGACCTGGATGAAGATTCAGCAACAGAAACTAAGGAGTAGTCATACAATTAGGAGGAAAACCAGGAGAAGGTATTATCACAAAAGTCTAGAAAGAAGAAAGCATTAAGGAGAAGAGGGTGACCAATGGTATCTGAAGTTGCAGAGAGGTCAGAAAGGATGAGGCTTGAGTAAAGGGCATTAGATTTGGCAATTAAGAGATCGCTGGTAACTTTGAAAAGAGCAGTTTCAGTTGAATGATGAGTTCAGAAGATAGATTGCAGAGAGTCAACAAGAATGAGAAGAAAAAGAAGTTAATGTATTGATTGCAGGTAGTCTAAATGAAGACTTTAGCCACAAAAAGGAGGAGAGATATGAGATAGGACAATACCTACCAGGAATAAATAGATCAAGCAATCTTTTTTAGAAGATGTAGGAGATCTGGGCATGTTTTCACACAGTAGAGAGCAGCCAGTAGACAGAGAAATATGGAAGATTAGCAAAAGAGTGGGGATGGTAGAGGAGACAATCTTTTGGAGAAGACAAGATTGGATGGGATGATCTGTGTATGCACAAAGGTTTGTCTTGGCAAGAAGAAGTGTCACTTCTTCACATGAGATGCCTTTGAAGGAGGAGACAGTAGGAGAAAATATCTATCTGAGCAATGTAAGATGAGGAAGAAGGAAGAAGAAAGAGCACACGGATCATCAGTCAGTCAACAAACATTTATTAAATGGGGTTTTTTTTTCAGCAAAATATGGAGCAATGTTTTCATTGAGCTGAGGGAGAAGGGACATGGAATGTTATTTGTGAGGAGCAAAGAGAAGGTGGGAATGAAGATTGAAAAGCTTTGAAAAAGGTACTATCAATTTCCACATTCACTATTTCATTTTCTGCTTTCATGTCTTTGCAGGGCCATCTCTCATGTTTGGAATGCATTCTCTCCTCATCTCAGACTCATAGAATCCTTAGATCAGCTCAGCTGCCAACTCATGTGAGAAGACTTTTTTGGCTCATCCTAATGGTTAATACTCTATCCTCAAGTTTCTTTTATTTACTTATCTTATTACATATTATATCTTCCAGTACAATGTAAGCTCCTTTGAAAGTAGGCCCTGTCATTCTGTTGACTTTTTTTTTACTTTTGTATCCCCAGTGCCTTGCACATAGTTGTTATTTAATAAATGTTTGTAAAATTGAATTAATATATGGGATGCATTTGAAAAACTCTTAAGTGCCCCATAAATGTCAGCATTACTATTCAACTCAAAAGAGTTTCTGCTTCCATTTTACTTGTTTACAAAGCACTAGAAAAGATATCAAAGATAAGACAGAATGGAAACCTAATTGGACATCATTCATGGATGACCAAATTGTCAGTTCTTATTTGGATAGCTCCCTTTATTATGATGGAAATCTGCTTTTTAAATGTATTTTTAAATAGGTAAAGAAAGTTCTTATTTGAACAAATTAATACTAACCTGTATCCAATTAACCAATTTTGTACTACCATGTTGAAACAGCTATGTTGTCTCATACTATATCAAAGAATATTAGAACTGGACAGGACCTTAAAAATCCTTTAGTCTAACCGATTAATTTAATCGAGGAGAAAAGCAAAGTCCAGAAAATTGAAGTATTTTGTAGAAAGTAACTTAGCTCCTTTGTGCCAGGGCTGGAATCTAAACCCCCAGGCTGACAATTGAAGGGATCAGAAAAGGTTTCATGCAAAAGCTAGTGTTTGATTTGAGTATTAAAGAAATAGGACTGTTGAGGCAAGAGTAAAGAAGGGGTAAATTCTAGGTATATGGGAACTAGGGAGTGGCAGCAGATGCAGCAGCACTTTTGGAAGCTCACAAACCAGAGATGGTAAAGGGGACCTGTAAACTGGTCAGAAAGAGATTACTCCTATGCTAGCACTGGAAGCCAGACCAGATGCTGTTCAGCAACTCCATTGCCTACACATATTTCAGGACATAGTTCAAGGGTATAGAAGAGCATTTTCATTCAGGAGAGAGCAGGAGCTCTGAAGAGCAATACTGCTTTTGGTCACAAGGGTTTAGGGACCCTGAGAAACAGTGCTGCTTGTGATTCTAATGGAATAGGGACCCTCAGGAGCAATATCACTTCCAGTCCCAAGTGTTTAAGGGCTGTTCCTGGGTAAGGGCCAGAGTGCAGACCAGGAAAGCAGTAACCAAACCTCTACCCAGATCACACCACATTGGAAGCACCAAAAACTCCAAAACTCCCAGAGCTAGCTCTGAAAATAATGGTATGTAAAAGTTTGAAGTTTGATGCAATGTCCTTCTACCTTCTCACCCTTTTCAAACCAGGAACAGAGCCTAAATTTCACATGAAGTTCAAAGTCAAGAAACAGGGTGGAAAATGAGAAAACAACAACACAATGACACAATAACCTGATTGTAAAAAACTGCTATGTTGTCAGGGAAAGTCAAGACACAAACTCAGAAGACAATGAAGTCAAAACAGCTACAAAAAAAAACTTCAAAAGAAAAAATGTGAATTGGATTCAAATACAAGAAGAATTCCTGAAAGAGCTAAAAATTATTTTCAAAATCAAATTAGAGTGGTAGAGGAAAATTAGGTAAAGAAATGAGAGCAAAAGAAGAAAATTATGAAAAGACAATGAGCAGATGGTAAAAGCCACAAAAATGTGAAGAAAATAACTTTAAAAATGGAATTGATCAAATGGAAAGAAAGGTACTAAACCTCGCTGAAGAAAATAATTTTTTAAATACTAGAATTGGACAAGTGGAAGCTAAAGACTCCATAAGACATCAAGAAACAATAAAGCAAAGCCAAAGGAATGCAAAAATAGAAGAAAATGTGAAATGTCTCATCAGAAAAACAACTGACCTGGAAAATAAATTCAGGAGAGACAATTTAAGAATTACAAGACTATCTGAAAGCCATGATAAACAAAGAACCTAGAAATCATATTTCAAGAAATATACAGGGAAATTGATCCAATATCCTAAAACCAAAAGGTAAAATAGAAATAAAAAGAATCTATTAAGCACTACCTGAAAGAGATCCCAAAATGAAAACTCCCAGTAACATTTATACAATATAGCTAAATTCCAGAAGTACCAGGTCAAAGGGAAACTACTTCAAGCAATCAGAAAGAAGCAACTCAAATATCATGGAGCCACAGTCAGGATCACACAAGACTTAGTGACTTCCACCTTAAAGAAGAGGGCTTAAAACATAATATTCCAGAAGGCAAAATATCTGGGATTGAAACTAAGAATAATGTACCAAGCAAAACTGAGTATAATCCTTCAAGGGAAAATAGATATTTAGTAATATAGAGGACTTTCAAGCATTTCTGATAAAGAAAAGACCAGAGTTGAATAGAAAAATATATTTTCAAATAAAAAACTCAAGAGAAGTATAAAAAGGTGAACATGAAAGAGAAATCATAAAGGACTCAATAAAGTTAAATTGTTTTATATTTCTATATGGAAATATGATATATGTAACTTCTAAGAACTTTATTCTTATTAGGCAGTTAAAAGGATTCTACATAGAGAGAAGATGGTGGAGTGGATTATACAGGGATAATGTAAAAAAAAATGGATAGATGAGAAAAATGGATGCCCTAGGAGAAGGGGACAGGGAGAGGAAGAATGGGGAAAATAATCTCGCATAAAAGAGGTACATAAGGAAGAGTTTTTATAGTGGGGAAAATGGGTGTGGAGCAATGTTTGAACCTCACTGACATAGAACGTAAAACTATACCAGTCAGAGAGCTCAACTTTCCATTCTCAGAGGTACATCAATCTAACCATAAGAAAGAAAGAAATTGGAAAAGTTAGATAGATTTTTGGAGAAAACTGAATGGGAATAGAAAAGAGCATACCTTGTTCTCAGATATATATTGCACCTTCACAATAACTGATCATGTATTAGGGCACTAAAACCTCACATCCAAATGCAAAAAAATCTTACTTATTAAATGCAAGCTTTTCAGATCATAATAAAATAGAAAAGTATATTCAATAAAGGGACACAGAAGCATAAATTAAAATTAATTAGGAAACTAAATCATCTAATCTTAAAGAATGAGAGGGGCAAAGAACAAATCATAGAAACAATCAATAATCTCATTAAAGACAAGGAAACAATGAGACAACATTCCAAAATTTGTGGAATGTAGCCAGGTCAGTACTTGGGGGAAAATTTGTATCTCTAAATATACACATCAATGAACAGGAAAAAGAGCAGATTAATGAATTGGGTGTTCAAAAAAAACCTAGAAAAATAACAAACTTTAAACTCCCAGTTAAAAATATTTGAATACCTCTATGTTTAAAAAAAAAATTGAATAAGCCATCAATGAGCTCCCTAAGAAAAAAATTCGCAGGACCAGATGAATTAACAAGTGAATTCTACCAAACATTTAAGGAACAATTATAGCCTATGTAAACTATTTGAAAAAAGTGGGTAAAGAAAGAGCCCTACCAAATTTCTTTTATAAAACAAATATGGTTTTGATACCTAAATGAGGTAGACCAAAAACAGAAAAACGAACTATAAATGTATTTCCTTAATCAGTATTGAGGAAAAAAAATTTAAAGAAGATACTAGTAAGGGATTATATCAATATAAAATCAAAGATCACACACTATGACCAGGTATTTATACCAGGAATGCAGGGCCGGATCAATATTAAAAAAACTATCAGCAGATTTAACCATATCAACAACAAAAAATCATATGGTTCTGTCAATAAATAAGTGTAGAAAAGGGCTTTGACAGAATATAGCCCTTATTCTCATTAGAACCCTAGAAAGTACAGGAATGCATGAAGCCTTTCCTAAAATGATAATTAGTATATATCAAAAAACAAGAGCAAGCTTTATCTGTAATAGGAATAAACTTGAAGCTTTCCCAATTCAAAGAAAAGACTTGGAGTGGATATATAGTTATAAGTATAGTGACATCGGTAGAAGTAGATAGAATAAGATCTGAATGAGATAGGGGCAGATATATATTTTAGTCACCTGCTCAGAGATTATAGTTAAACTCATGAAAGTTTATGAAATTATATACAAAGAAATCAAGTGTAGAGGGAGAAGAGGGTCTAAGATAAAACAGTTTGGAATACCTGCAGTTAGGGGACATGATATGGATGAGCCAGCAAAGTAAACTGAGGAGTGCTCAGTCAGCTGGGAGGATTACCGAGAAAGTCCAGGGTGATGAAAACCCATAAATGAAAGAATTTCCTGCTCTCTTCTCCAGGAAGAGAGGGCAGAAGCAGACAGTAATGGAAGAAGGTATCACCTTTCATATAGGCAGTACAAAGGTGGGGGCATTTGATGAATTATACAATGTCATTGCTGTTAATTCAGGAACAGCCACATTTGGTGTTCACTCTGGTAATGTAAAATTGGCTTCTGCTGCTTTGTAAACCATAAATAGCCATATAAATTTCAGCTATTATGAGTCAATAAAATGTTTATCTATTGGCTTTCTAAAGAAAAAAAATGTATACTGTGAAACAATTGCTGATTGTTTCTTGTATATGGTATTCTATCTTTTCATTTTGGTACGTTTGTTCAGACCATAGCCCATGTTTGGAATGTGCACCCTCCTTACTTCCACCTGTGGAGTACTTGGCTTCCTCCAGGGCACAAATCCATTGCTATTTCCCTCATGGGGCTTCCCTAGGCTCCCCAGTTGTTGGTGGGTTTTTTAACCTCTTTAAATTGCATTGTATTATTTTATATTGTTTTTGTTGTTTAGTTGGTTAATTGTGTCTGACTCTTTGTGACCCCATTGGTTTTTTTTTCTTGGCAAAGATACTAGAGTGGTCTGCCATCTCTTCCAGCTCATTTTACAGATGAGGAAACTGAGGAAAACAGAGCTAAGTGACTGGCTCAGGGTCATACAGCTAGTAAGTGTCTGAGGCCAGATTTAAACTCAGGTCCTCCCAGCTTTGGGGCTGGCCTTCTATCCACTGTGCCACCTAGTTGTCCAAATCAAATTTTAAACTTACTTAATATTTGCTTGTCTGTGCATGTTTTGAACCTCAACTGTAGAAGCTCAGTTACTTGAGGGCAATGGCTGTTTCATTTTTTCACTTTGTATCCTCAAACCTTGGTACACTGCTTAACACATGCTCAAAAATATTCTGTTGAATTGAAATGAAAAACAGAAAGAATTAAATTTACCATCCTGTCATACATAATACATGAATCAGATTACCAACACCTAATCAACTTAGTAGAGAACTAGTTAGTGGTAGTCACTCACTAAAATCTTTTTGACAATCCTGATAACTCACTAATAACTTGACCATTGAATCTGTAGCCTGGAGTCACTAGTGAATAAATAAGTTTTTGCAGTCAAATGTTGATGACTTTTAACTTCTAAGTAATTAGGAGGTACCTAAAGGAAGATGTAACTATTAATGGTAGGAGCCTCCTTCATAGACAGTCCTAGAAAAACCCTTATGCAAAGGAGGAAGGGGATTTGGATGATACATAGTTCTTGTGTGACAGAGCATTCTAAGGAAAAAGCATTAGATGTGTCTGAAGATATAAGTTCAAATCTCAAACATTCCTATGTCACCCAAGACAAATCATTTCATATCTTACGTTATAAGTCTTTAAAAATGGGGGATTTATTTTAGATCACTTCCAAATCTAACTTCTTAGTATCCTAAGTCAGGAGTCCTAATTTCTAAAAATGTTCAGCCATTATCTCACCCCTGATTGTCAGAAAGATTTTAGTGAGTGTCTAGTTCTCTATTGTGTTAAAAACAAAACTGTGCTAAATATGAAAGAAGTAGCAATCTCTGCTCTCTAGAAGCAGATAGGGAGCACTATCAATAGGTACTACTTCCCCCAGTTCTTGAAGCTGAAAGAGCTTTGCTGATTGGGAGAAATTATATGTACTTTATTTCTTTGGGGTTTTTTCTATCTTTTAGTTATAAGTATAGCAAGCATTTCCATATACAAAAAGCAGATTTCTATATAAAACTATGTATTTCTATCCTGTATTTTTTTATTTTAAAGTGTATATATTAAATTAAACATGATTGCACCTATATTGCCCTGTCTGTACATTGCTTTGTTTGTTGGTTACTTTTTTTGAACCTGGAAGGAATCTTAAAGGCCATCTAATCCAACCCCATAATTTTAGAGATAAAGAAATTGAAGCTGAGGGAATTTTCCCATCCATACACACATACAAACATACATACATATACACACACACAAGTGTATGTGTGTATACTCTCTCAAACAAAAATATCCCTCATTTAAATGGAAGGAGTAATGTTTATGCTTGTCATTTTGCCACTGCTTGGCTTCTTAGATTTGTTTGTATATGTATGGATATCTGGTGGCATCCAACCAATAAAGGGGAAATAGAAAAAAAATTGGCAGAGTTTGCCATGTGCGAACTACCAGGCAAGATACCGCTTCAGCTAGCTGAGCCTTTTTCTTGAGTGAGATGTTAGTAGCATCAGCCACTCTTAGGCTTCTGTCTAAAAAGGGGCACAACATATGTTGGTCAAATACTAACTTTCTTTAGAGGAACCTCTACAGGGTAAGATATATATTTAAGCCAGGAAGTTTGGCCCATCCTAACCCCTCCTATGCACCAGGGTAGTTTCAGGGCTGTGATTGCACAGTATTATGAAACAGTGGTCACATAAGAAATGCCTCACATTTGATTTGTCCATATCACCCAACAGTAATTGTGAGCAATATAGGGTTGCTTTCCATGATGTTAATCTCCAAAAGGCATAGAATGATCTAAATGCACCTATTGTCCCTTTATAAAAATCATATATCTATGTAAGATCTATGAATTTTTGCAAATCTTCATTGCATAAATGAATATTTTCAATCTGTCCCAACTGTAGCAGATATACTTTATAATTTTTAAGTCCTTTATAGATTTTTAAAGTGCTTTTCATGTCTATTGTCTTATTTTAATCCTCATAGTAACCCTGAGAGGTAGCATGGGGGCCGAGCAGAGGCTGGCCTTGAAGTCAGGAAGACCTGGTTTCAAACCCCACTTCTAACATGAACTAGTTAGATACACACATTTACTGACATCTCCATCCTAAATGGTCATGCAAACGATTTAAGCCCAACCTATGGTAGAGCCTTCTGAGCTTGTATTGGTATGATCAGCCACAGCCAGACACACTGTACATTGATGCTGACATCATGATGTCATGCTGGTCCTCTTTGAGCATGACAGACAAAAGAAGAGTGAACAATTTAGGTTCTATAACCAAATGTTCTATAATAAAATCTACTAATAGTTTAAGGAGCATGAGCAAGTCTTGCTGCCTCTGGCACCTCTCTACAATAATGTGTTGCCAACCTGTTTTGGAGAAGGGAGTTTAGCACACTAGGACTTCCCTGCATTGATGACATACCAAGTCAAGAAAAAACAAAACAATGAAAAAGCTCAGAGAAACAGTTAGTAAGATTAAATCCACTGAAAAAGTTAATGCTCACAACCAGCTAAGGACTTAGAAACTAAGCAATAGAATAGTTAAATTTTGCTTGCTAAAGCTTGGCTTTGGAATTATACCTGGTGCTTACACATAAAAAATACACAAAATTCTGTCATACAAATGGGCACGCAAGGAAATGTCTCTATGGGGAATCAGTGGATCATGATCCAGAACCCATGGCTGCCTCATCAGCTTTCATAAGAAATAGTTAGGTCCTTTAATGGTGCTGCAAAATGCATATACATCACCTGAGTAGTTTGGAAAGATTCTCTTCCTCTTGGTAGGTTTCTAAATGTGCATATATATGTTTAATCTTAATCTGTCCCCTTAATCTGAAAACCCCTCTGAGATATGTACTATATGTATACAAATTATTTCTGTTATTGGTCCTGAGGGATGTTCTAAAGACACTTCCCATTGAAACAAATTCAAGATGACACCCTTAAGATCTCTAGCTGATAATTCCAAGTGGCATTTTGTTTGGCTTTTATAAAGACTATACTTGTCTGCTCTTGCTCATATGCCTTCCACTTCATCCCCACCCCAATTCCATCCAAACCCAGGAGCATATGTGTGGTTAATTATATTGCCTGCACCTGTTTTCCCAGAGAGCCACCAGCAACCCAAAGTCGCAGCAGTGGTAGCAGCTTTGTGTGCCGCTAAGCAATAAACCTGTATTCTAGGGACAGCCAGAGACGCTTTTGCTTTCTGGGCTAACATAAACAGAAGCCAATTTAACCACTCCATTGCAAGAACCTCCTCCAGTCCTGTAGCTGCCAGATTTTAACTTTTGCAGAAAGCATCATGTCCCGTTCTTTCCTATGCCTTTCCTACCAAGGTAGGCCCTGGGAGGCTATCTATAAAAATGTGCTTCATAGTTTGGCTTCTACTATGTCAGACACTCAGACCTCAGGGCTTGCCACTACCTTCAAAAGAAAAACTCAGTTCATAACTTGTGACTCTGCTCTGGGAAAATTACACATTCTGTCAACTGCAGTTGTTGCAACCCCTTTTCACTGTGGAAAAGTACAAGTTCCCTAAACGCTTCAGGAATGAGATGAAATGATAGAGAGGAAGGCACTTCCTGAATATTCCAGGTTTTATAATGCCAATCATCAGCATCTTTAGCAAGGATAAGAAAGTAAAGGATAAAGACAAATAAAACATTTACATAATAGCACATTAGAACAACCTCAATTTACAAAGCAGAGCCCTCAGAAAACCTTTAGTTCTGGTGCAAGTTTCTCTATGAGCATACCATCTTCTATAACTATAGTCCACAAACCTACATCAACATGTTTCTTGACAGCAAGAGTACGCAATCAGTTTAAAGCAAACACGTTTAATGAAATGTCATAGCAAGAAAAACAACAACAAGATGTTTCTCTTCTAAGTCTCCCACAGATACAGATTGCAGTAGTGGGAAGAGTGTATTTATGTAAGGAACATATGCGGACAGGCACACTTGTAATGTACATGTGTAGTCTAAACACATACATGGCAAAGCAACTCCCACCCACAATACGCCATTGAAATTTTCTGGTGATATCATCATATAGCTCCCAGTCTGCCTCCTCCTCCCTGCCTATCTCATGGTCCCCACTAAATGAACTTTGCAGTCTCTGCTAGATATCACCATGCTTAATGCTACTCTATTCTAAAGCCAAATGTATGCCACTCTCCTGGACTTGTAATCTCCACGAGATGCTATTATTCTAAGCATATTGTTCCCACCATGCTCCCTTCTGTCCTATGTTCCACTGCCTCAGACTTTGCTCCAACACAAACCTTGGCCAGCCCTTTAGCAAAGAAAGAACCCACGTTCTTTCAGCTTAAAAAAAGTCAATGGGCTTTTCCCAGCTATTTTTCAAAGTCAAAAATCATGACCCAGGAACATTGCAAAGCTTCTCTTCTAAGGGCTTACTTAGTCCCCTCCGTCAGAAATCTCACCCTAGCTTTTAGTAATCATTCCATATACTTTGCTATTTTTTATTGCCAAAGGCTAGATTGTCATGATACAATGGAATAAGTCCTGTATTTGGAGTCAAAGAGCTGTTTTCAAGTCCTACCTCTTACTTTTACTACTTGTGTAACCTCAGGCAAATTATTTAACTTTTTTTGTTATTTCATTCCTTGCTTGTTTGTTTTGTGGGAGGCAATTCTGGTTAAGTGACTGGCCCAGGTTCAGGCAGCTAGCAAGTATCTGAGACCAGATTTGAATGCAGGTCCTCCTGACTTCAGGACTGGTGAAATCATTTAACCTTAAGAGACCTCTAGGTGGCACAGTGGATAGAGTGCTAGACCTGGACTTAAAAAGACCTGAATTCAAATCCGGCCTCAGACACTTACTAGCCATGTGACCCTTGCCAAGTCACTTAACCCTGTTTACCTCAGTTTCCTCATCTACAAAATGAGCTGGAGAAGAAAGGAAGTAATCACTCTAGTATCTTTCCCAAGAAAACCTGAAATGGGGTCATGGAGAGTCGGAAATGAGTGAACAACTGACCAAGGGGATAAGTTCACTTACCCTGGCAGTATATTTTCCAGGGATGTCCACATAGATGATGAGGTTGATGCACATATTGCCAGAGCTAGCTTAATATTTGGGAGGCTCTGAAGGAAAGGGTGGGAGAAAAGAGGGATTAGGCTGCCTACCAAACTGAAGGTCTACAGAGCCATTGTACTGACCTTACTGTTGTGTGCCTGTGAAATGTGGACTGTCAGTGCCATTCCAGAAAACTGAACTGCTTCCACCTGAGTAAGTCACTTTACCTCTCTTTGCCTCAGCGGGGAGACCGTAATATCACATACCTCCCAGGGTCATTATGAGAATCAAATGAGATGACATTTATAACGCACTTAGCATAGGGCCTGGAACATAGGAGGTGCTTTTTAGTTGCTTATTTCCCTTCTTCCCTCCTCTAGTTTTCAGTTCTTCTGTAAAGTTTGGAGGCTAGACTATATGGCTCTGAGGTTCCTGCTATCCCTAGATCAGTGGTTCTTAAGCTTTTTGGTTTCATAGGCCCCTTTGGCAGTCTGATGCAGCCTATGGACCCTTTCTGAGAAGAATCTTTTTAAATGTATCAAATAAAATACATAAGATTACAAAGAAAAACAATTATCATTCAAGTTTGTAGGCCTCTTGAAATCTATCCATGGTTCCTAAAGGAGTCTAAGGTTAAGGGCTTGACTCTAGATCTTTGATTTTTTTTTTATCCTCTGATTCTAAACTATGTAATGGTTATTTTCTCAATAACTACCAACCAGCTCTGGAGTTTATGGTTCCTCAGGTCTTAAAATCCAAGTCTCTTCCATTCTCCCATGTAGATGAATGGATATGGGAAAAGAAAGACAGACATAAGCTTACCCCAGGGAGCAGGGTCATTGCCCCTGCTTTCTACCTAACCTCATTCTTAGCTTTTCATGTACAGCTATAGCCAGCCCCCAAACTTCAGAGAAACTTTAAGGTATATATAGCTTTAGATCTAGCATCTCCTAGCTTGGCACCAAGATATCCCTAAGCAGATGGATATTCAATACTCAGCTTAAATGCTTTCTCTTATAAAAGCTCCTTCCTGGTCCCCTTGGTTATTACTGTTCTCCCCATCCAATTACTGTATTTATTCTGGACTTACTTGTTTTTGTTCACTTTATTTTCCCTATGATAGAATGTAGGGACAGGGACTATTTCTCCTTTTATTTATTTTGGGGGGATCTTTGTAACTCTAGAATCTAGGCCAATGCCTGAAACACTGAAGGTGCTTTATAAATGTTTGGTGAATTGAATAATTGAGCTGAATCAAGATCTAAGCTGAATTGAAAGCACATGGAGTAGTAGTAGTATATATACATATGTATACATATACACAATGCTTTAGGTTATGCTTTAGACTTCATATTATTTGCTAAGCAATTTCTGACTTAAATTTGTTGTTGTTCATCCTTCATTTTAGAAGAGGATCGATGACATCATGATGTTAGGATCAGGGTACTTGTGTGTTTGGCTGTGGCTGATGAGTCCAGTACAAATCTGGAAGGCTCTACTACAGGTCAGGAACAAGTAGTCCATTAGAACATTCAAGATGGAGATGTTTCTGGATTTGTGCAGCTCCCATTATCTTTGTGCTGTTTCAATTCTTCTTTGCTCATGGACAGCAGCACCTTCTTTGATGTGAACACACTATATTGGGTGGTTGCCAGTGTCACTCATGTCTCACAATGGATACCAAAGTTCTTCAGAAAGACCTTGAGAGTGTCCTTGTACCACTTCTTCTGACCACTGTGTGAGAGCTTATCTTGTATGAGTTATATGTAAAATAGTCTTTCAGGTAAGGGCGTGTTTAGCATTCGAGCTACATGACCAGCCCAGAGAAGTTGTGCTCTTTGCAGTAGACTTTGAATACTTGGCAGTTCAGCTCTAGAGAAGACCTCAGTATCTGGTACCTTATCATGCTGTGTAATCTTCAGAATCTTCCTAAGGCAATCCAAGTGTAAGCAGTTCAGTTTTCTGTACTAGCACTAACAGACTGTCTATGTTTCACAGGCATACACAGTAAGGTCAATACAATGGCTCTACAACAGTAAGATCAGTACAATGGCTCTGTAGACTTCCAATTTGATAGGCAGCCATTACCTCTTCTCTCCCACCCTTTTCTTCAGTGCCTCTCAAACACTAAGTTAACTCTGGCAATATGTGCATCAATCTTATCATCTATGTTGATATCCCTGGTAGGTATACTGCCAAGGTAAGTGATCTTATCCCCTTGTTCAGTTGTTCACTCATGTCCAACTCTCCATGACCCCATTTCAGGTTTTTTTGGCAAAGATACTAGAGTGGTCACTTCCTTCCTTCTCCAGCTCATTTTGTAGATGAGGAAACTGAGGTAAATAGGGTCAAATTACTTGCCAAGGGTCACGCAGATAATAATTGAGGCCAAATTTGAACTCACAAGGGGTAGTCTTCCTGACTCCAGCCCCAACACTATGCACTGCACCACTTAGCTGTACCACCCGGCTGCCCACAGCTATCCACAGTATTTGAAACTTCCCCATTCACTGTGACCAATGGTTCCATGTATGAATGGTGTGCTGCTGGCTGGTGAAGAACTTGTGTTTTCTTGGTATTGATTATTAGGCAAAAATTAGTACAAGCAGCAGGGAATCAATCCATACTCCGTTGCATCTCAGCCTCAGAGGTTGCACTGAGTGCACAATCATCTGAAACCAAAAAGTCACACGTTAACTTGCCCTCTACTTTGGTCTTGTCTTGTGTAGCCTTATCATGTTAAATAGCTTACCATCAGGTCAGATGCTGTTTTCATCTTTGTTGAAGGCATCTGGAAACATCACTGAAAATATCATTCTAAAAAGCGTGGGAGCAAGCACACAGCCCTGCTTCACTCCATTGGTGACTGGAGAGAATGTGAGAGCATCATTCTTCATCCAGAGCCTGTGCAAGCATGCCATCATGAAACTAATGTATGCTACTGAAGAATTTCTCAGATATTTAAAAGAGAAATTTTAAATATTGTTTTAATGACTAACAAAAGGGGTAAATTAGGGTTCTAACTGGTGACTTCTCTGCTTCCTAGATGTTTTTCAGTCATAATTTTTTATTTTATTTATTTAAATCCCATTTATATTCCCAACTGCCCTACAGAGTCAATAAAGCTAAGGAAAACTGATACAAGTATTTTGATTCATGCAACCTTAATAAAGTTATTTGTCTGCATTCTAGTTGCAGATTTGGTAAATTATTGTGGTCTAAGTCTAAATTTCAATCAGTATAGTAGGCTCAAAGTTTTGTACAAAACATAAGTTTCTTGTTAACCATAAAATCCAATAAAAAGTTGCTTTAATAGTTAGGTGTTAAAAGCACACAATACCAGGATAAAAAGAACATAAAACAGAAATCACCTTCCACAGTGACCAGATCAGAAAGGTCAAGGAAGAGGCCGGCAGGAAGTTGGAGGTCAGGAAAAGACCTTGGGCATCTGCCTTGCCCCATCCTGCCAGGCTAATCATTGCTGGTATGTATAAAGCCCTGGCAGTGATGAGCAGAGGCCCACCCAAACTCCAACCACAGAGGTTAATGATGTGAAGCAAAGACAACACAGCTGGATCTTCAGGGCCTAAGTTGAGGCAGGCATTCCAAGAGTATGAATTATAAACTATACATTTCAAGAAAAATATTAAAGAAGGAGAAATATGTAAAATCTGTGAAGTCACACCCTATATCCTCCTCCTTGCTCTTTATTCAACACTCTATCCAATATGCTACCCTGCCTCTCCAATATTATTATAAAGGGGGAAAGATCCCTGAATTATTACCATCAGATAACTAATGAAAACAGCTATGGACAGATTTCATATTAACTTCTTTCTATATCTTTTTTAAAATTATTTTAAAACATCTGCTTGATTTTAGTCACTTCAGAAATAAAATTCTACACACACACACACACACACACACACATACACACACACACAAATCAACCATCAGCCAAATCATTAGTTGTTCAGTGTGATATAGACACAAACAGAGAAAGAAAGAAAAACTTGTTGATTGAATGGCTTTTTCATTTTTCAACACATTGAATTAAATTGAATTGCTGTGACATCATATTGGCAAAGCATGCAATCTGTTTCTCCATCTTCATGATAGAAGTAACAACACCTATCCTCCTCTCCATTCGCTCAACTATCACCTTAGCTACTATACAAAGTAGTGAATAACAAGTGTGAAATGAGTAGTATAAACTATAAAAGAAGATGATGAAGCAAACAGGCAGTAGTTTGGGCTTTGGAAAAACTGGACATCTAAGTATCATCATTATTCTCTGCCATCAATACCAATTAAAAATATCTATTTGGATCATAATTATATATAGTATTCTACAAAGAAACCTAAAGAAATGGAAATGTTGCAGTGAGGGGACCTGGAAAAGACCATGTCCTTGAAAGCAGCCCAGTCCCTGAACTTTCCCACACATTTCAGGAGCCCAGATCATAGTTGTTTCCAAGGAAGCATCTGCCCGGCCCAGCCCACCTGGATACTCAATAATCCTTTTAATTGCCACCCTTTCACTTTGGCTCTCTGACCCACCCTAAATCACTTACCTTCATTCTGACACTTACTTCTTTATGAGGATATGGATAGCCTGTTTCATCATGTTGTTGTTATGTGCTGAGTCATTTTGGTTGTTTCTGACTCTTTGTGACCCCATTTCTGGTTTTCTTGGCAAAGATATTGGAGGGGTTTGCCATTTCCTTCTCCAGCTCATTTTATAATAAGGAAGTGAGACAAACAGGGTAAAGTGACTTGACTAGGATCATTCAGCTACTAAGTATCTGAGGCTAGATTTGAACTAAGGAAGATGAGTCTTCCTGATTCCCAAGCCAGTGCTGTATCCACTGTGCCACCTAGCTGACCAGCAACCCTGAGGGTCTTCATCTCCCAGTTTGATTTTTTTTTCTTTTTTCTAATTAAAAGAGCCATCCCTTGGCTTACTTCTTAAACAGGCCTATTCATTGAATGGACATTACCTTACTCAAAGTGAGAACCTGAAAAGACCTTAGCCTGAAAGGGCTAGGGTCTCCCAATGCATCCTGGTCCATCTCCAGTCATCCTGATGAATATCAGGCCATTGGACCCAGATGACTCTGGAGGAGAAAGTGAAGCTGATGACCTTGCACAGGCCTCCCTCACTCAAATCAAAGTCAACTGCTAGTCATTTCATTATTTTCCTGATGTCATGGTTCTCCTCTAAAATGGAAAGACAACCTGTGAGTAGTTCAAGCTGTCTGAGTGGGAACCCAGCCAGTTGGGTAACTCAACTCAACCTCTCCCCCTCCTTCTCCTCTCCAAAAGAAGGTAAATTTTGATAGCCAGAAGCTGCCCACTTAACTTGGGGTTTACTAGCTAGATTTCTCCTTTCTTTTTCTTTCTTCCTTTTTCTTTCTTTCTTTCTTTCTTTCTTTCTTTCTTTCTTTCTTTCTGTCTGTCTGTCTTTTTCTTTCTTTCCTCTCCCACATTTCACTCTGAAGCTAATAGATTGCACCACAATAGGTCACTGCCCAAGCTCCATTTAATGGCTATATTTTGGGCCCTCCTGGCTAAGAGTGAATGTCAATGGTAACTGTTTCTCTTTGGAACAGCAACCCTGAGGGTCCTCCCCTCCCAGTTTGAATTTTTTTTTCTTTTTTCTAATTAAAGGGACCGTCCCTTGACTCACTTCTTAAAGAGGCCTATTCACTGAATGGGTGTTACATTACTCAAAGAGAAAACCTGAAAAGGTCTTAGCCTAAAAGGGCCAGGGTCTCCCATTGTATCCTGGGACATCTCCAGTCATCCTGATGAACATCAGCCCCCTGGAACCAGATGGCTCCAGAGGAGAAAGTGAGGCTGGTGATCTTGCAGAGCCCTCCCTCATTCAAATCAAAGTCAACTACAAGTCATGTCTCATTTTCCTGATGTCATGGTCCTCTTTGAAAATGAAAGACAGGGGCTGCTAGATGGTGCAGTGAGTAAAACACCAGCCCTGGAGTCAGGAGGACCTGAGTTCAAATCTGGCCTCAGATACTTGACACACTTACTAGCTGTGTGACCTTGGGCAAGTCACTTAACCCCAATTGCCCTGCCTTACTCCTTCAAAAAAAAAAAAGAAAACGAAGGACAAACACAAGACCACTTAACTATTTTCATTGTCTTATACCTAGCCCACCCCAGGCTATTTACCACTCCTTAATTCTATCAAGTTCTTTTCACTGACCCTTTTTCTGTATAAAAGTATCATTTTCACCCCCATTAAGCTGCAGATTCCCTAAGAATCTCTCAAGCTCCTATTGGCATTATGATAAACCCTGATACTTTGACTGAAAGAAGGCTTGAGTGCTCGAATTCTTTCCAGGCGGACTTGCCCTGTACCCTTATATCTCAGGGTTCCCAGCACTCCAAACTGCAACAGAAATACTGTTCCTTGTCTTTTGGAAATTTACAATCTAAAGCCATGTTGTGCCCTTGAAAAAGATTTGGAACTATTGCTAACAATATAAGGCAGGGATGTCCAAAATGCAGCCCGCAGTCTGCTTTATACAGCCTACCTACAATTATAGAAATTTACATAAATGCTTTAGTAAATGAAGCTGAGCTACTGCAGAGCTGTCACTAAACTGACAAATCAAAATATATTGTCTGCTGTTTCAATAAAAACCTAAGGTTGGACAGCCCTGATAAAAGATGTGGAAGTGTCAACTTCAATGTCTGAATGTATTGAATCTGCCCAGGTTTACTCTGAAATGTAAATGAATCTTTCTGGAAGCTTTGGGGTCCAAATGGAGGCTATTTACTCTTCCCTGGAGGAAAGAGGAGGGGACTTATCATAGTATTACAGATTTAAATCTGGAAGGGACCTTACAAGGCATATACTGATTCTCTGATTTTAGAAATGAGGAAAACAGAGATCTAGCTAGGTTAAGACTTGTCCTAAGTCACATAGCTAAAAAGTGACAGGCCTGAGATTTGAACACAGAGTGTCATAAAACTCTAATTACAGTAGTCTTTCCACTGTATTGCATTAGTTCTCCTTTTCCTTAACCAAAAAAATATGGGGTGATAAGATAAAGAGAAGGAAGGTGTAACTAGGCAGAGGGAAGCAATGGAAAGTCCATAAAGGAATTTCAGTTATTTTTCATTCATGTCTGACTCTTTGTGACCCCATTTGTGGTTTTCTTGGCAAAGATATTAGAGTGGTTTGCCATGTCCTTCTCCAGATCATTTTATATATGAAGAAACTGAGGCAAATAGGGATAAGTGACT